>NC_072010.1:17033813-17655897 GCF_027791375.1 Indicator indicator
CCTGCTACATTTCAGCTGTTTTGTGAAAATAATTTCAAATAACAGCGGGACTGAAACTCAGATTGGGATTGTGTCCTTCAGAGGAGATGTTGTTCTCTTTTCTCCTAGGGCTGCCAATATATATATTACCCAGGAGCCAGTGTCACCAGCCAGAAAACAAGTGAATATGGTCAGTGAAAGACAGAAAGACAGAGGTTGATAGGGAGCACCTGTCATTTGTCTAGTGGCCAGCTCAGCTCTAATCCTTGACATTTGTTTTTTCGCTTCTGTTTGGAGATGCCTGTGAAATCTCGAGCTGTCTAGAGTTGACACTGCTAGCACCTGAGACATTCCTGCCTGTGAAATCAAATTAGATGATGTTTATAGTTTGTCACTGTCTTCCTGAAGATGGACCCTCATACACATTTTCTGGTAGTCTTGGAAGTCATTAGGTATGTACAACCAGAATAAAAGGAGAGGAGAAATCAGGCTTGTATCACCTAGCATTACTGTCTTCACCTAAAATAAAACTAAACTATAAAGAAGGGATGGATTTCTTCCAAGTACTTCTGAGCAAGAACTGTGCCCATTTACCATTACTATAGACTGAATCATCAGCATAAAAGATGCTTATTGTGATAGGCAGACAGGATCTCATGGGAGATCAAGGACTGTCTGTGCCTGACACTGTACAAGTATGTATGAAAAACCATCCACAAGGACTAGGTTTTCTTTCACTTAACACGTCGGGTGAAATTGTGTTGAAATACAAGAGAGCATCATAGCATTTTAAATATGATTCATTTAATAGGGTGCTTCATGACATTTGTAAGATATGTTTAGGAAGGTATTATCCTGGCTTTGGTTATCTGACCAGCCATTCTTGCTGCATCTGAATGCTACTTCTTACTGTGACCTTTGAAAAACCTCTATCAGTGCTGTAATTGGAGACGATCTGTTGGTGGAGAACAAGAGAAGTGCTGAAGTGTTAAATGGTTTAAGGGTAACTGATTTCTTAAAAATGTTAAAAGAAAGGAAGTATAAGAACCTATAGGCAAATTAATGAACAAACTAATTGATAGAGCAAGAAAAGAGCCTGAGTACTTGTTATTAACCATTAAGCAGTATCTTACCAAACTGCCATCATTTTTGTTCAGCTAACAATTCTACTTGGTGATGGGAACATAATAACAATTCCCATTACATCTGAAAGGTCAGTAATTGGTACTAACACCCAAATTCCACAGAGTTTTGTGACTATTTGCCATTACCCTTTTAGTTTCTGTAATATGGGTAAACTTTATATAAATTTCTTTCATTATTCTGGACCTCATTAGGATGAAACACAGTTATGGTAGGAATAATACGCTGGGACATTCGGGAATAATTGTGACTTTTTGGAGTTACTGATTTAACAAACTGTTCATTTGAAGCTGACAGAGAGTAAAGGCCATTTGGCTGCTCAGTCCCGCAGGGTGGGTTATAAGCAAAGCCTTTGTATTGGGGTTGATAGAACGTGTTTCAGAGAAGTCTTGCAGAGGGTTCCCCAGGAGACAATCTCACATCCAACAGTATCAGAAACCACTAGGGGAAAAAAAATTATTCATTGATCATGATACTCAAGGAAATGGAAAATATTTTAAGAGAGTTTAAATTAAGGGATCAAATATGTTAGACGTGAGATTGCTTTCTCCAGGAATCTAATAGGCTAAGGACATTACTGAAGATAAATGTACTGAAATTGTCCCTTTCCCAGTTGTCAATTTGCTGTCCTACAACTGCAGCCAAAAGATCCAATTTAATGAGCTCATGGGAGAAAAATAACCCTTATCTTAATTTTTGATTTAGACACTCTCCCACCTCCCTCCCCCCCATTCATTTCTGGATGTAGTTCAAGTTTCTGACTCACTTTGTTATCTGTGGCAGTGACTATCATGAGAATGTCTTTCTGGGGCTTGATATCATCAGGAATGTGATGTGACTGATTTTTTTTTTTCACTTCTCTTGTTCTTTCTTTTAAATACAAAGTGTTCCTTCATCTGGTATATTAAAAGATTCAGATAAACAAGTACACCAACCTGCCCTGGTGCCTGGGGTTATTCTTCCCCAGGTATATATCTTGGAATTTCCCTTCTCCAGGAACACAGTTGTCTAGGTAACAGATGGAGCAGCTTGTACAGAACATGGTGTACAAGTGTCCCAAAAATTGCTTAGTAGTGTAAGTTGCTTCTCAATGACACTGGACATGCCAAAGGGCATGGTCCACATCATGAAGTGGATGGAACATCAGGGTCATCAGCTGAACAGAGCATCCAAAAGGAGGATGTGGCCACCCAAGATGCAGGCTACAGGGAGTGCCTGGTGCTCCTGAGGTTAGGACTAATGGTGTCCTACCTACTGGAAGTGTGCTCTGATTGAGGAGCTGACTTGCCAGCATAAGGAGCTGCCAGAGGAGGTGAGCAGGCTTAGCCACCTCCAGGAAGATGAATGGAATTTGTGCAGAGACCCTTTGGAGGTGAGTGACTGAACCTGTATCACACCAAAGGAGAGACAGCCAGAGGCTGTACTTGACTGAGGGATGAATGACGGAGATAGAGGGATGAAGACATGAGATTTGGCAACAGAGGATGGCTTCTACTCCATCTGCACACTGGTAGGGACAGATTCATGACCTAGGAGGTGACAGGGGGAACAAGCTGCAGCATGAGAGGCTTCAGATTTGAACCATGCAGCTGCACTAAGAAGATATGACAGTGGCTGGAGATTCCCCTGTGAAGGACAGAAATGTTCACTTGCCATCTGGATATGATATCACAGAACAATTGTTTCTTGTTGGGTGTTTACATCTGGGATGTTGTGAAAATACTGGCTATACTCAGCCTATTGCTCCTTGTTGGTCATCCATAGGGGCATCAGTGGTACTACCAGGGGAGACCCTGAGCACAAGAAGAATGACTAGAGGATGCAAGTGAAAGGCGTAGAAACCCAGGTTGTGTTCCCTTAATCATGCTGGTGAATTTAAAGGCAGGCTAGGAGCCCGGGCATCCAGCAAGATATGAACCGGCTCTTTGGCTGGGGTCACAGGAATCACTTTGGCTCTTATGACCACAAGACCTTCTTTGAAAAATACAGACTGCTGAGGAGAGGTGGGATCTACCTGACAAAGTGAGGCAAAAGCATCCTTGTTAACAGTCTGGCCAAGCTGATGAGATGGGCTTTCATCTGTGACTGCTGGGGAATGATGATAACAGCCTGTGGTTAGCGGTGGGAAGGGGAGATCAGAACTCGTCAGTACCTAAGGAGGGAAGCAGGAGAGTTCTGCAGAGGGTAAAGCAGGGCCTTTCTGACACACTTAGACATAAACACACTCAGCCAGAGAAACAGAGAGGAGGAACTAGAGTTGAAAACATGGGCATGAAGTTAACACGACACTGGAATAACTGATCTGTGACAGGGTTGGGTGCTATGTCTGGATACTTAGATATTTCTAGATATCTAGAAAGTCATAGCATTGAAAACACACAAAATGCCAGCACTGCTCCCTCCTAATGGCATGGCATTACTGTTTCATCAATGGAAGCCATCAGCTCCCTACTGGCTCTGTAGGCTCTGTAATTCATTAATTTGTGAGCACGTAGGGTCAGTGTTGTAGTTAATCAATGCATTAAGTGCATAAATATGTAAAACATCAGGATCCTCAGGAGACAGAGGTGAGGGTTGCTAGAACTCAAGACTGACTAAGGAGAAAAAGGATCTCTTTTTTTCAGATCAACCCAGTGCAGTGAAGTCTCTGAACAGGCAGAAGAAAAGGACTTTCAGTGGAAACATTCTGTAGAAAGCAAGTAGCAGTGAGTAGTGGCTGTGTTTATAGACTGCCCTGTTAGAGCAAGTTATCTGTATTTCACTAAGTTTTGTGCACTTCATTATTTAAGACCCAGTTTTAAGACTAAGAACATATTGTCAGTCTGATGTCTATTTCCCATGTGTAGTGAAAGAAAGCTGGTAATGTTGGTTGTGCAAGACATACTTCCAGAAAGGAACAGTGGATTTCTCAAGCATGCAAATGAAGGCTCTGTGCTAAAGGTTGTGTCACATCCTCTTCCTTGGCTTTTCAATTCATAGCCAGACAAATCTCATGAAACAGCACAACATATTTCTTGGGTTTTTGGAGTGGAGGAATGTGACTTTGCTATCAGAGCAGTCTCAAGTAGAATGTACACAAGCCCTGGGAACATCTCAGAGAACAGAATTTATCAAGGGAATGGAGGAGTCATAATAACTCCCACAGGAGCACCAGTCAACATTTAAGTGTCCATGTTGTGACTGGCTAGCGCTGATGATGGAGTTCAAGCTTTTAGTTTTCCATCCACAGCACACAGCCCTTTTAAACTAGATTGGTCTCCATGCATGCAATAGGAATATTTCCTTTAATTTGATTTTAAAACTTACCATTCTTTCCTGGAATGCTATCCATTGTAAACTCATGGTTTGTCTGTAATCATGTAAATCCTGTTTACATGAAATAGATACGGAAAAACCACTCAGATGATCTACCCTTTCCTGGCACATACTGTTCACAGGATGATGCTATGCAGGAAAAGAAATGATAAAGTTGTCTTCTGGTACCTTATCTGGCACCTATCCAACTTTGTGTGAAGCAACTGGAAACCTTCTGGGCACCTGGGCTGTTGCAACAGCTGTGAGGGAGGTGGACCACTCTCAGACTTGTTTTGCTGTTCTCATAGCAAATGCAAAGCCAGGTTTCTGTGCATGCTGCACATTCCGTGCCGAGTTTATGAGTCTCTCTGAGTCCATTGCTATTTATAATAGCTGATGATTATACTTCATTTTTCACCATGATGGTCCCAAAGGACTTTGCAAACATCTGGTTGAACAGCAGTCCCTAGATCAATGACTGTTGCAATCCAGCTGCTACCAAACTGAGACTTGACAACTGTTCAGTGCTCAGAGGCGGTGAAAACTATGGTGCCTTTAATCCTCAGACCACTGCTGCTACTGCTGTCTCCAGTGTATTTTGCAGAATCTCCAGTACATTTTCCAGGTTTTCTGAGATTAGTCACCTCAAATGGAGGAGTAGTTCTGAAAAATGAAAATGTCCAAAATTCAGAGAATTATGGTACTTTGCACCAAGAACCTGGCAGTTCCTCACTGGTCGTCTGTTAACCTGGGACGTACTTCTGAAGAGAAAGGAGGCATCCTGAAGTGTGAACCCAGGTAGAGAATGCCCCTCCTTGTTGGGTGGCCTAAGGAATTCTCTGATCTTTTATGTGACTCAGAATTTTGTCTGGTAACAACTGTATTCAGTCTTGACTGAGTCCTTATTCTTAGAAAGCTGTCCTGTACTTCTTTCAAGACTTCCAGTAACAAAACCCACTCCACAGTGGCTGATGCATCGCCCCAATAATTTATTAGACTGCCTTTTAAGAGACACAGCTCATTCTTACACTTAATTTGGTTAATGTCTTCTTTCAGCCATAAGCACACAATACACAGCTTTCAGACACTGAGTTATATGTGGCTAAATCTGCTCCAATACTAAACTTTTGATACAAACTTTTGGGATACTTTTTCTAGGGAAGAGAACTAGGTGGTGGTCTGCCTCTTCTCTCTAGTAACAAGTGACAGAACAAGAGGAAATGGCCTGAAATTGTGCCAGGAGAGTTTTAGATTGGATATTAGGAAAAATTCCTTTACTGAAACTGTGGTCAGACATCGGGATAGGCTGCCCAGGAAGGTGGTGGAGGCATTGTCCATAGAGGTGTTAAAAAAATGTGTACATGGCACTTTGGGACATGATTTAATGGCCATGGTGGTGTAAGGTTCAGAGTTGGATTCGATCATAAATTGCTCTGACTGGAACAATTCTACAATTCTATGACTACAAATCTGGTAAACCTTTTTGTTCTTAGAGACCTGGTGCTAAATGAATTTAGCACTGTGAAAAGAGAATCTGTCCTAGCTAATGTTTAACTTGTTTCCATGACTGAAGTTCCTTTCTTTCCTGAGATATTTAAACAGATTTTTGGCATCTTTGACTACATCTATATCAGTAAACTGAAGAGAGTCTGGCCTTGGGCTCAAGCACATTATGTGACCATTTGCACTGTTAAATTTTTAGCACTCTCCCTTGCATGGGTTTGCCCTGAGCAAACTGATTTCCCCCCCAGTAGTCTGGTGGATACTGATATTTCAGAAGTCTGAAGGGGAATTCCTCAGTGCATATTTGTTTTGAAAGTCACTGAGATGCACTGAATGAGGGCACACTAGCTGGATGCACAATGTTAGCTCTGTGGGTGTGAGCTGTACTTAAAGCAGAGGGCAGGCAATCCCTTGTTATTTTATTCACGTAGTATAAACACAGCATTTGTGAAAGCCAAAGTAGTAATTATGGCACACTGTTACAGGGGTGTACTAATCAAACTATTTGCAGCACAAATATTAGACATGTTCAGAAAGAAGTGAAGGCCTTTGACACCTCCTCCAAGGTATGTAAGTAGCTGCAGCCCATTCAGAACTTCTGGGGAACATCTGTCTGGGGCTGTAGATTATCTAGCAGATAGCTGCAGGTGCACAGATTATTTTTCTGTCAAATGAGCAGATGCTTTGTGCCTCCAGGACAGATCAAACTCCCCCTGCCTGTGTACTCAGAGTGCTCCATGCTATATAGCTGGGAAATCCTAGTTGTGTATGTAGTAGCCATAGGGATGCATGCAATGGTTGCTGTCTATAATGCATGTTGACAGGATCAGTCAAAACATCCATTATATTTTGGTGCTCTGTTTTATATATAACACCCAAATCAGCTGTGTGCAGGAGAATTATCCACAGTGCTTCACCATTTTCAGAACCTGAACTCCTCCACTTTCACAGAGAGTAGGTGCATAAATGCTTTTATAGTGTGAGCAGAGTCCCAGAGGGAGAGTGGCTACTTCTTTTAAAAAAACTCTTCTTTTAAAGTGGAGGCCTGTAATCCCCCTCCCACACTGACAATAACCAGGCTAGCTCAGTCTGGAAGAAAATGAAGCTGTATTTAC
Source organism: Indicator indicator (assembly GCF_027791375.1). Taxonomy (NCBI): domain Eukaryota; kingdom Metazoa; phylum Chordata; class Aves; order Piciformes; family Indicatoridae; genus Indicator; species Indicator indicator. Next base: position 17,040,848 of record NC_072010.1, read on the forward strand.
AAGCAAATCTACAATCTATGATGAAATGCAATGAATATGTACAAACATACACTATTCACAACATTTACAAATATGCACAATCAACAGAAAAACACAACAAAGCCCCTTGGGCGGGGCCATGCTTCTTTTCCTCCCCCCTCCCAGAGCAGGCAAAAGAGAAGAAAGCCAAGAAGCACAGGGAGGTTCGTTAGACTTAGCTTGTCAAGGTCAGTATGAGGGTGTATGCTATCTTCAGCCAGAAGAGAGAAGCAGCAGGCAGACAGACTGAGAGAAGACGGACTGCCTGACAGCCCTGTACCTTGTTTTGAGTACTGACTCTTAAACATTTCTCTCTCTCCAATGGAAGTGTTTAGAATAATCATTATTTTGCTTTCTTACACCCAATTGTGATTTATTTACATACTTTTACTTTCTCTGCTCGAACTTTGTGAGAAAAATTACAGACACGGTCTTAAAACCATCACACTATTCCTACTGGGTTTTTTTGTCCTTTCTGTCCTTATTTCTATTGCATCCTTCTTACACATAGCCACATTTGTCTTTTTTCTGAATTCGAATGAGTGTGTGTATTATGTAACTGTGGTATCACATTATTTCTACAGAGATTCATTTGGAAAGTAAAATTGTCCCATGCATACCTTAATGAAAATATAGCATATTTTAGAATATTTCTGAGTCAGATTTAATTTCTTGGCAAGTTGTACATTAAAAAAAAGGAAAAACACCCATATTTCATAACAATAAAATGTAGTTACAACTAATTGCTGCTGATACGCTATTCTGATTTTCAATCCTTAGCTTGACAGTGCCCAATCCTGTCCCCAAGGAAGTCAACTGCAATTTTATTGTTCCCTTCACTCAAAGCAGGATAGAAATTTCATTCAACTTGCTACTCAGGGTGAATTATAATGTAAACGTCTTCCACTACCCTGCAGTTAAGAATTCAAAGTTTCTACACCAATAGTATAATGATATTGAGGTTTTTTCCATTTAAACATAGCATCCCTGTCATTACAGTCTCCTGTAGGTAAAAGATATTTTGAAATTCACAAGAAAAAGTAGCACTTAAGTACAAAAGTATTTTGAAGGGTACGAAGTTACAGGCAATTACTTTTTTCAGGTGTCATTTATTTGGTATATCAGCCAGAAGGTTCATTGATTTTTTTTCTCCTCAGCTGAATGTTTTTCTCAAAGATGTATAGTTGGTTTACATTCATGCAGTTTCCCTCAATATGTCATGTTTGATAGTCTTATATTATATAAAGCAACTAAATGTTACACAGCAACTGGAGTTTCTAGTTGCTGCCTTAAAAGCGTATCTGTGATGTCTACTTAACCTGCAATATTTTACTTAAATCTTACTATTGCTGGCTACATTATATAATTAGAATTGAAAACCTTCTATTTGCAATTGCACCCTCTCCAGGTATCTCAGAGAAGATGCTTCAAGATTGGCTGCTGACTTTTCTAATAAAAGACCAGCAGGATTTTTTCTCTTTCAATATTTTAAAGGATACTTATTCATATGCACATAGCTTTTTTCTGTATAAAAAAGGATTCATTTTAAACAGAGTGCAGTATTCCTTCAACTACCCATTTATGAATGAAATCCAGGCTTATCAGACATACACACATACCTGCCTGATGTTATCATTAAATGCCTACAAAAATAGATTTATTTTGACACCAACATATCATATTTGTACGTGAAGTAGATGTCTCCTGCCTTCAGAGACATCTTTTGGGTGATCTAACTTGAAAGAGGGTGTGTTTAATGACCAATAATGCCTCAGCTGTGAATTCTGAACAGCTGCAGGGTCCTGACCATTCCCAGAAACACTGCTGCAAGTGACCAGGCTAAGCAATGAAGCTGCAATACTGTTAATTCCCATGTAAATTTCAAAGCACTGATCCTAGAAGAAATCAAAGCTGAGTGTAGAAAATAAACACATTAAAAGACTCATCTGCCCCTTTTGATATTAAAAATCACTCAGTCTTCTGTATGGCACACCTTCCTGCAGTGGGAAAAATGAAATCGACATTTATTGTGAATAAATTAATGGTTATTCCAGTAGATATTGTAATGTACACACAGAAACTGGCTGTGGTGTATGCTCTCAAATCCAGTCTAAGGGTATGCAGCTAAAACTGCTGTTGTCTCAAGTGAAATTTTGAATCTAGATTACACTAATAACTGTGTATTAAGTGGTTACGAACAAATTAAGGAGCTCATGTTGAATGTCAGGAACAGAACACAGCAGTTTACATCTAGTATTTGTCAAGTCCTCACAAAATACGTATCTTACAAGAAAAAGGTGCGTTTGAGTTACCATATGTAACAGCGTGAGAGCTGAAGTCCTCCCACACTGACAATAACTAGGCTAGCTCAGTCTGGAAGCAAATGAAAGCTGTATTTACAAGCAAATCTACATTCTGTGATGGAATGCAATTAATATGTACAAATATACACCATTCACAACATTTACAAATACATACAATCAACAGAAAAGCACAACCAAGCTTCCTTTGCTTCCCCCAAGAGGCCTCCCCAAGGAGCCTCTCCCTCCCAGAAGAAATCCCCCAGACCCCCCTGGCAGAAGGCAGAGTCAAGAAGCAGAGAGGTTGTTAGCTTGTCAAGGTCAGTGTGTTATCTTCAGCCAGAAAAGAAGAAGCAGCAGCCAGACAGCCCAGCAAACAAGCTGAGAACTCAGACTCTGACTGCCCCAACTCTGTTTTGAGTAGAGATCCTTAAACATTTATCTCTCTCCAATGGAAGTGCTTAGAATAATCATTATTTTGCCTTCTTACACCCAGTAGTGACTTATTTACATTCCTTTGCTTTCTCTGCTTGAACTTTGAGAGAAAAAAAATAAAAAGACAGTTTTTAAAACCATCACACCATAAGACACATTATCTAGCAGAGTGATTTGGGGAAATCGTGGAACATGCTCAGAAACTGCATTTATTGTATTTAGCCAGGTGTTCACTCTGCACTTCCAACTCTCTGACCTCTTCCTGGGAAAACTGTATGTACAAGTGAAATAATTATAACAAACTATTTCCATTCTGAAGAAAAACTAAATGAGAATAAAAATTATTGTGGTTCCAGGGTATGTTGATAAATGCAGGCAAACGTCACTGGGCAGCAGAGGAAGGAACTGCTTTTTCATTCTACACAAATAGTTGATCCTATATTCTCTCCATCTCAAAATATGAGATTTTTGTTTCCTTTTATAAAGAAGCAGTTTAAAATAAATGAGACTTCTGGGAAAACCTCCTGCTTGTTTTTCCTACTTAGGAACCTTCCTCTGTCCACTGAATATAAAGAGGGACTGACGAATAGGACAAATCTGTCAACACCAAAGATGTGGCACCTACAGCTTCACGAAGCATGAAATGAAAGTGTGACACTCACTGTCATCAGTTGTTACAAAGGTTGCCTGCTCAGTTAGGTTGGAGGAAGTTACTAGAGGCATTATTGGGAGAAAACATACTTTAAAGCTCATTAATGCGAAGATACACATTTTGATTCAGGAAGCCTCTAAAGTGAAGTGTGTTGGAAACTGGGAATTCATACAAAGGTAGGTATGACTTCTTGCAATCCCCAACTCTGCATTTTCCCCTGAGTACAAACCGTTGTCCTCTTTGGAGCATATTTCTGAGAACAGAGAGGAGAGGAAAGTGACTGGGAACAGTTAGCATGGGTTTGACAGGATAAATCATATCTGACCAACTTGATTTTCGTCTACAATAACATGGATAGATTTGTGAAGAAGGAGAGGATGGGATGGTATTCACCTCAGTGTGCCATGATTCACAATACTGTCTCTCACAATGTGCTGGTATCTTTGTTTGGACACCACAGTCAGGCTGAGCAGGTAACCGGATGGATAAGAACCTAGATAGACAAGCTGACCAAAAAAAAATACACACTTCCACAAAAGCTAGAAGAAAAACAAATGTGTTTTTTTATATTCTTTTTATTTTCCTCCTGGGTCTTCAAGATGTTGGAAACTGGAGCAATTGCCCCCCGAGGGGATACTGGGAGAGCTGGACTTGCATAGCTTGGAGTAGAGATGCATTTGGGGGGAATCTAACAGGAACCACCAGTGCCTATAGGGATGACAGATATATAACTTGTCTCATTACTGCTATTCAGGGTAGGAGGACAAGGGACAAAGAGCATTAGCTGAAGCAGGAGAGGTTCACCTTCCTTATTCAAGACGACAGTCAAGCAGAGGCACAGGATTTGCACTCTTCATCCCCGGAGGTTTTAAAACCTGAAGTGGATGAAGCACTGAGCAGCCTGGCCTGGCCTCAGAGCTGACCCTGTGGTGTGCAAGAGGATAGACCAGAGGCCTCCCAGGGTACCTTCAAACTTGAGTTAACCTGTGATCCTGTAATCCTGCCATCCTATGACTTTCCACTGTTTGAGATAAAGAGCAAGGCCAAAAGAACTTTTTGTCTGACCCAACACAATCGTAGAATTATCAATGAATCAATGAATCATAGAATCAGTCAGGGTTGGAAGGGACCTCAAGGATCATCTAGTTCCAACCCCCCTACCATGGGCAGGGACACCTCACACTACATCAGCCTAGCCAGAGCCTCATCCAGCCTGGCCTTGAACACTTCCAGGGATGGGGCTTCAACCACCTCCCTGGGCAACCTGTTTCAATGTCTCACCACCCTCATGGTGAAAAACTTCTTCCTAACATCCAATCTGAATCTACCCATTTCTATTTTTTTCCATTCCCCCTAGTCCTATCATTACCTAACACCCTAAAAAGTCCCTCCCCAGCTTTCTTGTAGGCCCCCTTGAGATACTGGAAAGCCACAATAAGGTCACCTTGGAGCCTTCTCTTCTCCAGACTGAACAGCCCCAACTCTTTCAGGCTGTCCTCATAGGAGAGGTGCTGCAACCCTCTGATCATCCTTGTGGCCCTTCTATGGACACGTTCCAGCATGTCCAGAAACTTCTTGGAACAGGGGTTCCAGAACTGGACACAGTACTCCAGGTGGGGTCTCACCAGAGTTGAGTAGAGGGGGAGAATCACCTCCCTTGACCTGCTGGCCACACTTCTCTTGATGTAGCCCAGGATCTGGTTGGCTTTCTGGGCTGCAAGTGAACACTGCTGGCTCATGTTGAGCTTCTCGTCCGCCAGCACCCCTGAGACCCTTTCTTCAGGGCTGCTTTCCAGCCAGTCACTGCCCAGCCTGTATCGGTGCTTGGGATTGCCCTGACCCAGATGCAGAACCTTGCATTAGGTCTTGTTGAACCTCCTGAGGTTGTCCTGGGCCCACCTCTCCAGCCTGTCAAGGTCCCTCTGGATGGCATCCCTTCCCTCCAGCATGTCTGCTGCACCACACAGCTTGGTGTCATCAGCAAACTTGCTGAGGGTGCACTCAATGCCACTGTCCGTGTCACCGACAAAGATGCTGAACAAGACTGGTCCCAGGACTGATCCCTGAGGAACTCTGCTTGTCACTGGCCTCCACTGGGACATGGAGCCATTGACAGCCACTCTTTGGGTGCAGCCATAAAGCCATTTCATATCCACTGAATGGTCCATCCATCAAATCCAGAATTTACCAGCTTAGAGACCAGGATGTGGTGCGGGACAGTGTCGAAGGCTTTGCTCAGGTCCAGGTAAATGACATCAGTTCCTCACCCCTCATCTATTAATGTTGTGACCTGTTCATAGAAGACCACCAGGTTTGTCAGGCAGGATTTGCCCTTGGTGAAGCCATGGTGATTGTACCCTATCACCTCTTAGTTATTCTTCTGCCTCACCAGTGCCTCCAGGAGGATTTGCTCCATGATCTTACTGGGCACAGAGGTGAGACTGACTGGTCTATAGTTCCCTGGGTCATCCTTCTTTCCCTTTTTGAAAATGGGACTTATGTCTGTCCTTTTCCTCCCCAGTCAGTGGGGACCTCCCCAGTCTGCCATGACTTTTGGAACATAATAGAGAGGGATTTAGCAACCTCATCTGCCAGTTCCCTCAGCACCCGTTGGTGTATCTCATCAACATTTTCAGGGTCTTCAGATGGTCGTGACTCTGATCTTCACTCACAATGAGCAGTTCCTTCTTCCAGTCCCTGCCATTATATTCCATTACTATGGGAGGGTGGCTGGAGCCCTTGCCAGTGAAGACTGAGGTAAAGAAGTCATTGAGAACCTCAGCCTTCTCCATGTCACTTGTCACCAGCTTCCCTGTTTTCTTTCTGAGCGGTCCCACACCTTTCCTAGTCTTAGTCTATAAAAATTTTTACTGTTCCCCTTGATCTCCCTGGCTAAATTTAATTCTGACTGAGCTTTATATGTCCCCCATTCCAGCTGTCCTTTCTTCCACTCCTTGTAGAGTTTCTTTTTGTATGACAGCATGTCCAGGAGCTCCTTTCTCATCCAGGCAGGTCTTCTAGCATTCTTCCCTGCTTTCCTCTTTGTAGGGATACATTGCTTCTGGGCACAGAGGAGGTGATCCTTGAATACTGACCAGCTGTCCTGGGCCCCTCTTCCTTCTAGGATACTTTGGCCATTAGATCCCCAAAGCAATCAAAGTCTGCATGCCCAAAGTCCAGGGTTGTAAGCTTGGGATACTTCCTCCTAGTTGCCCTAAGGATCTTAAATTCAACTGCTTCATGGTCACTGCAGCCAAAGTTATCCCTGAACCTCACATTGGTTACCAGCCCTTCCCTATTGGTGAGAACAAGGTCCAGCATAGCACCTTTTCTTGTTGGTTTCTCTACCATTTGGTGGAGGAAGTTGTCATCTATGCATTCCAGGAACATCCTGGAATACTGGTACCTAGCTGTGTTGTCCCTCCAGCAGATGTCAGGGTGGTTGAAAACCCCCATGAGGACAGGCTTGTGCCCATGAAGCCACTTCTATTTGCCTGTGGAGGGCCTCATCTGCTTGGTTCTGCTGGTCAAGTGGCCTGTAGCAGACCCCTACAGTAACATCTCCTTCCCCTGTCTTGCCTTTAATTTTAACCCATACACTCTCCACTAGCTCATCATCCTAACCCAGGTGGAGCTCCACTGATTCCAGCTGGTCACTGATATAGAGAGCAACATCTCCTCCCCTCCTACCCTGCCTGTCCTTCCTAAAGAGCTTGTACCCATCTATCCCTACATTCCAGTCATGGGAATCATCCCACCAAGTTTTGGTAGTAGCCTCTATGTCATGGCAGCACAGCAGCACAGCAGCACAGCAGCCCTTTACTCACCCTGTTTGTTGCCCAAGCTGTGTGCATTAGCATAGAGGCACTTCAGCTGGGCTGGCTGTGGCACCCTTTTGGGTGAATCCCCCTTGATTCCCTTGGGGTGTCCCAGTACTTCGTCCTTGGCTTGCCTCAGGGCATCAAGTTGAGAGCCCTTCCTAGCACTCCATCCCTCTGCCTCTGGTGAGCTGCCCCAATGTTTATCACAGGCAAGCATGAGATTAACAACCCCACTATTCCTCACTAATAGATGGTGAAGTGATGAACAATTAAACATGAAGGTAGTTTTCCAAACGTAGTTTCTTCTCCTTGCTGGTTCCCCAATCCATGTATTTTATCCATAGGATTCTACCACCGTGCAGAAGAAGATGAGGAAATGCATTTTGTGTCAGTCATTTAGCTAGGAAGTCTCAAGAGTGAGTTCTTATAACGTGGTTTTCTTGCACATCCTTGGAAGGTGCCTGCTCTTTACCCTAAGAAACACTCTGGATAAGGATACTTCTAAAATATTAAGAATATTTTTAATTTCTTTCAAGAAAATTATTCTATAAATCTCTTCCAAATCGTCTAGCAACAGGTAGGTACAAAAGGACTACCCAAATAATATGTCTGATGATTATGATAACAGACTGAGATGTAGATTTAAGCAACACACTCATCTTCTGATAGCTTTAATTGGAAATTTTAAGCTTCTATGAGATTTCATTACTCCCTCCTCGAAAACTCAGGCTTAATAGAGTCACTGGCCTGCTTGCTTGAATGAAAAAAAAAGTAATTAGAATTTAGTGATTGTGAATGAAGGAGAAAAAGAATTGAAGCCTCAAATTGCTCTTCCAAATGTCAGGAAAGTCTGAGTGAATCTGAACTTTGGACACATTAAGTACGAGACCTGAGGTTGTTTAATCTTGATGGTGGGAGCTATAATGAGTTCTAGGGTAAGTGCACACAACTTCATTTCCATAAATGAAGCCAGAGCTGCTGTACTGAGCTCTGTATCACATTTATCCTGTGTATTATAGCCTACATTAGATAAATGTGATGCATTTTATTTCCTATTTTCTCTATGGTTTTTGGCAAGTACTTCACCTCTATAGGTGGCATTCATTTCACCTCATTGTGGCTCTGAAAATTTAAACATCTGTCATAAACCACACTCGTATAGACAGCAGTATTGTATTTTATAGACTTGAGCAATGGCTTTTTGCTTCCTACTATAGCACATAATTCACCCACTGGGGTTGTTAACCCTTGGAAAACAACAAAGATTCAGGCAAGCCACCTTGGACCGTCTGGTCCCACTTCCTTCCAATGAAGACTCTCATTAGAACTGTTCTCCACAGTGATATCCCAGTACTCAGCAAGAATGCTATTAGCACTGACAATTAAATCACTTCACAGTTTCTTCTCTCTCTCATCCCTCAGGAGATCTTTTAATAACTTTCTCACTGCTTTGCCAGATGGATTCTCCTGCTCCTAGTGCCCAGGCTGCAGCTTTTGCTTTCCAAAAGTGTAATCTTCCTCAAAATACTTTTCATAGAATCATAGAATCAGTCAGGGTTGGAAGGGACCACAAGGATCATCCAGTTCCAAACCCCCTGCCATGGGCAGGGACACCTCACACTACATCAGGCTGTCCAGAGCCTCATCCAGCCTGGCCTTAAACACCTCCAGGCATGGGGCCTCAACCACCTCCCTGGACAACCCATTCCAGGCTCTCACCACTCTCATGGGGAAGAACTTCTTCCTCATGTCATGTCTGAATCTCCCCACTTCCAGCTTTATTCCATTCCCCCTAGTCCTATCACTACCTGATAGCCTAAAAAGTCCCTCCCCAGCTTTCTTGTAGGCCCCCTTCAGATATTGAAAGGCCACAATAAGGTCACCTTGGAGCCTTCTCTTCTCCAGACTGAACAGCCCCAACTCTTTCAGGCTGTCCTCATAGGAGAGGTGCTGCAACCCTCTGATCATCCTGGTGGCCCTTCTATGGACACGTTCCAGCATGTCCAGAAACTTCTTGGAACAGGGGTTCCAGAACTGGACACAGTACTCCAGGTGGGGTCTCACCAGAGTTGAGTAGAGGGGGAGAATCACCTCCCTTGACCTGCTGGCCACACTTCTCTTGATGTAGCCCAGGATCTGGTTGGCTTTCTGGGCTGCAAGTGAACACTGCTGGCTCATGTTGAGCTTCTCGTCCGCCAGCACCCCTGAGACCCTTTCTTCAGGGCTGCTTTCCAGCCAGTCACTGCCCAGCCTGGATTTGTGCTTGGGATTGCCTCAACCCAGATGCAGGACCCTGCACTTGGTCTTGTTGAACCTCCTGAGGTTGTCGTGGTTCCATCTCTCCAGCCTGCCAAGGTGCCTCTGGATGGCATCCCTTCCTTCCAGCATGTCTGCTGCACCACACAGTTTGGCGCTTTTCGGAACACTTATGCTTAGACTTCAGAACACCACTAGAGTCAGAATCTTTCTCCACCATAACAGAGTCATAGAATTATAGACTAATTGGAACATCTTCAGCTAAATCATGTTGCTCAGAGCCCTGTTCAACCTGACCTTGAATGTTTCCAGTGATAGGGCTTCCACCACCCCTCTGGGCATCCTGCTGCAGCATTTCACTGGAAATTCTTTTTTCTATATAGATAAGCAGCAGAAGTAGGACTATGACTTCCTTAAAACAGACCTTGCCTTAAGTCTTTGCTAGACAGAATCTCTTGGGAAAATGCCATCAGAGGAATGGTATCTAGAAAGGCTGGCTGAAGACCTATGTGAAATAAAATATAGATTTATTTTTTTTTTAATAATGCATGAGTACTGGAAAAAAAGGACAGGTTACCAAAATGACTTAATAATGAATGATATGGAGATGGCTGAGATATCTTTTTTGTAAGCCTTCACAGCCAAAAATTATTCCCAGACTCTGCATGCATTGTCACTTTTTGAGGACAGTCAAGAGTAGGGCAGCAAGAAGTTGGGGTTAGTACTACACAATTATTCCCTCAATTTGTTTATTAAGGGACCATATTTGGGGCATTGTGCACAAGAAAGACACAGGTATAGTCAAATGAGTCCAGAAGAGGCCACTAAGTTGATCAAGGTACTGAAGATGAGGAGAGGTTTGAAAGAAGTGGATTTGTTCAGCCTTATAAAGAGAAGGTGGTAGAGAGATCTCATTACTGGTTTCAGCTACCTGATGGGAAGGTACAGAGAAGGGTCCTCCTCAGCATGAAGGAGAAGAGGCAACAGAAACAGACTGTGACAAGAGGAATTCCAATCAAGTACAAGATAAAAAAATCTTTGCAATAAAGTTTGGTCAAACACTGTCACAGGTTTCTCAAGGAGGCTGTGGAGTTTCCATCTTTGGACATCCTTGGACATTCTTGAGTGTAATGTAAAAGCTAAGGAAGTGCACAACAGGCAAATGAACTCTTGAGAGGGTTGAAAAATCATCTGGGCTACTGGGATAAATAGTAGTGAGGCTGAAAGTGGTTAATGGCACAATATCCATGTGATAAATAGTATCCTAGAGAAATGCAGTGAAATCTGGGTTAGAAAGAACACAGAGTTGCTTCCTACTGACCGCTTTGAAACAGAAGTCACTTCACTGGGATTAGTCTGTGTGGAGCTACTCCAAGGCACTCACTTCATTAAGCATCACTGTATTTTTTGTATTAGTGAGGCATTTAGCCAGGCTAAGAGACATAGGCCTTTCTCTGAGGAAATTATAGCATTTTTCTTCTTGCACTGTGATGCAGTCATACTGAGATGCAATTATTAATGTCGTGAATTTTTCTCTGAGTTGGAGACTGTCTCTTCTTCGTTTTCATCTCAAAACTAGCAATGTCAGATACCAGCCTGCTTGCATCTGTTGAACATCATAAGATGTATACTAAATATATGCACCATACCATGATTGTAAAATTAGAGTTCTCTCCAAAGCTTTTTAAAATCTGTGTTGCAATTTTTCTGCTTTCATATTGTTTTAGTGATTAATGAAGTACAAAAAAATCAGATATATATGACATTTTAAAATAAATATTTTCCAATAAAAGATATTTCAAAATATAAAAAAATATGCAGTGTACCTTTAGGCTATTACCCTTTGTGCATTATAATTTACTCTTTTTAAGTGTACTTTCACACTGATTGAAGTTAATGATTGAATCTTCTGCTTTAATTACATGTGTCAGAAGTAATTTATCAACAGAGAAATAATTAATCTGTGCTTTAATAAGCAATACCTCATATGATCTGTAAACAAATTTTTAATCTGCTTTTCTGGCCCTTGGAAATCCCAAAGATATTTTAAATGAGATTGAGAATTGTGTTTTCTCAAGTTATTCACTACAAATTGTTTTTCTGCTGTACCTTATTAAAAGAAATGTCATAGGAAATCAAGAAATTTTGATAAAACTCAGATGCACATTTCATTCCTCAAAACACCAAAAAATGTTTTTCAAACCTCTGGGTACTCATCTATTCACAGAGTTTTCAGAATAACAATTTTACACGCAAACCAACGAACAGCACCGGTGCTGTAGTCGTCTTTGTTCATAGAAGTGAAATAAGAAAAACATCCCTTTAAACATGAAAAGAATTTTCCAAGCTAGAAGTTGGTCTGACTCATTAATAAGGTTAACAATAATGTTGCATTGAAGATGTCACTCACAAGGCATTTAATGAAAGCCAGTAAAATGACAAAGTTTAGCATAATTACCTCTTTGATAACCAACCACAAATAGAGCTTTTATATTGTAAAAGATCAATAAACGAAGGGTTGCGTTAACACACATATGCCTTTAAAATAGAAGGGCATCCTGCTAGGAGATTCAATAGAGCTGTCTAATAACTAACTGCAATGGATAAATCAAGGGTAATGACTAATACTCTTTCTGCTGCACAGCTCTGCAAACATGAAAATACATTTCTTAGAACAGCAGCCTATATATTTGCTTAAATACTTCAGTATAACCTTAAACTAAAGTCTTCGATTTGACTGAAACACTGTTTTGACAACACATTTCGAATGCATAGTTGTAGAATGGTGTTTTATATTATTTACCTGCAAGAAGCATTTGCAAAACATACTTTCCTTGCATTTTTGGTCAAAATGTGACATTTGCATTTAAAGGGCACCCACTGACTGGATATCTCTAAAAGCAATATGATGATGGTCAAATGATCACCAATTTATTTATAAATGCTTAGATAACTACTGAACATCTCATGTTGCATAGCACAGACAATTATTTAGCTTGAGAGAGAGCTGGAAGTAATTCACCATCTTTCATGCACTAATCTCATCTTTAAAATGCTAGTCACCAATTCTGAGCAGCAATTCTATGCAATTCTAAGAGCAAATCATAATCAGCAGGTAGCAAGTAGTCACAACAATGCATTTGAGAAAAAAAGGGGAAAAAAGATTCCAAACAAACCAGTTAAATTGGTTTGGCTTTTTTAAAGTGAGTTATTCTATCACTAGGATCTAAAATGTAAGGAGCACTCTAGCCTTGCTGTTAAAATGAATCTAATCTCTGCGACTAGATTTCAGAAGGATAATTATACCAAAGATGAAGAAAGTATATATGATACACATCTAAATTCATGGGTAGGGATGTGCATACAGAGAGTCTCCCTATTATTAGTATTAAAGATGGCCACAATATTTCACCTCATGGAAAATATTTGGGGAGAAACGCAATATATCCTTAACAGTAGATGGAAGGAAAAAGTTAATGTTGTTGGCTCATCAGATATAAATAGATAATAGCTGTTTTATTTCATCTTTTTCTAGCCGTTTTTTGCTTGGAGACTAGATTCACTGACACATCCTCAGCCAGTTATGGCTTTTCCTTTATTACCATGAAAGAGAGAATCCTTTGGTTCTAATCAAGAACAGAGCTCTTTCCCTGCTACCTTTGTTCACCTCTTCTGGAAAATCTCAATGTGGGAATTAACCCTTGAACAGTTCACACACTCTGTTTTACCTGCCCTGTTTTATGCTTGCTAATTTTAAGACACCTGCTTAATTTTAATTATTTACTCCAGTTCTTTTAACATTGTTTATGTGTTGCCTTTCAAGTTGTGTCTGCTCTATGCCAGCAAATTACTCTAGTATCATTCAGTATTATTACTGTTATATCATTCATTCAGATTGTTTAATTCAGTTAGTTTTGCAATTTATATTTCTTGTCCTCAATAATAAAAACTACTCCAAAAAATAAAGTCCAAACAGTTTAGCAAACATTAAAATTTTTCTTTCTTCTTGCTGTTATTGCATTTTACCTGATGAGATGTCACTAAGTTGAATAAATAAATGTGGCAAAGAAAATATCCCAGGATTTTCCAACTGATGTACTTTATTTAATGTGTTTTAACTTGATCTATGGAGGTGTATAGTTTGCTAGAACTCACTTGTTTTGGTTTAATGGTTGATGAGTGGGTGAAATGTACAATTCCTGTAACATCTGAAATGGAGCCAGAAAAGATCAGCTTGAATAAATAACTATGGGCATAAAGGAGTTTATTTAGACCCTTAAGACAAGAATTATAGAAGAGGAAAAACCAAAAAATTAAAGGAAATACTTATGTGAATAAGCAAATTAAATGCAAGAGAACAACCAGATCCTCCCTCAGAGGAAAAAATCTCAGGTGAGAAGGGGATAAAATCAGATTCCAGTGGAGAAAGTGCTGGGGTACAAACCCACCTTCAGCGGAGCAGTGAGCTGTGCTGGGAGGTCAGGCCTGATTGTTGTAGGAATTGTCCCACACATTCTGGCATATCCTCACATCCTGTTACTTCATACCACGGGTAATGGTTAGGTCAGTTATATTTCTTTGGGACTCCTTATGAAAAAAACACCTGAGGTTTGTAGCAGACATGGATGTTACAAGCCCTTGCACATAGTATGTTGTCTAAAGATCCTTCTGATCACAATGTACAACTACTTGTTGTGAAACACATGGACCAGGCTGTTTCTTCACTGCAGAGTCCACTCTAATGAACAGAGTGAAGAGTTGTGGAAGGATTATCCCCCACGTGTTTTCTATGGAAGAGATTTAGAGATCCACAGGATGCTCAGTTCTGGCTTCTAGAAGATGTTTCATGGGCAGAGGACAAACTGTCTCCCTGTGGGAGTCTGACATCAGGGCTCTTCCTCTCCTTTTTGCAGCCAAACTGTGCAATTTGCAGGTTGCCAGACTTAGACTCATAGAATCATAAAATCATAAAGGTTGGAAAAGGCCTCCAAGATCATTGAGTCCAACCGTTAACCTAACACTGCCGAGTCCATCACTAAACCATGTCCCTAAGTGCCATATCTACATGCTTGTCAAATGATTCCAGGAATGATGATTGCACCACTTCCCTGGGCAGCCCATTCCAATGCTTAACAGTTTCAGTGAAAAAATTTTTCCAAATATCCAATCTAAACCTTCCCTGGTGAAACTTGAAGCCATTTGTTCTCTTCCTGTTGCTTGATACCTGGGAGAAGAGGCCTACACTCACCTCACTAAAACGTCCTTTCAGGTAGCTGTAGAGGATGATAAGTTCTCCCCTGAGCCTCCTCTTCTCCAGGGTAAACCACTCCAGTTCCCTCAGCCACTCCTCATAGGCCTTATTCTCTAGCTTCATTGCCCTTCTCTGGACATGCTGCAGTAGATCAATATCCTTCTTGTAGTTAGGTGCCCAAAACTGAACACAGTACTCAAGTTGTGGCCTCAGCAGTGCCAAGTACAAGAGAAAAATCACTTCCCTGGTCCTGCTGGACACTCTAGTCCTGATACAGGCCAGAATGATGTTGGCCTTCTTGGCCACCCAAGCACACTGTTGGCTCATGTTCAGATTAAACATACTGGTTCTCATTTACCATGTCTTCTATAATAAAGAAATTAAACTAAGATGCCTTTATCTCTTCTTCTTTCCACCACATTTTAATGGACTACACATCTTCAGGCTCACCTTCTCACTGAAACTCTGAGAGAATATTACTTAAAGGAAAGATATCTACTTTTTTAGGCCAGGGGCTAGCAGAGGGAATAAAACATAGACTAGGAAGAGGAAGGAGAGTAGATTGTTAACATAGAGACTAGAGAATTGAAATGGAAAAAGAATCATAGAATCATAGAATCAGTCAGGGTTGGAAGGGACCACAAGGATCATCTAGTTCCAACCCCCCTGCCATGGGCAGGGACACCTCACACTAGATCAGGCTGGCCAGAGCCTCATCCAGCCTGGCCTTAAACACCTCCAGGGATGGGGCCTCAACCACCTCCTTGGACAACCCATTCCAGGCTCTCACAATTCTCATGGTGAAGAACTTCTTCCTCAGAGCAGAGGAACAGGGGGATGTAAACCATGAATGGAAAGAGATATCAGGAAGAAATGGAATTTAAAAATGAGTTAGAAGATGGATTTTAATTGCCAGCTTAGACACAAAGATGTTATGGGGCAAGGGCAACTCAAATGAACAAGTGAGATGGGAAGAGGGTAAAAGCGAATTTTTCATCTGTGGGAATAAAGGAAAGAAAAGGTCTAGGAAGGATATTTAACATGTTTGAAGGAGGACAGTATTCAGAGCTGGCTGAGTGAAGGGATGGGCAATGAGACAAGGCTTGAATAAGAACCCTGATGTGGTGGTGCAGAGATGAAACACTTGGGGCAGGAGGGAAAGGTGGAAGGGCTGTGCAGCAAAAGTGATGAGCTGGAAATAGAAATGGCTGAAAAGAGCAATATTCACACAGTGCAAGCCTGGAGAGGAGTGATCAGGATTAGCTGACAAGGCCACTCATAGATGTAGATTTAAGTAGTGCAAATTTCAGTCCTACGCCTTCCACAGAATGTATATTTAGATATTCTGGACTTGGATATTCTAAACCCTGCTTTTGTTTCTGCCAACAGTCTCACTAGTCTTCTGTTTTTTTAATGCTAGTTAAAATAAATTTGAAATTACATATAGTTAATGAGAGAAAATATATCCACATTTTAGAAGATATGTTGTTTTATGAAAATTGAAAGAATATAAATAAAGACGAACTGTCTTGCCTAGATAATGTTCTGCAACTCAGAGCTGGTTGCTCTGGTAACTTTAAAAGATGTTTTTTCTTCCCGAACTGAGAAACAAGCTGACTTTTAAAGCCACACAACCAAGCAGTGGCTCACAGCTGAGTGATCTCAACAGAGGAAAAGTGAATAGATTATTGAAATTGTCTTAATATTAAGTCCATAACTTCTGTCTTTCAAGGGGCATTTCTGAAATACTTAGTTTATAACATTCACTTAACATTTTTCCATCTAGATCTGTCATTCAGGTCAGAGCAAAAGGGTCCTTCAACATCTTGAATTAATCTTCTCTCAAAAATCTGACAGAATGACACTGAGATTTCCCTGTACAATACAAACCGGTTGTTTCCACATTTTAAAATACATCAGAGAGTTAGTTTTTGCACTAACATTTACAGACTAGACTAGACTAGAACAGAACAGACTAGGAGTAGAAGTGTTTACATGAATTCTAAAGAAAATAAAAGAAGACAAAATGATTCCTCTTGTAGTTCCAGTGTGTTCATGAGAGATACATCAAAAAAGATGCACATCCAGTGTATTTTACTTTTGTGTTAATAGACATTAGAACTATATGAAGGACAAAGCTTTGGATGACTATCATATTCCCCTCATGCCTTGCTATTCAGGGTAGAAGTTGTGGTAGATAGGTTTTCATACTATATAGGAATAAGAAATGAAAATAAGATGATAAAATAATTTGGAATAGAGACTGATCTTCGGATAGGGGAGAAGCATCATGAAAACTGCAGAGTACTGTGATGGATAGGAAACTAGAATATAGAAGTATGTGTATACATGTACCTCTAAGTAACTATATGCATATTTTTAGCTATAAATGATCATTTCATCCACAACCTAGTAATGTGTATTAACTTTTCAGATTAAAAGGTCCAATGATATGCCCTTTGTCAAGACTGTCATGGTGTCAGTCACCAATCTTGGCATTTCTGCTTTCATCTGTCTCCGTAGACAGAGTCCGATCTGTGACTGCACTCTGCTACCCTATAACTTTTCAAAAGTCTCTTTTAAGATCTCTCTCTTTCATGTGTTCAAATAAAGTGTGAATTTTAAAACTTTGGGTGGTCTTCTGTAGCCTTCTAGCAGAATAAATTGGCAGAGAAATCTCTTGAACTACCTTATCTTCTACAACTCATCCTGACTTGTCTACAACCCCAAGAGATCTATGAGTTCCCCATCCTTGTTTTTAATGTAAATTAAGACTGGCTATCAAAAAGTTTAAAGAACTTTTATTTAGATAAACCAGTTTTTCAGTCCACTGATCCAGTGTGTGCTTCATTAGTTTGCCTATCTATGAAGATACTAAAAGCCTCACTGAACTCAAGATAAATGACTTGTACAGCCCTGCCTTCTCCAACAAGTCAGTTGTCTCGCCTCAGAAGGCTATCAGGTTGGTTAGGTGTGATTTTCCTTTTACGTTAACTCGCCTCAATACATCTTTTATCCATATTTGGAAACAGATTCCGGTTGCTACCAGTTCACCCTAGAAATCTCCTGCAAATCTAGATACCAATAGAAAATTCTCTTGATAACAAGATCTGCACACAGAGCTTCCCTCCACCCTTGCCATACTGTTGTACCAGATACTCACTTCCAAATAGTTTCCTTTTAGGATATGTTTGCCCTTTTATATCCATTGCTTTCTATAGTCCATCCTTTGACTGGGCTTTTCTCATCACTTTTTGTCATCATCTGATATGACAAATATCAGATATTCATCACACATATTTACTTCCTAATGAGTGGTAAACATGTTGAATATCATAAGACTTCAGCCTTTCACACCTTAACTGGGCAAAAATCTCAATCTGATTTAAAAAAAAAAATCATTTTTCATAAACTTTCATCTTTTGGCATCTTTCTTATTAACATTTCCAAAAATGTAATACCTGGTTCTTGATACTGAGCATTTTTAAAAACTTCATTATGTCAACTCAAACTCCAGTTACCCATATTGCTCAGTTTTTATTGACTAAACCTGAAACAACACCAAAAAGAAAAAAAAAAAGGTACACAGTTCGCACCATAAGGCTTATTTTCTGTAACCCCATGCTTGCCAAATGCCTTATATTCCTCATAAATAAGATGTAGTTTATTGAAAACCCTATCAGATTTTTTCATTACTTCCACTTTTTTGGCAGTAGCTCCAGATAGCAGAAGATTCTGAGTGTATTTCAAGCATATGAATAAAAATTGCATTGCCTACATCAGATGACTGCAATAGGGAAAATATGACAATTTTCCCCACAGCTGGTGGCTCAGCTTCAACAGATACAGTATATCAGAGGCTGGAAGGGACCTCCAACCCCCCTGCCAAAGCAGGATCACTTAGGATAGTGCAGACAGAAATACATCCAGGTGGGTTTTGAAAGTCTTCAGAGAAGGAGACTCCACAACTCCCCTGGGCAGCCTGTTCCAGTGCTCCATCACCCTCACTGTAAAGGAGTTTCTCCTCATGTTGAGGTGAAATCTTCTGTGTTCTAGTTTAAACCCATTGTTCCTTGTCTTTTCACTGTGAACCACCAAAAAGAGCCTGGCCCCCTCCTCCTGACACCCACCCCTCAGATATTTATAGACATTGATCGGATCCCATCTCAGTCTTCTCCAGACTAAATAGCCCCAGGGATCTCAGTCTCTCTTCATAGGGGAGATGCTCAAGTCCCCTAATCATCCTTGTGGCTCTCCATTGGATTCTCTCCAGCAGGTCTCTGTATCTCTTGAACTGGGGAGCCCAAAACTGGACACAGTCTTCCAGGTTTGATCTCACCAGGACAGAGTAGAGAGGTAGAAGAACTTCCCTAGACCTACTGGACACACCTTTCTTGATTCATCCCAGGATCCCATTGGCTCTCTCGGCCACAAGGGCACATTGTTGTTGCATGGAGAACTTGCTATCCAGCAGCACTCCAAGGTCTTTCTCTGTGGAGCTGCTTTCCAGCAGGGCAGCCCCTAACCTGTACTGGTGTATGATGTTATTCCTCAGGAGCTCTTTTATGAAAATGGGGTGCACAGGAGGGATTGTGTCCAGTCAACTGAACCAATTAATCTGTTAGGTTTAAATAAGACCATAAGGAACAAGAGTCTATCTGAAATGGTAATTTCACATCAACAGCAGGTGAAAGTTGAGTGTGAATGAAAGGGGGGTGGGGGGGCGGAATATATATGTATATCTCATAGGTAGTAATCTCAGGAAAAAACAGACATTGCTCAGTCTTGCTGTACCTGTATATACAGCTGTATCGGGTCTGGGTGAAATGGAGTTCACCTTCCTTATTGCAATCCTCATAGTGCTGCTTTGCAGTGGTAGCTGGAAAGGTGTTGCTAACACACGAGTGTTTTGGTTACTGCTGAGCAGTACTAAGCATTAAGGTTCTCTCTCCAACATTCACCCCTCACCAGCAGGCTAGGGGTGGGCATGATCTTGGGCGGGTACATAGCCAGGACAGCTAACCTAAAATGACCAAAGGGGTATTCTATGCCGTGTGATGTCTGTTTACCATTAAAAGCTAAGAGGAAAGAAGGACATTTGTTGTTATGATATTTGTCTTCTGGAGAAACTGCTATGTGTAGTGAAGTCCTACTTGCCAGGAATTGGCTGAACATCACCTGCTGATGGAAAGCAGAGAACATACCTTCTGTTTTCTTTTGTTTCTGAGCTCAGCCTTTGCTTTTGTTGTCTTAAACTGCCCTTATCTCAACCCATGAGGTATTTTTCCATCTTATTTTCTCCTCCTCCGTGTTCCATTGAAGAAGGGAGTTATAGAGCAGCTTGGTGGGCACCTGACATCCAGCCAAGGTCAGCTCATCATAACAACAAAAAAATCAGAATAAGGAAAATTCTTATTATTATGTTCCCTTTGCCTGTCCCTGATTCCCTTTCTTCTTCATCACCAAACCACCATCTCTTCTAAACCAAGCATTCCAAAGCACAACAGATATATTCACAGAAGTGACAGCAGGTGTGGCACCTCAGTAATATTAAGAATAAAAGTGACATTCCTCATGAGAACTTCAGACGGTCCCCAGATCAGGAGCAGCCTACCAACCAGGTGAAATGCACAATACTCTTTTAACCTAGCAAATGCTTCCTTGCAGAGCCTGACCATTCTATTAATTCTTATTCCCTACCAGCAACTGCAATTTTTTTCCTAGTGTTTAATTTATGCTCAGCTCAGTTTTCTTACATCTGATTTATTATAGCTTTTGAGTTTATTCTTAATAATTCTTTATGTCTCAAGATTGCATTGGCTTACAGAGTTGAAAATACACTCTTTGTTGTCTTGAAAATATTACTCTCACTAGAAAGTTGGACAGACTATTGCTGGTAAGCAACGTTTCCCTGGAAAAGAAGAAAGAGCAAAAGAAGAATGACTCTTTCTCACCTCTATCTATGTTTCTCTTGGCTTGCAGTCATGATCATCGTATGTGACTGATGATTTTAGATACAATCCTGATTTAGTTGTCTCACCAGAAATGCTTTAAATTGGTCTGGTGATCTCAGAATGTAACATCCAGTGTTCATGTCACTGTGAGGCTTCGTTATGCCCTACCAGGCAGAAGGGTACTGGTGATGCAGTCGTACATGCCCTGTTTACATGAGTGGGGACAGCAGCACTGTAGGACAGAGGTCCTTTAGCCATACTCTCTAAAAAGACACAGCCTTTGAGGATGTGCCTATGTTCCCCACTGACATCAGCATATTAACATTTCAGTACAGATAGCTTGATGGGGTACCCAAGTGTGAATGTGCTGTCAGCAGCATTTAACCATGTTTTGCACACAGGATTTTGGCATGTTGTTAAATACCAGCAGCAGCTCCATGTCAGTCTACTGAAGGCATTCAAACTCTCCTAATGTTGCTGGAGCTGCTCCAATGTCAATGGGGACAGGGAATTCCCTTGTCAATAAATTATACCCTCAAGTAGTCCTTGGGTTTTTTTTTCATAGTGCAATGCAATTTCTTAGCCCAGTGCAAGCTAACCTTCACTGTGGGATATGTGACTGCTCTACAGACAGCATTGACCTGATGCAGACTTAGCCCAGCAAATTAATCTTTCCTCTGCAGAGGCTTGTGGTCTTTTCTGGACATTCCTGTTTCAGTCTTTGATGGCAACAAAAATAATAACTGTTATATTGTCAACTGTATGGTCAACAGTCAGAAATGGTGTAAATTGTACTGCTATAAATGTGTCCAAGTGAGTGTCAGATGTGTTTTGATAGAAATCACACATTAGAGTAGCAAAATGGCAGGACTAAAGAAAAGGAACTGAGCAGAGCAGAATAAGGGGGGTTTATCCCAGCGAAGAGCAGAGTGAACTCATTATTTCCTTCTCTGCTGACCTTACTGTATTCAACAGTAACTCCAATGTTCTTTAAATACTACAGTGGGGCTTATATCTGCATTCTGATATAGTATTTTCCTATTAAAAAAATTACATTTTCTCCAAAATATATCTGAACAGGAGTAGCTGGTATAGGTATATAATAGCTTGGAGAAAAACAAGGCTCCAGGGAGACTTAATAGTGAACTCCCAGGACCATTCAGAAGGATGGAGAGAGGCTGTTTACAAAGGTCTGTAGTGATAGGACAAGGGGCAATGGTTTCAAACTAGTGAAGAGTAGACTTAGACTGAATGTTAGGAACAAGTTCTTTACCATGAGGGTAGTGGAATACTGGAACAGGTTGCCTGGGGAGGTGGTTGGGGCCCCATCCCTGGAGATATTCAAGGTGAGGCTCGACAGGACTCTGGGCAACCTGATCTTGTTGAGAATGTCCCTGCTTACAGCAGAGGGGGTTGCTGGTGCTCCCTTCCAACCCAAACCATTCTATGATTCTCTGATCCTCTTATTCCATGATTCTACGGTAGGTAGGTTTCCTTTGAAGAGTTTGTATCAGAGCTATTTTTTTTTAATTCCACTTCCTCAGTAGCACCAGGCTAATCAAGACTGTGAGAGCTATTTGTACATATCTTTCTCACTGTGTAGAATAATCAAAGGTGCAGATAAGAATAGCAGAGGGAACTCTGGGTGTCATGTTAGACTGAACAGTCACATTCAAATCTGTAACACAGCTTTGCCTTTTCTTCACTGAATCTTCGTGTTCTCTGGAGAAGATTAATAAAAATTACAGAGTCACAAGTGACATATTTGGGTATGTCACTTACTCATCAGTTGGCATATGGCAGCCAGGGTTTCTTTCCAGTGATGATTGTTTGTGCTTTGAAAGGGGAAAAGATAATCCTATCTTTAGCATTTCACAACATATATCTAACTTAGCTCAGTACTCTAGCTCTGGCAGATCTCAATGTTTGTTTTCTCCAATGCAATTCTGTCAAAATCTGAATAACATATAAAGTGAAATCCTGACGAAAAGCACCAAAAATCTGAATATTTTACAGATTTTTTTTTTTCATCAGTAGGAGCTCATTACAAGGTTACTTTATGCACATGGCAGAGTTTTAGCTATGGGCTTTGTTTCCTATGCTAGGTCACATGGACTGTTTCCTTTTTAAACATTAATTAGAGAGTTTGACACTACACAGGTTTACACTTTTTAATCAAGTAAAACTGAAAAGGAATAAATCTTGTTCGAATATTATTGTATTTGTTGCATAAATTGTATTATACATACTTAATTATTTTTAATTGAAGATGTAACTAAAATGGATATCCACAATCATATTTAGCTGTACACTTTCAAGGGGGAAAGTTTTTAGTGTTTTACAAGTGTCTTTCCCAAGGATTTTCTGGCTTCAGAAGTTATTTAATCAATATTAAATCCAACATTGTGCAGGGAATTTTAACAGGATGATGTCCTTGTTCTCATTTATATTGACAAGCACAGCTCAAGCCTTTTATGTATACAGCATTTACTGACCTTATCAAGCATCATGAGAAGCATAATTTTCTGCTGTTGTAATAATTCGTGACTGAGAAGTTCTCATGTAGTGGCTATGCTTCCAAATTTTTCCTACAAACAAACAAAAAACGACACAGCATATTTTATATCCAGGCTGTACTGACAATTTTGCAATTCCAGGCTTCATTCAGAGCTCCTTGAAGACCAAATGATTCTTTCATTTTACCTGTAAATGTTGCAGATAAATGTTTTATCATCTCACTTCACATATTTACTGAAGTACTGTTAGATAAGTCTACTTCAATGTTTCAACCATGGTGATGAAACTCCTACTGCCTTGAAATTCCTTTTGACTTTCAGGAAGTAGATGACCAATTATGAAATTTTGATCAGAAATTCCTTCCACTGAAGACACAATCAAGGACATGACAAGATAGTTTGTCATTGCTTTGTCTGGTATCTCCTTCATTGCAGAATAGCAGAGAACTGAATATTAGGGAAGCTTCAAGGTTTTTTATGGGGTAGCTCCACCATGAGCTAGACTGCAGGTTGGGTCACCCTTATTTTTAATTCTGATCATGTCTAGTCAGTTCAAGTGACCATAAACACAGTTTTCTGGTCAGCAGGTGCTGAATGTTATACTGAAATACACCGGAATGTGGAGAAATTGCTCTAAAATTGGCTTTGAAGTTGCTAAGGAAACCATCTGCCTCTTATCATATTGTTTCAGTGCAGCTTTATAATACAGCTTCAGCTGACACTTGTCTAAATGAGGGACTTTCCATTGTCAAGGGAAGAACTGAAGAGAATGAAGAAAAGGTTTACCTATTACCAGTATATAAAGGATAACTGTTTCTGGTGAGTTCAAAGTCTAATTTGTGAATCGTGGTGTTCTAACCTGGGACTAGACACCTATGGGTGGACCCATGCTCTTAGCACCACCTCAGTCCAAAATCATTGTGAGCAGGAAGCCTGGAAGATCTTTATTTTTATATTTGGGGGTTTTTTGTTTATTTGTTTGTTTGTGGATTTTGTTTGTCTGGTTTGTTTGTTCTCTTGTTTTTAATCTCTGCTCTCCTGGTCAGCCTTCTGTTCCAAAACACAGTAAATGTTCCACCTCTTGAAACTTCTGCTCTGATTTCAGTAACTGGAAATGATGGGATATCTTCCACAGTCCCTTCATTTTCTCTCCAAGAGAAGTGCAGGAAAAAGGAAAAGGAGTACTTAAGTGTTATTCCAAGCTTTTTTAATAAATCACAAGCTTATTATAGCTGACGAACTGGATCCTTTTGGAAGCACCTACACCAGACAGAATAAAAGTGAGGACTGGAAAAGTCAGATTGGTTTTCAGGTGGGACTAAAAAAGCTTGCAGGAAGTCTCACATGGAGGAAGTCTCACACTGCAGGAAGTGTGTTCATGGAAGCTGAGGGGCTCCCATCAGCAAGCCCCTCAGCCTCCATGTAGTAACCCACATGAGAAGGGTCAATGGGAACAGGTCTCTGCCCGACAGAACAAATGCAAACAGAGCAAGTGCGCTACTTTAAGCAGCACACCGCCTACAGTGCACTTGAAGAATAGGTATGAGGCTCTGCAGGAGGAATAAGGACTCAAGGATCTGCAGCAAGGATGAGGATTCAAAAAGGCCAGAAGCTACACCAAAGACAGGTTGCCTCAGGCCAGCCATCAAAACTGATCCTGAGAAGAAACCTCAAAGGGTCACTGTTATAGGAGACTCCTTGGAGTACTGTGTCCAGTTCTGGAGCCCCTATTACAAGAGGGATATGGACATGCTGGAAAGTGTCCAGAGAAGGGCCACCAGGATGATCAGACCTTTCCTATGAAGACAGACTGAAAGAGTTGGGGCTATTCAGTCTGGAGAAGAGAAGGTTCCAAGGTGACCTTATTGTGGCCTTCCAGTATCTGAAGGGGGCCTACAAGAAAGCTGGGGAGGGACTTTTTAGGCTATCAGGTAGTGACAGGACTAGGGGGAATGGAATAAAGCTGGAAGTGGGGAGATTCAGACTGGATGTGAGGAAGAAGTTCTTCACCATGAGAGTGGTGAGAGCCTGGAGTGGGTTGTCCGGGGAGGTGGTTGAGGCCCCATGCCTGGAGGTAGATGAGGCTCTGGTCAGCCTGACCTAGTGTGAGGTGTCCCTGCCCCTGGCAGGGGGTTGGAACTAGATGATCCTTGTGGTCCTTTCCAACCCTGACTGATTCTATGATTCACCTTGATAACAATGAATGTGTGAAATAGTATCATGATCCACAAATGACAGGAATAATCTTGACCTGGAATAAGACAGGCACAGTTAGAGGAGTGGCTATGGCCAGAGCCCTAGGGCTGCACCCTCACAGAAGTACAGGTCTTGCAATATCCAATTCCTAGATATCACATACCATCTCCTAGGTATCACACACTAACCCCTCATCCCTGTTCATAGTGCTCAGCATAAAGAAGTGATAATTTATTTATTACAGCAGCTCTGCCCGACAAAGTGTGATCCCGGAGGGGAAAATTACTTGTATGCTGAATTTGTCCAATGTAAATTTAATTCTATCTCTCAACCAGTGTTCAACAGCAGTGAAAAAAATCAGCCTTAACCTTTGTTGTTGTTTATAGATTGATCCAAGAGATGTTCGCAACCTCTGTACATTCTTTTTCTCCCACTTGAATTTCTGTACTACCACTTCAGAACTTGCCAGACTATTAATTGTTTAGTTTGGTGGATAGCTAAAATTAAATGTGACTACTACTTGGGATTTCTAACTCCTATTATAAGTAATACGTGAGTATTTCTATTGGTAGTAGCCAGGAGTGTTAAACAAGGACTGCTGTACTTGACTAACAAGAGCTACTCTGCTAGACAAGAGATAAAAGTCCTAGAGTGCTGGCAGGTGATAATGTCAGACACGTGAATAAACATAGATGTTGGAGAGAAGGTGGAAATCTTTGCATAAATATATTGCATATCACTGCAACAGATAGTACAGATGTCACATTCTACAGTAGTTCATTTCCACTAGGAAATCACGTTTCTTCACACTGCTGAGTCCCATCTTTCAGTTGCACAGATTATTTCTGCAGGCTTAGTGGAATGTTAGATGCAACTTCCATGTTATTTCACAGGGACTTTAATTCTGATGCATTTTCATTCATTAGAAACATGTTGGCTTGCATTCCTCCTTCTATTCCTGTCTTATACACAAAATGATTCTCATTTCTGCAGCTTTAAAGTATGAAGTTGGCTTCATCCAAACAAAGATGTAATGGTTTCCAAAGGTTGTTTTTACTTCAAAAACAAGGGAGTGCAAATGAACAAGTACTTACAGAAGTATCCACCAAGACTTCTGATCTTTCCTGAAATCAAAGCAGAAAAGCTTTGCAGTACTGGTAGTGTACAGCTACACAAAAAATGCAGTGCTTCAGGCACATGTATATTCTCTGTCTTAGCCTACACTGAAGTCCAGAGATGCTGTTCCCCTGCATTAAGGTGAGAAACTTTACCCAGACAAACAAATATTCTAGACATCCTCTGAGAAACAGTAGAAGGGAAACCTCAGGTCTACATTATCCATTTGAATGTGGACAGAAGAAAGCACTTTCCTGAAGATTGTCTGGCACAATTATGCTCAGTCTGTGCAGCAGATACCCAACCTGAGCCCATCTCATTATCATATGCATGTCAGCTGAACAAGACAATCCAGGGGCCTTTCTCACAGGGCCCTAAGAGTGTGTGCCACAGGGCTACCTAGGATTTGTAGACAATTTGATTTCATATACTGTGGTAAGAGAGGTATTGGTGAGGCAGGTACCAAGGATTCATGGATTTGTATTTGGGAGCATGCTAAGATGTGGAACAGGTTTTGTCTAGACCTGTTGACTCAGGTAACTCTAGACTGGTCAGCCTCACCTCCATCCCTGCGAAGGTGATGGAGCAATTTATGCTTGGCACTGTCTGTAGGCATATCAAGGATAAGAAGGTCATTGGGAGCAGTCAACATGGTTTTACCAATGGGAAGTCATGTTTAACCAACCTGATAGCCTTTTATGAGGATGTAACCAGGTGTATAGGTGATGGTGGAGCAGTGGATGTGGTTTATCTTGATTTCAGTAAAGCATCCTTGCAGCTAAACTGGTGAAGTGTGGTCTGGACAATCAGGTAGTGAGGTGGATTGTGAACTGGTTGAAGAAAAAATGTCAGAGTTGTGGTCAGTGCGACAGAGTCTAGCTGGAAGCCTGTATCTAGTGGAACCCCTCAGCCATCTGTACCGGGAACGGTATTATCCAGTATATTCATCAACAACCTGGATGAGGCAACACATTTGAAGGCTGTGCTGCAATTCAGTGGGACCTGGGCAGACTGGAGAGTTGGGCAGACTGGAGAGTTGGGCAGGGAACTGCTTGAAAGAGTCCAGTGCAGAGCCACAAAGCTGAGGAAGGGAGTGGAACATCTGCCTTATTAGGAAAGGTTGAGGGAGCTGGGGCTCTTTAGCTTGGAAGAGTCTGAGGGGTGATTTCATTCATGTTTATAAATATGTGAAGGGTGAGTGTCAGGAGGACAGAGCCAGGCTCTTCTCAGTGATGTCCAGTGATAGGACAAGTGGCAACATGTGCAAGCTGAAGCCTGAGAGGTTCCATGCAAACATAAGGAAAAGCTTTTTTACTGTGAGGGTGACAAAGCAGTGGAACAGGCTGCCCAGAGAAGGTGTGGATTCTCCTTCTCTGGAGACTTACAAAACCTGCCTGGATGTGTTCCTGTGTGACCTACTCTAGGTGCTCCTGCTCTGGTAGAGGGGCTGGACTAGAAGATCTTTTGAGGTCCCTTAAAACCACCGACATTCTGTGATTCTATTGCCAAAGGCAGTGTAGTAGTAGCACTGAAGTTAGTTCTTCAACTAAACAAACTAGTTTATTTAGAGTTGTATGCTTTTCCTGGAATGGTAATGATTAAAAACAAGGTTAAAGCAGTAATTAAATATTTCCAACTCAAATGCAGATATTAAGTCTGAGGGAGGCTACCTTTTATGATTCCTGTGGTTTGCCTCAGGGCCCACAGCACCACCTAAGATTCTGTCAAGTGAGTTTGACTTTCCAACATAAAAGACTGAGTGATGTGAATCATCATCATCTAGAAGCTCCTTTCATAACATTGTATCAAATTAAACAAAGGCAAGACTGAACTAGATTAGACTTTGGGGACCACTGGCTTCAGTCTCCTACTTTTGCAGATGAGTGTTCAGATAAGCTGTTCTGTCTTAATATAAACTAGTGAAGAGACAAGCTGCAAGTTCCAACAAAAAAGACAACAGAATTTAAAAAGAGGAATATTGTTATACAAGAAAAACCAAAACATCTCAGTAACAATAATAATACAGTTGCCCCTGTTATTCACATATTTCCATGAGTGTATACAGCACCCCTTTTCCTGGTGCTGCAGTTATGCTACCACTGCCCCTCTGACTCATGGGTTGTTGGCTTCAGTCTGGTAGGGGTGGAGGGGAATTGGCAAGTTGTCAGGATTTGGAGTCCTTCACCAGAAGGAGTGGTAGTGCTTTCTCTTTCTTGACTCTAGGATCCACTTGGGGTCATTTTCATATAAGTAGTAAGCTCATCTTATTTTTGGGGGTACAATGTGTTATACGTGAATTTCCTGTATATGGTGCATTTTACATGTTAGGTTCTTTGTTACACATAAACCCATATTTGTGCAGCTCTTCAAATAACCATTGGTGAGAGACCTCATTGGACTAGAGCCATGGGGTCTGTAGTGTAAATCTTGTACCCCACCTCTTATCACCTCACGCTTGCAATCCTCTCCACTGCATCCTGTAACCCCATTTTCCCAGGTCTCAGCTGTCAGACAGACTGGGATTTCTCAACATCATATTAAGGTCTCAGATGTCTGACAGACAGAATCATAGAATCATAGAATGGTCTGGGTTGGAAGGGACCTCTGAAGGTCATCTAGTCCACTCCCCTCTGCAGTAAGCAGGGGCATCCTCAACTAGATCAGGTAGCCCAGAGCCCTGTCACACCTCACCTTGAATACCTCCAGGGATGGGGCCCCAACCACCTCCCTGGGCAACCTGTTCCAGTGTTCCACCATCCTTATGGTGAAGAACCTGTTCCTAACATCCAACCTAAATCTACTCTTCTCTAGTTTGAAACCATTGCCCCTTGTCCTGTCACTACAGGCCTTTGTAAACAGTCCCTATCTATCTGTCTTGCAGGACCCCCTCAGGTACTGGAAGGCTGCTATTAGGTCTCCCTGGAGCCTTCTCTTCTCCAGACTGAACAACCCCAGCTCCCTCAGCCTGTCTTAATAGCAGAGGTGCTCCAACTCCCTGATCATTTTCATGGCCCTCTTCTCTATCAGGTCCATGTCCTTTCTATATTGAGGGCTCCAGACCTGGACACAGTGCTCCAGGTGAGGTCACCAGAGCAGAATAAAGTGGCAGAATCACCTCACTCGATCTGCTGGCCACACATCTTTTGATGCAGCACAGGATGCCATCGGGCTAAATATAAATATTATAGTTGCACCGTATATAGATAAGCAACAGTAAAACAAGTTAAATATGACTAGTGGATCATTAGAAAAATTGCTGTTGTGATTAAATGAAAACAAAGCTTTGGGCAGGTCAAGGAAACTTCAGACAAAGCCTTGCCAACACAGTACAAACCCTGCAGCCTATTGTATTACTAGGCCACAGGGCTAGAAGTGAGACAGTCATGATATGACTTCATGGTGGGCCTCTAAGGTTTTATTAATTTGATACTTCAGATAATTGCACTTCTGTCTATATCAGCAATTCATTTTTTGGCTTTATTTTTTTGTGTTTCTCTTATTGATCTTGTTGTTTGGATTTGTTTTTTTTCATGGCAATTTAGATATACATTTGTGTAGACACAAAATTAATATCTGAGTAATGGAAGTGGTTTTAAAGTGGGACCAAATGAATCCATTGTCAATAACAGTTACACGGGGAAAGAATTTTGCTGTACAGGATTTAATTTCAGAAGAATTTATTTCATAATAAGTTTTACTAGAAATCATATTAAAATGAAAATGGAGTCATGGATCTTGTAGAAAGATCTAGGGGGAAAATAAAATTGAATTAAGGCCAAATTAGTTGGTCCAGTTTTCATAAACACATGGATTTAATGTGATGAACAAAGATCAGAGGCTTAATTCAGTTCTCATTTAAGAGCTGGAGAAAGGTTTCAAGCTACATTACATGCAAATCAATCCAATCTGATTATGAAAAGAAAAAAAAAGTTATCCCATTCTGTCTGTTTCCCTGAAGGAATGGATCTCAAGAATACTCATTTATATATACATCTCAAACACAAGGCTTAAACAGAAAACAGAAAATGCAGATAAGAAATTTACTTGGGTTTAGCTGGTTGGGTATGCTTGTTTATAAGCAGAGGAAGAGGAGAGAGGATGAGTAAAGAAGTTTTTTCTCTGCCTCCAAGCCTTTGACCTGGAGCACTAAGATTTCACTTATTGTGGGCATGTCAGGAGGAGATAGGAAGAGAAATAGATCTTCTGGGTTTAGATTATGACAGTTTTCTTCTCATCTGTTATTCCTAGCACATACTGATAATCACCTCAGGGTTTGGTATTTTCTATTATTTGCAATGAAAAGCTATATCATTCATATAAGCTTGTATTCAAGCAACTTAGAATTAAATTCAGCATACTTAGAATTAAATTCAAAAGAACTCAGTGGGTTGCTATTCTAAAAAACAACATACTGTTTCCAGTCATAGCTATGTGAAGATACTGATTCCATAATGAAATACAAATGTTCTCCTAAAAGTGTCTCTTAATAGACAACAAGCTCTTCAGCAGCCTCATCTGTATTTGAGTTGACATTTGTCCAAATAAATAATCAGAAATCCGATTTTATTACTGCTGGCAGACTGGGCTGTGGTCTTGTGCTTTCATAGCTATCCATTGATCATAGAATCATTTTATTGTAAAAGACAATCAGATTGGTGTTGTGGTTGAGGGGAGGAATATTTGTTAATTACCCTCACAATAATTAATAAACTCTATGGCAAACGGGTATTAATAAAAATAGTAACCCTTTATTAATGAAATACGCCAAAACTCATTGAAAGGATCGTTGTATGGTTGGAAGATATATTTACAATGGAATTATGCAGTCTTAGGGCAAATATAAACTATTCTATGCAAATTAGGAGGCATCAACTTGGAAAGAGAAAGTCCCCAAGAGCAGGTAGCACTTGATTACAGCGGGGAGGGGGCTCGATAAGAACCACTAAGCCCAAAGGGCAGTGAATTAGTTACTCACAGCTAGTTTCACCCACACAAGGCTGCTGCTGTGTTAGCCTTGGGGTGCTCTCCTAAGGCATGGCACGGCAGATTGCCAGCAAGAAAGGTCCCAGGCTGATCTGGCTTCAGCAGACAGCGGGCAGTTAATGACGCTCTTCGCGATGGGCACTTGAGTGGTTCCTGGGTAAACTGGGGCACAGCACGATTCTGGTGGCAAGAGGAAGCAGGCTAGGTGACTTTGATTCGGCTTCTAGGCTTGTGGCTTCTCTGACTTGCGTGTGTATGGCTTGTGGCTTTATCCCAGGCTCTGGACCTGACACTCAAGACAGGGCAGGGCAACTCAAGACAGCAAGGCTTGAAGCAAGGCAAGGCAAGGGTGACTACCAAGTCACTTGTGTATATACAAAATGCTAGAGGTCAATTGGTCCAATGGGGCATTGAAGCTAACGTGTAGCTGCCCAATGGAAAAGGGTTCTGCCAGGCTGTAGCCATAAAAGGCAGAAGCAAGGACCTTGTATCTGGGGGAGCAGTGGTCAGCTTATGTGCTCTCACCCCAGATAAACAGCTTGTTTACCAGACAGGCAGGGGTCCTGTCCCGTGTGTTCCTTTTCCCACGTTGCCCTGTTTTCCTGCAGGAGGGAGGGGAGAGAAAGGGAACCTGTCTAGACATCTTAAGGCCTGTCTGGATTTGTACTGGGACATGTCATGGCCCTACCATAGCAATTGGTTAGATATGATTTATCCTTGGCAAATCCAGTCTAACCATTCCAGTTACCTTCTTGTCCTCCATGTGCCCAGCAATGTCCTCTAGGAGGGCTCACTCTTTTTCCCAGGGACTGAAGTATCATGGATTCAGTTGAATGGCCATTATTCATACCATGCTGCAGTCATGCCAGTGTCAAAAATGAAAGTGCTAAGTGGAGCAAAGTGTTCCAGGCTTGAAGTTCGTATTGCAACATGGGAGGCCTCCTGAACTGGTTGCTGCCTCCGGGTTCTGGGTTCCTGGGTATGGTCTCTTTTCTGCAGGGATAGCGGCAGAATGGATGGGAGTTGGGTAGCTGCCGGTTTAGGTTTTCTGTCTTATGCTGAGGGTTTTTTTCCTGTTTTTTACTGCACCACTTCTGCAAATAGGCTAAGCTAAGGTAATCATGCATTGTATAATTAGATTAGATTATTAGCTAAGGTAATTATACACTGTGATTATGATATGTTATATTACACTGAGTTTTGTGTATTACTCTGCCCCTCACTTTTGTGCTGGGGGAGCAGAGAGTTTAGCCCTTGCACTAAACCATTACAACAAGGCAGAGAAACCTACCATTCCTGAGGCTGACCTGCTGGCCTGTTCTGAATATGAGTGCAACATCTGCCTTCCTCTAGTCATTGCAGAACCTTCTCCCATCTCCATGATCTTTCAGAAATGACAAAGTACAGTATTGCAAGGACTTTATCAGCTCTCTCAGCACTCTTGGAGGCAGCCTGGGTGCATGTTAATTCCAATGAACCCATGCAGGTGAAGTACTTGCAAGCATTCCTTGATTCAGTCTCCTCTACAGGAGGCCTTGGAGAAGCTGAGGCAAAGATAACATTGAGCATTTCAGCTTTAAAAAGTTGTTTAAAATTCTACTGTAAGGTTGTTGTATACTCCACTGCACATTCCTGTTAGTTGTGAGAACGATTAGGAAATCAGTAAACATCATCTTTTCAAGACAATCAGCTTTGTATGATGCCAGCTCATGCATACAAAATGAGAATAGAATGAGTTTGAAAGAAGCATTGCAAGGTGCAGGTACATCATCCATTTACCTAGACACACATTTTGTAGCAAAAGTAATCAGAATCATAGAATCACAGAATCACAGAATGGTTGAAATTCAAAGGGCACTCTGGAGATTATCTAGCACCCTGCTCACTCTAAGTGAGCAGACAAGTCACTCCGGGCTTTGTCCAGTCACAATCTGAATGTCCCCAAAGATGTAGACAAACCTGTTACACTGTTTCATAATTCTTAGAGTAAAGAAGCTTGTCCCTTTTTTTTTCATGTTTAAGTGAAGAAGTCAGGTTGAACTATCTTTAATCTTACTTGATCAAATTCTTGTTAGCTAATTTTACTCCAGGAGAGCTGAATATCAATGTAAGATTCATTTGACCTACCACAGAATAAAATTACTCTTATTTCAAATATTCTTCTTTCCACTGATTATAGAATCACATAGATAAATTTAAACATCTAATTCAGATTACATGAATCCTATCAAGGGTCATTTTTATTCCATACCATACAAAGTCAAAATGAAAAAATAATAAAGGCCAAAATGCTAAAATACTACTTTTTCTCTAACAAAATATTCTGCTTTTTTCTTTGCTTTGCTATGCTTTACTTATCTCTTCATGGAACCTATCTTCATGGGATGCCTTGTGCTAAGGGAACATAGTATTGTATCCCAATCTATTTGTAATCCCTAAACCTGCTGGCTAATTTCAGCTGGAGCTAAAATGAGAGAGGCACCACATGAGAATCTAGTACCAACAAGCTGCTAATGAGGAATTCAGTATTTATCCCTTTTGAGAAGAAACAAACAACTGACTGACCTGCCATGAGTAGTGGATGGTCAGACAGTGCACTGATAATTCCAGGCTAGCTACAGGGCATGATGTTTCTTGCTTTGAAAGCAGAGAAGAAACAGGAAACAAAGCAGAAAGCAAATGATATGGTGGTAAGAGAAGGAAGGGAGATACTAGGTGTGTGATAGACTAGATAGTATCATGGGAATTCAGGGAACACAGAGAACTTGGGGCTACTGCAGAGAGAGCAGGTGAGAGTGGGTATAAAACATAATCTATGAGAAGCGAGTTTCAGCAGCTCCTTGTATTGAACCATAGAATCATAGAATCAGTCAGGGTTGGAAGGGACCACAAGGATCATCTAGTTCCAACCCCCCTGCCATGGACAGGGACACCTCACACTACATCAGGCTGGCCAGAGCCTCATCCAGCCTGGCCTTAAACACCTCCAGGCATGGGGCCTCAACCACCTCCCTGGACAACCCATTCCAGGCTGTCACCACTCTCATGGGGAAGAACTTCTTCCTCACATCCAGTCTGAATCTCCCCACTTCCAGCTTTATTCCATTCCCCCTAGTCCTATCACTACATGATATCCCAAAAAGTCCCTCCCCAGCTTTCTTGCAGGCCCCCTTCAGATACTGGAAGGGCAATATAGTACATATAGTAACCATATAGTACAGGAGGTGAAATGCAACTGGACAAGCTTCAAGGTGACAGCAAATGCCCTAATACTCAGATCCTGTGCTCAGTTATAGCTCTAGGGCAGTAGAATAACTTCCTCACTTCTTTCATTCCTAGTTATCACAGGGTGAGCCATCTGTTTATATTTTCTTACACAAAACATGGTTATAGTGAATTGAAATTCCCATCAAATCACAATACTTTGCATATACTTACCAGCATCTGAGAAACCAATGTCATTCCTCCTTGTCAAATAGAAGGCTACCATCCCATTAGCATTTTAAGTATTGGAGTTGCTTGGATGACACATTTAGCAAGATGCAGAATATTTTCAGCCATTTGCTTTAAAAATACTATGAGAAAAGGAGGATTAAGTATAAGTATAAGCCTAATTCATGGCCAAGACTTTAAAAGGAGAAATGTTTGCATTTAGGCTCTGAAATTGGTAACTAATCATTTTTATAATTGAATCGCTTTCAAAACCTGGCAAACCCATACTACTCCAGATCCTCACATTCACAAATTTACTGCAAGGAAAGCAATCTGATTTGGGATCTGAACCCTTTCTTCAGTTAATTTTGGAAGTGCTGATACATGGAACCCTGGTGAAATCCCTTTGCTTTTCGTCATATAAGAGACGAAGTGAGGCATAAAAGTTGTCTCACATGTGTAAGAAGTTCATCACACCCTGAAGACCACTGCCAGACTGAGATCACAATAAAGTTTCCGCCTTCTCTTTTGTTGAATGCCAACCTCTGCTTGAAGATGTTAAATCTAAAACTAGCTCTGCTCACTATTCATGAAAGCTGCATTGATTCCAGTGTGAATACTCAAATGAAGAAGGTAGCTTTTTCTTCATAATGTTAAATCTAAAACTAGCTCTGCTCACTATTCATAAAAGCTGCATTGATTCCAGTGTGAATACTCAAATGAAGAAGGTTGATTTTTCTTCATAAAAACAGATTTTCCCTCTAAAACAGGGAACACGTCTTCTTTCAGAAAAATATGCTGTACATTTATGATGTTTGACAAATCAATTTTACTACCTGAAATACACTCCCCTCTTTCTTTCTTTTAAATTCAAATATCTGTTTCTTTTGGATCTATAGCTTGTTTTTACCTTAGAGAATCTGAAAACCATCATTTAAGCTGGCTAAAGAAGAGCTACACTTTTCTAGCGTGATGGCCAGCATAATATCATCCCCATCAACCAGTTTTGGGCACCCCAGTTCAAGAAAGACAGAGACCTGCTGGACAGAATCCAACAGAGGGCCATGAGGATGGCTTGAGCATCTCCCCTATGAAGAGAGACTGAGAGCCCTGGGGCTATTTAGTCTGGAGAAGAGAGGACTGAGAGGGGATCTCATCAATGTCTATAAATATCTGAGGGGTGGGTGTCAAGTGGAGAGGGCCAGGCTCTTTTTGGTGGTTCACAGTAATAAGACAAGGAACAATGGGTTCAAACTTGAACATAGAAGATTTCACCTCAACATGAGGAGAAACTTCTTTAGAGTGAGGGTGACAGAGCACTGGAACAGGCTGCCCAGGGGGGTTGTAGAGTCTCCTTCTCTGGAGACTTTCAAAACCCACCTGGATGCATTCCTGTGTGGACTACCCTAGGTGATCCTGCTCTGGCAGGGGGCTTGGACCTGATGATCTCTTGAGGTCCCTTTCAACCTCTGCTATACTCTGATACTGTGATTCTTCCTGCTAGAGAAAGAGACAGGGCTGCAACCTTTCCTCCCAGTATTTATATGTGGCTAAGCAAAAATCTGGGCTCAAGATAATATCCTATCATAATATCCTAGGCACTTAGCAATCTAGTTATGTCTGTTTGGGTTTACTCAGCTCTTTGGAAAATAAATACATAAATCTAATCCTGTACTCATGTAATACCTAGGAAAATGTTCCAGTGTCTCAGTGTAAGTCCAAAAGCATATTTGACAATATTGTTTCTGCAGATGTGTGATACGATGTGCTTTTTCAAGTATTTGAGCAATAATATCCATTTGAGTGTTCTTCAGAATTTTACAAGGTTGCACGTATTCTTTTTCATTTTGTTGTCATGTGTTTAGGTGTTCTTAACAGTAGCAGACATGTTGCATCATCTAGCCAACATTTCATATTATTTAATAAACAGGCAAAAAAGAAATGCCAGCAAGGTGATTACAGTTTCACATCTCACCATACCAGTGAGGAATAACTATCCTCCAATCCAATAAAAAAGAACTGCTACAATAAAGAGTTGAAAATACAAAGTGTCAGCCTACAAAAAAACCAACCAACCAAACAAACAAAAAAACCCCAAAAAACCCCCACCAAACAACAAAAAAACCAAACCCACAAACTGTATTGTTTTCTACACATAATTCAGATAGTGTTTATAAAAACACAGTAGAAGTTTCCATTTTTCTGAAAAAAAATACATTGATGCATCAGAGGTATGAGAGGGGATGCTAAATCTGTAAACAAAACTCATCCTTAGGAAGCAGGTATTGGTGTTCTCCTTTTGGAATAAGTAAAGTGAGTCCTGTGGGTAGGTGGGAAAAAAAAGAGCTGAAGGAACAGGTTTGTAAGAACCAGCTTAAAGTGGAAAACAGAAAAAGAAGTGACTGAATGCTCTACAACTAGAAGAAAGAAAAGATGAAGATAAGAAATGGGCAAGTAAGGACGTAATTCATTCACCTGTGGAAGAAGAGCTCTGGGAGAAGAACAGACAAAGCAGGATATATACACAAACATACATCTTACCACCTTTAAGAAGTCCCAAACATCAGACTGTTTGAATAAATACAAGTGCAGAGAATCAATAAACACGAAGAAAACACTGAAGATCTGTTGACTCTTCAGCTTTGTATATATGCAGATTCAAGGCTGGTTTAAGTAGGCGATAGCTATTTGAAACTGGGACTCCTTTGCAATATCTACAAACATCACTGAACAGAGCAGCTTCCATTCTCTGGTAGGACTTTTTGATGTAATTGAAACATATCTTTACTTACGTTTAGAAAAATAAAGGCTTATACTTCAGGGAAAAGTGATTTTTAGTATATTTGATGTCATCCTGCCTATTGCATAAATAAATGTCAAATACGTTGCAGGTTACCAAATTCAGACAATTTAGTCATTTAAATTTAAGTATATGAATGAGCCATAAATTTAACCTTTGTAGCCAGTAGAGATCTCAACAGTACAGATACGTACTCTGCAGAGCTATTTGTCTCCTCTAAAACCAAACACCTGCTTTTGGTCAGGTAAATAGCTCTCCATTGATCTGACTTGATTAAATCTCCCTTGATTATAACGGTAACTGAGATGCCTAGATCAGAGGTTCAAGGCTAGCAGCTGTCCTCACATTATAATTAGAAAGAGCAGGCCTCATATATAGCAGAACTAGAATATTCTAAATTGGTCTAATGGCTTTCCTCAAACAGTTCCCAGCAAGGCTGGCACAGTGTCATGTATCTATAGATGCCTGAAGCTTCATCTGAATCCTACCTCTATATCCAGAAGTGAATGAGAACATTAGTCAATTCCTCATTTAAAGTGGGGGGGAGGGGAAATCAGGATTTCAAAATGAAATTGAAAAATACACCTCCAATTCTTTATAATAGCAAAGAATTCTGGGAAAAGGAGAAGCTAATTATTATTATTTTTTTTTAATCCAGACTTATC
The DNA here is from genome assembly GCF_027791375.1 of Indicator indicator. NCBI lineage: Eukaryota > Metazoa > Chordata > Aves > Piciformes > Indicatoridae > Indicator > Indicator indicator. The sequence continues at coordinate 17,079,243 of NC_072010.1, forward strand.
CATTTTCCTATGTGTCTCCTAGCCAGGACCTGATCTGAAGCTCTAAATATCCATATTTATTCATTTTCATGTGTCTCCTGGACCCGACATGAAGCTGTAAATAGCACAAGATTGTAGCAAGTGGCACGATTTTGCTGCTTAGTCACAAGTTTAACTGATAGCATAGTTTCTTAGAACTCAGCAAAAGCATACATGCAAACAAGACACAAGAACCATACACAATGCCAGTCCAGCTGCAGTCCTCTTCAGAAAAGCTACTAAAATAACAAAGACCAGAACATTTTTGCCATGCTATAGAGTGTCTCCTTCCTCAATCATAATGCAAAGACTGCTGTGATTTTCTTTCAAGTTAATTTGAGTCAACTGGAAAACTTTTCTAAGCAATCTCTGCTTTAAAGTACCATTCAATAAATTACTATAATTATTTTTCTAGCTGAAACAATTTGTAAATAATTGAAAACTCCCTTTTGATGCCTTCCATCCTTTCAATTATGAATTCATAAGTGCATTGTTAGTTCTGGCAGCTTATGATTTTTTTTTCTCCCTAAAAGAGTTAGTGCTCCAGTAGGCACTGCATGTTAATCAGGTGTGAGCAGTCAAGAATATTAATGTGTCAAAAAAAAGCAGAATATATGAGTGTGGTGGGCTCTAAGAACTTATGACTACGGTGAAAACATGAGGCTCCAAGTGTCAGTCTTTTCCCCGGCCCATCACAATCTGGGGGCTATTTGAGTCTGGCCCAGCTTAATCAAAAGATTTGTTGGTCAACAGAATTGTTACTGAGTAATAATTAACCAGGTATGTGAATAATATCAGATGATGGGATACCACATGGTACACAGTGCATCCCATGAACACAGTTCATCACAGCTGTGACATAATTGTAGTTGTGTCAAACTGGATACTAAAACAGGAATTTGAAGGAAAAACTAAATACTAAAGAGGAATTCAAAGGAAAGAACCCCATGGCATATCAAGTTAAAGTTTATCAAGTTGTTTTCACTATTCAGAACACTATTGTTTCTTAATCAAACCTTAAGAAGTTTCAGAGATTATTTCTAGCATTTTTTGAGATAGAGTAGGTGAAGAGAGGGAGAAAGAGAGGGGGAGGGAGAGCAAGGAAGGGAGAGGGGCAGAAGCAGGGAGAGTTAGGGATATGAGGCAACCACTCCTCTGAAAAACAAGATTTCATTGACAGTAAAAAACAAACAAACAAATAAGATACTTTTATACTTTGAATATTTTTATTATTTTATTCATCTTTACAAAATTTCTGAAGTGAAGAAGGAAATTATTTAGGGGGTTTGTTTTCAATAAGAGGACAGTGAGATCAAAACTTTGTATACCAAAGGTTTGAAAGTCAATATGATGGCAGAAGTCCCTCTGCTCAGTAATAATGAATTATATTGTTTGCCACGAGAGTCAAGAAATTACTCCCTGAAAGTGGTTTCTTTTCTTGGGTTCATGCAGTAAATCAGAAACAAAGAGAATCATAGAAATATTTGGACCTCCTGGCTTATACTTTTAGATCCAAAGAAATTTGAAGGAAATACTTTGGAAAAAAACTTCATTGAGCAAGATTGCATTAAAAATATAAATATTGTCATGAAAAATCAATTCAATATATGTTTTATTGTGTCTTACTTTCTATGTCTGTCTTCTGTGTTCCTGCCAATAACAGAAGCTCTAAACCACTGGGATAAGAACCCAGAAGACATCAATGTCCAAACCAAAGTATATAAAGTGCCTGAGTTTCACGTTGCTGAGCTATTGGCAGACTTTCTTTATCATATTGTCAGAAAGCCAACCTTCTAGTTTTGTCACTTCCAATTTTTTACTGAGTCTGTAGTCTCCTTGTCAAAAACACACACACAAAAAAAAACCCACACCAAAAAAACCCCATCCAGCCATTAAAAAGCTTACTCTTGTTACCACATGTATTTTAGTATTTATTTCCCTGCAATTTTTCAGTCTAGGTAAGGTCAATGTTGTCACCTGACTTAAGGTAAAGTAACTCTTTTAGAGCAAAAATTAAGTAAATAAATCATTAATGCTTAATTATTAAAGAAAAGCTGATATCTCACCTAATGTAGCTGTATCTATGTCTTCCAACATTCTTTCCACAAAGAAGAGCTTGTCATTTGCAAAACAATCCACATACATTATTCTGGAATAACCTCAGAATCTGGTCACCTGGCATTTCTTTTCCAGCAAACCCTCAGCCAGGCAGCCTCCCAAGTGTGCAGCTCACGTCTCCCATGTGTGAAGTATGTAGGAGGTAGCTGTGTTGCTGGTAGCCAACTTAAACGATTCCTAAAGCATGACTCATTAGTTCTTCTTTCCAAGTTTTAGGGAATCAAGTTGCTTTCCTTATGTACTAAACAGTACCTTCTTATCCATGCTGCAAACATTTCCATAGGTTGTTTTTTTGGTAGGTAGCCTTATGAAGAACTCAGCAGTAGCTAAAGACCAAGGGTTACAAAGTGAGTTGCAACTTTCTTAATTCCAGCAAAACATTTTTTTTACCAATTTCCCTGATGTTTACAAGGTATCTGAGATAATATGGAACATAGAGGGGCACCAAAGAAAAATTATTTCAGAAAGCATCATCAGAAGGCATTGGAGGGAGATGGCCACTATTGCCTCCAGTAGCTTCTGACCCATGGAAAAGTCTTGTCTGATCACTGAGGTATCATAGAATCAGTCAGGGTTGGGAGGGACCACAAGGATCATCTAGGTCCAACCCCCTGCCATGGGCAGGGACACCTCACACTACATCAGCCTGGCCAGAGCCTCATTCAGCCTGACCTTAAACACCTCCAGGCATGGGGCCTCAACCACCTCCCTGGACAACCCATTCCAGGCTCTCACCACTCTCATGCTGCAGAACTTCTTCCTCACGGCCAGCCTGAATCTCCCCACTTCCAGCTTTATTCCATTCCCCCTAGTCCTTTCTCTACCTGATATCCTGAAAAGTTCCTCCCCAGCTTTCTTGTAGGCCCCCTTCAGATACTGGAACATCTTGCAAAGGTGTATAGTGTTAATCGACACGACTTGTTGTAAGGGCTGTCTTCTGAAATGAAGGCTGTCCTTGTCATCTACACTTTGGCTGGTGCCCCTTCCTCCTTGAAATTTGTATTACGTGTCTGAAAATGGGCACAGTGCCACTCAACAGATGGTCATAAGTGTAGGCACGTTGGAAACCTAGTGTGTACAGCTCTAAAGCCAGATTTCTCCTCCAAATAAGAAAATTGTGTGGAGTTTCTACATTGTCTGTTAGCTAAAGTCATCTCTACATTAAATATCTCCGACTACTTTCCAGAATAGTCAGAGTGACTTTGGGGCTCTAGTATAGAGAAATGTTTCCTGAAATTGAAGAAAGAGACTGGGAGTGATGTCTCTACATAACAAAAATCAATCTTTATATAATGTGTGGTGTAAAGTGGAAAATGAAGTTTCCTCAGGCTTTGAAGTTCCTCCAGAGGATAAGTATATATGGAGCAGACAAAAAGGGAAATTCAGTCACATGTGGAAAACTCACTTCTCTTGAGATTTCACCCCTGTTGTAATTGTACGTTCCATTTGTAATACAATATGGCAGGAGGCTTGTTCCTCTCAGAGCAAGTATGATTATTAAACAGGTTGTTGCTTTTTATGGCTCAGAAGATAAAATCTAATTTATGCAATGCAATGCATGCAAAACTAAAAATTAGTTATTCTCCAGTGACAACACAGTGAAATGTACAGACCAATTTTTTCAATACAAGCAGTCATTGCAGGCAGTTCACACACCTGTTAACTGTTACCTGTCACTGTTAACATTTCACTTAGAAATAAATATTTTCTAGGAAACTAATCTAGTCTCTTTCCTTCTTTCCCTGCCATTTCTTTCCATTTCTCCTCAGCAGCTTATAGAACAGCAAGCGATTTTCCTGTCCACTGCATGCTGCCATCAGCCTTGGATTTTTATTGCCTTTTTTTTTATCTCCTTTTTTTCAGTACCAGTATAACATAGCTGCTTCAGCAGCAGTTACAGGTTCTACATGCCTTACAGGTTTTGTTTTCAGTCAAAATGCCCTTTTTGTTCTGCTAGCTGTCTACACTTCACACCACAAATTGCTTCTTTCTCAGACAGATCTGTGATTTGATTTCCTCTGCTTTTCCACTCTTCTTTGTAGCTGGTCTAATTTAATGTCAGGTTCTCTTGGTGGAAAATTGATTCTGCCAGGCTGCTTTGTGACTTTCAAGAGGTGTTGAGGAAATGAGTATGAGCAAAAAGGGTAATAGAGGCAGTCAGAAGTCCCGAATATCAGGATTACAAATTGGTGGCCCATACCATTCTAAAGCAGAAGAGATGGAGCTTCTGCTCCTTATAGGAGAATCAGAGAATCACACAGAATCACAGAATGTTAGGGATTGGAAGGGACCTCAAAAAATCATCCAGTCCAACCCCGCTGCCAGATCAGGATCACCTAGAGCAGGTCCCATGGGAATGCCTCTAGGCAGGTTTTGAATGTCTCCAGAGACAGAGACTCTACAACATATCTGGACAGCATGTTCCAGTGTTTTGTCACCCTCACAGTGAAAAAGTTTTTCCTTGTGTTCACATGGAATCTCCTATGCTTCAGCCTGCACCCATTGCCCCTTGTTCTGTCAGTGGACATCACTGAGAAGAGACTGGCTCTGTCTTCCTGAGACTCACCCTTCACATACTTATAAACAGTGAGGTCACCTTTCTTCTCCAAACTAAAGAGCCCCAGCTCCCTCAGCCTTTGCTCATAAGGAAGATGTTCCACTGCCTTAATCATCTTTGTGGCTCTGTGCTGGACTTTATCAAGCAGTTCTCTGTCCTTCTTGGACTGAGGGGCCCAGAACTGGTCACAATATTCCAGATGTGGAACCCCTTTTAATACACCCCAGGATACCATTGGCCTTCTTGGTGACAAGGGCACATTGCTGGCTCATGGTCATCCTTCTACCCACCAGGACCCCCTGGGTCTCTCTCTTCTGTGATGCTCTCCAGCAGGTCAGTCTCCAGCCTATACTGATACATGGGGTTGTTCTTTCCCAGCTGAAGACTCTACTTTTGCCCTTGTTACATCATTAAATTTCTCCCTGGCCAACTTTCCAGCCTGTCTAGGCCCTGCTGAAAGGCAGCATGGCCTTCAGGTGTGTCCACCACAGGGGCAACTCTTGGTGTCTTCTCACAATGACCACCTCTGCTGCCACCCTGCTATGAAAACCTTGTCAGAGAAACCAAATATGTGCTCTTAAAGGAGTCATAGAAAGGTAGATGGGGATTGCAAGTGTCACGTGGTCTCATTCCAGAAATTCCCAGATAGGTTGGCGAGCACCTAGAAATGTTGATACCTTGTTAGAGATGTGGCTGTTTTACAGTTTTTAGCCTAGAATGAATTTATGATCTGTCCTCGAATTAACTCTTTTGAATTAGTATACTCCTGTCATACTACTTGCCCAAGAGCAATACAGAGATTTCACAGGCAATCTCATACTTCTTGGTGGAACAGTATGCTCAAGCACTGTAAATATTTTCACCTAATAAAAATCCTGGTAAAACATGTGTAATAAAATGCATATTTTTACATATTTTACTACTTAATATCTTGGGCAGTGGTATCTTCAAACACCACTGTAACTTATTTACAAAATGTATTCACAAGTTCAACTTGCTCCTCTGTCTGGTATCTTCCCAGATGCTGTGGCTATGATTTGAGCAGCCCTTGGCTCAGAGAAGGCTAAGGGACCTCTCTCTTGTCATGCCCAGTTCATGGTCTGGAGCTTGCCCTTGGCTCGGAGAGGGCAAGGGGACCTTCTTTCTTGTGTGCTCGGTTGCCAGGTTGCAGCCTTTTCTGAGATTCAATTCTCTTGGAGCTTTTCCCCTTTCTGCCTTAGTCCAGGTGCAAGGCCTGGGTGAAGTTGTTGGTCTGATAGAGCAAGTTCTTCACTCACTGCTTGGGCAACATTTGGCTCTTGTTGCTGTCTGGGTGAGAACAAGGCAAGTTGCCTGACTTCTTGGCTGGTTTAAATACTGTCCCAAGACAGTTAATGCCCTTTGGTAACACAGAACCCTGATAACTGGACCTATGGGATGAAGCATATCCAAACATGGCCAGGGGCATACACAGTTCCCAGCTGTGACACAAAGTTAATTACACATGGACAGACATCATCACATCCTAGTGGATGTCACCAACAAGATCACAGCTACATCTCCACCCACCAATAAGGAGGAAACCCAGCCTTTCTTGGGTGTTGTGGGTTCTGGACAATGTATATCCCAAACTACTGTTCCATTGTGAGCCCTCTCTACCAACTGACTCAGAAGAAGAATGATTTCCAATGGGACCTTAAGCAGCAACAAGCTTTTGAACATATCAAATGGGAAATTGTGCATGCTATAGCCCTTGGACCAGTTCGGACAAGACAAGGGGTTACAAATGTGCTCTACACTGAAGTTAGGAAGAACAGTCCCACATGGAGTCTTTGGCAGAAAACATCAGAGGAGACATGAGGTTGACCTCTGGGGTTTGGATTCAGAGCTGCAAGGGAGCTGAGGTAAAATATACTCCAAATGAAATAGAAATACTGGCATCATATAAAGGAATTCGAGCTGCCTCGGAGGTGGTTGGTACTGAAACACAGCTCCTGGCACTCTGACTACCAGTGCTGGGCTGGATGTTCAAAGGAAGAGTCTCCTCTACCCATCACGCAACTGATGGAGCAAGTGGATCGCATTGATAATGCAACGGGCTCCAACAGGGAGCCCAAATCACCCAGAAATTTTAGCAGTCATCACAAACTGGCCAGAAGGCAGGCTGAGATTTTGGGATGTCACCAGAAGAGATGGAGGACAGGCAGAGGAGGCTCCACTATACAATAAATTGCCAGATAATGAAAATCAATATGCGCCGTTCACTGCTGGGTCGTGCTGCGTTGTGGGAAAGCACCAAAAGTGGAGTCCCACAGAGCAGGTTGCAGAGGCTGCCCAGGGAGATGGTGAATCAAGTCAGTTCACAGATGTGAAAGCCATCCAACTGGCTTTGGATATTGCTGGGTGAAAAAAATGGCCAATGCTCTATCTCTATAAAGACTCTTGGACAGCGGCAAATGCTCTGTGGGGATGGCTGCGGCAGTGAAAGAGTAAGGAGAAGGTTCTGTGACTAGCAGAAAAATACACTGTCACATTGTCATACATGTCTGCTCCTGTGGATATTTTGATCCAGAGCATGGGAGAAGGAAGAAAAGGATGGTTCTCACTAGAACTTCTCCCATGTTGTTACGTAAGCAGAGCGAGAGTTCTTGTTCATTCATCTGGTGAACTACAGCTATCAATCAAAAAACAAAAATAAATTTTCACTTTGTAAGTTTGTCCCAGGTTTCACCCATCTCAGGAGGGTCTGAAAAGAACCCACCCACCAGGTGGACAAAGAAACCTGACCCAAGTGGGCAGAGAGACTTGGTCCCCTCTCCCAGGGGGAGGGGTCCCTGGATTCAAGGTCTATTCCACTCCCCCTTCCTGTCTAGCAAGCCTATTTCATGGGAGCCATTTTCCTGGTTCTCTCTCTTGTTCCTGTGCTTCCACTGCCCAACAGACATTTTTTGCTGCTACTGCTTCCTGAGTTACCACATGGCTTGCCTCCATGCTGCCTCCACACTTCTAAGAACTGCATCCAAAGAGAATCCACATTTACATCAAGGGAATCCAATGCCAGGTGGTCTGGTTTTGTATATTTTTCTATTTACCCTTTTCCTTATACCTTTGTAACATTTCCTGTTACTCAAATGCTATATATATTTTGTTAAACTTACCTTTTTTACTTCCAAATTGATTCCAGACCATTTATTTTGTGATTTTACCTCTCCTTTCTCCTGTCTAATTTGCTTTTACCCCACTGGGAAAAAGGGAGAGGGGAGGCAATCTAAATCTGTTCCATTTGGGCTTTTTGGACTCCAGGAAAAGCTTAAACTACAACAAAGTTGTACCTTGAAATTTTTAATGACTAGCTAGCAAAGCCTTTGAATGGGGGCTGAGCAGAATCTGAATGTTAAGAATTTCCATTTATAGCACAGTTAAAATTGCAAACTTTGATAAGCTTTACAAAGTTACATTTGTTTTTCCCTGGTTTTCTTTGTAGCAGGATGGGAGATGGAATGGAGAACAGATGCTTTTATAGACACATCCTGAATTATTGTCTTCTATATGATAATCTGAAGATGCAGAAGACTGAGATGGAAATCCATTTAGCTCTTTTTCTTTGTTCCTTTGTCCGTTTGTGAGTTATAGTATTGGTAGGTGAATTTATGGAAAATGGGAACTGAAGGAAGTTGGTAGGTCTGCTTGCTTTAGGGGGAATATAACATTCCTAGCACACACACACCCCACACAAAAAAAAAAAAAAAATTGAAGTCTCACTACACATAAGACAAAATCCTTATCATGGAACAAGAATGATACAAAAGAACTGGAAGATTTCTATCTACAGAACCTGTCCACAAAATATGAAAGCTGATAATGTTATTTAGCCTATTCAGAACATGAATAGAGGAGAAAAAACTTCAGGATGCAGAACATGCAATATATGGCCGAGTGAAATATAATTTGGAAAGTACAAAATCCCCCCTAAACTGATTTTTCTTCAGCTGTTGAATTAGAAGTCTGTTGGCTTTATCACATAAGGAATAGAAGCTACATATCATTATACATAGATCAGTGGAACCTCTACTTAATGCATCACAATGATGGAAAAAGGCAAATGAGATGTCAGATTACATTTAAAAAAATGTGCTGGGAAAAATACTGCAAAAGTAATGCAATTATGTTGATATTTCTACAATGCCAGCCACTATTCTTTTGAGAAAAAAATTGCACAAAATTATAGAGGGCTCAAGAGGAGGGCATAATTATTAAGAACACAGAAAAACATTTAAAGGGAGATTGAAAAGAGTAGAATTGTTTCATTTAGAAAGGAGATTAATGAGGAGAGATGTGAAGTAACTATACTAAACAATGGAATGTGATAGAAAAGATGTATGGGGAACTTTTGTTTCCTCTCTCTTGTAACACAAGAACAAGGAGATATGCTAACAAAGCCAAAAGCTGGCAGAATGAAAACTGCTAAAATCCATTCCCTACAGCAGACAATTAGACTGTGGAGCACATACACTGATAGAGGTGCAATTCAGGTCAAGGATTCTGCAAGGCTGACTGAAATTTGAGTGGTTACATGAATTAATGACAGAAAAAAATGTAAGAAAGAGGACAAACCCTCAGCTTTTAGGGCTAAACCCAGCCTCTAACTTCTACGAACAAGTAGGGAAGGCTCTCAGTACCAGACTCCTTTATTTCTTCATATAAACTGCGTTTCTCACTGCTATTAGTAAGATTCCTAAAGTATGGCAAGTTGAATTTCTCACATAAGTCTATTTTACAGTGCTGTTCTGACTGCAGTTTAGGTCTGTTCACAGTAACATGACAGCATTACAGATGGTGTAGAAGCCTGTCTGCAAAAAACAATCCAGTCATCACTTCCATTTTCAAAATCTAGAGATGAGTCATTCCCCTCCCACAGGTAAATGTATTTGTACGAACATCAAGCTCTACAAACTTCTATGTATAACCTCACAGTGAATAAAAAACTACATCAGAGTCCTTCTCTGTGTTGATAAAACTCAGCCCACCCTCAACCAATTTAGCAAGTGCTCTTTCTAGCAGATGTAACTCAGAGTACTCAAACAGGTACAGCAGTGCAACACTGGATTATGGTAAACGTGATATAAGAAAAAGTTGGTGAGTAAAGAATGAGGAAAGTGTTTCTTGTAGATAGATAGCACCCATGCAGAGGTTAAACATAGTTCTTAAACAACCAAAAGATTACAAGAGATTCAGGCTGAAAGGAATCTCAGTGGCCTCTGATCCAACCTCCTGCTCAAAGCAGTGTTATCTCTGAAGTCAGACCAGGTGGCTCAGAGCTTCATCCAGCTGAGGCTTAAAAACCTCTGAGGATGGAGACTGCACAGCCTCTCTGGGCAGCCCATGCCACTGCCTGACTATCCTCTGAGGGAAGAAATGTCTACATAGCATCTGACCCTGTTTCACTTTTTGTCCACTCTCTGTCAGACTCCCACTCTGCACTACTGTGAAGAGCCTGGCTGCAACTCCTCAGTGACCTTCCCATACACATGGAATATTATAAATGTGTTTCAAGGTCTTAGAGATATTTAAAAGCCATCTGAACACAGTCATGTGCACCCTCAAGGGGGGATTAGATGAGATGACCTCAAGAGGTGCCTTCCAACCTTCCTTTGATTCTTCTTCCATTTGCTGACAGCCCATGTCCAGCTTGCTACCCACTGGGACCCCTGGGGCCTTTCCTGAAGAGCTGCTCCCCAAGCAGTCAGTCCCAGCTTGTATTGCTGCAGAAGGATCTTCCCTCCCTGGAGCAGTGGCTGGCATTTGTCCTTGATGAAGCTCATGAGGCTCCCTTTGGCCCATTCCTCCAGCCTGCCCATGTCCCTCTGCGTAGGATCCTTGACCTGGTGTGTATTGACTAGTCCCCCACAGTCTGATGACACTGGCAAACCTGACGAGAGGCCACTCTGTAATCCTCCAAGTTATTGACAAAGATGTTAAATCAGACAAGTTCTAGGACAGATGTTATGACACTCCACACTCTAGCAGTCTCCAGGCAGAGCTGTGCCATTAACCACTATCTTTATCTAAGCCTGACCATCCAGCCAGATATTTACCCATCAGCTTTTCTATCCATCCAGACCCAAACATCAAAACAGGGATACAAGAATATTGTAAACCCTGGTTTTTAAAGTCTTGCCAAAACCAAGGCAAGTGACTGCTCTTCCACTGTCTAAAAATCCAGTCATACTATCACAGAAAACAATTAGGTTGTTTAGGCTTGATTAGACACCTGTGCTGATGGTAACTCTGAGTCATCATCTTCTCGTTCCCCAAAATGTGCTCCAGCAGGACTTGTCAATAATTTTCCCAGCGATCTAAGCAAAGCAGAACAGCTTGTAGTTCTCTGAACTTCTTTGTTTTTCTGAAGACAGGAGATTTTTAGTCTTTCTCCAGCTATCAGGGTCCTCTCCCCAGTTCCACTATTTCATGGTCAGTCCAGTCAAGACTGCCATTATCACATCTCAAATCAGTTGGTCCTAACCCCCAAATAGACAAGTTTCCATCTATATTCACTCAATATAAAACAGCAGGGAATTTAATCCCCACTTATAGAGAAATTCAGAGGCTAAAGGCAGTCCAGCAATGAAGAAGGTGGCTAAGGTAGGACAGAGACCCAGGTTCATACCACTACAGTTGTAATAGTGTGAGAGCTGAAATCCCCATCCCACACTGACAATAACCAGGCTAGCTCAGTCTGGAAGCAAATGAAAGCTGTATCTACAAATAAATCTACAATCTATGATGAAATACAATTAATATGTACAAATATACACTATTCACAACATTTACAAATATGTACAATCAACAGAGAAGCACAACCAAGCTCCCTTTGCTTCTCCCAAGGGGCCTTCCCTAAGGAGCCTCCCCCCACCCCCCAGCAGAAAGAATCCCCCCAGGCCTCCCTGGCAGAAGGCAGAGAGACAAGAAGCAGAGAGGCTGTTAGACTTTGCTTGTCAAGGTCAGTGTCTTATCTTCATCCAGAAAAGAAGAAGCAGCAGGCAGACAGAAGCCCGAGCAAGCAAGCTGAGACTGCCCAAACTCCCCAACCTTGTTTTGAGTAGAGATTCTTAAACATTTCTCTCTCTCCAATAGAAGTGTTTAGAATAATCATTATTTTGCTTTCTTACACCTAATGGTGATTTATTTAAATTCTTTCACTTTCTCTGCTCTAACTTTGTGAACAAAATTTAAAAAGACAGTTTTAAAACCATCACAACAGTCTAACAGAAAATTGGATTTGTCCCAGAGCTGCAACTCCCAGGCAGCACTGTGTTAGGTCTTTACTGCACATGTGCAAACTAAAACCTGTACAGGTGATCACCAGACATCAGACAGGAGAGAACAGAGCTCCTGAGTCAAAAGAGGCACATCACTGTGGCCTGTTTGGCAATTACTGTAGCTAAATCCCACACTTTCCTGATGCATTTCCAACAATTCTGGCATGGTCCTGCTCTGCTGGCCCCTGAGGTTTCTTTATTGTATCTAACAACAGAGTGTGTCTCTATCAAGCAAACATCCTTACTACTACAACATTTTAATGAACATATAGATTTTTAAAGCATCAAGGATGACAGCCAAGCCTCAAACCAGAGATAGGAAAGTTCATATATCCTTTACTGTTATATCAGCTGTCAGAAACCTGTGGTGAACTTCCAGCTCTGGCTTGGCCAGTTAATCTAGTCAGTGACTGCCCATAAGTATGTCCTTTCTGGATGGCTTTTCCAAGCCCATGTTCGTGTGCATGTCACCGACAAAGATGTTGAACAAGACTGGTCCCAGGACTGAGCCCTGTGGGACTCTGCTTATCACTGGCCTCCAGTGGGACACGGACCCATTGACAGCCACTCTTTGGGTGTGGCCTTCAAGCCAGTTCTTTATCCATTTTTAATAAACATATTGTATGGAGGTACAGGGCACGAGCATGAGGACATGGGGAAGCCAGCATGCATCATGCTGCTTCATGGGAAATAGAGTGGTGAACTTCGCATATCACCCAAATAGTGAGAGGGGATAGGGGAAAGGCACTGTGAAGTGCTTTTGGCATCACTCCCCTGTGCTTCACTGCTCTTGCACCTGAGACAACCACAAACTCTCTCTGGGAAGTGCAAGGATTTGACCTCATGTGTGACACCAGGAGTGCAGTACTAAAACATCCGTGGACATCGCAATGAGCAGATCGTTTGTGTGCGTGACCAAGAAAGGCAAGGCACCTTGGAAATTCAGGTCCCAAATCCTGACAATGCAGGTTTCCTGTCAGCTCCAGAAAAATCACTGTAACTCACCAAACTATGTCAGAAGCAGCAAAAACAGTGCTCACTACTAAAAGCATTTAGATGATCATGATGCCAAGGACTGGCACCAGCAATTCAGACATGCTCACAAGTTTGCCTTGGCCTGCTTGAGAACAACCACGTATTTGATGTCCTGCATTTCTCCAACTCCAGATATCCCCTGTGTAGTTAAAAGTTGCACTTAGTGGACAGTGACCACCCAAAAATGTTTCAGCTCATCAGATTGTCAGGAGGGGAGCTGGGGGGAAGCAGTGTGTGCTATTGGTAAATACAATTTGGTCATAACATGATATTACAGGAACTGACTTTTTGGTTGAGAAGAACCTCTCATAGCAGCAGCTGAAATGCACTACAGACTCTGTAAGGGGTCTGAGGCTGAGTTGGTAACTGACTTTCTATTTCTCACCAAGCCACAGAAAGCTTTGGGAGAAACGGCAGAAAGCTGAGAGCAAACTCAGTACCTTTGAGAAAAAATTTAAAAAAAAACGATGAATGTCCTCTTCCTTGAAGACAGCAAAGTTCATTGAAATTTCTCACAGACTTCACAGCAGCTGTGGATAACCTGGACTAACACCGAGATATGTCTCACATTCTGCTTGTTAGGGAAAATGGCAGCACAGCACTACAGGCTTTTATAGAATCATAGAATCAACAAGGTTGGAAAAGACCTCAGAAATCATCAAGTCCAACCTATCACCCAGCACCTCATGAGTAACTAAACCACGGCTTCAAGTGCCATGTCCAATCCTTTTTTGAACACCTCCAGGGACGGTGAATCCACCACCTCCCTGGGCAGCACATTCCAACGGCAGATCACTCTTTCTGTGAAGCCTAAACTTCCCCTGGTGCAGCTTGAGACTGTGTCCTCTTGTTCTGTTGCTGGTTGCCTGGGAGAAGAGACCAACCCCAACCTGTCTAGTACCTCCTTTCAGGTAGTTGTAGAGAGCAATAAGGTCACCCCTGAGCCTCCTCTTCTCCAGGCTAATGAGCCGTTTTCCAGAATAGCCTGTAAAGTTTCTTCACATCTATTAAGATTGGCTGCACATTAAAATTGTGCAAGCATATCATATAGGAAAACGTTGGGTGTTAGTTTCAAGCCATTTCCCCCTTTCTTTTTCCAAATTAAAACCTGTATGATTGTGTATTTTTAAATTCAATACACCTCGTCCCTTAGCATTGTTCCAGGGGGTGAGTTTCTAAGACATTAGTGCAATATGCCAATGTTTATTGCTACTGATAGAGAAATAATCTAAATCAATGTGTATCTGTGGTACAACTGCCAATGTCTACTGTATTGTTTTCATATGAACTCATTTTGTCCATTATGGTCAGGCCTCTAGGCCTTCTTCAGCTGGAGGTGTGATAAACTTTAAAGCTGTAGAAGTTTCTTGAAAGCTGAAAAGAACGCTGTAGGGGGACTGTAGGGGATATCAGATTATGCAACACCCACAATGGTAACAGATACTCCTCTGCTAAGTCTCTGAAGTGTCTGTATACCAACACAAGAAGCATGGGGAATAAGCAGGATGAACTGGAAATCTGGGTGCAGTCGCAGGGTTATGATCTTGTTGCCATTACAGAGCCATGGTGGGACAGCTCCCATGACTGGAATGTGGTTATGGACAACTATGTACTTTTCAGGAAGGACAGACTGACAAGGCGAGGTGGTGGAGTTGCTCTCTATGTGAATAAGCAATTAGAATGTGTTGAGCTCAACCCAGGGGGAGATGATAAAAGTGTTGAAAGCTTATGGGTAAGAGTGAAGGGACATACAAACGTGGATGATACAGTTGTGGGGGTTTACTACAGACAACTGAACCAGGAAGAAGCTACTGACAAGGCCTAAGTGATCCTGCTTTGGCAGGGGGGTTGGACCCGGTGGTCTCTTGAGGTCCCTTCCAGACTCTGATATATTGTGATACTGTGATATGAATTTCACCCCAACTGTATTGGAAGGTATTGTGAAGCTTTATATGAGGAGAAATTACTTGGAGGCCTGTGGCAAGTGGTGTCCCCCAGGGATCAGTGCTGGGTCCAGTTTTGTTCAATATCTTTATCAACGACCTGGATGAGGGCATTGAGGGCATGAGCCTGACACCCCGTCAGGCTGTGCAGCCATCCAACATGACCTGGACAGGCTGGAGAGCTGGGGGCAGGCAAACCAAATGAAGTTTAATAAGGACAAGTGCAGGGTCCTACGTCTGGGAAGAAATAACAACAGGCACCAGGACAGGTTAGGGGCTGCCCTGCTGGAAAGCAGCTCTACAGAGAAAGACCTTGGAGTGCTGGTGGACAGCAAGTTCTCCATGGAACAACAATGTGCTCTTGTGGCCAAGAGAGCCAATGGGATCCTGGGATGTATCAAGAAAGGTGTGTCCAGCAGGTCTAGGGAAGTTCTTCTACCTCTCTACTCTGTCCTGGTGAGACCACACCTGGAATACTGTGTCCAGTTTGGGGCTCCCCAGTTCAAGAGAGACAGAGACCTGCTGGAGAGAATCCAATGGAGAGCCACGAGGACGATTAGGGGATTTGAGCATCTCCCCTATGAAGACAGACTGAGATCCCTGGGGCTGTTTAGTCTTGAGAAGAGAAGACTGAGAGGGGATCTGATCAATGTCTATAAATATCTGAGGGGTGGGTGTCAGGAGGAGGGGGCCAGGCTCTTTTCGGTGGTACAGTGATAGGACAAGGAACCATGGGTTCAAACTTGAACATAGAAGGTTTCAGCTCAACATGAGGAGAAACTTCTTTACAGTGAGGGTGATAGAGCACTGCAACAGGCTGTCAGGTGAAACATGCAAACTGTAGTCATGGGGATATTTTTATATCCAGCTGTACTATGGCCTTACATGATCACATTCACACAAGGAAGGTCGATTGTGATTGATTTTCTTCAACTATGTAAAAGCTTTTCCTATATTAAATATATAAAAAAGATTTTCCTATGTGAACATTACTGCATCTGCAGAAAGAGGTTCTATTGACCATACAGCTGTCCTATTTACGTGCAGTCTGGTCAGTTCTGTGGTGGGAACAGTCTCAGAGAGTCTCTGTGAAGGCCAAAGTCAGCACCCTGGATATGTTGCTCAGCACCCCACAGTGAAGCAGCAACATCTGTCAGTTGGTCTATATGCAGCAGAGGCTGCCCAAGGGAATCAGCAGGACTCTTTATAATTCTCCCTAAGAGAGCAGCTGTCAAAACTTGTCAGATGCTTCCTAGTGCAGCTCATAGGAGTTCAGCTGTGGACTTTGCCACACATCAGTCCACTGAACCAAACCAATCCTGTGTCTCATCCATGCAACGACTGGCAGGGGAGTTCCTGGACCCCCCCAGGGAATGAGTGACTAAATGCACTGGAAGTGCACACAGGGAAATCCCTGTTGTCACAATTCTAACTACAGGGCAAACTCCAATTTCATTTTAAATCAGACTTACAAGCTTAATCCTTGTCACAGCAGATATATTTGGTAATCAGAACTTCAAAGGAAGGACTGAGATCATTATCGGAGTGTTTTGTCAGACACAGTCTACTGTAGTTACAGCACAAATTCTACATTTCAGTATTTACAATGGTGTTGGGTCCCCCTCATGATGCTTTGATGTCTGAAGTTCTCTTTCAGGTTTATTTGTTAATTCTACTGTCATGATGAAATGCAGAAAAGATGTGAACCCATCATGAGCTCATTGCTGCTATAAGAATATTTGCTTAAGCGGAATGGAAAGGAAAAGCAAATAAATATTTCACAGTTTTCACAATAATGTAAAATGCCATTTATTTCCCTGCATAATAAACCACTTCTTCCTCTGCCTTCACTCTTATTTGCCTTGTTTCTTTTGTTCTGTAGCTCATGCATAATTTCATACCTGCATAATTTCTGAAGAACTAGGATTTTGCTTATCAATTTAAACAATAAAGACAGAGCAGTCCAAAAAACCCAACAAGCAGAAAAACATTTCACAGGCTGAACTGAAGGGGCTTGGACTGTTTACACCAAGCAGACGTTTCCTTTTTGTAGCCTGCTGAGAAGCCTTGTGCTCTTAATAATAATGTTAAAAGACTCAGAAAGCAAAAATCAAGTATATAAAATCCCACAAGAGACAAGAGGAAGAGTAGAAAGAATTTAATTCACTAGGGAATCACAAACTGTGAGCGTATCCTGTGATGAATACCAGTCAGTTTATATCAAAAGGCTCTTCTTAGACGTCCTTCAAGGGTAAGCACGATGTCTGTTTTCTCTAGTCAAATCTGTGTACTGTACTTAGTTGGTTCCCAGCCAGATGCAGCAGGATTGAATCCTGCCAAGATGCCTGGTAGTAGTTCTTCAGGAAGGCATTCAACACCCAGACATGGAAGACAAGCTTTCCTTTTATCTCACACCATTTGCAAGTAAGCACACCCAGTGATGCTGATAACAGATTTTTGTCAGACTGGAGATTCAGAGGAGATGGATCATTCACAGAAAATTAACAAGGTAGTCCTACATTACAGTATCACAGTACATTAGAGGTTGGAAGGGACCTCCAGAGATCATCAGGTCCAAGCCCCCTGCCAAAGCAGGATCACCTAGAGTAGTCCACACAGGAATGCATCCAGATGGGTTTTGAAAGTCTTCAGAGAAGGAGACTCCACAACCCCCCTGGGCAGCCTATTCCAGTGCTCTGTCACCCTCACTGGAAAGAAGTTTCTCCTCATGTTGAGGTGAAATCTTCTGTGTTCAAGTTTGAACCCATGGTTCCTTGTCTTATTACTGTGAACCACCAAAAAGAGCCTGGCCCCCTCCACTTGATACCCGCCTCTCAGATATTTATACACATTGATGAGATCTTCTCTCAGTCTTCTCTTCTTAAGACTAAACAGCCCCAGGGATCTCAGTCTCTCTTCATAGGGGAGATGCTCAAGTCCCCTAATCATCTTTGTGGCTCTCCATTGGATTCCCTCCAGCAGGTCTCTGTCTTTCTTGAACTGGGTAGCCCCAAACTGAACACAGTATTCCATGTGTGGTCTCAGCAGGGCAGAGTAGAGGAGGAGAAGAACCTCCCTAGACCTGCCTGACACACTTTTCTTGATGCACCCCAGGATACCATTTAATGTATACCAGATTTAATATTACATAGAGTTAGGCAGAAATATCAGAAATAAAGATTATGCTGCTAGAAAAAGATTTTGCCTCAGACTGAACAGAGAGATCATCTGCCCATTTCAGCTTTGCAACATTATGTTATCGTTGCTACTAGGGAAGGGTCTGAAACAGGAAAGTAGTAATATCAGGAAGTTGGGAAGAAAGGACAGGTATCAGATAACTTGAAATTTATCTAACAGCTTGCTGATACTATGCATTGTGTGCAAGACCATGCTCTTCAGTTTCCAGCTGAGTTATGTTTGGTGCAGTGATGTATCTCCAAGCACTCATGTCATCTTAAAAAAATGAGTTTACTCCTCCAGGTTCAGGGCTATTGCCAAAGGTCATTAAACATCTGAGCAGCTTTGTACAGAAAAACATAGCCTTTGATATACTCTCCTGTCTATCAATCTTGTAAAGCTGTCTAGACTGTCCCAGGAGAGGGGGTGGAAGTGTAAATCAGATATATGTGTAAATCTAGAAGTGTAAATCTGGTTCTATAAGCATGCATATGCAACGTGGTTTAGGGAAAAAATTGCACATTACTAAGACAAAATCCCAAGGACCTTCTTGAAGCTTCAGCAAGAAATGGGTTTTTCCTTCTTTTGAGTTCAATAAATGACTGAAATCTTCTAGGAGTTCTGTTCACCAGTTCTACAGCTTTGATATAGTGCAGCTAGTACTGTGCTGAAATAGGACCATGACATACAATAGCAGCACAGCACACCACATGAGGATAGGTCACATCCTTGCAAAGTAATTTATGCAAGGAGAAGCACTGGCTGGTACGGTGGAGGCAATTATGTTTATTATCTGTGAGCCATGGTAACAGCAAATGTGTGCTGCAATAGCTGTATCTCACCAACACAGCAGTCACCCACACTGCTGATGCAGTCGTGGTCATTTCATGAATTACAAAGTAATATCTCAGGAAAGTTATTAAATCTGCTAATATAACAGTGCCTGGTACATGGTTTCAATATTTTATTATTTATTATTTTCAGGATTTTTTCCCAATAAAAAGCCTGAAACATTATTTCACTACCAAGGCTTCAGGCTCTGCCTGGGTTTACTCTGGTCATGCAGTGAAGGACAATACAATGTTCCAGTTTAACACCTGACATCTGAGTGCTGTTCCTTGTGTTAAGAACACAGACTAGCTGCATATGTTTATTTGTTTGGATTTTTTTTTTTTCAGAGATCCAGTGTCATTTTTTAGGTAAACTAGTGCAGAAATTATCCAGATGGACTACAGGTTTTGGATTAGTGTCTTTAAGGGGGGTCCTTTCTAGAAAAATTAAATGGAACGTGCAGACCTGCAAGCCAATGGCTTTAAATCAAGCCTGGTTTTCTTTCTGAAAAGCATTCTCTATGAAAAAGAGAAATATCGTGTTGATGACAAATTATTAGATAAGGTTTTTGTGCAGTTGTGCAGATCAAACTAAGTGATATGGATTCTCCTGGGGAAAGAATCAATAAGGATGTCAAAGCATGTGCTGTCTTTGGGCTGTGTTCGCATCACCTGCTGCTGTAGCCACCCAGCCAGCCAGGGCTGCTTCTCTGCCATGAGAAGGCAGTAAACAGGCACAGTGAGGGTGAGGGATTACAAAGAGCTCAGATAAAGTTTCCATAGTGGGTACCTTCCCTGCTGGTCTGCTGGCAAAGCTAGAAGAATACATGAGTCTGTTCTCAAGGCACCGACGTTTCTGACGTCTCTTGCTATGCATTAGCAACTGAATCTGCATTCTGGACTTTATTTTGCTTAAGATCTTTGTGTTTATGCAAGTCATCTCTTTGGATAAGATTTCATAAAGTGCCAAACCAAACTCTCCAGATCACACAGAAATCTTTTAAACCAGTTGCCTCTTTATCACCTCCTGACTTGCCATACTATTTTGAAAGCAGATAATTGTCATTGACATTCTGTTGTCCTTGTTTTCTTTTCACATACTGATGTGGTTTGCTTCTCATTGCTCTATTATCTGCAGGGGCTCATGGTACAGTACACTTATCTTTTTCACTGGCTGAAGCCACATCTATTTGCATCTTATTGTTTTGTTCTTTACCCAAGCACTTGCCTGGCATCTCTTTTTTCAGTTTCTGCATATGTCAAGAAACAAATCTTTATATTTTCTACACTGTGAAAACTAATTATCTATAGAAATATTTTTTTTTCCTTTAGCAGAAATGGCCATCAAATATGACAAACTGAAAAAAAAAAAGTGCACTCATGGGCAATTTAAAAATATTTTTAAAAATTAAAATTGTCTTGGTCTTACTGTGCAGTAATCAACCAAGAAGCCAATATTTAAATAATAACATAAATAACATGTATGTTTGGTTGAAGTTCCTCCAGAGAAATGCAAAGAAAAATCAACTCAAACCAATCAGGACCATGCATAGAAACGGAGGGGGGGAAAGAGTTACATTACAAACAACAATTTTCTGTGTGAAACGGCAAATGAAGCTACACTAAAAAATAATGAATGGCCACAAAAGATAAAAGCACCCATTTCCTTTGACCAGGAGGTCAGCCTTTCCTGTCTTTATGCCATCCTTCCCATTACTTTTCCTCAGTCTGATGTGAATAATGATTAGTCTTGCCATGGAACAGGCTTTTCCTTGCTTGCTGCCTATAATCATAGAATCATAGAATGCATTGGGTTGGAAAGGATCCTCAAAAGTCATCTTGTCCAAACCCTCTACAATACAGTACATCTTTAACTAGATCAGGTTGCTCAGGGCCTCATCAAGTTTGAGCTTGGAAGTCTCCAGGGATGGGGCCTTCACTGTATTTCTGAGCAACCTGTTCCAGCATTTCACTACCCTCATTGTGAAGAACTTTCTCCTTAAGTCTAACCTAAATCTACCGTGCTCCAGTTTCAAACCATTGCCCCTTGTCCTATCACTACAAGCCCTTCTAAACAGTCCCTCCCCAGCCTTCCTTTAGATCCCCTTCAGATGTGGAAATGCTGCTATAAGGTAATCCCAGAGCCTCCATGTCATGTTTGCTTTCCTAACCTCTGCAGCAGATGCAATTAAAATAGTTCTGAATAGCTTTGTATACTTTAACTATGGTTCACTGGATCCTTCTCTCCTCTGTTTTCACAACTATTTTGGTTTCCAAGCCTTTATTGCTTATCGCATTTCTCCACATTTTGCCTTCTGAGAGCATTTTCTTCTAGGTCCATTTGTCCATTTATACCACATCATCTACTGAGATGTGGGGAGGGAGGAGGAATTCTCAAACACACCTAAAAGTGCAGTCAGTGAGTCATCTCACTCATCTATTCCTTTCTGAGTAAGATCCCACACTTTTTAAGACTCACTACACTGGAGCCTAATTAAGGAAATACATTCACAACAGTACAGAGTGACATTGAAAATTGCAGCACACAGAGTAAAGAAGGAATGCATTGTCATAGCATTAATTATTTCCATAAGGGAAAAAAACTAAGCAAGGGTAATCTTTGATTAAGGCAGAAAAGTTCTTTCTGGGCAGCAAGCTGAGCTGCCTGTGCTTGTTAACAAGGAAGTTGTAAAGAATATTCATGTGTGAATACTAGTGTATTTTGCAGTGATCTCGAAGTAGTAGCTCCCTGAATCCTCCTTTAATCAAATAAATGCTGTAATGTTAACCACTTATTAGAAAAGGGGGGGGTCAACAGAGTGAAAAGTTTCTTTCAGAAAAAAAACTTTGGCTTTATCTTAGTGCTTATTTTAAATGCCAGCTTTTATTTTCAGCATGGCAGGGTGCTTCCTGGGAGCAAGCAAGTCATTGTGTTGCCTCTGCTTCTGTGTGGCTCACTCGTCTTGTTGTTGTGTATTGTGAGATTCTTGAAGTCTTTCCAAAGCCTCAAAGGGTTTCTGGGACCTGTAGGACTTGAGCCCCTGCTGGGCTTTCTAGGCAGGCATGTAGGAACGGCTTTGCCGGGTCAGCCTGAACGTTCATGTGTTCAGTACCATGCCTGGAGACGTTCTGAGAGTGCAACAGAATAGGGTTTGAAGGAAAAATCAGTGTTTCATGCAAGCACGTGCCTATCCTGACTCATTTTCACAATGCATAATTTTCCCTGTAATGCCAAGCAAGAGGCATCAAAATAGAAAGGTGAGATGAAGCACTAACCAGTCTCAGCAGCCTTCATATGGCATTCAGAAATGCTTAGGACACCCCAGATACTATGGCATACTTCCTCTCCTGGTTTAGGCATCATAAATTCTTTCTTTTAGGACTGCTCCAATTCTCAAATAAAATTGTAAAGAGGCCTAAACCAGATAAATAAATAATAAAAAAACAAATCCAGTTGGAGCTCTCCCTTGGTGGACAAACAAGCACTAGCAACGGCCCACTGCTGCTACAGGGTCACGAGAGCAGCACTCCTCTTCACCCCTCCTCTGAGGTGAAGTTATACCCACACCATTGGCTTTGACATTCCACAGAGGATTTAGTTGCTTTGGTACTGACTAGTCTTTCATCTTCTCATACTACTGACCACCACCTCTTTCTCAATGCTGCACAGCGCAGCCTGCCCTTGCAGTGTAAATGTATGGCAACGTGTGGCAAAGCCACCCATCAGCAGGTGAGTGTGGTGTGTGGCCATTAATAACTGCTCATATTGGTGATTAACTCATTTTTATGATTCAATAAGCATTTTCTCTTGCAGGCTTTGTTCAGCAAGGAAATTACTATGGTGTCTGGGACAGGGGTAATGCCCAAATAGTCTTGTCAGGCGCTACAAAGCCAGAAGAGCCTTGGCATCACCTGTCTTAGGAAAAGCAACATGACATGGTTCATGTTGAAAATAACCCAAAGGCTTGTCTTGAAGGCATCCATTCATATTGCTTTGCAACTGTCTGCCCTCTTGGCAGCCCTTGGCACAAGTGGCAATGCTGAAACCTTCCTGTGACCACTCTTCTTCCTGTGACCATTCTTCAGCTACTCTTGTTCCAAGGCCCCGGGAAGGAGGCAATGGTCTCACTCACCTTTTCCGTGGCAGTGCTACCACAGCAGCTGGCTGGCTCCCAGACACTACAGTCACTAGAGTATCACTGTCTGCCGTGTACCGAACAATGACTCATGGTCACTAAAAAAAATATTTCAAGTGATGCAAAAAGAGTTGCTTTCTTTGCTTCCAAATCACATTGTAAAATCCCTGCAATGCATTCAGTAGTTTGATGTGATGTGTGATTAATAACAGTTGTTATCACAGAGATATACTCCAGCAGCCAAGAGAAGGGGCATGCTGCTTTGCAGACCAGCAGCACTTATCCCTGCACCTTCTGCCTGGTTGTGGGTATTGGAGACTGTACAGGGATGGTGAACTCCAATGCCATGATCTCTCTGGGTCTCTGTCATATTATCAAGCATGGTGACCCATGATTCTAACCAAAGCACTTTATGCAGTCTCCATCAGGAACATCCTAGTTAGATTAGTAGAATGGGAAAACCCTGAGCAGGCTTTTTAAAATGCTTTGCAGACAATCAATTTATTAATGAACTAGTTAAGCGTTTATAAATTATGCAGCAGCTAAACACTTCATCTTTCTCTGACTACTACATAATTGCCTCAAGAAACTGTAATTATGACAATATTGATTTACTACATACTTCCAGTGTCCCAGATCAGTTGTGCCACTGACACTTACACAAGCTCCTTTTGACATGGAGCATGCAGCAAATACTCAGCCAAGTTTCACAGCTAATCTATATTACACTTCCTGGAGGCAGTGTCTTGTTACATACAATTAAAATTGATTAGGTCTTGATTTTTCCAGAGCATCTGATAAATTCACAGCTTCTTCTGAGATAGGGATGAATTTTACTTGATTCCAATATAAAATAAACCTAAAGCAGAGAAGGGATGAATTTTGCTTGATTCCAATATAAAATAAACCTAAAGCAGAGAATAATCCTTCCTTTTTCAACCAATAATCTTCTCTTTACTGGTAGAAAAAAATATCTTCCTCCCTTGAATGCCAGCACAGACATCAAGACATCATTCTTTTCTTCTTATAAACTACAGTCTCCAATACTTGAGCTAACTTTATACCCCTGCTTACCCTGGAATTCAAGATTATTATTACTACTTTTGATGGATTTTCAGCAGCAGATGTATATAATGGGCTGAAATATTATTCTTTCATGATTTAAACACAAGCACAGTACCTAGCCCACTTCTACTCCACTCCTTCTTCTACCTTCTTTTCTTTCTAGACTGCTGTTTAAAGTAAATTTGTGCTCATTCCAATTTAAGCTCAGTTCTAGATTCAAGCTTAAGTCTGATTTCATGTATCATTTTGGAAGAACTCATTACCCAGTAATATACTGTTTTGTACATAGACATACTCAGCAATAAAGCAAGCCTTGTATTTAATACAACACATACAGAAATTTAAATTGACACATTTACATGTTTGCACAGCATAGTATTACTGTGTAGGCTTCTCAAAGACGTCAGACATCCCACTGCTTTCTAAAGTCCTTTGAAACTGAGGTATTTAGTATTTGTACTGCCTACAAGTTCAGTATACCAAAGGCTTTATAAATGAAAACCTAAAATTCTTCTGTAGAGAACTAACTGCTTATCCTTACTTGCAAGAATATCTAATTTGGAAATAATGCTGTTGAAATAGTACACAAAAAGAGTAAAATACATCTCAGTTTGATAACGTGATACTGTGATAATATGCTTACAAAAACAATGGCTTAACATCACCTGTAAAAATATAAATGTTCATATAATCCAAAACATGTCAGTTGCACTTTTGAACATGTAGTCAAAGATTTTAATGGGAAGTCTCTTGTTCATCATAATGGGCAGGTGCAATACACAGAGTTCTTATGAAATATCCCTTTACAAATACTGCTAGCTGACCACAAGTTTGTAATGAAGAAGGCAACTGAAGAGTATTCTATAAAGGTATTAATACAAGAGGAAGATGTGGCTCTGACTCCAAACTGGGCTCTCTCACCTCAGATTGTTGGAGAAGAGACTGTGATATTTCAGGGTATGTTCCCAATGTATGGCACATCTTTGAATGTCTGAACATTTCTGTGTGTTTGTAAGAGAGCTGGAGAAGCTCTGAGTCCATTTAGGGGAACATTTTATTAGAGAGTATTCTTATAATACAGTATCTAGTAATGGAAAACCAAGTCAACTTCTCTAACACTTTAGTGCCTTCAGACCTGAAAGAACCAGATGGGTCAGAAACTGTAAATGCTTCTGGCAATCAGGAAAGAAAAGTGAGAAATTTAAGCAAACCATTTTGTCATAACTCATTACCCTGTTCCACCTTTCCCAAGAAAAATATCTGGAAGGAAGGAAAAAGAAAAGGGAAAGAAATATGTAATACTCAGTCCTAGAGCTAGGAAGAAGTATTTATGGGTATATAAAATAATATCAATAATAGGCTCTGTGACCTGCCCTCTAGCAATTCAAATGTATGACAAGTCTACTTCTTACCTGACACATTGCTGTGCTGTTGTCGCTGAGGAGGGACCATCTAAGCTTTATGAAGCTCTGAGCTGAGCAGCTACATGCCACCAATCACAGGACTTGGTGACAGGGAATTGCCAATAACATAATCAAGACTCCTTTCAGCTGGAGACAGTTGCAGCTGGCTTCCTGCATCACTGAGAGTTTCTGAATTCTGTTGTTTTCATGTGCAGTGTAATAAACTCTGACAGCTCCAGACAGACAAATGAAATAAAAGCAGTATTTGTTCTTTCACTACCACCACTGGACAAGCAGTCTATCTAGATCTGTGCTCTGTAGGATCATACTGATTTTCTGAAGGTGATTACAATAAAGAATGTCATACAAGAAATAGCAGCCAGAGCAAGGGATTGCTATTAGCAGAAATAACTGAGATGGGAGGTAAAAATATGTACTGCATAATATGACATTTATTAAAAAAGACTTGCAGAGACATTTTCAGGGTCAGGTAAAACAAATTGAATCACAATTCTGTTCTACTTGCTCATACAATTACTCAGATCGATATATTACCATGTTAGATGGTAATATTTCTCTGGATCATAGGTAAATCTCTATGTTAGAATTTCTGAATGTATTCTGTTAAAAGTGATTTTCTATGCTGATTAAAAAACAAAACAAAACAAAACAAAAAAACCAAACAACTTCTGATCTTAGTCCACTTGGTTAGTTTTCCTGTCAAGCAGCTTGATGATTTTGTCTGAGAAATCATTGATAGCCTCAGCATGATGTCATTATCTTAGCTGTCTGTCATTTTATGGCATCTGAGAGATTGACATGGCATTAGGTAAACATAGCCCGGGATCTACAGAAATCCTTAGGCTGTTGAGGAGATAGAGACCAAGCAAGGTGAACTAGGGCATTGCAAATGCTGAATAGGTCTCTGTTCAGTAAGCTGCCTTGCACAAATATTGATTTTTAACTTTGTCACATTTTAAAGAAAAATCAGGTGATGAGTGAATTCCTTCACCTGTTGTTTCTAGTATCAGATAAAACAGGAAAAGGTGCAACCAGGATCTGGTTAGCAATACACTGGATGGCAACTCAGCCATTTCTGTCTCTTGGCTATACTCTTAAGGTGCATCCCTTTCATCCTCTTTAGCCTAACAGAGCAGCCAGCAATGTCAGCACTATGAATATTTTGATGGTGATGTATTCCCTATTCAGAGACATACTGTTGCTTCCAGCACAAATGTTTTACATATAAGCTCTTTAAAACATGCTTGGCCCACTGGAAAAGAGACAGGTTAATTAAATAATTATTTTTCCCTTAGGCTTTACCTTGCTGTCAGTCACAAGAATACACTAATTTTGTGAACGCCACTAAACAGAATTACAGAGTGTCCCAGATATAGTCCCATGAGTACTTTATGCAATGACATTGATACTTCCCTGTATCTATGAAAAACATCTCTTCTTGCTACATTTGATTCTTCCATATGACATTAGTGGCTATAACTATTCATGTCTCAGTCTGAACCCTTCTATCTCTTTTCTTTCTTCTGTCATTTCTAAATTATGAGCTTCCAGTTATTACAAGAAAACCTGCAATTGACCCTGACACACATTACTTATCCTTTCATCCTGTGTTTATTTTACATGGTCTAAAGGCCACTCCATTCTTCCCTTATTTCATTTTGCTCTTGCTGTGTTGACAACAACTTAGAGTTTTGTGCTATCAACAGATATCATTTCTTCTCTATACAAAGATCTCTAATGAAAATACTGAATCAAAGAAGTTCTCAACTTCAGTTTCTGTTCCACTTGATCTGTGCATCTCACACATGCCTGCATCTCTCACAACTAGTAAAACAAAATTTAAGTATGCAATGTGGTTATATATACAGAGTGGAGAAAATTATTTGTCTGTGTAGACCTACCAGAACAGTTCCTTTATGAGGTATTACCTAATTTTCTCTGCCTTTGTATTGAATCCTTTTTGCTTTAAGCTATTATTACCAATGTTTCAGGTGTAATCCTGCAATGTACGTGCTCCAGGTATTCATACAGAGGCAACACAAAACGGAGTATTGCCTCATTAAGATGGTGAAAGACCCTCAAGCCTTTACCACAATATTAATCTCGGCCCATTGTCGGCTCTACATTTACTTGGTCCATGTGTTCTACTTTGCCTAGGAACAGGGAAAGTTCTGTGAAAGATCACATGAAACTTGTTTATGCTGAGATATTTCAGTACAAATCTGTCTTTTTGATTTCTCCCCCACTGAAGAATCATGAGATGGCATTTCCTGCTTCAGTCAATATCCTTTTCAATCTCAAGCCCTTAACTTGTATGCTTGCTCCCAGCAGATGGCCCGTCTCTTCCCCACACCAGCTCTGATGTTCCAGTCTGTGTAGTAACAACAGAATCATAGAATCAGTCAGGGTTGGAAGGGACCACAGGATCATCTAGGTCCAACCCCCCTGCCATGGGCAGGGACACCTCACACTACATCAGGCTGGCCAGAGCCTCATCCAGCCTGGCCTTAAACACCTCCAGGCATGGGGCCTCAACCACCTCCTTGGACAACACATTCCAGGGTCTCACCACTCTCATGGGGACGAACTTCTTCCTCACATCCAGTCTGAATCTCCCCACTTCCAGCTTTGCTCCATTTCCCCTAGTCCTATCACTACCTGATAGCCTAAAACATCCCTCCCCAGCTTTCTTGTAGGCTCCCTTCAGATACTGGAAGGCCACAAGAAGGTCACCTCAGAGCCTTCTCTTCTCCAGACTGAACACCCCCAACTCTTTCAGTCTGTCCTCATAGGAGAGGTGCTCCAGCCCTCTGATCATCCTGGTGACCCTTCTCTGGACATATTCCAGCATGTCCATATCCCTCTTGTAATAGGCTTCCAGTGCATTACACTATTTACTGCTGATGATGGTTTTTCAAATTATCTTCCTCCCTTAGCCTAAAATCATCCTGGACTCTCTTCTTCCAGTATCTCCCATATAAGAATATAAATCCAGATTTGTTATTGAAAGGTCCTTCTATCCAACAACCTGTCTGAAACAACAGCCATAAGAAATGTCACAAAAAGGAGAGATTAAAAAAGTATTACAGGACCTCTGGCTGATACCCTCTCTCAGACTCCGGCAACAAAGGATTACTGGCATGCAGCTCAACATATATAAAATCAGCTGATGAATTTACTCTCCATCAGCTTTTCTAATTGCCTCTATTTTAGTCTCTGAAATGTTCTGTTGGCACTGAGAGCCACAATTCTATTACACATTCTATGAAAAAAAGAGTACTTTCTCTTGCATTACTTGTTTCTAATCTGCTGTCTGTAACCTCATTAAATGCCCTCTAATTCTAGCATTGTAAGAAGCACTGAATAATTATTTTCCTTCCCCTTTCACCGTAGTATTCAGAGATCTTTATTATACCAATGTCTTTTCAAATCTGGGCAATTCTTGCTTAATTTTTGGAAGATACATAACAGCTCTCATATCTGTCGTTCTTGTCTGTACCTGTTTAATTCCTATTGTATCCTACTGCACTGGAATTATCTGGACTGCCAAAGGCATTCCGTACATTTATACATCCATATAAATGAACTTTACTGGACAAAGTGAGATCTCAACATGCAGTGTTACGTTAATAGAGGTGCAACTCCCCCAGATAAAAAGAGTGAAAATTGTTTTTATCAAAATTTCCTGGTTGACACACAGTACTCCCAAATCTGCTGTGGTCCACAATTGCCTCCTATATACCAGAAACACTGAAATCCCCATCTAAACACTCTGGAATAATTTGAAGTCGGGAATAGACAACTGTCAGTCTTTCTTAGAAAATATTCATCAGACTTAAAGGCAGCTGTGGCAAGGAGAAAAAAATTCCCTGAAATTTTAGGATAGCTTAGACCTTCCTTAGCTTTAACCACTCAAAATCCAAGCATGTGTGGTACTAAAATATCAGAATCCAACTCCCCTGTCAACCTTCTGAATTAATTGAAATTCCCTTTTCTCCCAGTAACGCATTCCACAGAAAAATATCACAACCGACTCTAGTTAACGGTCTTCTGTAAAAAATAGCAGAGTAGAATGAGTCATGTTCTCAGCTGGGGATACAGGAAAGATGAAGGAATGAAAAAAATGGGCAATATGAGCAGCATTTGTGAGGCTGATGACATTACAGTGTAGCAGCTTCCTTTGTTCCTGTGTTGGTAGCAATGAGCTAGTGTTGGTATTTCACTGTAATGTCACCCATTTTCTAACCTCATTTTCCAGGACTGAAATCTGGTTCTGCTCTGTTGCTCTACAGAACCAAGAACTAAATAATCACTGGAAAAAATTAGCCAATATACTATCACTCAGAACAGACATTTTCTTTCCACCAATCTCTTAAATTTGTTAAGCAGCTCTGTGTCAAAACTCCAAAAGTTTGGTTCAGAACAAAGGACTTAGTAAGGTTTTTACAGTGTAATGTCCACTGAGGCCAAAGCTAGGGACACAGACAATGCGTATTTAAGCATCTAGCACTTTGTTGAAACATATTTGACTAGTTTATTGTTTAACAATACATTTGGATTTGTGGTGTAAGGTGAGGTTCAAGAGCAAGGAGTGAAAGAGGTTTTTCTCCACAAGTATCTTCATTGACTTTTTTCACTGAACTAGGTTCCAGTATACTTTAATTCTGCTCCCCAGAAGTAAGCTGTCAACTGAAATAGGAAAAATTTCAATGATTCATCATCACTTTTAATAGTCTTTTGCATGATTTATTGATGTAAATATACTGTAAATAACTAGTTGGACATTAAAGGGCAAATGAAGGTTCGTTCTTTAACAGACAATTTGGAAATGAACAGTATAAATAGAACACAGTCATCACCACTTTATTTTATGTCATTCCAATCTACTGTCAATTTCTTTTCATATACAAATTCAACTTTTTTGTAACCTTGAATACCTAGAAATCTTGCATAACGACACATGTTATTTACACTGTGTATGACTCACAAAGAATTACAAATAAAAAGTATACAAAAAAGGTTAAGATGCATTGTTACATGAAAAATAAGGAAGATGTAGTAAATGTTCTGATTAACTATAAATGCTTACATATTGGTACATATATTTCTAATCCAAAATTGCTATATGATGTATCCAATGATTTTGATCAGGAATACTGGTTCTTATGCCTGCACTACTGAGAGGAAGCAATATTTCCAGACATAATGAGCCACTTTAGAAACGTGTATGAAACTGCATAGGATGAAATGTAGTCATTTTAGAAAAAAGAAAATAAAGTATTTGACATTGTAAAATATAAGCAATTTAATTCATGCCATAGAGACACATTGTATATTAAAACCATACTTCAAGATGGCATTGTAAATAAACCATAACAGAACTATAACATTTGAAAAATAAGCAATTCACATGGCATTTGTATCATAAAATAGCAGATGTACAATACTATTTACATTGCAAATCAAAGAGATAGTTACTCTATGAAACTGCAGCAAATTGTTCAAAATATTGATCACAGACCTGATTCATAAAATATGTAGGAATATGTGTAGAATGTATGGAAAAATAAGTCCTTAAATATCTTAAATGCTGCATTAGACACTGGGTGTGAGACTTCCATCTATAACCACCCAATGAGGTACGGCTGCAGTCCCACCACCCTTTGCTCACAATGTTTGCAGGAGGCCTGTCCAAAGTGCTCTTTTCATGATGCCTCTGAGTTAGCTGTTCACCTGAGCACACACAGGACTGCAGCCCAAATGGCCCATGGAACTAAGCTTAAAGTCCAAATATAAGTCAGGGGAAAGTGCTGTCTTTTCCTACATGGAATGAGTTACACTTCGATGTGCTGGACTATAGTTCTGTTTAGAAACCAAGCGTTACCCAGCAAATATAACACTTGCAGAATCAAGCCATTGATGGGTTTGTACAGCAAGGAGTGTAGGATAGGGTTTCAATGCTCTCTGCATACTTTCAGCCCAGACAAGGACTCTTATTAATTATAATAGGAATCGCATGGTTTGCTTTGCAGATACTATCAGGAGGTGGGAAGCCTGCAATTGTTCAGAATGCTGGGTTTCTGGCATGGCACCACTGACCAAGGTTTTGACTGTGCTGCAATAATCTGCTTTATTTGTGAAGGCTTAGGCCCACCACAGATCAGGACTGATTCACAATAACATTCAAAGTTCCTACCATAAAACCTCACTGGAAAACTAACCCTATTTGATGAGTCAATCACAGAATCACAAGATACAGCTGATTGGAAGAGACCTCAATCCACTCCAACCCTCAATCCAGTGCTGAAGCGTCAACATTAAACCACGTTGCCAAGTGCCAGGTCCACACACTGCTTAAACATTTTCAGGGACAGTGACTCCACCACTGCCCTGGGCAGACAGTTCTAATGTTTGACAACCCTTTCAGTGATGAAATATTTCCTAAGATCCAGCCTAAACCTCCCCTGGCACAGCTTGAAACCATTTGCTCTGGTCTTGTCACTTGCCACCAAGCAGAAGAGGAGAGTCCCAACAGGATATTTGGATAATGACCATTGCAGCTACAAATCTTTAAACAAGGGTTATTAAAAAGGACAGTCACCTCCTGCCTCATGACAATATTATAGCTACTCACCTATGGAAACTCAGTTATAAATCCTATGTGGTGGATGATCAGCACTGACCATTGTATTTGAATGGTGATCCACATGTGGTGATGGCAAAGCAACAGGGTTAAAAGAACATGAAGTTTGATAAATCAGCTCTACCACACAATCTATCTTTTTTTTCCTTCCCATATTGTTCCAGGTAGTTTTCATGACACAAGAGAGAGTAGGTGATACAAATCACATACTCCTGCTAACATCTGCAATTCCAAATGCTGCAACCTTATGCTCTTCTTCAGGTTTGCCAGACTGAAATGCATCATGTGTCTGTACTAGCTGGGCAATGTGCCGACCTGTTGTGCTTATTCACACCAACCCTACAGTGCGAGGCAAGTTCAGAGCACTTGCAAAGCTGGTCTGCCCCTAGGAGTAAACCCAGCACATCCATACAAAAACTTCTTCCACCTCAGATACTGAATCATTCTGTACATTTAGTGTAGAACTTCCAGACATCGGGCAGCTGACTTGAAACTACTGACATGGCTGAAAATGCCAGAAAATCCCAGACAAACAGACCAAAAAAAGGTATCATAAAAGGGATAAATCAGCTACTCTCTCACGGGAAAGCAAGTATGCAACACTTCAATGCAATCCTCCTATGTGGGAACTTGATTAACGCAAAGACAAAGACTTCAGCTAATTTTTTTGCCTTTTTAAAACAGTGGGTGAAGAATAACAAATACAGGCTGGATAGTATCTTGAGCACCTGGAAGTGTAACTGAAGTGGTACATTTCATATCATGTTATCGCAGTGCTTAAAACCCCAAGCTCTGTCGATGCCTTCCAGTAAATTAGCTACATTTGTGACAATGAAAATCAGCCTGGATGCACTGGCAACTGGACTGCATTCACTAAGTTATTCAGACAAAGTGACCAGGTAACCTTTTTTTTTGCTTTGAAGTTCTATTGGCTTCATATGAGAGAACACAATTAAAGAAATAAACATTTTATGAACAACTGTTATGCGTATCAGCAACATTTAATTAAGGTAAAAAAAGAACTTAATAACTTCCTTATTGTAACACTTTTCAAATTTATTTTATTTATTTATTTTTAAATTATAACGAACCACACACATTTACTGTGTGAAACATTTCAGGATTTGTTCTACTATCATGTCTTCATTAACCACCCCTTCAGTGACCTAGCTCTGAAATAGAGGTATCCTGGTCACAAACAGGAACAAAATGTTCTTTAGTGGAGTTTCTCTGGAGAAACATTTTATTCTGGATATTGTGCTACTAATGCAACAAAAATTAATTAATATGACCTTTCTACCAAAGGACTAGGTCAAATAAAGTAAGAACTGTCTTGAAGGAAACCTGTATACTTTATTTATGTATGTATGTATGTATGTATGTATTTAATTCAGGTAATTTCTCCATTACAATAGACTTCCAGATAAAATAGAAAACAGAATAATTTTTGGTGAAAGCTGATGCCAGTGTAATGGCAAAGGCTTCATCAAATAATGTATGTTACAATGTGTGATGGTTAAACACAGTCTTAAAACCATCACAATATGACTGAACTTTTGCAAAACTGAGTGAGCAATGCAACATCTTCAGAATTTACTCAGCTGAACTTCAATGGGGTTTTGTTATTTTGCTGATCACTAAAAACTTGTAAGTGAGGGTTTGGATCTATTTGTCTTTATGAATCAGGTACTGTGCAAAGGTTATACACTGAAATAGTTCATTATTTTCCTATTTCAAATACATTGATGGGGAATCAGAGTAGGATGGAGCTCATCACAAGTTAACTAGAAGCATGAGAAAAGAGTATTAGTTGAAGAGAAATGTTGCTGTTAGTATTTAGACAACTTAGTATTTAGACAAGGCAAAACTTCTTTGCTTGGTCCTGTGAAGGACAGTAAAACCTGCATTTTGATTATAAACATTTATATGAATACTAGCCTAAAACTAGAGGCATTGAAATAGAAGATGTATATCATATATTGCTTTTCTTACAGAGTGTACCTTACGTTTCTAGTATGGTGAGAAACAAGTAGGATTTTTTAGTACAAACTAAAAAGACCTCATTGCAACAACGACCATTATAGCAGGTCACACTATGAAAGCAAGATGTCAAGCCACAATGCAGTGCAGGCATGCCATTAAAAGATGCTTTGGAGTACTCTTAGAAGGCTGTTCTATCCTTCTGCTGTCTGTTAACAACATGCCTGCACACATTTTGTAAAGTTTTTTCTTCTTGTTTGAGGCCTTCAGTGGCTTTGGAAAAAGGAAGGGTAGAAAAGGCAAACTGTTGTCCTCCAGTTACGCTTTGCAAGAATCGTATCACCAAAGCCTACTCAAAAGGAGGCAGAAAAAGAAAATTAAGAAGTAGCAATAGAAGCTAAACAGAATAAGGCTGTTTGACAAATTATTTGTTTCTTCTAAAGAAGATCCAGGCTATTGGCACTTTTCACATTTGCTAGAAAAAAAGAAGCAGATTATCAGGAGGAGATTCAGAAAACGCATTCACTGGTCTCTCTAGTCTGCAGGATTTACAGATAGCATCTGCTTTTCCATTTCCCAGCAACACATGGAGAAAGACCCCTTGCTGTATGGAGGCTTGTGTAAACAGTAACTCACAATCCAGTGATTTTAAAACAAGAAGAATAAACTTTAGATTACTTGTTTTTTTTTTCAGAAGCTCATAGGGTCACAGCGATCAAGATACATATTGTTATAGGAATAGCAGTACAAATGTTAAAGCTTTTTAAGACTGCATGTAATTCACTGCACACACAATTTTCCCATGGCCTACACATATGTCACTTTTTTTTTTTTTTTACATAGACTCATGTTCCCAGGGAAGGATTAATACTGATTTCTGCTGTGTGATACTGGTGCTGCGGCCTCAAATAACGTGCTCAATGGCACAACACAGGCCTGCTTAGTACATATATTATGCACTTCAACTGCTCACAGTCAAAGATATAAAAGACAGAACCAAACTTTACTGTTTTGCTTTCAAGTAAATAAGTCTTTGGTAAGAAACTCAGTTGTTTTGGGGAAGCAGTTGTAACTGGAATAGCAGTTTTCAATCAGAGGTACTTACTGTAACTTCCAGACCACTAAGACTGCCAAATGAATCCAAATACAAAACCCTGGAATCATAGACTCATTTAGGTTGGAAAAGACCTTTAAAAACATCGAGTCCAACCATTAACCTAACATTGCAGCATGCGGTAGTTTATACAGAGTCTGCTTCTGCTTGCAGAGGAATTCCATTGCTGAACAGCTAGAACAAGTAACCAGATTCAGTTTTGCAATTACCCCCTTGGTTTTAGTGCAGGACAATCTTGGCTTATATGCTTCATTGAGTGTTTTGGTCCACGCTAGCTCACAGTAAAACTCTAACCTGCTGCATCCCTTCCCACTAAATTGCAGGCTGATGTTTTAAAATAATGTTCAGACTTACATAGCACTAAAATGAATTTAGAGAGAAATGTCCATGGATACTACCTTACCACCTCTGCATATCACTAAAATGGAAATACTGACATTAATTAGAGTGTCCTTGTATCTGTAAGAAATTTCATAAAAACTGTTTCAGGTCACAAATATCATAGTGCTCTAAACCCTTATAGAGCTCTAGTATTATTTAATGGTATCAAACAATGTTTTAATGCTAAGCATCCTTTGTTGATAGTGCAAGCTTAACTGTAATCTTGTTACTTGGTGCAGAATGCTTGTACAAGACTCTTCAGAGAAGCTTTATAGGGCACACAAAAACAGTATTACAGAATTACACAAAAAGCATTTACACCCAAGGGACATTGGTTCTTTTCCACAGGACTGCAGACTTTGAGGTGGCCAATCTTCACATTTAAGGAGTACCAAATATTTTTATCCAGATTGCAAAACAGAGAAGTTTGAAACAAGACAAGCAGCAATTGTCATTCATAAAACCGAGATTAAAAATGCACTGTAAAGCACAGGCTGTGGCTCACAACCCTTACTAAAACTTCCCAGACCTAAAACTGAGCATTATGAACTCAGGTGAACACCCATCTTCCTACAGTAATCCAAAGTTTCTACTCATGCTTACAGTTTACCTTTATATGTGTCTGGCCCTGTTATTGAGGCTGTTTGTGACTACATTAAACAGTAATCAGCTCTCAGGTTTTACTTTGGCAACACCGAGATCAAAGGGAAAAGTCAAAAGATACAACCCTAAGGCATTCAAGATTAATAATCCTCTAGAGCTACCTGCAGTAGAAATGAAAATGAGCCTGAAAAACCTACACAGTTAAATCAGCAGTTTCAGAATTGCAGTAGGCTCCTGGAAGAAAGTTTTAAGCAAGTATCAGAATATGACATTTTCCATTAATGATTTCATGGGGTTTGCATTATATGGAAGAGTCATGATCACAGTGACAGACAACTGGAAAATTGTTATCAGTTCTTCTAGGCTAGATACTGCATGCAAAGTTCAAGTTACTGTCAAAGGCTTTGGGAAGAGACTGAACTATGACTTGATGGGCTTGGGCTGTGAAGTTCATGCCAATAACACTATCTTGTTTTGTGAAAATTTCTCCTAACCATGAACTCATCCCACTGAAACAAATATAAATTACCAGAAGATTTTTGCTAGCATTCAGTTCCTTCTTTTGAATTGGCCATAGAGACAGAGCAAACAGAATAAGGCAATTATCTACGGCTATGTGAAACAAACACTGGTTGCACCTTCCAACAAGGTGGTTTGAAACAACTCAACACTTGTGTGTTGTACCAGTGGACTGCACAACCAGACTACACACAAACTGTTCAAAGCAATATATAATTCTGCAAAAAGGAACTCCATAATCTTAGTAAACTGAGAAACCAATTCAAGAAGGGATGTAAATTCAGGTCTTGCAGTGGAGGCCAACGTATTCAGAAAAAAACCCCAACATTATTGGTTCTCTTACAATAATTGGCTGAAAATTTTCTCTGTTATTACCCTCTGGGCTGTAATGTAACTGAGTTTTAACAAGTGAATGGATAGTGACTGTGCCTCTCACCAAACCATAGATGAATGCCAAAGATGCATGCTTCGGTTCAGAGCAATCCCGAAAGTAGGTGATAATATATCCATAGTCTCTCAAGATAGCTATCAGACACAGCAGTGTCCACATACTCTGTGTTTTTTATTCCCATCTTCCTATATGTTTAACTAGTCATATTACATTCTACAAAATACAAAGTATGACATGAAATGTGTACATAATGTGTAGGAAGTGCAATGAATGTAACCTGTGGTGCTACTTATCCTGACCTCGTGTTGCACAACAGAACCTTAACGCTTCAATAATAATGATACACAGTGACTGATATTGATGATAATCAAATCTCAAGATTTAGAATATTCTTGACTTGTACTGGAATCATGAGCAAAGTCTTATTCAAGAACAGAATTTGCAAAAAGGTCTCTAGCTTACAAGATATCTAAAAGACAATGAGCATAAATACTTGACAAGTACTTCTCACAGTGATTTGATTTGCTGACAGAATTATTTATAGTCTACACTTGACAATGCTTCAGATCTGAAATGCAGAGATTTTATAAAAGGTGTGCAGAAAAGACACATACTACAGAAAGAATTTCTAAAGAAACCAGGGTAGATCTATCCTGAGCTATACATAGATCTGCTTCTGAATATAAAAGTAAAAAGAATTGCCTAAGTCATAGCATAAACTGCATGCAACTACTGCCAGCCCTGTCTTCAGCTGAGATCCAACCTGTATCTTGCAGAATTTTTCACCTTGATTAGGGAGGCTGAGGCTCCCTATCTGCACTGGACTCCTGCTCTTCCAGAGTCACAAGTAGTACAGTGGAATTGCTCTGCTATGAAAAAGAAATACATGAAGAAGAATGAAGAATAAAGAAGTGTTTTGTTGATTTTTTCTTTTTTTTAAATCCAAGCAAGTGGTAAGTAATACAAATTTGCAAAATCGTGGCATAATTCAAAATGCAGACGTTTGATGCAATGAGAAATAATTACCCATTTTTTAGTAAAGATATGTGACGTTTGGAAAGTTGCTTTCACTGTAGCACTCTTGCTAGATTTGGGCTTTGGGAGTTTATTTTTTTATCTTTCAGATGAATGTGTTTAACAGCAAATGATCTCCCCTCCCACCTCTACCCCAGCCCTCAAAGAAGAAAAGAATGCTAAGCCAAAGACGACTCTTCTTATTCACATTCAAATAATAGCTTTAATGTAATGGCTTTCACTGCCTAACTCGAGGCACACGACTTTTGAAGGACTGTGGCCAAACTGATTGAGCTGTTAAAGCACCAACTGCAAGGTAGATCTGGAAGGTGAATAAAATTAATCAAGACTAAATCCTGTCATTCTTTTAGGCAGTGATTCAGATTATTTTAAATGTAATTTTCTGGGTAACTTGCTTTGAGTCGAGCATCTTTTTATTTCTTTTCTCCAGATATTATGGTATTTTGATATACCTTTCTCTCTGTTTCTGAATTCATCCTTCTCCAGCAAGTGCATAATGTCTATTTTTAGCTCCATGAGATACTAATCCAGTTTCTTTGACAACTGCAATTTGTTGGAAGAAGCGACTAGTGTTATGTTGTCTCAGAGCTATGAGTCTATTTGAAAAATTAGCTCCTTAACTGACCTTTAAAGCAAGTGAGAATAATGTGCCTGCCATTCCTCGGGGTTTGGATTTCATTGTCACAGCAGTGCGCATGAAATGCGACATCCCTGCTGCACAACTTTGCCTGTTTTATTTTCCAAGTAATTATAGAAACTGTTTACTGTACATGGAAAATCTGCAAGTTTTCTCAGCTCTTGAGTACAACACTATTTCTAATTGCTTTTCTCTGGAGAGAGTGACAGTTCACTCTGTGGAGTTCTGCATACTATTGCTTCTTCCTGAGAACTTTCTCACGGCCTCCCTAACCATGACTGCAGTGAAAACCACCACAGATGTCAAAGGATCAGAATGGCAATTGCAAACAGAACAGAGAAGTATGGGAGTAGTATAGCAGAGTGGCAGCTCTTGCCCTTCCCCATAGAATCTGGTTCAGAGCCCAGCCCAAAACCTGACTGAGAATTTGGGTACTCCAAGTGTGGAACAACACAAGTACAATTTAGAACAGGTCAGACAGAATGAGTAGTAACTATGATCATAGCCACAGAACATTCTGTCAGCATCCCCCACTCTGCTCTATTGCTCCTTCGTGAGTGATTGCAGAGAACAACTTATACACAGTTTTAGAAAAAAGAAAGAGGTGAGGAAAAATTACCTTTTCAATGTTGAGAAAACAAGATATCCATTCACAGGACAGAGGGACTTCTTAAGTACCTTTCTAACTGCCACTCTTCTAAGATGGAATCAAGCACTAAATAAAATGATGATATGAAGAGATGGCTCTTGGTGGAGTCTATAGGTGTGGCACACCAGTATTATATTAAAGCAGAAGTGCAGAGCTGGAAACAATCCCAGATGGTAAGATTTAGTTCAAAGGAATGTTCTTTTAATCAGGAAAAATTTTGTGGCCAGACCTCTCAAATCTTAAATATTAATAATTTTACCACCACAACCCTCTCTTTTTGGAGCCTGGGCCTTTCCCCTGGTGTGTTTCCCTACATGTCTATTTGCTGTTTGATCCTATGACATCCTCTCATTCTTATCAGCAGTGGAATTCATCTCACCTACAGTATGGTTGCTAATGTGACCTTGTCCTTCACCTCCACACTGTAGTCACTGGGGAGAGACAAAAGAGCACAAGTAAGGGAGCAATTTATCCCATCCTTACTGCCTTCTCCAGGAATGATCATTCTTTGAGATGCCAAGATGCCCGTACTGACAGCAGAGGGAACCAACCTGACCAGCTCAGCTCAGACACAACTTTCAAATACATAAATTTAGGTTAGCTGAATTTCACTCAGTCTTAAAGTGATTCCCCAAACTCTTGGTGCTCTAAGAACATAATAGGCCCCAGTGCAACATTAGCAAAGGGAGACAAGAATAATAAGCAATATTCCAGCATTAAAGACAATAATGGCTGAAACTTAGTGAAGTGGTAATTTTCTAGTGAGGCCATACATGTATTGGGATGGGAATTTTGTCTAGACTGGGCTTTGTTTAAACTTCAGTAAAAGCACACAGTGCTGACATAGGTTAGGAAGTGCATTTAAAGCCTTGCTTTGGGATGCAAAACATGCCTGTGAAATACCACTCTCTCTGAAATTAACTATAAACAACTTTTGGTTGAATTTCCTTTTGAAAACTCAGTATACAAGAGTGTTTCTAAAGGAATGCTGTAAACTGCAGATTATGTCACAGACTTTGCAGCTTTTTGTTATAATACAACAGTCTTCCAGGCTTTCTTTTACTGTAGGCATTCTAAGCAATATTTAGTTACAAAGCAGAAGAGTTTCCATTTTAAAAAAGTGTTAATATTTAAGTACCATATCCCTACACATTTTTTCAAAAGTCATTCTTACTATCACCTCCAAATTTCTACTAGTACCTCATTTGCACTGTTTCACATCTAGTTTTGCATTCAGTAGCAAAAGTCATAGACTGCAGAACAGTCAAACGATGCAAAAAAAAAAAAAAAAGTGGGATATTCTTCTTTGCATTGTGCATTTAGAGTTTTCAGATTCTTTTTTTTCTCCTACAATTTTTCTTTGCAACTAGAGATTCAACTCTTATTTAAAACACAAAGCAACTTTCCCTCCTCCGAAAACAGCGCATTTCTCAGGCCATGCCATACCACTAAAACTGGAAGAATTATGGACTCTAAAACTCATCCCAATGCCTTCAGCATTCATGACATTACATACAGCACTTTCTTGCATTTTGCATCATATCCAGAATACTCTGAGTTACCCAGCTCCCAAATACACAAATGTTGAGAGTCAACAGCACATCTATGCAACGTGCACAACATCTCTCTCCTACACACATACTTCACTTTCTTCAGATGCTTTCTCTCTATTAGCTTCTTAACTATACACTTGCAGGAGTGTAAAGAGTTTCTGTAAGGAGTTTCTGGAGGGCAGTGCTTACACACTTAAACAGTGGTAAACACATGAGACTTGTCTTGGAGATGTAAGAAGAAAGTAAATCTTAGACTTAGCTTGACACTCCTTCAGTAGATGAACTAAACTGTATGGGAGTCGGCTGGGCAGCGCTTTCCTCCTTATGACATTTCCTCCTTATGACATTTCCTCCTTATGTTCCACAGAATATTACCAAGGTGCATAACAAGCCTTATCCTCACTGAAGGACAGCACATTCATATGCTCACAGCAATACATCTGAAAAAAAGGTGTAAAAAGCAGCATAGATAAGAAACATTTCCATGTTTCATCACTCAGCACAGGTTCGCCCTAGGAAAATTAACCTAGCTGGATGTTTAGAATTTGCCTTCACACATGACTAAAAACAATATTTCAAAGGAACATACATGATACAGATCTATAACCCACACTTCCAAAACTTACTTAGGCATTCAGAACTTCAGAGTCATTCACTGAAGTTAGATACAACCTTCACAAAATGGTTATGTTTAAGCACAGAAAACTGGATTCAGAAGTATGCCCCTTATGCAACTTTGTAAATGTTACCTCCTCCTTCTTAGCAAATGCAAATAATCTGAACCAGGCAGCTGTGCTTTAAGTGCAGTTTCAGAATTATTTCAGCCAAACAAAATGCTATAGAAACTTCTAAAATAAATATACATATCTGTACAGCTTTTATTTTTTCTGTATGATCTGTACTCCCAAGCAATGATTCACTTAAGAAAACCTCTCCTTGACAGTTATTTATTCCTAGCCATACTCTTCTGCAGCAAGTTCAGAGACTCTGATATTGATTTAACAGTACGTTCCAGTCTCATTAAGGAC
This sequence comes from Indicator indicator, assembly GCF_027791375.1. Classification (NCBI taxonomy): domain Eukaryota; kingdom Metazoa; phylum Chordata; class Aves; order Piciformes; family Indicatoridae; genus Indicator; species Indicator indicator. The sequence goes on from NC_072010.1 coordinate 17,121,377, forward strand.
AGAAAAACAATACCTTAGAGGTATACTAGCAATAAAGAAATGCCAAAATGGATTAGAAAGCATCCCTCCCCTCTGAGTATTCATCAGTTCTAGCATCTATTTACTGTTTTGTATAAAGCTGAAGGTATCCATTACATATACCTGCCTGTTTTATCGCTCTTATTTATCATTCCTGGGTATACTTTACATATAGTATTGGTACACTTGTTTCTAGGATGAAAGCCCAGGCTTACTCAGTAGGCAGTCTTTAAAATACTGCTTACAACTAAAACTCTTTTCTAATCCTGGTCTATAACTCTGATTTTGCTCTTGTTTATTCAAGTAAGTAATACTAAATATTTTTAGAAAACTAACAAAAAAGATAACACCTCAGGAAATCAAATGATTCCACTCCTTAGTCTTCTTTGGGGAATAGGATGGAAGGACAAAAAATACATGGCAGGTATTATTCTGCTGTTTAACGTTCCACTAAGAGCCAGCTTGTTAAGGTGAGATGTGTTGCACAACAGTCTCCACAGAACAGATTAACATGGCTTTACTTATTGCTTCAAAAGTAGTCATTAGAGAGTATTGTTAGGAAATAATTATCAAGAAAACAGTATAAGAGCTTCTGCTAATGGAAAGTTAATTTTGGGCTTACAAATTCATGCCAGCAAAAAATATATGATAATGATAACAGGCAACTATCTCTCTGCTCTTTAGAACTTACCTACTTGACTATAATCTTTACTACAGGATAAAAAAAAAAATATGTAGGCATTCTGCCATATAGTTCAGGTGAAGATTGCACAGAGGTTTTCCAAAATTAGGCTTTCAGATCCTACTCAAAGCTCAAACTTTTTTCAAAATCACAGTCCTAGTGGTATGCAGACTTGTGACTGCAGTACTGACATCTCATGTAAAAAATGCAGACATCAGAAGGAAGAGATTTCCAGAACTGCAATAGCCCTTGTTCTTGACAGTAACCAAGGCTACTGTATCAAACCTCTTTTTTTTATCCTGAAATATGCTTATCTATCCCTCGGCCAATGCAAAACACTGAAAAGCATCAAGTGTAAAAGATTTGAGACAGCACTTGGATTAGAAAGAGATTAATTCAGCAGGGTCAATCTCATTTGTCTTGGCCATCTTAAAAAACAGATGTCTAGCCAAAGTTTGCCCATCTGTGGTCACTGAGAAAGTTAAGTACACTCATGGGTTCAGAAAGCCTCATGTTGTGTCTAGAGCAGAGGGTACAAAGTACCTGAAGCACTTACCCGTCCCTCACTCTTCAACAAAAACTTGATTTTTGGGATGCTAAAGCCAAAGTGGGCCAGAGATCTGAATGCAGAGCCAAGCACTGCTACAGCCGAGGCAGACAATGCATTGCTCTTGATGTCCTTTTACTTCACTGCCTGCCTGGTAGCCATTAAGCAGGGAAGACACTTGTTTCTCGGAAATGCTGTGTCTTCTCCTTTTGTCCAAAACAAAACATGTTCAGCCTCACTGCCTTTAGAAACTGAAATTCCAGGAGCAAACATCTGGTGTAACATCTGCCTTTGCTGATCCTTTTGTTACAGCTGCCAACAAAGTTGTCACTTGGCACGACTTACTGTATTGGTCCCTTTAATGTGAACCTCAGTCCACAGGTAAGCAGACTGAGATCACAGAATCACAGAAACATTCAGGTTGGAAAAGACCCTCAGAATCACCAAGTTCAACCCATAACCCTACTCTACAAGGTTCACCCCTAAACCATGTTCCCAAGCACCACATCCAAACAACCTTTAAACACATCCAGGGTTGGTGACTCAACCACCTCCCGGGCAGCACATTCCAATGCCTGACCACTCTTTCTGTGAATTTTTTTTCCTAATGTCCAGTCTAAACCTAACCAGTCATAGCTTGAAGCCATTCCTTCTTGTTCTATCACTAATTACCTGTCAGAAGAGACCAGCACCATCCTCTCCACAATGTCCTTTCAGGTAGTTCTAGAGAGCAATGAGGTCTTCCCTCAGCATCCTCTTTTCCAAACAAAACAACCACAGCTCCTTCAGTCACTCTTCATAAAACTTATTTTCCAGGCCCTCCCCCAGCTTCGTTGCCCTCCTCTGCACTGGCTCCAGCACCTCCACATCTCTCCTGTATTGAGGTGCCCAAAACTGGACACAATACTCGAGGTGTGGCCTCATCAGAGCAACCCAATGACAATATGCCCCACGTCCAGGCTTTGCCTCATGTTGTTTTTGAGAGACTATTTTGTTGCTATAGTGACACAGTGAGGGTGATGTGGACTGCAGATAACTGGAGGCCAACCTTCATGTGCCACAGGAATAAGTGCAGAGGTGAATAATCTGTCACCTCTGACTGAAATGCTACCTCCCCCAGTTTCCCTATTTCATTTGCTTTCATGCATGCTTAACAGCCAAGCCACAAAAGATCAATCATGCATATGAGGTTAAGCAGTTTGCAGAATTTTGTTGTAATGCTGATCATGCATTGTAAATTAGTAACATTGTTAAGGAGTAACTCCTAGCTGCATGGATAAATTCAGTGCTTGGGAAAGTTAAAACATGTCATGGACTGTTAACCTGCTGACTTCACCCAAATCCAGCAGTGGCCACTTGCACTGTGGTCTTCTCCCTCCCTAAGGATGAGTGCTTGCTGTGCCACTGCAGTAGTTTTGTCTTTGCTGCAGAGAAAATACTAGCCCTTTAATCCCAGTTATTCTTTAGGTATAAGCAGCCATGTCAACCACAGACAGTAATAGGAACAATAACAGGAAATACTCACTACCTATGTCACATACAAGGTGATAAAAAAAGGGAAGTGGAGGTCTTTTGAAGAGCAGAAGCCTGATCAAGAGCAGGAAATAGCATTCAAGGTGATGGAATTAGGAACAGTAGAAGGAGCAAATCAACTTCTGCCTGTTGAGCGTCTTGCACACTCAGAATCTTCTAATTATCCATAGCTTCTACTGTCACTAGCACCCTTGATCCCAATAAAGCACTATGAATATCGTATTATCTTGAAGGAAAAGAACCAACTCTTTCAAGTTTGTAAAGCTTTATATGCTTATTTTGTTGCTAATTTAAGCAGGCAGCTATTTCCAATATTACACATATAATTTTGAAAAATATTACCACCAGAATGCAAAAACCAAGCCAGAAGCTCTGGGACTGTTTTAGGACAGGGAAAATAGATTTCCTTAATGAGTTTCAGCACTCAGCAGAGGTGAGGTTGTGGCCTGAGACTGGAATAAGAAACCCAGAAAATGCTGTACGTTTGTAATGCTACTGTTCAATTACAGACTTCTTGGCAGAACAGTTTGCATGAAGCATGCAAGAGGGACGTTAATGGAAACCAGAGAAAAGGTGGTTATACACAAAACTACTGATGGGCATGACGGGGAACACTGTAAGCACAGGAGGAAATAGCATTGTGAAATGGTATATGCAGACATGTAAACGGCAGTAGGACCTGCTGAGGAGTCAATTCCACTGATTTCTTCTTTGGAATAGGCAATTCCCATACAAGATTTCCAAGGTTTTAACAGATTTGGGTTTCTGTTTGCAAAGGCATGTTTCCAGGCTTAAAAATGCCCTTCCCTACAGACTCAGATCTGAAACTGGATGTGGGAATGAGTAGTGAAGCCAAAACCATAGCCACAGTTAATAGCTATTGGCTCTTTATAATGAAAAAAAAAATATTTTGTGGGATCCTGCAAGAAAACCACACTTCCAGTGTCCTGGCTTAGCAGCAATTCTCCCATGCAGGGGCTTTTGTCTTTGAATGGCAGATTTTATCAGAGTGATGTAGAACAAAATTTATTCACCACTTTACCATATCCGTCACTATTTCATTCTTGATCTCTATGTACCACAGCAGGGTCGAGTCTGTGCGATGGGAAGCCTCAAGCAGATGGAAAAATCTGACAGAAGATCTTTACAAAGCACTCTGAGGAAGTGACTGTTACCCCTGTTTACTTAGACCTCATGACTTTCATAAAGAAGTTGGACACTGGGTCTGCCTTTGTGGTCAATTTCTGGTCTTTGGTCCATCTGAGCCCGGTGCATAGAACAAGACTGTGGCAAAGAGACTGATGACCCCAGCTAGGGTTTTCACACCATCCTACCTTGTACAGGCAAATATGCAGTAGATCTCCTCCCTCTATCTTCAGAGGGTGAATTTGGTTTTTATAGGAATTCAAGACAACAAATATTGCTACTTGCAGCTATGTGAAGAAACACAGGCATACAAATTCTTAACCAGAGGAACAAAATATTGCCTGTTTTATAGGAAGAAAAATATTAAGAAAATTCCCACTATAGTATGTGACTTCTGCATCCCTTTCAGTACCTCCAACCTCTCCATCTCCTCATTCCAAAGTATAAAAACTCTTGAGAATCTTTTTACTTATGAAGACAATGCCAGGCAAATGAGAAAGTTTTCCCTATCACTAAAAGTAACTGGTGTTGAGGAAATGTTGAGTCTGACCACCATCTAACTGACTTCACAGCATCAACCTTGATAATAGATTTCATTTCACTTCACAAAGTTGTCAATCTAATATTAAAGGGAGCAGACATGACTAAGTTAAAGGGTACTGAGAATTTGTTTTACACTTTTCTCACACTGAGATGGAAAAATGTCCCTAGAGAGCCCACACTTCTCTATTAACTTCCCTTGATGCAACATGGAACCAAATAACACTACACTTAGCATCAGTGCTTAAGTCCTGGACACCTCACATTTACACAAGCTTAGAAAAAGCAGAGACTGTATATTCTTATACAGTAAATCTACTCTAATTTGGGGAGATAGATGATTTATTTGCAAACACTGTCAATGTTGACACCTATTTTCAGTCTTTACACTGATCTCTATAATTATAAATTTATTTATAGAATAAATAGTCTCCATGAGGATGAGGATGGTGATAGAGTTTTTTTTTTTCAGATTGCTTCTCCAGTTTGCTACTAGAATTAGCATTTGTCCATAATTTCTAATTAAAATGTTTCTGCAGATCTACCAGGATCAGCAACAGAATTAACCTAGATATTTCCTACCAGGGTCAGCAACAGAATTAACCTAGACATTTCCTATTGACAACTGTGAGAGACAAATTATTGAGCTACACTACAAGCTTTTGGTCTGAACCTCTACATTTGTTCTCTTCATATAGGACTATGGGTGGTGAGAAGGGGAAAAGTGCTTGGCCAGAGACACTGCTACTCTGACATCAGTACCTACTGAACAATGAGAATATGCCACTGAAGTCAGCATGAATTCTCAATCTATTGATAGTAACTGGACAAAAATTCACTCTGGGTAACTAGGTAATGACATCAAAAGCATAGTTTTATTAGCTAGGAAGTCGTGTTTCTCTTCCAATGGTAAAACACGAACTTTGCTTCATTTGTGAGTCTTGCATGTTTCACTGGTGTTCCCAGGGGGGAAAAAAATGCATGCTATATCCTGTGTATGTGCAAACTGATGGCTGCAGGCTAAAACTTGTCATCCTGTGCAGAAAATTTTCAGGTCTGAAATTTGGATGGAAATTCTGTAAGCTCAAGCAGTTTTTGTTAGTGGTTTTTCTGATAGGTAGTAGAGCTGCAGGTGCTGTTTATCAAGGTAGATAAAAGACTAATTCCTCCAATCCCAAGGATGCTCTAATATCAATGGACAAAATCCTTAAAATCTGGGTTCCACTAGAAAGCAAGAGAATTTCCATTTAAATTAAGTTCTGGGCTATTTCCCATGCATCTACCCTCTTCAGACAGGAATAAAAACACCACCCCTGCATAATGAGTTCAAAAATCCTCTACATGCTTAAATCTGTATAGATTTGAGATAGTCCTTTCTCAGCCAGAAAGGCTTCATTAAAAAGAAGCCTGAAACATTTTCAGCACAGGCTAGCAGTGCCATATGGACTTATTCCCACTCTAACATGGGCTATTGGTCAAGGGGAGAAATAGAGCACTGTCATTCCCTCCATAGAAAGGTCTAACTGGATAATCTGGACATGTGGAGAAAGATTACTCATTTTCTAAAGATGCCTCAAATTGTGACTACTAAATCTGTAAGTAAACTCAAATTTCTGGTCTAGATTACAGAAATGCAAAGCTTCTCATGCTTCCAAGTAATGCTGAGAGTCTTGTCTTTGATGTCAGTGATCTTTGATCAGGACCATGCAAAGCTCAGTCACTTCAGAGTCACTGCATAAGTGTTAACTAACAATCCACAAGAGCAGAACATCATCACATCACACTATGACCCCCTAAAGAAAGTACATCTGCAAAGGAAAACTGACTACCATTATTTTTCAAAAGGAAAACCTGAGAAATAATGCCTGCAAATGTGCTTATCAGGGGAGAGGTCCACATCTTGTTTCACTTAGATTCATTGAAGACAACAAAACCATATTAATTAACAGCAAAGAATTAGCATTTAAAAAAAAATATTGACATGGACTCCTTTAAATCTTGAACTACTATTTGCATTTAACGTGGGAAAGTACTGCCTCTCCCTTTTCAATGTTTTTATCCACATTAGATAAATCAGGGGACTTTCCAGCTAATCCAGCAATAGAGGAAACTTCTAGATGAACATCATTAATGACAGGATTTTCAGTCATCAAAGTGGAGTAGGAATACAAGTTCTATTAAAAAAAAAAAACAAACTGCACAAACAGTACCCAGAGATCCTCCAGTGTCTCAGTGTCTGCTGGAATTCCTCAGAATAAGTTTTCACAAGTTCATTTAAAAAAAAGAAAAAGAAGAAAAAAAAAAAAGTCTGTGATTTCTAACAAAAATCAGTTTGGTTGATAATTTAGTGGGAAAAAGCCCCACTGAACAGAATTTAACTGTTTGTCTTCTACACTTTGTTTGTAATGTCCTGGAAAGACTGGACATACAGCACTGTAGGACAAATACTGAACATTATTTCATATAAGCAAAACAATGCTCATCTAAAGTATAAACACCAGGTAAAGAGATTTACTAAAGTGTGGTGGGGTTTTTTTCTTGACAACTAAAATGTCAGTATTTTACAGGAAAGTAAAAAAAAAAAGACTTTTGCCCACTTGTATAAGGTTTGATAGGCAGAATATATGAAATATACATTAGCTGCTTCTTAAAAGCTATCTAAGCTCACTCAGCTTACAGTATGTGGAATGTAATTATCCAGAAAGTGAAATATGTATAAAAATAGGCAAAATTCCCACAATATTTATATTGAATTATAATTACTCCTGCCAGGAAGATTATAAGTCTACAGTATATGTATGAAATGTTTGTTCATAAAGTTAAAAAACATCATTAGCTTGCTGAAGAACACATTAAATGTAGGAATGCATAATCAGAACTGACTCTCAATTCTGCTTAGCTGGTGCAATTCTACAGAAAACCATCATCCTTTCTGCACAAAACAAAACCAACCTCTAATTGGAGAGCTGGGATTTTTATTTTTTTGTTGGTGGTGTTGGTTTCTTGGTTGGTTTGGTTTGTCATAGAGGGGCCAGACTGAAGTTTATGAAATAAATTCTTCTAGACATGGAAGTATGTTGTTTATTGTTTTTTTTCCTATCTCCATATTGTTTACTGATAGCAGTCACCCATCTTTTAAAATAATTATTGCCTGACATTACATGGAGCTTTAACTGCTTGTTCAAGGCAGTGAAATAGAAAGAACCTCCAACTCTCCTGCCATGACCCAGTTCTGGGCTTGTGCTTTTTTGACGAGTCTTTGATCTGCAGCAGGCCTCATAGGCTAGTCTCCCGAAGGAACATGGTGCCAATGTTGTAAGAAATCTTTCTCACTCTGGCAGATGTGACAGAGGGTTTTGGTGGCTTTTCACCACTTCTGACCTCCAGGAAGTAACAGATCCCAGGAATTTCCTTTGGAAAGTTTTCTGGAAGCTCTTCACGGGAACGAGGGACAAAAATAAAATTTTCTTCCTTTTTCAAAAGCCTAGGGGGAAAAAAAGAAAAAAGAACAGAAGGATCTAAAAATCTGTAGAACACAGTACAGAAACATGTCTTTAAAAGAAATCAATCCTATGTGGTCCCCCCCCCCCAAAAAAAAAAAAGAGTTTAAAGTGTTACATAACATCTAAAAAAATCCTAAGCCAGGATCTTCAGCTGAAATCCTCAGCTGAAATCAGCTGAGGACATGGCCCAAATAAACACATTCTCTGAAAATTAGTATCAGCATTCACAACTTCAGGTACCAGAAAGGGAACCATGTTAATAACAATCATTTTCCATAACATATCATTTGGCTCACTTAAAACATTCCAGCCTGGCCAGTTGTACAGAAATTAATATTTCACAGTAATAACTACCAACAGGTCTCCCACTGCAAAGCAGGTATGAAGGTGGCAGTGCTTGGGAGCTCTCACAGGTAGAATCAAGATGATCAGGTTTTGCCCTTCTTGTACTCAGCAGTACTGTATTTCAAAGATTAGGTTCAAATACAGCAAATCCCATTTCAACACAAAATAGCCTCATATCCTACACTATTCATCAAAAGTACCCATTGGTTTAATCTGTGCCACCTGGTTGGGGTCACAAAGGGATACAGGTTCACAGCAGCCATGGAGCCATCCCTCAGACATGCACACACAAGTGGTACAAAATTCACAGAACTCACTGTACTGCCTTTTGCCATTTGTCATCTTCCTCCATCGTGGAGAAATTTCTCTCTGGCTAGATCTGAAAGTTTAGGACCTCTGTATCTTCAAGTACACCTCAAGTATCTTTCCTGAAACTAGTCAGACTTGTAAAATAAAGAAAACAACTCCATGCATTTTCCTTTTATTTCCAGTAAATGAAGTTAGGGATATTCCATCCCTAACAGTCTTTACAAGAACAGTTTTGGTAAATTCTGAGCATAGTTGGGTCTATAAAATCTTTTCCTTCCCAAGACATGTATTTATTCTTTTTCTCAATCCATTTGAAGCCCAAAAACATGACTGGGAAGAACTTTATTAGCTTCAGTGGATTTTGTAATAGGTTGTTTTGTTTAATGCCTCTAAAGCTAAATTCTGTCAAGAATTTTCCAGGATTTGTAATGGCACTTCCTTTACTGAGTAGTTTTTGTGGGTTTTGCTGAGACAATCATGTGTGAACTTACTGAATTATAAAGGCATTTTCTTCCCAGCTTTTAAATAATCAGTTGGTTATGAGTACAACAATGCTTCTGCCTTTGAACTTCTGTGGTCTTTGTTTAGCACGCAGTTTAAATGTCATAATCTATTTTCCACACTGCTAATTTTATTATCAAAATATTGTAATCTTTTCTAATTTGCATGAGTTTGCAGAATCATCTCTCTTTTCAGCTGTCCAATGCTTGTAGTAAACATTCTGCATTTGAAAACTACAGGCTTAACTCTTTGCTCCTCCTCAAATTAGATTTCCACAAGCAACAGTTGAACTCCCAGAACTTTCAGAGCCAAATCTGTAAGCTTCCACAGCAGTCATTCTTCCTCCAACTGACTACTCACTACAGAGCATATGGCCTTGCTAAAAACCAGTGGTTTCCTTCCCAGAGGCTAAAATTATCTAATTGTAATGACAGCTACACAAGTCTGAAATCGTAAAATGTATTTATATATATTCTTTGAGTCAGTGCAGGGCTGGTACTGAGTTTAGTTGATATTTCACACTATTTTCCCCTAAAAAAAGCCCAAGTGCAACATATTATTGAAAGGCTCTATTTCACTTCTTTTACTAATTGTAATTTGGTTGCAGTAAAATGCTCTAGGAGTGATGGGTAACTAACTAACTAGTCCTTTGGAAATTTCTACATTACTGTGGCTTGTGATAGATGTTGTGATACACATTAGGTACACTCTTTGAATCACTGAGTGAGAACTCTCAGAAATTGTCTAGCTGACCTTTACTGCATAGTGTTTCAGCTCCCAAGCAAGAACAGCAGGAAATCGTCTTTACCAAAAGCTAATGGAAGCTAGTTAATGATCACACTCTATTCTACATACTTCATAATTTTCAGGAAAAAAATTACTTATTTGCTGGCTTTTGTAACAATAGGGTTAGAAAGCCTTTGATCAGGATGAAATAAGTCTCACCAGCATTCCTGTGAAGAACAGCTTAATTATTGGTCCTGACACAGTTTCCCAGGCTGAGACTGAGACCACATCCCCTAGCCAGAAAGTTTAAGCTGAAGTTGCATGCATATTCCTGAACTGTGGAGGTTGTATAAGTAGTCTGAATACATTCCCCAACACTTATCTCGGCTCTGTTTCCTAGAGAACCCCTGTGTACTCAACAGTGCTCACAAGGGAAGAGGGATATTTTTACAGTAGGTTATTCAATTGCCTGGAACTAGGTCTGTCCTCAGCTTGTCTTCATTGCTGATGTCTTAGGAGAGGAAGAGCTTCTTAAACCTTGATTGTAGTTGATTAACTTCGACAGCTTCCCCTACTAACATGAAAACTTCCAGAACAGTTAAAAGTCTTATTCTGTCCCTTTCCTTGTGGAAATGTTGTTACTTCCAGGAAAAACCAGATAATATCTAAGGATTATGCCACTCTTTTTTTTTTTTCATTTTCAGTTCCTTCATTTATTAAAAAAAAAAAGAAGTGCCAGTATTTAAATAGAAAATGTGGTTCTTTCCTAGCAGAAACAAGAAGCATTTCAAGGTCAGGAGGTCTCACTGTGAATGAATACTTCGTGGGAAACCGTGAGGAAGATTCTAAAAGCTGCAGCTCCTTTTTACACAGATGACAGGATTTATATTTCAAACTATTTTGGCAAGAAACTGTGTCTACATTTAGCCCATATCTGGAACTAAACCATAGCAGTTAGTCTATCACCCAGTGACACCCTCCCCCCCAGCAGAGAAGAGAAATCAGGGAAAGGAGAGAAGACCCACAGGTTAAAATGGAAACAGATGTAATGAAATATCCAAACTGGTACCTACATCAGTACAGGTTATATAACATTATACTCAGCTCAGCAGAAGTGCAGCAGTCATAATACACAGGAAGACAATCCTCAAGAGCAGGTAAAGGAAGAAGAACAGACTGAGGAGAAACCCAATCAGAAAACTCCTCTTTCTTCACTAAACTTCCTTTATACTGGGTGTGATGTTCATGGTATGGGATATACCTGTGAGCCAGCTAAGTCAGCTGTCCTGGCTGACTCAGAACTGCTAATGGCATGCAGGCCATATCTGGCCTGGGATTCTGTCCCAGCAAAACCAGGACAACCAGTCACACTTTCATCAGTGATTTCCTATATTCAGAAAACAAAGTAACCAACATTTGTTACTACAGAATCATTTGTTGCAAGGCCCTCTATGCTGAATGCATACTTTCCACAATGATTTTTTTTTCTGGGGGTAGGAGGTGTTGGACTAGATGATCTCTTGAGGTCCCTTCCAGCCCCTAACATTCTGTGATTCTGTGATACCCTCTCCAGGTCTACTGGAAAGCAGTATCATCTCTACTGCCATCTCCCAGAGATGTCTGACCTTTATACTTATCACTGGATGCTTTGAAGTATCTCTGCTCGCCCTTGAGCTCAGCAGGAAAAACAGCTGCAAATATTTTATATGGGCTGTCTCTGTTCCTCCGCCCCCCAAAAATGCAGTCACAAACTGAAGGATGTGTCCAAAGGGAGTAATAAAGTAGTGAAAGGAGCAGCCACTTAGCAGCCTGGAAATATGAGGAAGCAGCTGTATGGGAAACACAAAAGACAGTCGTCTTTGATAACTCTGTTTCCACAGCTAAAGGAATAAATGATTACCAGATGTGCTAACTCAGCTCTAGCTGCTTTGAGAAACAGTGGTGCTGAGGAAACACTCATCTAGCTTCAGCATCATTTAATACTTGGAGTACTACCATAGGAGCTTCAGAGGACACATTGCCCATACAGTGTCTGGAAGCCTTTGAAGCCTCCTCCCCAAAGCTGGGACTAGTGCTTGCTGGACATGGCTAGCACAGGCTGTCACTTCTCAGCAAACTTTAAAAATCCTGGCAAATAGCAGCAGGTACATTCTGCTGCAGGAACCCAACAAACCATGTAGTTTGTAGCCCTCAAGGGCCTGTCTTTTCTCTGGAACAATTAGAAAAAAATTAATTAATGGCTTCACAAATAGGTTAGCAAAATCTCCTGCTGGATTGCTGAGCCCTTCCCCTGTGGCAACAAGTGTGGAGCATTTCACCAGAGGGGCATCTAGCTTGATAACATGTGCCAGCAAATTAGTTTCCATATGAATAAACTATTATGGCACTCACTGGAAATATTGGTAGGCTGCTCATAAAATACAGTATATAAATAGTTTGCTATTTGTAATGCCAAAAATCAGTGCAATTAGTTCTAAATTTAAGCGGCTTTGAATTTCTCCCTCGGTTTCTATACATGCTAGAAAAACCAGGAGACTGAAAAATACCCGACTATGTCTGGATCCAGTTCATTTCACTTTTGTACTTCCTTATCTTTTAAACTATGGAATAACATGTAGTGGTGGTTTTCCATCATACAGACCAATTGTAAGAAGATTATGAAAGGAATAGCTGTGATATTTTAATTCAATATATGCAGAAAATCACATGCAGCTTGACACAGCAAGTGTTTATCACTGGCCTTTAATACTTTTCATTTCTCACTCACCTAAGCAGAAGGAATACTGGGTTTCTGCTCTGTCTGGAACATTAGAGAATTAGGCTCAGTGAATAGGATTTTGTCATCACTAGTAAAATGCCCTAGGTTTTGCATTGATTCTGTAATGCTGAACTCAGGATTTTTTGTAGGTTTAGCAGTTGTCTAGAAGTCAGATGAGTACTGCTTTAGTTTAGCTGTATGGAACACTGCAGTGAACAGGTATGTTAACTAATGAACAGTAATCTAACACAGCGTTATTCTGTGTAGGGTGAACTACCTATGAAACTTGAATAAAAATGCAGAGTCATGAATCATAGGCATGGGTGGAGAGATGAAGCCCCAGGACTGTAATCACAAATCACAGCGACTATGGGGATGCAGATAACACCGGGAACAGAAAACCAGAATAAAATTGTGCATTTTAACTAGACTTAGAATCATGGAACTGTTGAGCTGGAAGAGGCCTTTGAGATGATGTGTACTTGCAGCCCAGAAAGCCAACCAGATCCTGGGCTGCATCAAGAGAAGTGTGGCCAGCAGGTCAAGGGAGGTGATTCTGCCCCTCTGCTCAGCTCTGGTGAGACCCCACCTGGAGTACTGTGTCCAGTTCTGGAGCCCCTATTACAAGAGGGATATGGACATGCTGGAAGGTGTCCAGAGAAGGGCCACCAGGATGATTAGAGGGCTGGAGCACCTCTCCTATGAGGACAGACTGAAAGAGTTGGGGTTGTTCAGTCTGGAGAAGAGAAGGCTCGAGGTGACCTTCTTGTGGCCTTCCAGTATCTGAAGGGAGCCTACAAGAAAGCTGGGGAGGGACTTTTAGGATGTCAGGTAGTGATAGGACTAGGGGAAATGGAATAAAGCTGGAAGTGGGGAGATTCAGGCTGGATGTGAGGAAGAAGTTCTTCCCTATGAGAGTGGTGAGAGCCTGGAATGGGTTGTCCAGGGAGGTGGTTGAGGCCCCATCCCTGGAGGTGTTTAAGGCCAGGCTGGATGAGGCTCTGGCCAGCCTGATGTAGTGTGAGGTGTCCCTGCCCATGGCAGGGGTATTGGAACTGGGTGATCCTTGTGGTCCCTTCCAACCCTGAATGATTCTCTGATTCTATGATCAAGTTGCCTAAAGCTCACAATCCCACCATTACTGCTAAGCTACTACATTACATGATTAAACTTTTAATACTAAATTAGCATTTATTTAGTACTTAGGCTAACAAATTTTTTTTTATGTTCATGTTTAAAACTAAATTGTCTGTCCACCAATGTGTCTCATGAAAACATACAATGGTGCATTGACTGATAGAACGAGTGTCTTTAAAAATGCTCAGAAATAAAACTTTAAATAATTTGAAAAGTCTCTTGGAGAGAAATTAATTTCATTGTTTATACGATGCAGAAAAATGTAGATGTAGATGCAGGTATAGATGTAGATATAAATATAACCTCTAGGAAGAAAATTTGCATTCAAATAATGTATCTATAAGGAGTTTATAGAAATGCATAGTTTTAATTTAAAATCTGGATAAAGAGAGATGTATATACATGCTTCTCAATAGCTTAAAAATAATAATTCTTCCACACAACACTCTGTAAGATAACTGTTAAAAACTTATTCAAATTCTTCAGTTTTTAGTCAGTTTTAAAGACTGAAGGGCAATTTAGGCAGACAAACCAGCAATGAGCTTATCTAGCTCAACAAGGAGGTATGCTTGGCTGATCTTTCTCCTAAATCAGATAAGGATGTGGCATACTGCCTGTCCATCTTTGCCTAAGCTCAGGTCTCATACCTACTGCCCAACATGTGATAATGGAAAGTACCCAGCCCTTGATGCCAGAAACACCTTCTACACAAGGGAAATAACATGCTGAAAAAGACCAGAGGTAGAAAACAGTGGGAAAAGGCAATTCATTTTAAAATACAGTAACTTGACAAAGAGCAACAATTATGTTTACCTGCTTTTGATAACTGCTTAGAGATCCCAAGGCATTACATTCTAATGCTATTAGGGAAACAGGATGAATGTAGGTATATTATATTAATATCTTACAAACATCATTATTCAAGGCTGAAACAAATAATTAAAAAATATGTAATCTCTCTTCTGTGCTGAAGAAGTCTCATAAATCTCATGGTGCTTCCTTCCTCAGTATGGAAAATAGGGTAAATTTATTCAATTCAGTCTAATGTAAATGAATTAGATAAACCTTGAACTGGATTTGCCAGTTTACTGGAAAAACAGAGAACATCTTACTCTTCTCCTACTCCTTTCTGGTCACATAGTTAAACAGGGACCAGACACAGATCTACTCTGACCAGTTTCCATGTTTCACTGGAAGTTTTATCAGCGTTGTTCCAGAGCTTCTGTTTTACAACGCTCAGTGATTCACTCAAAGGAAATGGGGATATGTAATCCTATAGTTAAAAGACCTGTGTGGGTCAAGACAGCAAGGTGTTTTGAACAGAGTTGAGCTCTCACTCCAATAGATTGAAAGGCCAACTTTGTAAAACGTGCTGTTTCACACCACAGATCTTTGACCAGGCAGGTGTAACTGGAACAAGGCTGTCCAAGGTTCATGGCTGCTGCTGCTAGGCAACACCAGACCTTATATTTAGAATTTTAGACTGCAGTTCTCACACAAGCAGATTATAGGCTCACAGAGAAGTGTCTGAAACCAGTAACAGGCATTCTGAAGTGTAATTATAATTTGAATGCTGGTGATTCTTTATAATGCATAATCTGTACTGTAAAATGAAAACTGATAAGAATTAGAGATGTTTCCAGTATCTATATGATGTGCAAGCACAAAATTGGTATCAAAATTTTCACTGGGGGTGTGGTAGACCCAAACATGTAATGATAAATGCCAATAGTTTTAATAAATTGAAAATTATGTTACTTTAATACTGATTGCAGAATTATCTACGTTGGAAAACACTGCTTGTTAGATAATATAAATAGAACTGAGTACACAGTGGCACAGCATGATCAGATGGAAGCATTTGATGAAATACCAGGTCAACTGTAATGGCATTTTAGTTTATGATTAATCACCTTATTTGTACAGAACAAATTATATATTCATACAAATCATATTTAAGAAAAAGTCATATAGAGATGCATCAGATCACTACTTGTTTGTTTGGATAATACCAGTATATCATACTCAAAACTCCTAGATCACTTGCAGAAGCTCTAAATAATTCTGCTGTATGAAGTATTTTCTAACTGCAGTCTCTCCTGACCACTGTGTCAGCAGTGTCATTTCTTAGAATCATAGAATCATAGAATCAAGAAGGCTGGAAAAGACCTCAAGGATCATCGAGTCCAACCTGTCACCCTAAACCTCATGACTATCTAAACCATGGCACCAAGTGCCACGTCCAATCCCCTCTTGAACACCTCCAGGGATGGTGACTCCACCACCTCCCTGGGCAGCACATTCCAATGGCCAACCACTCTCTCTGTGAAGAACTTTCTCCTCACCTCCAGCTTAAACCTCCCCTGGTGCAGCTTGAGACTGTGTCCTCTTGTTCTGGTGCTGGTTGCCTTGGAGAAGAGACCAAACCCCTCCTGGCTACAACCTCCCTTCAGGTAGTTGTAGACAGCAATGAGGTCTCCCCTGAGCCTCCTCTTCTCCAGGCTAAACAGTCCCAGCTCCCTCAGCCTCTCCTCATAGGGCTTGTGCTCAAGGCCTCTCACCAGTCTCGTTACCCTTCTCTGGACATGCTCCAGCAATTCAACATCTTTCCTAGACTGAGGGGCCCAGAACTGGACACAGTACTCAAGGTGTGGCCTAACCAGTGCTGTGTACAGGGGTACAATGACCTCCCTGCTCCTGCTGGCCACACTATGCCTGATGCAGGCCAGGATGCCAATGATCCTGTTCGTGCTGGATTTCTAGGATGTGACTCCCTTTTTGATACAACATGGAGGACATACAGGGTGAGAAAATCTGAATCACATTATGCTAGCTAAGTCTTAGTATCAATACTCTCTGAACCCTGGTTACCCGCATTTGATTTGTTATAGCATGGTATGATCAAGAGTAGCCAGAGAGAAGTGAGGCACAAACAGAAGCCATCTTCTCTTTGCTACAACGTACTTGTAGTCACTTTTAACAAACTCCATCTACAATCCCCCAAAACTGGCTTTCAGAACAGACTTTTTTACCAGCAATGTGATAAAAAGAAAACATACAATCATAGAGTCATAAAATGGTTTGGATTGGAAGACACCTTTAAAGGTCTTCTAGTCCAACCCACCTGCATCAAGCAGGGATATCTTCAGCTAGATGAGGTTGCTCAAATCTGTTGTCTCACAGAAGGTGGATCACATCACTCTTGAAACCAAACCCCATGGAACTGGTACTGGCACACTAAAAATTATTCTGGCTTCAGCATGACAAGGAAAGACTTCTCTGAATTACTGCCCCAGAAAAACTCAGTACTTACATTTCCAAATTTACATTTCTTAAAATAATATGCAACTGTCTAGCTCACCAATTTCTGCTCTCAGGGACACAAACTTGAGCAACACCAGAGCCCTGAGTGCTTCTGAACTAGATTTGTGAAGTATTAAGATCTCTCATCCTGAAAAATACAGACTTCACTTTCAGAATACCTCAAAGACCTTCTCTGGTTAGAGAATGTAAGATCTGTTCTTGTACAAGAGAAGTTCAGGTCCCTGTTACAAGGCCTTTGCTACTTTTTGCCAGTATCATTTATGTCCATTTGTGTAAAATTAAAAACAAAGACCCTGCTACTGTGTAAGTTTTCAAAACTGAGGGACAATTGGTGAACAATTTTGTGATTAATTTTCAAACATCTTAGAGGGTTTCTCCTAGCCCATTGTGGATGATCAAGAACCAAAGCCACTAGAACACTGTACCTGGAAGGTTCCCAAAGACAATTTTTTGTGGACAAGAGGTTCCAAGTTCCAAACAGCAATTTCCTACATATTAAATGAATTTATTTTTATATAAATGAATAAATCTTCTGTACCAAATAGTAAGATGAGTTTGTGTTTCTCTTGTTTTCAGACAGCTGTACGAATCTGCTTTTGTTCACTTTATCCTCAAAAGACTGTTCAGGTTTTCTGTCTCTTTTTCAGTCAGCTACACTTGCTCCATTCTGTAAATCTAATTTTGAATGAATGAGCTCTTCAGAGGAATGTAATATTATTCACTAGTTATAATTACTTGTTACTTTAATTTCAGACTGATTTGTATTTTAACATAGCAGATGCTTCAATTGTTGGATGAAGAAATTACATTTAAAACTTTAAATTACATTAATAGGTATGGGGAAATAGAAACATTGAGATTCACAGTTCTATACAAGAAAAAAAAAAAAAAGCAGTATTATGTGAGCAATTGCATACAGATTTAACACAGAGAAACAGTCCCAGAACCTTAGCTAAATCATACTTTAGAAAATTACTTCAAATAATCTGGAAAAACAGTAAGATTCAGATCTCCTAAAAAAAAAAAAAAAAAAAAAAAAAAAGTACATCTGTAGTAATTCAAGCAGCAGAAATTTTAATAGCTAAGCTGTCAACTTTGAACAAAAAGGACCACCTTTCTTATTTAGGAGCTGTTCGTCATAACCAGATTTAATCAAGCCTTCTCTATATTTGCATAACGTCTTCAAAGAGCTAGGGATAATGCTTTGCCATTTTCAATTTTTTTTCTGCATTAAGAAAATCCTTCTATCAAGTGTCTCTTTACAGTGCTAAATACAAAATTTTGTCTTCAAGAAAGCATAAAAGCTCTTTTAAAACTCAGCTTTACTGGCAAAATTAAAGATTTTCTTCTGAGCCAATGGGAATATCCTTCTCTCCGTGAACTCTCTAGTGGGTAGAACCCAAATCCTTAGCTTAAAGCTGTAATAGTGTGTGAAATCATGGTACTTTGGGAGGCACTTCTCACTTCTTCTGTTAGGCATAAATGGTTGGCTTCTTTGCCTCCACTGACTTCTTTGCACATTCTGATGCAAACTGCAAACAAAAGGCTGACAGTTCCATGCAACACCTCTCTCATTTGTCCTGGTGCACTTTCTGTTGAAGTGCGTGTGTTGAGGACAGTGCATGTTACAAGTTCAAACTCAGAAAAGGCTGAAATAAAAAGTATATGAAAAGGCTAAGAGGACTTACTGGTATGTGGTTGGACTGACATTGATGCGACGTGGGTGACTTCCTGACTCAAACTTGCTTGCAAGAGTGACATTATTCCCAAAGAGGCAATAACGTGGCATTCTTACACCAACAACTCCAGCCAGCACTGATCCTGAGTGAATGCCTATCCTCATCTGGAAAAACATGACATCCATGTCAGTCTGTCTCTCTTGTGCATGGTAATGTCATTAGCCCTTATTTACAAGCCATTCATAGCAACCCTTTCAGAGAAATAATCAACCAAAGAAGGGTGAAGAGCAAGAGAACAGACTGTCTCTCTCTGAAAGAAAGAACAAACACATGGTTATCCTTTCAGTAAAACATGCACATTTGCTGTAGACTATGACAGTCAAAACAGGAATCATGAACAGAATAGGATGGGATGATCAAGAGTTACTGCAGTATCATCCATCTAATTACACAAGCTGATACATTACAGAGGGTTATTTTTGCCAGCACTTCTAACACAGGCTTTAAAGTAAGATCCACATTTTCCCAAACTGGCAAGAAGAGCAGGAACATGAAGAGAATGAATATGATACTTTTATCTTCCTCGCATTTTTTTCTTCCAAACTCCTCAAACTCTAAGGTCCTTCTTGCTTTGTGAGACTGAGAGATATTGCAATGGTGAAAATGCTGAACATTAAGACACCAATGTCTTTAAAAATAAATGTATCTTCCTCAAAACAAGGAAAAACGCATCCCAAGCAAATTAAAAAAGCCCCTGTGTCATCCCCTGAAACTATGAAAAGTGTGATTGCATTTACCTGTAAAGCTTGGAGTCACCATCCAACCTTCTTTCAGTGAACAATAAAACAAGAGATTTATTCTGCAGACATTTTACCAACCGTGTTTGTCAAGAAAATTATTTTTACTAATAGGAAAATCTCTTGTTAACTTTGTAGCATTAAAAAATTAAGAGAAGTTATTTAGATCTTCTGAGGATACTCTTACTAATAGTAACAGGACTGCTGCAAAACCTGAGGTAATGTGAAGGAAATAAAGAGCAGGTACTAAAACAGAGGGTCTGATGGAATCTGAATGAGTGCCTTAACTAACACCATTCTCAATATGGTCTCCTGACTTAATTCACATTTTTCCCATTGTGCTTTTGTCTGTTAATCCCTATATTTTTAATAACACACTATACATTTACTGAAACAAAAAATCATTGTTAGCAATTAAGATAAATGCCAGTATTTTATACCCTTGGTGGTCATGAAGTTATACAAGCATGTGATATCCCACATAATTTCACTGACCAGCTCTTTCCATGTGTCCAAGACTTCTACCACACAGTTAAGCACCTTTTTCATTCAGTTTCTCTGTGACAGACAACGTCTGCTAGACATTAAGTACACGTGTGACCCAAGAATATGTTCTGCATTCAGTGTGTTACTTAAAGCATTCTCACAGACAACATAGAACCTTCCATCTTCACAATAATGCTGTTAAGTACAGACTAGATTTTTTTAATTCTTTTTTTTTAAATTATAATCTGTGAATAAATGGCACTTTAATTAAGCTTTTTAACTTTTACTACAGTGTGGAAGGAACCTACTGAAACCCTTAAAATACTCCATCTACGGGGCTGGGAAGCATCCTCAAACTTGCTTTGACTGTGAACATCTGTGCAAACCCATCGCACCTACATCATTTTGGTTGTGTTCTGGGGCATGAAGTTTTCCTACTTTTGCCAAGAAACATATTTAAACTCCTTTGTTCATTTCCAATGAAAAAAAGTGTTCCAGCAGTCACAGAGTGAGCAAACATCCTTTCTGCATGTTCATGAGGTCAGTACTTGCCCTCAGGAAAAGATTATGAGCAGAAAGTGTTGCTCACACAACAACAAGGATGCCGTCAGCTCTCAATAAATAATAAAGATTTTATTTACAATGCCTTGGTCTTCTGAGATAGGAGAAGGATTTTGTACAAAACTTTAACAAAAGAGCTAATGCTACCCATTTGTTTCACTACTACTCTGCACATTTAAAAATCACATATGAACTGCTTGCTGTGACCTTTTCTAGGATAAATTCAAACACATGTGAAGGCTACATTGAAACCATAAGAAAAATCACTAACTTCGTTATGATGTTTGAATGTGGGAAAGAAGAGTAAACATTAGAGTGGAAGGGAAATCTAGTAGTAAAAAAATGTGCTGAGAAAATAAAATTTACTTTTGCAATATATGCAGTGAAGGCTAAAGTTGGTAGTGGCTGCATTTCTAATTTTACTCTTGAAGTGCTTCCTTTTATGTGTCCACATCGTTTTACTTGATTCAGTGCTTCAGTGACAGAGGACTCCCAAAGGTTTTCCAAAATCTCAGAAGCAAAATGTTAGGTTCTTTTGAAGAACTCAAACCTCACTCAAAGAGTAAATGTTTTCAAGACCTTTCTCACCATTGTTTCAAAAAGACACTGGGGAAATGGCCTATGATTGATTATGACTTTTCTGCATGAGCCAAGGAAAACAGATGTTACACTGTCGTTTTTGCTAAAAAAAAAATATAAGTTGGTATACCACCATTAATGCAAAATATTTTCCTATGCATGGTTAGATGAATGAAACTAAAGCCATGCCAACTTTCATGGAAAAACTGAGGCTAGGAGCAAAACCGTGTAAATTTACTCAGGAGTACAAAGGTTCTGTGAAATTCTTGACTTTCAGAAGAGATGAGACAAAAGAAGAAAGGAAACAGCCTTTTTTTTATTTAGTATGTAAAGAGATTTAAAAACCCCTTGGTTTGGCTGGAAAAAAAAAATAGGAAGAAAATGTCTCATCCAATCATTAGGTACAAGATACCTGCTGGGGCAAATCAACCTCTCACATTAACATGGCAGCAAAAGAAAATCTGCCTAGAGAAATTGACTTAGAACAACAATAGCAGTTATACAATGTATAGTTATAATTCTCAAGCTATGTTGTATATGCAGCCCTTATTAGTGCTTTCTCAGAACAACTAACAATTAAAGATTATTGAATAACATATGAAATGCAAATTAGGTGGCAACGGTAGGATGCATTATTTTTCTATCAGTCATAACTGCATTTATTCATGTTCTTTAATACATGTGTAATATGCATTATATTAGCTACCTTAAATTGAGCATTTCTAATAAAATGCATCCTCCTCATTTGTGCCAACTGCTCCTTTGTCTGTCCTAAATGATTTGGATAATGATAAAAGGGAAACAGGTAGCTGAGACAGAAATTTCAGAGGCATTATGCATAGAAATGGAAAGACCACAAAGAGAAGACAGCCGTGAAAAAACAACCAACCAACCAACAAGAAAACCACAAACAAAAAAACAACAACAAAACCAAACCCAAACCCAAACAAACAGAAAATATCAGACCCTGTATTTACAGAATAGTGAAGAGATGGGGAAAAGGAAAAAGCTTTTTCTGAAGCAGAATACTGGAAGATGCAATGGGAAATGAAATATGAACAGGTGTGGAAAAGAGCAAATACCTGTGAGAGGACTCAGACAAAGAACAACTTTAATTGGCTGCAGTGGAAAAATTTAAAGTGGAAAATGACAGGAAGAAGAAGCATTAATTAATCTGATTTTTGTAGCAACTGTGCAAATAGCAAGGTGGAGAAAAGCTGGTAGTGATAGTCAGAAGTGTGTAAGAAAAGCAGCCTGCATTGATCAATGAAGAAAGAAACGAAAGACATAGGTATGTGGAAAAGAAAAGAAGCGTCTAAAAATGTTAAAGGAAGTGTAGCAGGATCTGGATACTGCCTACAGGATAAGGCACGGGGAGTCAAAATGTCTAATACCTGAGTAACAGGAAGGACAGTGAGTCGGTATAATAGTGATAGATAAAGATGCTAAGGAAAGATAAGGATCACTGGAGCTATTGTCATCCTCTTATGAGGAAACATGTCACCAATGATATAGATGAGAACTGACAGTCCAGACTGGAGAGAAAAAAGTCAATAATAGACATAAACAAGGATGATCAACATAAAAATATTTTGGTTTTCTGAATATTCTGTTAATTTGTTTTTCTTATCTTGACAAGCCATGATTTTTCTTTTTTATAGGTAAAAGTGTCAGGCTTCGGTTTTATTTGGTTTGGGTTTATTTTGTGTTGTTTTCACCTGCTGTGTAGTTTCCATCAGTTCCAATAGCCCCAATGCCTTCTTAAGCACCATACTGAGCTATACTACCATACTGCACTCTTGCTTCATAAAGCCTCTTCCAAAGAGATTAAAAAAAATGCAACATTGAAAACTGACAATGTGATTCTGCCACTTTGCTCTGGTGAGACCTCACCTGGTGTACTGCATCTAGGTCTGGAGCCTTCAGTGTAGGAAGGACATGGACCTGATGAAGCAGATCCAGAGGAGGACCACGAAAGTGCTAAGAGGATTGGAGCACCTCTGCTATGAAAACAGGCTGAGGGACCTGGGGTTGTTCAGTCTGCAGAAGAGGAGGCTCTGGGGAGACTTAATAGCAGCCTTCCAGTACCTGAAGGGGGCCTACAAGAAGGATGGAGAGAGACTGTTTACAAAGGCCTGTAGTGACAGGACAAGGGGCAATGGCTTCAAACTAGAGAAGAGTAGATTTAGATTGGATGTTAGGAACAGGTTCTTTACTACGAGGGTGGTGGAACACTGGAACAGGTTGCCCAGGGAGGTGGATGGTGCCCTGTGCCTGAAGATATTCAAAGTGAGGCTTGACAGGGCTCTGGGCAACCTGATCTAGTTGAGGATGCTCCTGCTGACGACAGAGGGGCTTGGACTAGGTGACCTTTGGAGGTCCCTTCCAACCTAGACCATTCTATGATTCTATGATTCTATGAATGTGTTTATACTCATTTTACAATAAAGAGGCAAAAATATTTTATAAAGAGTAAAGGAATACAATGGCATGCCTGAAGTAAATGTCATAATTGTTAATTTATTCCTTAATATCTTTTTCTTTTAATCAGTGCATCCACAATAAGAAAATACAGTAGATCGCTTTATGTTCAAAGCTCTTGACTTTTTTCTCCTTTGAAACCCTGTTGAAAAACTCATTCTTTTTTCCCTCCTCCACATCATTTCTGTAGAAAAAAAAGAACGTTTGACATTAAAATGCAAGTGGGAAGATATCATTCTACAGTCTGAGAAGTAGTACTTGTCTCCTCAAGAACTTTTTATAAAGTCTCATCAAATCTAAGATTTTTGACCAACATACATCTGCATGTTGATAACCAATAAAACACAATAAAATCCCTATTGCTCTTCAGTCAACACTCAGAAATTGCATTACAAGATTTAAAAAATACTTTATTGATTAGATCACAAAACAATGGTTCGAGCTGTAATGATTCCCAAAAGGAAAATTATGGGTTTATATTTAAGGAAAATTATGGGTTTATATTTATTTGTCAAGTGCTCTGCAATCTGGTTTAAGGGCTTTCAAGCACAATCTGTGCTTAATACCAAAGAAGAGAAGGTGACATCAGAGACAGCTTTCCTGATAGGTGACAGTATGAAGAATTGCATAAGGACAAGACAGTGAAGAATGATTTGTCAGCTGAAAAGGAAAGACTCTTTGTGGACAGTACTGAAAGGCAGAATAAGAAAAAGAAGAAGTTTGGGTTTTGTTTTTTTTTTTGTATGTCAGTGAAGAGTAGTTAATATTATAACATGTTATCAGGCTTTCCTATTCAAACCAAAGGTACATGTAACCTGTCTTCTGATAAGCAGAGGGCAAAAAATACATGATCATTTCCAAAATTCTCTCTGTGCAACCAGTAATTTTTAGTTCAGGGATTTTCCTGAGTCAGAAGATTTTTTTCATAGAGGAAAGGTACTTGTTGTTCACAGTTCCTCCTCAAATATGAACTACTTCCTACCACACACAGAGAGAAAAGGACTTTAATAAACAGTTCTCACACTCTGAAAAACACACTCCCATGCCAGAAAGAGAATTCTCAGATTGTCTCACAGGTTAACTTCAGCCAGAAGGACTCAAAATTAATTTTCACAGAACTGCCTGCCTTACACAGACACTGAGCTGAGGGCAGGCTGGGAAGTAGGTGACACAGTTTGGAAAGTAACCACAGGCAGAAATAATAACCCACTCAGCCAGCCTGGAGCATTTCAAGTCTTAATAATGTGACTGACTGGCAGCTGCTCAAGTCTTTGTGTGAAGCTGGTAGCAGATCTCAGGGCTGATAGCTCTACGGAAATACTTCCAGGCACGTGGGTGTCCCAAGCCAGTAAAACATTTAAATACAGTAGGAAATGTTCGTGTGAATCAGGATGTTCAACCTCAATTTCAATAATGCACATGGTTATCTGTACACTAAAACTTCTCAGACAAATTAAGCAAATCTCACTTTCTGCCCTAACATACTGAGTGATACTCTGTGCTTCAGTAAGCACCCTCTCCCTTCTGTCCTTGCACTGTCCTTCAGAAAGGAAACAGTCACCACTTGCACAGCATCTTAGCTATTATCTGTGATGAGCTGCCAGATCCTTTCAGACCGAATGTGCCGAATTCTGTAAGATCTGATCTACTCTAATACTTTGTAGCAGCTTCTGCGATGGTGCTGTCTCTACATCTCAACATATGTCTTCCACAGGGGCATTTATTTGTAAAATATATTCACACAATATAGACTCCACAGAGCTCAGAGGTCTAAAATCAGGGCCACACACTGGTGAGTCAATGTGCCTTTGTGCTCCTTCAAAAAACTTCAGGTTGACAGTACTGACAGCTATGCCCTGACATATGCTTTAATGTGTGGGTTATCCATATTCTTAGATAGATTTATAAATATCACAGTGTCTTTCTGAAAAGGGACATATGACAGTACTGCTCACTACAGAATTGTTGCCAAGGAACAGACCTGCTCAGAAGAAAATTTAGATCACTTTGCATTTCACAAGGTGTCCTACCAAACTAAACTACAGGATATATTTCCCCCATACTTGAATATTTGGAACACTTAGTTTTTACCTAATGAGAATTTCCTAGATTTCTTACTCATAGACTTGGAATTATTCAAGCCATTGGAAGCAAAAGACACAGAAAATTATATAAAGACAACGAAAAATACAGTAACAAACTAACAAAGATTTAATTACTTGAGAACAGCAAACTCATTTTAAATAGTTATATCACAAAGTAATCATGGTTTGTGTAAAAGACATGTAAAATTATAACCAATGTGAGGCACATTACATATATACATCTCTGGATTACGGTCCTGGCAAACAGTCTAATCTAGTGAATATGGAAAAAGCAGCACATGAATCTCAAGAGGTGAGCTCAGTTGGTGGTCATCACCCTCTCAGAAGAAGCCTAGCCATGATTTCCACCTGGCAGAAATGTCTATTCTCTGCGTTCACCATAATAGACGTGGCAAGCCACACAGAACTCCCATGAAAACATGCAACCATCCAGGTCTAAGGCTTCAGGGAGTGGCAGAGCCTTTCAGTGGTAACAGATGATGGTAGTGAGAACATATGTGTTCAGTGACAAGGTGGATTATCTGCCCAGCTTGGTGGTAGAGCTGTGAGAGGGAGTAAGAAGGCTGAGGAGCATCAGAAAGGCTTAGCAAAAGATAGACTGGTAGAACCACACTCTGCCCTCCCTGAGACAGAAATGGGAGCACCCATAAAGATCAAGAGGACTGTGAATCCTCCTCCCACAGAGCTGAACAAAGCAGCTTAAGCTAGTGAATGGAGGCAAGTCCACACTCTGGATGGCAGGCAAAACCCCTCCTTGCACACTTTGCTTCTCAGGTCCCTCTGTACCACATGTATGAGGCTCTGGATGTGGATGTGGATGACAGTCCATGTACACTAGAGGTGTCACCAAGGTCAGAAAGGCTTACCCTCTGTATCATGACCTCATAGAAGAAAAGAAGGGGTATAGTGGTAGGCAGCTTCCTTCCGAGGGCGACTGGGGTCCCTCCTTTCAGGGAAGTCTGCTGTCTCCTTTAGGCCTGGGTTAAGGACATCACTAGGAAACTCCCTCACTTGGTATGTTGTTCCAACTCATAGTCCAAGAGAAACCCAAAGAGACTTCAGGGCCTTGGGATGGTTAGTGAGAGAATCTGGGGCACTGGCTATTTTATATGCTCATTCCAGCTGCAGGCAGTGACATTGGAAGAAACAGACAGATCCAGTCTATTAATACGTGGTTCCATGGCTGGTGTCACAGACACAGTTCTGGGGTTTTTGATAATGAGATGGCCTACACAGCACCAGATGGGGTTTGCCTTTCTTAAAGTGGGCAAAGGGCCTTTGTTATACAGAGAGTTGCTGAACAGAAGTGTAAGTCCTAAGTCCTCCTGCTAAGATTCCAAAGAAGAGATGCTAATGTGCTTCTTCATTAGCTGATTCTACCTCACCAACAAAATACTGCATTTCATTCCTGATAGAGCACTTAATCAAAATATTTTTTTATTGTTTTCTTTGAACAGTAATTTTCACAGCAGGAATTTAATTACTATGTGAATCTGTGTGTTCAGGCACTTAAAAAAGAGCTAATCATTCAAGTAAGCCCACATAGCAGTGGAGGATATTTCTCCACTGACATCCAAAAAAGAAAAAAACTCATCAGAAAGTTCTGTTTGATCCTGAGTGTAGGAGGACATCTTTGTCTCACAGTGCCATCATATGACATATACTGAATAGGTTGGGTGAAAATTTAACAAGGCTAAATGACACATGCTCAAAATATTTAAGGGAACAAGAAAACTGCTAAAAAAGAGTTGGGCATAAGGGTTTTAACCTTAAGAAACAGTCTTCAGTACTTTTGCTAATTTAGTCATTTAAAGTTGATTTCATCTAATTTCAACCACACAGAAGTCAGGCATCCCATTTAAGTTATATTACTAGACTTTTCTAAACCAAGGACGTAAATAACCCCAAAGCTGCAATTCTCCGTGTTCTAAAACTAGCACCTAGGAAGGACTGGATCAATCACTCCTGAAGGTGTATAACTCTCTGGGTGGAAATTTAATGGTACATTTAGTCTAGACACTTCATGCATAGACAACTAAAGACAGGTGAGATGAATCCAATCCCCAGAATGGCAAAGTTGAAACACTTTCATCTTCTTTGCTTAAAATGAGCTATACTTCTATGCATAAATGATCAAAGAAACAGGTGTTGATGGATAGGACCCCATCAGAAGATCATTCTGTTTGTAGTACAGCAGAAATTTCTTCAAATATTTTAACATAATGGCCTTTGAATCTAGCCTGCGATCTTTGAAATTGTAAAATGAAATGACCTTTCAATGGAAAAGTCATGTTTCTACTGGATGCCCCAGATTCTTGCAATCAGCACCAAGGCAAACATAATGAAGATTAAAAATTGATTAAACTCCCTCCTTCATATGGACACAGCAGACATGACAAGAAAATCAATGGGCCAGGTTTTGCAAATATGCCTCTTCCTAAGTCGAGAAAAGTTGAGAAACTATTTCCTTTAGCACTTCTCAATCTGACAAACAATATCTCTAATTAAATACAGAAAAATACCAGAAACAAGTCAACATATGCTTTCTTCTGAAATACAGTAAGTCAAGGAATGACTACATGGAAAGATAAAGGGCTAAGAACATTCCAATTAAGATAAAATTACAATAATGCTGTGTTTCTTTGCTTGTTCATCAGTTCATTCTTAAGAATTTCTATTTCCGTAGACTTAATGCAAGGCAATATAAAAGCTTGATGAACACAATGATTTTTGCATAACTGACCCTCCTCTTAGGTCTGGAGGAAGTGCCCACAGCTGACAGGCAATGATTAGTCTAAGAGGCAATGGCAATAGCACATAAAAAGAAAAGAGGCTCTGTGAGTGCACAGATTCTATAAACTGGAGTCTAAAACTTCACCTTGGCTATAACAGGGAAGGGGTTTAACACTCCTGAGTGGCCTTTGTTCTTCACCATCATAGTGCTTCAGAATTATGCAGGGAAAGTGAATTCCCTCTGCAGTGAAACTGAAACACACATTTGCATATAATGATTTTACGGAAGTCTTTCAGACAGCAAATTCACTGAATTGAGAAAAACTACTTCACACAACAAAGGGAATGAGCACAAAGAGAAACAAGGTGCTGTTTTGTACTGAACAGAAGATTTTAGTAAGGCATTCACAGACTCTCATGATTCATGAATAACCAGCATTTCAGGAAATCAATCAAACTTTCTTGACAGCACAAAACAAGTATAACAAAAATCTAGCATCAGGAATAATCTCTATAGCTCTCTTACTTTCACAGTAAATCTAGGTTAAAAAAGGCATTTGCAAATAAAATGGGTAATGAAATCAATGAAAAATCACTCTAACTCATGAAAATGTAATACTTTCTATTCCTATATTTAAGCAGCAAATCTACAAGCAATATTTGATGATTATGTCATGTCAGATGTGCCAGGAATGGAAATGAGATACTATTTTACTGTTTGTTTCAAAGGCTTCAGACAAAATTGCTAACTGCAGTGTAATTTTAAGGATATGTAGTATAAATGTGAATGTTGCGATGTTTTCATGGCTATAAAGATTTCAACCTTATTTTCAAAGCAATTAGTAAATGAAGACCTGAATATGTCAAGAACATGACAAAATCCAAAAATAGGGAGACAAATTGCTCTCAGATGAAAGCAAATCACTTATGGAAAGGAAAGACTTCAGTGTTCGGTATAACCATTTCCCTTCCCTTCATGCAGTGATCTGTTCCTCTATGTCTCAGTTCATCAGAGACAACTGATAAAGAATAAAGCACAGGAACACATGCATGTGTTTTTAGCTTGTGCATTCTGTAAAAAAATCACAATCAGAACACATGTATTATAGTAATGTCTTTTATATATATTACGCATTTTGCAAATATAAAAATTCAAACATAGTGATAAGCACAGCCAAGATTATCTCTGGCCATCTTAGAATCATAGAATCATAGAATCAACCAGGTTGGAAGAGACCTCCAAGATGATCCAGTCCAACCTATCACCCAGCTCTATCGAATCAACTAGACCATGGCACCAAGTGCCTCATCCAGTCTTCTCTTGAACATCTCCAGGGTTGGCGACTCCACCACCTCACTGGGCAGCCCATTCCAATGGGTAATATCTCTCTCTCTGAAAAACTTCCTCCTTCTTCACAAGCTTTTATCAACTAATACATTTTTCTATAATCCACAAGCATATACACACACAAACACAAGCATATTCATGCTCTTAGTCATATGGGTGAGAAAGGCCAGAAAAGAAAAAGAAACCTAAGGCCTCAATTATCCTTGCACATGGTCTTGAAAATCACCAGACAAATTAAGCACTAATTTAGTTTTGGATGCAGAAGCAGGTGATAGCATGGAATATCCATAACCTCATTGCTTGTCACTGCTGCCCAGCCAACCTTTAATTCTGCTAATTGGGTGAATTTGGCAGCTGAAGGACACAGATGTCTAGGCTTAGATTTTACTTATTCAGCACTATCATTCCTTACTCTTTCCAGATGTTGCTCTTGTCAGATTGTACTTTATCTTGAACTTCAGTCAATGTTTTTCTCCCAAAGCCATCCTCTTGGTTCAGCCTAAGCTGATAAGAGCTAATAATTCCGTTACCTTTTAGTGCAAATCTTTACTCTTTTCCTCCCAAATGTATGCAAGATGTCTTTTCATGGAAAATATGTATGCTATATTTTTCATAGCCTATGTACATATATGTAACTTGTGTAACTGAAAAGCAAAAGACACCCATTTTTCTTCTACAAAGTAGAAGAAAATCAACTCAACAATCCTTCTCCTTTAAATTGTTAACCAAAAATAAAACATATTTATCTGGAACAGGCTGCCCAAAGAGGTCGTGGAATCTCCTTCTCTGGAGACTTTCAAAGCCCACCTGGATGTGTTCCTGTGAGCCCTGCCCTAGGTCATCCTGCTTTGGCAGGGTGGTTGGACTGGATGATCTCTGGTGGTCCCTTTCAACCCCTAACATTCTGTGACTCTGTGATTATGTCATCAGATTATATATAATCAGGTCAATGTGAGAAAAGGAGAAAGAAGACGCAACCATTCAAATCACCTAAAATATAGAGTTATCCCCAGAATAGAAAAACAGAGGAAAAAAAGAATGAGTGGAAAATGATTTTTACATTACTGGATTAACTGAAATGAACATTAAACCTTACGACATTAATATGGATTGGTTTTGTAAGACAGTATTTATTTAGGTCATCTGTGGAGGGTATGCAGTCACGACAAGCAAATTAATTAGCTACCAACCTCACTAATAAAGATTCCTTTAAAATCAAGAAACAACAAGAAATGACACTGAAAAGCTAAATATAACATTATTGCTTCAAAGTCTATCTTTTTGCCGTAATCAATTAAGAGAAAACATCTAGAGAGAAAGAAATTGTCAGACATGTCAGAGATACTGGCTGTGGTTTTGTGAAGGTTAAATTACATCAATTTCATAATTTTTATTTGTACTTAACTTCAGTTGAAATTAGTGGATAAACAAAATAAAGGAGATTAATTACACCTGAACTTCATCTCTCTTGTACTTGTGCCTAGTCTACAAAAACAAATTATGATGAATATTATTTACTGTGTTCATTAATCTGCAATAGACAACACACACTTGAAGTTAAAAAATCACACAAACTGAATGCATCTAGAAATACATTCTAAACTAAAAATACACAATTCATTAGAGAAAATGGTAAAATTCTGTCCAAGGTCTTCTGAGTCAAGACCAAAATGAAATTGAGTTAACATGCAATCTGGTCACATAAAAAAAGTAATCTGGGGCTATGAACATTATATGACACTCTAAGTAGTTGCTTCCTACAGAAATCTAGTTCAAATGTACAAAGAATATTAAGTTAAAACCAAGGTACTGTCAACAGGAGTGAAAAGACCAACAACCTGTTCAGATCCTCGAAAGGATTTGTTTTAGGGAGAAAACTAAAAACCCCATAAATATTCACAGCTTGTCTAAGTATTACTCAGTAGGGAGAATATGATAATTATCTACAAATACCTACAAAGTGTTAATGTCAAAGAGGAAGATATGGCAGATGGGGACACAGCTAGAAATAATTAAATGGAAATGAAGACTCAGATGAATATCCAGCTTCCCTAGGCCTAAACAGACTATATTGACAGCAACAGACTCCGGAGTTAACTGTGTTAAGCAATACCATAGAAGTCTTTTCTTTAAGGCACTAGTAAAACACTTGAAAAAACATTGTAAGGATGTTGTCAGGAGGATGGACAGAATGCACTAATGCAGGTATGTCTTTTTTCAATTCTAACATTATACTGCATTTAAGGACAACTAATGAGAAAGTGATGATATATTTGAATGACTGCTGACAAGTCTGTCTTCCTTAATAACAAATGGGGTAGGAGAAATATCTTTTAAACCACTGAAACCACTCAAACAGAATTTTGAACTTCAGTTTTAAATTAAGTTTTTAAACTTCTTTTTTTTTAAATAATACCATCATGATCCATGTCTAACAATATGCTTTGCTGTATCAAGTGCATTGCTCACACAGCAAATCAGTGCAATTTTGACAGGGAGAAAAAGTAAAATGATGTTTTAGACAGTCATCCTCTAAGAATGAGTGTCATTCGGTTAACAGAGTGTAATCACACATTGAACTAGTCATGTTATTTTGGCACTGGTCTGTTCCTCATCACAGATGATCACAGTTAAGCTTCATGAGGATAACTACCAAAACAAACCCTTTCACAGGAAACCCTTTGGCAGTTGTATATTCAGATTCGATGATGATAAGAGAAAGGATCACCTCACTAAAAAGCAGCAACCTCCAAAGTAAAATGAGGCTACACCCTGCAGTGGTTTAGACTCAAAGAAATAGTGCAGGTTTGAAGCACATGCCCCAGTTGTCCCTGCTTCACTTTACAACATGGTATTTCTCTGCATGGAAAAGATGCCAGAAATTAAAGCACTAGCTGTGCTCAGGAGGCACACCAATGTCAAGACAGACTTAGGAGCATATCAGTATCCAAATCAACATTTAGTCTTTCAGATCACATACAATGGAAGTGTTCAGTCTGAGGAACAAAATTAGTCCAAGTGAAAACCTCAAAATGCATTGAGTGTAGATGTAAGGACCCCAGTATGAACTTCATCACTCCAGCAATCCTTTTCTGTTGCACTGTTCAACTTCAGCAGGCACACATATTGGACCACCAGCAACAGGGTCAAGACAGCAAAATTGTTACCTAATTAATTAATTAGCAAAACTAATTACCCAGTCAAACCTATGATCATGCAGTTAAAAATGTACTTTCTAAAATTCTAACCAGCAACTGACATTTTATAACTATAAATTTATTACTAAGCAAATATGTTATGGCTGTACTAGAAATGTTCAGGACTGAAATGTAAAATGAAAACAATGACATCTTTAATTAGAGTGGGAAGGCCCATAAAATTAAGAGATTCACTTATATAGCAACTCTGCAGATGAACATTCAATGAAATTAGTCAAAACACATTTAAAATCTCTCATTACAAAACTCTTTAATCCCCAGAGCTTCCCACATTAAGGCTTTGGCTTCAAACATTTCAAAGCTGTAGCATGTTAAATTCCAATTACCTCATAAAAGGTAGGCAGTGTGCGTACAAAAGATACTTGCAACAATAGATTGCATTATGGGGTGTCTCAAAGCTCATTATAAAACAGTTACTACAGTGGACTGTGCCTGATAACTCACCACATTTTTTCTTCATTTAAATTTATTTAGAAATTGATCTTGGTTTGTAAGCAAATTTAGAGAATCCTAATGCACTTCTAATAATGCCCATGGGAAAGATGAATAATGTTCATCTACATGTTCCACAGACAGCATTCCCCATTGTAGAAATGCGACTTCTATGAAGTCAATTAATTATTTTCTATAAAAATAAACAGGGGCTTTCTTCACATTACCGATAATCCAAACTCATGTAGCTGAAAATATGTGAATTTGAGCAAAGGGATGCAAATCTTCTTTGAAGTGTACATTTCATTAACATCTATCTAAATCATAGAACAGTGTACCTCAAAAAAAAAAAAAAAAAAAGCATTTTTTTGAAAAATGTATTCTGTGTCTTATTAACAATGAAGGACACTTTCTTATTAATCAAGAGGAAATGCTGCCAAGCAAACACTACCTCTTCATATCTCTAATTTTTGCTGAACTAGGAAAGGCTATTTTTCTATTTGAAACATCTTTAAAGGTATTACCTGCACTGCAAATTTCAGTGAGGCATACAGACTCCAAGCTACCTTAAGATAATATAGCCACAGAAGCACAGCACTGCTATTGGGTCAGCCCAAGAGGCCATGAGGACTACTGTTCTGACTCAAACCATGGCAGCTGTCAACACCTATGAAAAACTACCAGACCACTACAAGTGCTATGACACCTTTCCAACTTCCCTTGTTTCCAACTAGTTGTGACTCTAGGTCTTCTGAGGTAAAAGATATATAACCTCTGCAGAGCCCCACATCATGTGATGCTCTCACTAGAGTGTTATGGCTGCCTGAACTAACAGGTGTATACCTGGAGTAGGTAACTCCACTATTTGCCTCTCTGTTTCTTGCCAGCATATTTCTGATCTTCTTTCTTCTCTGTATTTTTTCAAAGCTATGCAGCGGATGGATTCCTCAAAAGATCAGTGGACTGAAAAAAAAGCTTTTGTTGCAGGTCTCAGTCAGTACTTAATGACAGCTTACTTAACAGTAGCTTCTTTTTCCATGGTCTGCTGTCCTGGCTGTAAGAACTAGGCAATAATAAAACTTTTCTCTGACTCAGCAGCAAGAGTCCCTTTTGCCCTCTACATATCCTTGACTTTATTTCAACAAGCGAATTCACTAGAAAATTGGCATACAATGGATTTGAAAATATTTTTCACAGGAATGAAACCAGTTCTGCTTAGTCTGTAAATATCTCAGAACCTTCCTCCCCAAAAATTCTTTTTAAAAGTAGTTTTGATAATGTGCCTTTTCTGTGGAGGTCACAAATGGTATTTTTGACGTCACCTTTGCCCAGTCTGAGAAAGTTTAAAGCAGAAGGTACCACCAAAACACAGGATTTGGCTGACTGCGTTTCTGCCCTGTTAGCCCTGTGCTGATGCTAATAGTTCACAGCATGCTGCAGCAGATCTGGATTACACACAGAACATTGTCTGAACCTTTTTAATGAACTCTCACTGGCTCAAAGGTTGCCTGAAAAAGGATTTGGGTCAAGAGTGAGAAAGGACAGTGGAGGGCAATGCAAGCTGGTGAGCAGGCAGTGTGCTGTGGGATGGATCGGATGCCTGGGTTTAAGGAGTACAGAGTATAGGTAAGGCTGTAGCAGTTAAGGGTGTGACAAAACACAGGGCTGCTTCAGGGCATTTAAGGGAAGGGTGGCAACAGCTGTTTATCCATACTGTGGAGATTTTAAATGCTACAACTACCAAATCCTAAAGACTATAATCAATATGCCTGGGCATAATCACATGGAGTAAATCTTTCTTATAGAAAATGTGTTAAAAGCAAAACTCCTATAGGAAACAAAGGAATGGGAGAGGAGGTGTGCGGAGAGGGCGGATCAGTGTAAGTGAAGTTCTGATAGGCTAAGCCCATAGTGAGACATGCCACCAACAGACAAAGATGCATCTCTGGATTTCACACACCAGTAAGAATTCCAGATGTGTCACAGCCAGCACGGGGATGATTAGGGGATTGGAGCACGTGCCTTATGAGGAGAGGCTGAGGGATCTGGGGCTTTTTCATCTGGAGAAGAGACGACTTAGAGGAGATTTAATAAATGTTTATAAATATCTGAGGGCTGGGTGTCAAGAGGGAGGGGACAGGCTGTTCTTACTTGCTCCCTGTGACAGGACAAGGAGCAATGGATGTAAGCTGCAGCACAGGAGGTTCCACCTCAACACAAGGGGAAACTTCTTTACTGGAAGTGTCACAGACCTCTGGAACAGGCTCCCCAGGGTCGTTGTGGAGTCTCCTTCTCTGGAGACTTTCAAGGCTCGTCTGTATGCATTCCTCTGTGACCTGAGCTAGATTGTATGGTCCTGCTCTGGCAGGGGGGTTGGACTCAATGATCTCTTTGGGTCCCTTCCAAACCCTGACATCCTGTGATCCTGTAATCTATAATTCCTGTAACAGCACTGGGCTATAAAGGTATCATTTTCTATTAGCCTAAAGTAATGGCAGAACATGTAAGTCACATTCTCATTTTGGAACCTTGTCCCACTAAATCGGCAATATGCTCAGGAAGTGTTTGTATCGGGATATGAGAGCATTATTCGTAACATTCTCATTACTGCTGAAGACACATCAGGATATGGACTTGAAGTGTTTGAAAGAGAATTAATTAAAATCAATATTTTATCTAGATGGCAAAATAAACTCTATTTGCGTGCTGCTGAGGAAACCACAAGCACAGCTAAACATATAAAGATGTCTATAAATATCTGAGGGGTGAGTGTCAAGTGGAGGGGGCCAATCTCTTTTCAGTGGTGCACAGTAATAAGACAAGGACCAATGGATACAAACTTGAACATAAAAGGTTTCACCTCAACATGAGGAGAAACTTCTTTACAGTGAGAGTAACAGAGCACTGGAACAGGCTTCCCAGAGAGGTTGTGGTGTCTCCTTCTCTGGAGACATTCCAAACCTGTCGATACACTCCTGTGCAAACTACCTTAGGTGATCCTGCCTTAGGCAGGACTAGATGATCTGTGGGGGTCCCTTCCAACCTCTAACACTCTGTGATTCTGTGATTTGCTCTTTGCTGGTGTTCTTGGAAAGGAAGTGTGTTTACAGTTTACATTTCATTTTCATATTAGTGTTATGTGGGCTGTTCAATGACAATGCCTGTTGTTAGGGAGGGGAAGAAAAAATCAGTCAATTTTGTGTTAATTACAGCGATTGCATTTTTCTGTGAAACAAAACTGAAGTCCTTGAAAATATGAAATGAGAAAACGATGACAACCCATTATGCTAATTTGGGCTTAATAGTGCTCACTCACCTGGAGTGCAGGACATTCACTTTCATTTAATATAAGCCAGGGAAGCTAAGCTTGGTTTTCTGCATTCCACTTAACCACTAGCTGCTCCTAATGCCTTTTTATCTTTCCATGTATGTCATCCTAAACCACAGAACTTTTTGTTCTATGAAAAGTTCATTAAAGCTAATGCATTTCACAAGAAGACTTAATTCAAAAGAATTTGTTTCCATATGCACAAAACATTTCACCATGAACAAAGCAAAAAAAAGAAACTTCAGATGGTTATACTTACAGAACTGTCAGACCTAGGAAAAATATACCTGACTCCTACGTCAAGGGAACTTGAGCCCTATACCACCACTATCCAGGATGCAACGTTTTTCTTCAATGAAAAAAGGAATGGAAATTCTGCACTTTCTTGCAGATTGCAGCTTGTAGAGTGTTGCTCTGTAAGTCTGTGTAGATATAACTGGAGAGACCTTTCTACTCTGAGAATAGTCTTTGTCCCTTCTGCAAAAAGATACATTTGCAAACAATCATTTTGATTCCAAATAGATTTTCATTTCTAGTCACGAACAATCAGAACAAAAAAACTTCCTGTGTTCACTGGGGAACATATCTTTGCAAAATTAACCTCATGTCCTGTAAACAATTGTCTTCGTGTGTGTACAAGAGTAGGATTTATTATTTAGCTATTTGCCATTCATTCGCATGCATTAAAAGTTTTTCTTCTGTCCCAGGGGCAAGAATGTCACATCATTTAGGTAGCCAATGCACATAATGCAACAAATGGCAAAAACGAAGGAAGAACTCATGAAAAACAAAAGGCTAAACATTCTTTGGCAAATGCTTAGAAATAATGAAAGCTCTGAGAACAGAAGAAGGATGTTACAGTCTCCTCAATGTGTTTATAACTAGCAATTTCACAAGCTCCCCATGAGTCCATTGGGGAGGAAATGGCGATGTATGAGCAACCATAAAATGTTACAGGGTAGCCAGACTGAAATAGATACCATGACCTCAGTCACAGCAGACAGAATTTCTGCACTCTTCTGTTGTTTTTGTTATCTGAGCTATCCTAGCTCTTAAATGTGCCATTCCTTCAGAAAAAGCAGTTGACATTTAGCTGCAGAGGTCTGTGACTAGGAACAAACAAAAAAATCAGATAAGAATGTACAACAACTGTACTATATCAGACCAAAAGACCACCTAGTTCAGTACTGTAGCCCTGAAAGCAGATGTAATGCATCAACAGAGACCCCAGTATGCAAGGGATGGTAGTCTGGAGACAAATGGGGTTAAATGAAGGACTCGCTGAATCTGTGAAAGTTTTATTCTAATTATGGCAGAGAAAACATTTCAGAGAATGCCAAACAGAG
The DNA here is from genome assembly GCF_027791375.1 of Indicator indicator. Classification (NCBI taxonomy): domain Eukaryota; kingdom Metazoa; phylum Chordata; class Aves; order Piciformes; family Indicatoridae; genus Indicator; species Indicator indicator. The sequence continues at coordinate 17,159,539 of NC_072010.1, forward strand.
CATAATGATGCTTTGTTCTCACTGAAAGTTTAAAGAAAGTGGGACTGTAAATTTTTGTATCAAATTTAAGATGCAAGAGATGTGAGGTTTCATGGTAAACACATATAGAAATAAAACTCCGGAGTTTAAACTCCACAAATAAAATCCCTGAGTTTTTAACATCACCCTTTATATACTGATATGTGCTAATAAGGTCTCTCCAAACTTTCTTTTTATTTCCAGATTTGAGAAAGTTTGTATTCACAGATGGCCCAGTGAAATGGAGATTGATATTTTAGAGTTAGAAATAATGGAACCGTCTTCATCTCACTACAAAATTTCAGGGTTTACAATACCCTATCCATATTAAAATTAGTATGTGTTGAAAATAAGTTAATTAGTGTTTGAGAGTTTAGATAGAAAAAGAGAAAGACTCAGCCACTAATTTGGGAGACATTTCCATATTGTTTTGTTTCATAAAAGACAAGAATAGAGTCACATCCTTGGAAGAAAATCATCAATGTATTTACAGAAACTCTATTAATTTCTCAGGCTTCTGCAGGCTTTAAAGTTGGAATTGTGATCATCAGAAAAGCTAGGTTGAAAAATAAAATCACTACCTAAACTCACATTCTCTTTAACACACTCATAGATTCATAGAATGCCAAGTTGGAAGGGCCCCCAAGGATCATCTGGTCCAACCCTTCCAAGTGATAATGTAGCTTAAATGAGTTGGCAAAGCACCCTGTCAAGCTGAGTCTTGAAACTGACCAATGTAGGGGAAGATTATTACTACTTCTCTTGGAAGATTATTACAATGTCTTACTGTTCTCGTGGTGAAAATTTTTCTTCTGGATTCTAATCACAATCTCCCCAGGAATAACTTGTACCCATTACTCCTTGTCCTTTCCATGTTACTCCTCATAAAAAGGGAGTCTCCATTGTCTTGGTAGCCACCCTTCATGTACTGGTATGTGGTAATAATTCTCCCCAAGGTCTTCTCTTCTCAAGGCTGAACAAACCCAGTTCTCTCAGCCTTTCCTCATATGACAGGTCTCCCAATCCTCTGATCATTGTCCTAGCCCTTCTCTGGACATTTTCCAGCCTGTCCACACCATTTTTGTACAGGGGGAATCAAAACTTGGCTCCAAAAAACAAAGTATCTCCACTAACATATTTTGAACTTACCTTTCTTAATAAAGACCTTTTAATCATAAAACACCTGTATTATTTAAAAAAAAATAAAAAAAGAGGCAAAATTACATGTTCAACGATCATTCTTACCTTTGGTAACAGACTCACAGAAACATTTAGGTTAGCAAAGACCCTCAGGATCACCAAGGCCAACTATTAACCCTACTCTACAAGGTTCATCCCAAACCATGTCCCCAAGCACCACATCCAAACGACCTTTAAACACATCCAGGGTTGGTGATTCAATCACCTCCCTGGCATGCACATTCCAATGCCTGACCACTCTTTCTATGAAAAAAATTTTCCTAATGTCCAGTCTAAACCTACCCAATCGCAGCTTGAAGCCATTCCCTCTTGTTTTATCACTAATTACCTGGGAGAAGAGACCAGCACCAGCCTCTCTACAATGTCCTTTCAGGTAGCTGTAGACAGCAATGAGGTCTCCCCTCAGCCTTCTCTTTTTCAAACTAAACAGCCCCAGCTCCTTCAGTTGCTCTTCATCACATTTATTCTCCAGGCCCTTCACCAGCTTTGCTGCCCTCCTCTGCACTTGCTCCAGCACATGTCATAGCAGTAGTCTATAAAGCTACAGACTTGTGTATATGCAGATTGGTCACACACAAGTTTGCTGCATCTGGCCTTTCAGAAAAAATATATGCCTGTGTGTATACACACACACACTTACAAATATGGAATATTTAAAGGAGTCATTTCAGTTCATTCTGATGATTCAGAGTTTTTGATATTATTGCTTGAACCTAAATATAATTGTGTGTAGGATGTGAACTTGGCTCTTCACTAATTTTCTGAGGTGAATAGGTGCTAGTACTCATTTCAGTAAGTCCAGGAAGATACAGTTTTCTAGAGGGTCAAAATCACACCATTTTAGGGCTTGCAAGCATCAGCTAAGTGTATAGAAATTTGAACATCTGCAGTAATTTGGTAGGTGCAAGTCCTTCACTTTGCAATTCAATATAACTAAGAGAGATCCAGTTCTTACAGAATACATTCCTTAAGTGCCTTAATAGTTGGAAGAAACAGCCAGTACATAAATATAATTTATTTTTTAAAACATGCTTAATACTTCAAGGACTCAAGGTTCTTATAAACAAAAGCTCTTACAGATTGGGTTAGACCTTCAAGACCTTTCATCCTTTAGAAAATTCATTCCATGAAAGTAAAATATATAAAAAGAGAAATCCAGAGAGCTACTGAGCAATTACAGGTCATGTTGATTTTAATGCCTCAGAGACATTCCATGTGTTTTTGGTTTTACAAGACAGTACAGTTGTACTACTTTGAGCAAATTCGTGAAGATAGAGAGCTTTGCAATACAGAGGAAAAAATGTTCAGTTTTTCTCTATATATCTTTCCAGTCTCTAAAAACTGATAGCCAGAAATTACAGTTTCACTTCAGAAAAATCAAAGGCTGAATAAAAGTAGCTGAATGCAAGACTCTACTCAAGTCAAAGGACTTGAGCTCAGCTCCCAAGCTACTTAGACATACAAATGTATAGTTAGCTGATCAAGACTGAAATGTTTCCATTATCTATAAACCTTGGACTATTTTTGATTCAATGAATAGGAGTTTTGCTCAAAAAGACATCTGAATAATGAAGCTGTTTCTAAGTTCAAGCAGCCAGTGTGTTGTGAGATGATGAGCCTTCCCCAATATCGGAAAGAGAGTGCAACAACCAGTTACTGCTGACAGCCTGTACAAGCAGCTCTGTAAACTGGAAAAGATAAAAAGATAAATAAATAAAACTATTTAAACACCCTTCTGAACAGACCTACTTAGAAGTTTGGAGGCAGCAGTGGTTTTAGTCGTCCTACTTGAAATGCCCCACAGATGCCTGATTTTCAGACCACAAATTTCAACTATTTTCTAACAACCACATTCAGATCACAGAATTTGTTTTCAGAAAACGGAGAAACACTTACTGGAGTAACAGGGAAATGTTCGTGTCATTTCACATTATATATTTGTCAGTAAGATGATAGTGAAGGCTTTAACAAGTATTAGAATAATTAGCTAAATGTCAAGAATTAAGTTGCTTAGTCTAGGAAAACTACATCCCATTAACAGCCTTGTGTTTCTTGGTGTGGAGATTTTGCAAGAAAGAAAATATGTCAGAAATATGTCACTTCCCATCTTCCTCCTCAGGGTTAAGACTTTTGCCTGTAACAAAGCTTCAAACATAGACAGGATAATTATTTGGATCCCTCCAAGCTACCCCAGGTGGGAGTAATCCCAGCATATCCTAATTCTCTTTTGCTTATACCGTTTTCCCCTTTTTCTTTTACCTAATCAAACAGATCACATGGTAGTAAAATGCCAAAGACTCCTGTAATTAACTGCATCCTTATTTATGCCATGTCTCCTCTCCTCTCCTCTATTACAGCAAACCCAAAATCAAATATGAGATATACCAAAACCTGAAGTTTGCTTCATTTGAAAAATCCAGCTCTTGTGGCTCTCCAATATGAAGACTCTGAAGACGATTACTTACATAGAATGACTTTTACCCTAGTTTGAATTTAAGCAATATATTTGAACAGAAGAGGCTGTTGCAAGTATCTTTGAAGTATTGGCTTTTTTTCCAAAATACTTTATGTCTCATATGAGAGGAAGTTTAAGTGCTGTTAAACATTTTGTTTATGGATTTATTTATGACAGGAAATACATTCTTCCTTAGGGAACTAAACTATTTTGAGACAGTTGAACAATGTTGCTGAACTTGTCCTCTTCAAACAGAAGGCCAAGTACAATCCTCCAGCATCCACCTCCCATCTAACTGTTCACTCAAATATAGCACAGTGTAATGACTCACTGTTTAGCACAGGATAATGACAACAGTTATGTGACAGAGTTTTCCAGCTGGTGCTTAAAACTGCAGACTTTTCTTCTAAGAAACGTGTATGTGAGAGGGAATACAGGAAGAATACAAGTAGAGAATTGCCATTAACAAATATCTTTTCCTCTTAGTCTTGCAGAAGAGACGCTGGCAGCTGCTTCCAAAAATCCCCTAACAGTGGATGCCAGATTACAGAGCCAGTTCTGCATAAAGGTTAGCATATCTACAGAATTACCCAGTAGGGCTGAGAAAGACACTCTTCTCCATGAGACACTTCACAGGCAGCTCTTCTGGAGCTCTGCGCAAGCCTCTGGTTGCAATCCAGGAACAGAGAAGAGAAGGACTACTGAGATGCTCTCCCTGGCAACATAAAAAAGCTTTGTGTCAAGGGGGCTTTTCCCTGCAGCAAACATAATCCTCCCAGCAAAATTATATTAAAGGAACATAATAACTAAGAGTTCAGGGAGAGGAAAGCTATGCCCTTTAAATTTATAACAGAAAGTATGCAGTATAAAATGGTGCAGTGCATCTTATCCCAAACTACTCATATCATAAGAGATAAGGGAGAGAGGAGAAGGAAGAAATGGAAAGAGGCCCTTCCTTGAATCTTTTTCTCCAGCCTGCATCATGGTGAAAGAACGAGGAAGCTACACTAGCACTGTCACTTGGCACATGAGTGCCTGAGTGCATTACCCAGGAGGATACATTACTTCTGCCCACTGGAGGGCTCCTGGAGATGTATCATCTCTTTCTTCCAGAGGAGGGTCAGATCAAAGGAGAAGTTGCCCCAAACCACAATTCATGATGCATTGTGGCCCCAGATAAACACTTAGACTAGGGTTATTTCACTGTTTGAATATGTGGAAGAGGGATATAAAAATATTTAAGAAAAGACATTAGTGATGTAACAGGGGTTGCAAAACAAAAATATTGACCAGTTTATAGAAGACAATGTCCATAACTGAGAGGACAATAATAAATAAATATGACTAGCACTGGACAGAAGAGTTTTAAAGCAGGAAGACCAAAAAGCAGGTGCAGACAGCTTGGTCACAGAAAGACAGGCAGATGCTGCAGGAATGGAGCACAGGGCTGCAGCTGCCTGATGGCATCTCAGCAGCTGGAAAAACAGATGCTCAGGTAGCAATCACCTCTACAGCTGAGAAAGGCAAGACATTTTCCCCCTCTTAATCCTGCTCAGAGGCCTCTAGGATCACCTGAGCCTATTAACTCAGTGAGGTGGCAATTCAAGCCTAGCAAGCATTTTCTGATCATGCCTATGTGGCTGGACTGCATAAAAGCCAATAAAGTGCTATTTTTATGTTCTTGGTGTATTACTGCTTATTTTCTGTGGGTCCTTGTAGGTTTGTGTATTATATAATTACTATCATTTAGTTTTTGTGTAATGTTTTCCATCTCCATTGCAGGAGGTAAGAAAAACAGTCTTGTAGTTGACAGTGGAAACCCAATTTTTCATTTTTATGTGTCAGGAATACACATTGAGCAAAAGAAGAGAACAGAAATCTAGGACATTAAAAAAAAAAAAAAAAAAAAAAAAAAAGGGCTAAAGAGAATCTCCATCCTCTACTGGGTGCAAGGGAAACACAGTGACCGAGGATGAGGAAAAGGCTGAGGTACTAAATGCCTTCTTTCCACAGTCTTCAACAGTGAGACCTGTTGCTTTCCAGGAAACCAGTCCCCCGAATTGAAGAACAGGGATGAGGGGCAGAATAAAACCCCCTATAATCCAAGGGGAAATGGCCAATGACCTACAGAGGCACACGTGTCTATGGGGCTGGGGGGATTCACTCAAGGGAGTGCCTTGAAGGCTGCTGGAGGTAGTGTTCACAAAGTGACTTTCCATCATTCATCAGCAGTCCTGACTAACTAGGGAGGTCTCACTTGACTGGAAATTAACAAATGTGACACCCATCTACAAGGGACAAAAGGAGGATCCAGGGAACTATAGACATATCAGCCTAAACTTGGCACCAGGGAACATTATGAAGCAGATCATCTTGGGTGGCATCATGCAGCACAGACAGGACAACCAAGTGATCAGCCCAGTCAGCATGGATTTATCAAAGGCAGGTCCTGCTTAACTAGCCTGATTTCCTTCTACAATGTGGTCACTCACTTAGTGGCTGAGGGAAAGGCTGTGGATATTGTCCACCTTGACTTTAGTAAAGCTTTTGACACGATTTCCCACAACATTCTCCTGGAGAAGCTGGCTGCTTTTGGCATAGCTGGCATACTCTTTACTGGATAAAAAACGGACTTGATGTCTGGGCCCAAAAAGTGGTGGTGAACAGAGTTAAATCCAGGTGGTGGCTGGCCACAGGAGGTGTTCCCCAGGGCTCAGTATTGGGGTTGGTTCTCTTTAATATCTTTCTCAATGATCTTGATGAAGGGATTGAGGGCACCCTCAGTAAGTTTACAAATGTTAGGCAGGAATGTTGACCTGCTTAAGGGTAGGAAGGTTCTGCAGAGGGATATGGACAGGCTGGATTAATGGGTTGAGACTAATGGTATGAATTTCAACAAGGTCAAGTACTGGGTCCTGCAATTGGGTCACATCAATCCCATGGAATGCTTAGGGCAGAGGGGCTGAGAAAGCTGACTAGCAGAGAAAGACCTGGGGGGCTTGCTTGACAGCCAGCAGAACATAAGCTCGCAGTATGCCCAGGTGGCCAAGAAAACCAACAGCATCCTGGCCTGTGTGAGAAAGTGATCTTTACCCCTGTACTCAGCACTGGTGAGGCTGCACCTCAAATACCACGTTCACTTTTGGGCCTCTCACTACAAGAAAAACATTGAGTTGCTGCAGTGTACCCAAAGAAGAGCAACAAAGCTAATGAAGGGTCTAAGAGCACAAATCTTATGAGGAGTGGCTGAGGTTGCTCACCATGGATCTACCCACTCACTACAACTACCTGAAAGCTATTTAAAAGATGTGTAGATGTGGTGCTAAGTGACATAGTTTAGTGGTGAGCTTGACAGTCCTAACAGTTGGACTTGGTGAACTTAAAGGGCTTTTCCAATTTTAATGATTATAAGATTCTATGCCTTAGGAAAAATTGAAGTTCAGCACTCAGCTACCCAGAGTTTCCTAGACCAGGGATAATTTTCAATTATATGGTTTTATACATGTTTTTTTTTTAATATAAATAAATAGCAGTTCTCACTTTCTAAAGATTTTTATCCATTTTTTCCTTTGCAAAGATGTAACAATGTTGACCTCCTGAAACTCCTGTGTACACCACAGACTTCATCATTGATTTACCTGTTGGATTGTGTTATGTTGTTGTTATTATTTCTTTTTTTCTGCCTGAATAAAGACTCAATGACAGTAATAAACCCAAAAAATCTCTGATGCAGCATGGAAGTTCTCCACTGACTGGTACAGTAAAAACACAATATGAAGTTTTGGCAGCCCCAAGCCCAGGCACAAAATCATATCATAGGCTATCTTCCACTTTAGATGACCAAGGATGTAGGATTTTTTTTCCATAAAGGACAAAACTTCAATACTTTATTCTACTTCTACTCTAAAATTGGGCTTTTTTTCCCAGGTGATTATCCTAGCAATTAATCTACTTACTGTTCTGGAGCAAGTTTTTCTTTGATCAGAAATTTACCAAAATCTGGTAAACTTGCCTGATGAGAATGTTGGAAGACTTCATGGAAGTTTTGGAAGTTGATCATTCAGTGTTCTTAGCCAAAAAGTGTTTTCCATGGGAAATTTTCAACCAGCTCTACTACTAGCCAGACATCTGGAGTATTACTTGGAGGTATTTGTGTCTGGAACAACTGCTGAACCGTGAGAATCAGACCAGTGAGAGATGTCACATCCTGATTTTAACCCTAGCCCCACAACCAGCTGCACGTCCTGTGGCCACAAATACCATGCAGGAATATAAAACCTGAAACCCTTGCTGGTTTTCCCTGTGCAGGTACCTATATCACCTGGAGAAGGAAATGAAAGTGTCTGCTAACTGTGAGACACTTGGACAAAGTAATGAGCTAGATAAGGTCATCATAGTAAGATTTTGTCTACCTTAGAGAACAGGACTTATGACTGAATTAGAGAGATGTTTCTATGCTCAGCTATATCCAAATACTGTGAGTCACAAAGAGTTGTGAACACAGAGTCACTGTGAACTAATGAACAATCAAAAAGTCCACAAGGTATCCTGGTCTCATGTCTGTGCTTTATCTTTGCAATGGAGACAAGTATAGACAGGTGCTTGTGCAAGTCCAAAGACAAAAACCTCAGTAATCCTCACACTACTAACTAGCCCCCTGCTCATCTTTCAGATCTCTTACTCCCAGCAATTGAAGAAATAATATCTTCATAACCTTCTAATTATCTCAACCTGCGCTTAGACTGGGTGAGCAATCTTGATACCTGTCCTGTAACTGCACGCACAGCAGGCTGACCCTTACATTGTGTGGGATCAAGCACTCATAGCTTTGAAAATCCACCTTTATCATGTACTGCAGACTTTATTCAAGTACCTGATTAAAACAAGAAATACACACCCCCTGAAAGCACAATCAAGCCTTTGGAAAGCTTCCTTCTTCAGCAGAATATACATCAATCTAATTTTTCAGACCAAACCTTTCCAAAAAGCAGCTGCAATGCACCCTTGAGGCACATCACACCCCAGTAACCCTTGGTATTGCCAGACATGAGCAGTAACAATGTCATACAGTGGGTGTAACATATGACTGGATGTAAAAACTCTTCAAAACAATTAAAGTTGCAAATAATGGATGTGATTTTGCTTTTTAAAAGCAAATTATAATTATTAAAATCAGACAAAAGGAAGCACTTGAGTGAAAAACACTGAAGAGTGGAGGAAAGTGAATATTCCCCTACAGTAGCATTACAAAACTTGCAATTTCTCAGCTGCCTGGGGAAATGTGCTTCAATACAGATCAGCTTTTTTCATTTCACATTTCCAAAGGCACTGAGCCAAACTGAGGTATGGCATCATGAACTTTCGTCAAGTCCAGGGAACCATCACCAGAGCTGACTTTGGCTCACAATCTCACAAACATGCTCCCAAAAAAAAGTGCCAAGCTTCCTCCTGAGACGTGCATCTCTGAATGCACCCCAAAGGTGCTGTGCTGCCCTAATGCTAGCAAACCTGTGAAACTAAGAACTCTTGCACTGGCTGACTGGTCATTTTTAGGAAAATAAAAAGTCTCTTACTGCAAGTTTTTTCTTTTCTGGGACTGTTCCTGATTTTTTTGTTTGTTTGCTTTGTTTAAGAGAAGAAAATTTCTAATTTTCAGTTACACAGCCTGAAATAGGATATTATATTATATACCTTCCAGAGTCTGATGTAGGCATTAGGTAAAGGCGAAGTTGCTAGGAGACAGAGGGAGCAAGGAGCACTGCTGTAGCACAGCAGCTTTCACACAGGGCTGATGAGAATGCCTGCATCAGCAGTCAGCCTTTCACAATTTAAAACAAACCAGACAACATTCTACTGCTTACATAAACATGAACTACCAAATTGCTATAAAATAAGAATGTCACTTTGAATTAAAAGCAAGGCAAGAAACGCTGAAAAGGATCACACAGACAACACTTGCTCATCTACTCTCCCTCATTCTATATTTGGGGATGGCCCTTTCATTTAGACTCTAAAAAAAGCGTATGTTCAAGCAAATATTGGCGCTTTCACTCTACTTATGTTCTGGGCCCAAGTGCCATACTACTGTAATGCAAAGGGGAATACTTAGTGAGCTGGCAGAGGATGCTATGCACACTGAAATTCATGACCTGTTTCCAGGTTATTCAGAAAAGAGTGTCACTCTCACTGTGGACATGAACCATCCACAGAGCCCTTTTTTCTCTTCTGTATCCTTAGCCATGAGGCAGAGTTCATGCTTATTAAAATTTACCACTTGGCAAGCAGAAATCAGAGGTTTATCAAACTCAAGGTTTCACTGTTCCAGTCATCATGATCACGTGTATTTAAATAGACAGCACAAAAGAAATTAATGTGGCTTCCTGGCTACAAAACCACACAGCTTAGACATGTTACAGAAATGTTCCTATTTGTAAAACACTGTCACCTATCCATGGGAAGCTAAAATATAGAAAGCCTAAATGACATCTAAAATTCAAATGGAAATGCTGTGACCAAAGAAAGATTTGAACGTGTGTTTCAGTCCATCTCCTTTCAGAGAGTTTGACCATCCTTCTGAGGCCTCATTAACTTGTTCACCCTTGAGGTAGGATTCTTCTGACAAATATTCATTCAAATGTTTCACTATAAAGTAGGCACTGAAAGCATATCAGATGAATATAGGCTAAAATAGCTTTACCCTCTTTAAAGAGGGACTAACAAGTTTAAATGTAGCTGTTCACACTGTTAGTGTTTGAAATTAGATGAAGTTAATCCCGCCCTTCACATGAAATGGTCCCTCTGTCATGCTGTTCTTTCCCTAGCTAATAGATAAAGACCAGCTTCTGTGTTGATAGTGCTGCCTGAGTGCAGCTTTGCAGCTTATATTATACGTGTATATATATATGTGCATATATATATATATACACACACACACTTATACTATAAAACAGGTTTGGCAACACACATCTGAAATTCAGAAACTTTAAATTCATCAAGCTCTCTGTTTTGATGATAAAGAAACAACTGAGCCAAGGACCAGACTATGTGGTTTGCAAACACAGGTCCTATCTACTTCACAAATAAATCAAATTGAAGCCAAAATCAGCTAGAAATATTCTGTACTACTCTAGATTATTTCGTGAACTAGTCATTAGCAGGTGAGCAAACAGAAACTGAGGATAGGTATTTGCCTCACTTTGCAGTTATGGTATTTGCAGGCCTAATTATAATTTCATTGTAAAATATAATTTCAAAGATACCTGACATTTCTTTGCTGTGGAGGAACATAATTTAAACATGCTTTGAATTACTCTGGTGTGGCTCAGTCTTTTTTATGACAGGAACACCTGTCAACAACAAATCTATGTAACTGTAGTTACTTTCAGCAGCTTCATGTAAATTGTTTACTTTTCCTCTGTGTGTACCCAGTTCTGTATCCCTTTGCAACCCTATTAGGGCCACCCTCATACACAGTAACAATAAGCAGATCACCTTTGAGAATAACTTCTTGGGTCATCTCATTAGTCAAAATGCAGTATGCTCTGCCAGAGCAAACCTTTTAACAATAAACTGAAAAGGAAGCCTGTCTGTTTCTTTGGGACATACACTGCACGCTAATTAATTAGGTAAGATTTGAAGCATGATAAAAAGTGATGGCACCAATAATTTCCTGTGGATTTTATTACATCAAATGAGATCTTCATTGCGACCTTTATCTCTAAAGGTCAATGCTCTCGAGAATTCTTCTTGCAACATTATCTTTAGCTATTAAAATTAATGTACTACTTTATCTAAAAATGTAGCAAAATATGAAGCATATCCTAAATTCAGATAGCACTCACTTAAAAGTAGGAAGCAAGTTTAAATCAATATTTTCAAACTACAGTCATAGGGCACTACATATAATTAGTTGTACAGAACAGAAATTAGACAGTGTTTCTGGAGTAAAAAACTGTACCACTGAAAGGATAAAAATTTATATCCAATCCTGCATGCAGTGTCTCAGCCAAAAGCCCTTCTTGTGTACTAAATCCTTAGCTCATGATCAAGTAATGGGATTTTGACTCAAATAGAACTGAGTTTGAAAAAAAATTCATAGAGGCACCTGAAACCTTCTCCATCACTCACAGGAGAGTGATCAGCTCACTTTCTGTTACAAGTATTTCTTTTGAAAAGAGGAGACTATGTTACAACACTGAGGATAGGACTTGTGGAGCCTGCCACAATCTCTCTCTCTGCAAAACATTTTTTCATTAGCCTGCAAACCATGGGCTATTCACGCAGGGATAAGGAGTGCAGGTCTCCATTCTGCTTGTGCATTTCTGCTGCTTTTGGCTCTGCTGGAAGCGTCAAACGCCTGAGTACCTGCCAGCTGCACACCACAGTGCTCTCATCAGCACACTGTGAGCTCTGACTCAGGGGCTGGGAGCATGATCTGGATATAAACCAAACCTGCTTCATACACCTTTGTCACCACCCTGAGGTCCATCATTGCTTACTAGACACACGAGCATTGCTCTAAGGGGCAGGTTCTTCATAAAATGTACATGGTTGTACAAAAAGGTGGTTTAGTGATCACTGCAATGAATACTTTCAAATTATAACCATGTACATAGATAACAAAGTGAAACTGATTGTCTGCTAATGCACTTTATAAGTGAAAATCTTATTCTATTTTTATCCTAGCCTATTTTTTTTACACATCCTTATTTTTTCATTCCTTCATTTACCTTTTCTTATGAGACTCTTAAGTGTAATTTAATTTATCTGCTACTATCACAGGAATGAACTTCTCAAGCAGCATGAAAAGCAAATATTTGCATTCTGTTGAATTCAGTTCTGAGATAACAACAAAATTAGTTTAGAAAACACATGTATTCCATAAACTATAATCATGAAGTTAGCCATATCTAACTGAGTAATCACCAGATAAAAAGCACCAAATTTTGTAACTGCAGTTAGAATTCCCTAGAGTTGAAATGTCTGCAACCAGGACAACTCAAACAGATTCATAATGACTGTGTCTAAAAAACAGGTTGCCCCCTAAGTAATTCGCCCCTTAAACATACATTGTATCAGTTATGCTCCATGAACCCGGGGAATAATTTCTGAACTCAGTTTCCAGTGCTGACATCAGAAACCTTAAACAAGAAATATGCCACTGGAAAAGAAATCCCCTGAAAACACTAAGGAGACTTTAGGCAATCCTGCTCTGGCAGGGCGGTTGGACTAGATGATCAGCATGGGTTTACCAAGGGCAAATCCTGCCTGACAAACCTGGTGGCCTTCTATGACAAGGTCACAACATTAATAGATGAGGGGCGAGGAACTGATGTCATTTACCTGGACCTGAGCAAAGCCTTCAACACTGTCCTGCACCACATCCTGGTCTCCAAACTGGTGACACATGGGTTTGATGGGTGGACCACGAGATGGATAAAGAACTGGCTTGATGGCTGCACCCAAAGAGTAGCTGTCAATGGCTCCATGTCCCAGTGGAGGCCAGTGACAAGCAGAGTCCCTCAGGGATCAGTCCTGGGACCAGTCTTGTTCAACACCTTTGTTGGTGACATGGACAGTGGCATTGAGTGCACCCTCAGCAAGTTTGCTGATGACACCAAACTGTGTGGTGCAGCAGACATGCTGGAGGGAAGGGATGCCATCCAGAGGGACCTGGACAGGCTGGAGAGGTGGGCACAAGCCAACCTCATGAGGTTCAACAAGACCAAGTGCAGGGTCCTGCATCCGGGTCGAGGCAATCCCAAGCACAAATCCAGGCTGGGCAGTGACTGGGTGGAAAGCAGCCCTGAGGAGAGGGACATGAGGATGCTGGTGGACAAGAAGCTCAACACGAGCTGTCAATGTGCACTTGCAGCCCAGAAAGCCAACCAGATCCTGAGCTGCAGCAAGAGAAGCGTGGCCAGCAGGTCAAGGGAGGTGATTCTCCCCCTCTACTCAGCTCTGGTGAGACCCCACCTGGAGTACTGCATCCAGTTCTGGAGCCCCTATTCCAAGAGGGATATGGACATGCTGGAACGTGTCCAGAGAAGGGCCACCAGGATGATCAGAGGGCTGGAGCACCTCTCCTATGAGGACAGACTGAAAGAGTTGGGGCTGTTCAGTCTGGAAAAAAGAAGGCTCTGAGGTGACCTTCTTGTGGCCTTCCAGTATCTGAAGGAGGCCTACAAGAAAGCTGGGGAGGGACTTTTTAGGATGTCAGGTAGTGATAGGACTAGGGGGAATAGAATAAAGCTGGAAGTAGGGAGATTCAGGCTGGAAGTGAGGAAAAAGTTCTTCAGCATGAGAGTGGTGAGAGCCTGGAATGGATTGTCCAGGGAGGTGGTTGAGGCCCCATCCTTGGAGGTGTTTAAGGCCAGGCTGGATGAGGCTCTGGCCAGCCTGATGTAATGTGAGGTGTCCCTGCCCATGGCAGGGGGGTTGGAACTAGATGATCCTTGTGGTCCCTTCCAACCCTGACTGATTCTATGATTCTATCTTCCGAGATCTCTTCCAGCCCCTAACATTCTGTGATTCTGTGATTTTGCTTCTTACTAGAAAACACAATCAGAACAGAATAACTATGAAACAACTAACAGAAACTGAACTTCAAGTAACTATGGTGTCATGTATTATATGAAATGGCTGAGAATTATTTCTATTTAATCAAAGTTTATCACCCAGGTTGCTTGGGGCTTTTTGAGGGGGAGGGCATGAGGGGAGTAGGTGGGGGAGGGGAGAGGGGGCTGTGCAGGGAGGTGGAGAAAAAATAACATTTGTTTAGTCCTGAAGATCAGAAATTATCTTATTTTTAGGGATTATTTTTTGAGAAATTGTTTAGGATTTAGTGAAGTAGCTGTCTTACTTTTTCTACTTTTTCAAAATAGCTACTAGGTGATCCTGAAAAATAAAGACAGAGTTCAGTCACAGCAACTCATGAAACTCACCTAAGATATCAAATGCTGGCCATGAGAAAAACTGCCCTCTGATTTCAAGCTCTTTTCAAATATCCAAATATCCAATACCAATATTCAAATATCCATATACTCAATACATAATTACATTATGTCAGCATTCTACATTCAACACACTTGGCAAGGACTACAGTAATGTGATATGTGTTTGTTAGCATGACTCATGAATAAGAATTAAGGTCAAAATACTGTACTTGTTTTGCTATCCCTATCAACAGGACCAGCTCCAAGTAACCACATCACAGAACAATTTAATTCACTGTTTAGAAGTCAGGCCACTTATAAATGTCTTATAGCCTACACTGTGTACTTTGTACCTAATGTTAATGAATATTTAAATAATAGCGAAGCTTAACTGTAAAATGTGTCTCTAAAATGCAGTAAATGTAACTATAAAATGCAGTTAAGTCTCCTTATTAATGGTTCTGAGTTGAGTTCATGGCAACTGTTACACACACCTAGAGGTACCTTGAACTTCAGGTAGATTCTAGAATGACTGCTAGAGTTCCCATTTTGGTTCATAAATTATGAAGAGAATTGAATCATAGAATGCTTTAGGTTGGAAGGGACCTTGAAAGGTCACCCAGTCCAATCCCCCCACCTCTAGTGAGCAGGGACATCATTAACTAGATCAGGTTTCTCAGAGCCCTGTCTAACCTGACCTTACATGTTTCCAGGAACGGGGCATCTATCACCTCTGGGCAACCAGTTTCTGTGCCTCACCACCTTCACAGGGAATAATTTCTTCCTAATGTCTAATCTAAAACTAGCTTCTTCCAGTTCGAACCCATTACTTCTCATGCCTTTGTGAAAAGTCCCTCTCCAGCTATCCTGTAAATCCCCTTCAAATACTGGAAGGCTGCTATAAGGCATCCCCAGAGACTTTTCTTCTCTAAGCTGAATAACCCCAACTCTCTCAGCCTGACTTCAAAGGAAAGGAGCTCCAGCTCTCTGGTAACTTTTGTGGACCCCCTTTGGACCCACTCTAACAGTTCCATGTCCTCCTTCTGTTGGGGGCTCCAGAGTGTGACACAAGCAGTACTCCTTTATATGCAGCAAGGCAGTTTTTAACCACGACATTCACTGACATAACCACCAAGAAAAACTGTATGTTCTTTGCTATTTGTAGGAGGACTCATCTGACAGAGTGTAGAAGCTTACAGTGCAAACATTCACATTTAGGTTAAGTCCATAGACTTCTCCCTTATAGACAACTCAGAAAGTACACATTTTTAGGACATGATTCATCTCATCCTAGAGTAGACACCTAAACTAAGAGAAATTAAAGGAGACTTCTCCAAAAGTCCTTATTCCTGTAGTTTTACAGGGTAGATACCCATATGAGAGGGATCCTAACCTTAAAATCTTTAAAATCAAACCAAGATGTCAATTTGAAAGGGAAGGTTTTCCAAACACAGTTTACCAGGTTACATCTTTTATAGGTTTCCTTATGCAGCCACTGAAGCCATGAGGAATTTTCTGAAAAATAGTAAGTGGTAATGAAAAGAGTCACAAACTGTGACTCTCAGAGCAAAACACACACATTGAAAATTTCCCCAGGATTCCACCAATCACTCAAAAGAAAGTGAAAAGACAGAAGACAGCTATCCAGGCCTGTGATAGTATAGACAGAATCTACTAACCAGCTATAGTGATTGGAAAAATAGAGAAATCCTCAAACAATCTAGAAAATTTAATAGGATTAGATTAACAGTTGTTATATCTAACAGCCTTATATCTAAATTGAAAACATTATTCTTCTGGTATATTTAATGCTTATTCTGGATTTGATGAATGTCGACAGGAAACTTTCCAAAAATGTTCTTCAAGATCAATAGTCTAAGAATTTTGTGGTTTTTCTTTCACAAAGTTATTCTTTTCGACATTTTTCAATAATCAAATCAATATTTTGAAAAGCCCAAATCACTAAGAATTCAACATATTTTCATTTTGATACTGTGTTGCTTTATTTCATGATATATCTACTTTGGTTGCTTTGTATTCACACTCTTCTTTCTGAGTCGAACAATTAATTTGGATTAAATCTCTCTTGATTCATGATACATAAAGAGTTCAAGGAATATAATTCAATATATGAGCTAACACAGACAGAGAAGAGCTGGAACTCCTAAGTATGCAATTTTTGTTGCCTAAGGAGCATCACAACAACCTCCTAGAATACATTTTCTAAAATCTTACTTCCTTACTGTCAAGTTTTAAACTTTCAAAAGCCTTTCAATTTTGGGGACAGACAAAAAAAAAAAAAAAAAAAAAAGAAGGCATCACTTTGGCTTCTAATCTTATTTTTTAGCAAACATAAGGAAGCGCAGTTTACGTAGTGTATTTAAACCATGCTGTAAATCATTCCTTGAGAAATCTGTCAGCCTTCTCATCCAGCTACATATGGCTTTTGTTATAGGTTTTAAAGAGTGTTGAATAATTGTTCTACACAATACCCCCATTTTCTTTGAAAACAAAAGGTCTGTAGTATGGGAAGAACAATTTAATCAGAAGCAGGAGCAAGTACATAATGAGAACAATGTGTAATTTGACCCTTGAATAGGAAAGGCACGTATGTATCTCCATGGTGTTTTTTCTTCTGCTGAATCTCCATCTTCTGCGTAAACATTACCACTTCCAAATGCCAGCAGCTACAAGGTTGGTATAAGATCAAGAGAATCAGAACAGCAGTGGAACTTTAAAATGGTACAAAAGGATATGTGGTTCTCTACCTCCTGTTACCTCATGTACCGATCTAGGCAAAGGAACTGGAGTAGCGTGGGAAGGAAGCACATTAACACTGAAAAAAGAGTAGACAGCCTACACATTCTTTCATACAGGTCAGTGACTATTTAGAAAAGAGGCATGTGGCCCATTGTCACAGAATTCTACAACAGCCTCTACACTAGTGTTGAAGTTCAGATCAGGTGTTTATTTCTGAATTTCCCTATTCCAATCACATTCTCTCTTTTGTAGCATGAGACAGTCCTGGATGGAGTGAATCATTTTCTTCTCATACTAAACTGAATTGGAAAAAGGGCTCCAGGACTGCATCTAATGGCCTCCAGCCACAAACAGGCATTAATGCATAAAACAAGGATACAGCTAGTCTGTGTGGTCTACTGTGCTTACTGAAGTAAGGCATAGCTCACATGATTGTTGATGGGCACCAATGAAATGCATGTCCATAAAAAAAGACTGTGTTACATTGATGTAATGAAATGGAATTAATCAGGTCCATGTATCACTGACCAGCTGAGAATAAAGAGCAAAAGGGTTACCTTAATAGGGCTCCCATCTGGAGTAAGGACCTCTTCTGAAAGCTCCATCATCTTCAGTGCCATCAGGGCAATGGCTTTAGCATGACTAAGGCTTTTCTTATGGAGCCCTGCTGCAACACAGTACGCATCACCTATTGTTTCCACCTGCAACAATCAGACAATCAAATATTAAAGTAAGATAATAAGAAGTTAACCTCACCATTACTTATCTGCAATCAAATAGTATTGCTTAAAATATGTGAGCAAAACAATCATAAAATAAGCAATTAAAAAACTGAGTATAATTACTTGAGATTGCAAACAGGTGCAGTCAAAACCTGACATGCAATTGCATAGCAGTTCATCACCATTATAACCAAAGAAGACCACTACATCCAGAACAGTGTATGCCATCAGATGAGAGGTAACAACATTTCCCCACAGCAGTAATACAGAAAGCTCAATTTTGCTAAATCAGAAATTGTTTGCTGCTTTGTTTGACCCTATCCTGTCTCAGTCTGCTGTTTGGGTACATGATTAAAATTCATAATTATTTGCTCTGCTAGGGGAAGTGTATCAAGAAGAGAATTAGAAAAAGCAAAACATCACCGTAGAACACACCAAAGAGTCTGTTAACTTCTCATTAGCAGGCAGCTTTCCCTGCTATAGGGATAATTTACAAATAGATGCTCTTGCTACAGACTTGACTGCGCTTGTCTCTGTTATTTTCAGGTAAGTATTTTTGCCTCTCTACTATGCAGGCTTCCTGACTGTGAATTCCCTACCTTCAGGCATCAAGTTCAACAGACTGATCCCTCTGGTCTCTTCAAACAGTTCTTACCTCTCTCTTATCCTTGATTTTCTTTAAAGAAAGTTGTCCCTCAGGAGGAAGCAGGTGTAAAAAGAAATTACAGAAGTCCTCTGGCAATAAAGGCAGCCTGAGAAACAAAACCCTCAAGTTCTGCATCTTTATTGACAGCATTGTGTTTTGCAGTCTGCTTGCACATTTCATCTCCAACATGCTCTGGACACAATCCATCAACATGTGCCCAAACAGACTCAGCCCTCACTCAAAGATTAGTTTGTCTTTTGCTACATAACTAATATGGCTTTCACTCTGCCCACAACACTACAGGAATGCCGGAAAGGCTTCAGCAAAAACTAGGTGAGAAGAAAGCAGAAAATTGTAGAATCATTTAGGCTGGAAAAGACCTTCAAGATCATCAAGTCCACCACTAAGCCGTATCCCCAAGCACCACATCTTCATGGCTTTTAGGCACACCCATGGATGGTCATTCAGTCACCTCCCTGGGCAGCCTAATCCAATGGCTGACAACCCTTTCAGTGAAAAATGTTTTCCTAATGACCAGCCTAAACCTCCTCTGGTGCCACTCTACACCATTCCCTCTTGTTTCATCATTAGTTACTTGGGAGAAGAGATCAACACCCACCTTCTGACAACCTCCCTTCAGGTAGTTGTAGAAAGAGATAAGGTCTCCCCTCAGCCTCCTTTTCTTCAGAATAAACAGCCCCAGTTCCCTCAGTCGCTCTTCATGAGACTTGTTCTCTAGGCTCTTCAGCTTAGTTGCTCTTCTCTGGACCTGCTCCAGCACCTTATTGTCTTATCTGTATTGAGGTGCCCGAAACTGAACAAAATACTTGTGGTACAGCCTCACAGCAGAGCACGAAGGGACAATCCTTGGTCCTACTTGCCACACTACATACAAGCCGGGATGCCATTGGCCTTCTTGACCACCCAGGCACACTGCTGGCTCGTATGCAGCTGCTTGTTGATCAGGACCCCCAGGCGCTAAGCATGGAGTTATTCAGTGAATAAGCAGTTTATTCTTCTCTGTGCAGGGATTCTACCTGCACCTGCACTTTCTCAGATTCATTTCCAGTCCTGATAAACAGAATTGGAAACAGTATCTCAAAAAGTAAGTATTCTATGTAAAGGTAACCACAGCATGAATCTAGAACAGCAGTACGAGCAAATACTTCCCACCGTCAAAACTGCAGAAGAGGCTGCAAATTCGTTGCCAAGTTTGGCACCTTAGCCTTTCCTGCTGATTGTGCAGGAGGATACATATATATAAGGAATTGAGGGTTTCTCATGAGCTGAGACAGTCGTTAGAGCTCCCCTGTCACTTTCAGAAGCTCCTAATGGCACTTGTATATAGAAAAATAATGTAGGAGCAACCAATACTGCTGTCTGCCTGACTATTTTATCCAAGCCATATCTAGGATCTCCATCCCCAAAAAGCAGAGACACCCTGCAATTCAGAAGGTTGTCTTTCCCAAGACAAATGAATGGACATGGCTGGTGAAAAATGTAGGAACTGGGGAAAAAAAACAGACAAGCATAGCGAGAAAAAGTATCAGATGTTAAAAATACACCCTGGACAGCTAATAAATAGATGGTAAAAAATTCTCTAAGTCAGAAAGAAGTACTAGCAGAAATCCACATTGCCATTCTTGAAAATTCTGGGTGAACCTTATCAGTGTGAATAGAAATAACTGGGTTACTATGAAAAGGAGCTGTGTCTATGATTTCAAATTCTGCACTTAAGATAGTTGCATTACACAGGTGTGGGAAAGTATAGATATGGGACCATACAATGTTCCTGCAATGTTCAGGCAAAGCTACATATTTTATTAGCTTCTTCCCCTTTGTAAATTTTCCCAGCTATGTAAATTTAACAGCTAAATTGCACCCACTGAATGAGTAGCATCATCAGAGTTGCACTGTACATAACTGTGTACTACCAGAAAAAAATGGGCCTGGAGCCACCTCATGTTAACCTTACTCTGCAAATAAAAATTATAGTAATAACCATTTAGGATATTCTTCTGATTTTCCCTATGAAGTTCCTCTAATAGTAAAACTGGAGAATCGGAGGAATGATAGGACTGTTAACACTGACTTGTTAGTTGGAAGTGGATGTTGTGAGTACTGGTAAGCCTGTCTAATGATTTACCATTTTGTGACCCAACTAAGCATTTAAGCTGAAATTCACATGCTGTGTATCTCCACCAAAATTTAACATTGGTTCATTCTTCCTTCAAAATCAGACTTGCGTATTTTCCAACTGTCTGTGGGGTTTTTTTCCTCAGCTTCTTTTTTCTAAAGCCTCCAGGAGGTCTTACCATTCAGGCTGCTCATGGCACTTTGATTTGGTCCTCTCATATGGAGCCATAGAATCATGGAATGGTTTGGCTTGGAGGGAACTTTCAAGGTCACGTAATCCAATCACCCTGCCATGGGAAGGGACACCTTTCACTCTGTCAGGTTACTCAAAGCCTCATCCAGCCTAATCTTGAACAATTCTAGGAATAGGGCATCCACAACTTTTCCAGGCATCACCTTCATCATAAAGAATGTATTCTTTATATCCAGTCTAAATCTGCTCTCACTTTATAAGTACTAACTCTTGCTGTGTAACTACAGGCCTCAGGGAAATGTCTTTCTCCATCTTTTTGTAAGTCCCTTTTATATACTGGAAGGCCACAATAAGGTTTTCCTGGAGGCTTTTATTCTTCAGGCTTAACTATCACAATTTCCAGCCTTTCTTCATAGGAGATGTGTTCCACCCTTCTGATGATTTTTGTGGCCTTCCTCTGGACCCTCTACAACAGGTCCCTGTCTTTCTTGTGCTGAGGACTCCTAAGATGGACAGAGTAATCCACATGGAGTCTCAGCAGAGCAGAGAGGCAGAATCACCTTCCTCAACATGCTTGTCACATTTCTTTTTATGTAGGCCAGAATATGGTTGGCTTTCTGGGCTGCAAAAACACATTGCTGGCTCATGTCTAATTTTTCATCTACCAATATCTCTAAGTCCACCTCGCAGAAATGCTCCCAATCTATTCACCTAGTCTCTATTAATAATGGGGATTATCCTGGCCCAAGTGCAGGACTTTGCACCTGAACCTCAAGAGGTCATATGAAGACATTAAAATAGAAACTGCAATGACAGCAATACATAACACTTCAGAATTTCAAGCTGGGCTTGTCAATCAGCTAGTTACACATAGGCAAGAAGGGGATTTCTCTTGTCCCAGCTGAGGAGCAAGAATTGGACCAGAAAAACACAACATTGCTTATATCTCACTCTACCTGCTGGATAGATCCTGAAATCACTGTGGCCACCAGAGAGCAACTTACTCCATAAATATTCAAGTAATATCAAGAGGATTAAGAGAAAAAGGAAGACACTAGTCAAGATGGCTAAAAATAGCAACACTCTCAGCATTTTGTTGCTCTTCAACATGATGATATACAGTAATGAAATCTCTACCATGTGACAAACTAAGTTCTGGGGGTTTGACTTTGTAATGAGACTATTATAGTTGGTATACTTGGTTTTTATATCTGTCCTAGGCATATATGCAGGAAAAGCTATTTTGTTGTAAGACTGGAATACATTATCCCAATTCTTTTTAAAAAAAACAGAATATATTCTGTTTTGCATATTTCAGCCATTTATGCATATGACTGACAAATTCATCTTACTGTTCTTAATAGTCCTAGCTGCTCTGACAGCATGACCTACACTTAACTACTCTTCATCCCTTTTCACTGATTTACACTGACTGCAGCCAGCTTTCATTAATTGGGAATTTAAAACAGAGCAGAGAAGTGAGGTTGAACTTAGGTTTCAAAATCAGACTAATCCATAAAAAATGTAGGATGCATTTTTTATTCTTACAAACAAAGAAGCCAGGAAACATTGTAGCTACTTTCACTTCTATACAAAGATTTTCTAAAGCCTTCTATAACTCTATATCAAGTCACTGGAAATGTCCATAAGATTTTCAGTCAAACTCTCACATAATCAAACACTAAGACTCATATTAAATGATGTAGTTGTGTGTACCCTACAATTCAGAAGACACATCTTGGTGGGTTCCATGAGACTGCTGAATACTGCAGAGTGACAATGCATAAGACTTGCTGCAGGAAACAAACAAAAATATCTTTTGCTTTTGGAAATTAATTTTCTATGTACCAGCTTCTTTTTTTCTTGGTAGATACCATACATCTGTTACAGAAGTTGGACTCTATTGCAATTGTCTTATGGTCACTCATTCTTAATTCACAATGATTTTAGGTGGAACATGACCTGTACTTTATTCTGGTAGCCCAGCAGACAGAATACAAATTTTTCCAATTCTAATGCATTCAGAGAACAGAGATTCATAAACTGTCTCCTAGGCAGCTCCAACAGGTCCCTTCTAATTATCATTAACTAAACCTTGTGTTGTGCTGTTACTTAACTATGAAACTGAACTTGTAGCTGAATGATGTCCCTGGGTATAAAGACAGGGTGTTGATTCAATGGTAGTTTAGAAGGGTAAAGGGAATGTATCAAAGTAAAATTCCAGCTTCTGTACTCTTCCTCAAGAATTCATGAATACGCACTAGTCATTATGCATTTGAACTACTAGAAGTAATGAAGGAACTGAAGTGTTACACTTCATTTCACAGGGTTACACTCCAGTAATGGGGAGAAACGTCATTTTGCAAATGAAATTTGCCATACCGAGTTAAAAGATTTTTATCTAAAATATTCTGGAATCTCAACAGTCTAAAGAATCTTACTAGAAGCTTTTTCAAAACAGAGCTTGGAAATAAACATCAAAAATATAATCATGGAGATTACTTGTGGTAATTCTACTCTGAAATACCTACAGTGATTAGAAACACTAAATCCAATGAAAGAAGTAGCTGGAGGGAGAAGTGTCTAGTTTTAGCCCTTTCTCTCTCTTTTAGTGTCTCTTTCTCAGCAGGCTTGCTATAAAAGCCTGAGAGATAATTTGTATTATCACTGTTACAGTGGAGAACTGATTACTATGTTTTTCATGTAAGACTCACAAATGCATTTGTGTGAAGTTTTCTCCTTTATTAATGGGTTAAATTATATTCCTATCAAGAAGGCTTTTTTTTGCTTACAATCAAAATCAATTATGCATTAAAAAACTGAGTTTGAAAATTTAAAAGTTCCTGTCATTTTTTAGGAAGAAAATCTACCCTGAGCAGCATGTCCCTTGTAGGTCCTTCACCTTTCTCTGAAGGGTACTTGTGTACTATTGTTCCCATCTCCAAAATACAGAGCTCAATAGGTAAGTATTTATTATCTCACTCCTAAGACTTATAATATTTAGTACCCATTCTTTCAAAAATAATCTATGCCAGCGTCTCTACAGACTGTTCAACACTCTTTTGCAAAACAAATACATAAATTGAAAATAGAAAGGTTGGATGGCCTTCACTATTGAGATAAACACAGTTAAAGTATCATCTTTAATTCAAATTGTCATCCATAAATAAAAGCCCCTATGGCAGGCTGCACTAGTGATTTTAGTCTGAGTTAGTTGCACTGCTGATATAAATTTAACTGCTAATGGAGCCTGTCTTGAGCCAAATCCATTCAAAGGACATCCATCCTTCAACATCTTCTTTTTATATATATATATATATCTCTAAAGATACAAGATGCAAGGATGAAGAACTACAGAACACTCTTAAATGCCCTTGTGTTATACACAGGTGAATACAGGATTACATTGGAAAGGGAAAGTAAATGCATAAGTTTGCATAACCATCCTTTGCTGAAGGATGCTCTTCACTGAGAAAGGAAAACCTTTCAGAGACACATATATAATGAGAAATGTATTATGCTGTTCAAAGTTTATTTGGTTTATTCTGTTAACATATATAGATTGTGTATAAAACTGTATCATTATATATAGACATCTATAGATGGACTAACTAAACATCAATGTTCTTTGGCCCTTTTCACATCTTAATTTCTTATTCTCCTTTTACAGAGTGAACACATATTTCTTCAAATTCAGTTGACTTTCCACATGCATTGAATGCTGCTTGTGATGTCTTATGTTCCTGTTATTTTAATCACTAGAAATATTTATTTCTGCTTAAGTAAGTATGTGTTCATAATTGTTGTAATTTTAAGTTGGCAGGAAAGCTTGGAATATTAAATAGTTTCCCTACATTCCACACTCTGTTTGCAGCCACAATATATAAAATGTATATGCTACATTTAGCTGAAGAGAAGCTTGCTACTAAACTGTTTCTTATCATTTATGAGTAATTTGCCAATAGCCTGATATTCTTCTACTGCTGAGAGATACTCTATAAAATATCATTTTATAACATTGAAATAATAACAAATAGCAGCTGTCTGGATATCTGTTTCCTCCTAAGGAGATTGAGAGTGGAAAAAAAAAGGAGAAATAAGCAGCAGGGAAAGAGGTAATGGTTTAGCTAACCAGAGTTTAACACTCTTCACCTTCCTCACTTAACTTTTCTCATTGAGAAAGCCTACTTTTCTGGTTTGGGTGTGTGTTTTTTCCTTCACAGAAGAGCATTATTCTCCATCTTAAAATACCTGCCTCTCCTTTCACCTGTTCCTTATGTGTTTCCCCTCTCCTACCCAAATACAGACACATTGTTCCAGGTGCATGCAATATATACTGATTCATTCACAACTTTAAAAAATATAATATGTAAAAAAACTACCTGTCTTTTCTGACAAAATCTGTGATTATTTTCCTCATAATATTATTCATGCTCTCAAGCATGCAGCTGATACCAAACTGGGGGTCACCAGTCAATTTGCTGTAGGGCAGGGCTTCCATCACTGCATGAGGAGGTCCCTTCCAACCCAAGCTATTCTATGAGTCTATGATTCTTTCTATGATTCTATGATTCTATGAACATGGACAGGTGGGATGAATTTGCCATCAGGAAACTCAAAGTTCAACAAAGATATGCCCTGTCCCTGTGCAAAGCCCAAAGCCCTGGGAAGGAATTTCCCTGGAACTGATACAGACTGGGGCCAAATTCACGAGCAGCTGCCCTGCAGGAAAGACCCTGAGGGTTCTGATGGGCAGCAAGCAGCACTTGGGCCAGCAGAAACTGGGAGAAAAGATGACAAATGATATCTCGGGCTGTATGAACAGAGAAAGGAGGAAGTAGCTATCGCTCTCTACACTGGACTACAACTAGATCATGCATCCACTTTTGTGCCCCTCAGTACAAGACAAAAGATTGGTAAACTGGTTCAGTGGGAATCCACCAAGAGGTGTTCTGTGAGGAGAGGCTGGAGGAGAGGAGTTTGTTCATCCTGGATGGCTTTGGAGAGAGCTAAGTGCAGCCCCCAGTGTCTCAAGGAAAAACAGGAGAGTTATTCATAGCGGTGCACCGTAAGAAGGGAAGAAAACATGACATCAGATTCCACATGGATTAGAAAAGAGAAAAGCCTGTGAAACTTACTGACCACAAATAAAAGTAATTTTGTAAATTTTTTAAAGAACACCCAAACAGTTCTGCAGATAGTAAGGATTTTAAGAGATGTTTCAGCAAATACAGTGATAAAGAACATAATCCTTGTATTTTAGGGTGTAAAACTCAAAATAAAAAAGCTAGAAATAAGTTTTCCATATGCACCTGACATTTTGTAAATAGCTCATGAGGCTTCTTGTACTTCTTCAAGTACTCATGTCAAACACAGACCATCAAAATGCACTAGTTATGGCAATCTCTACTGCAATCCAAACTGCATGGTACTTCATGTTCTCCATTATATCTATTAGCTATATTGATAATTATCTGAAATTCCAATTATCCAAATGCTTTCTCTCTCCCCTGACATTTAGATAATTGAGGTTATACTGCAGCAGGTTATACTGTATCTTTTCATTCCAAGAAAAATCTGCTACACAAACTACACCGGAAAAATTAAAGCTGAAAATTATCCACACTTTCGGAACTTGTCATGATGTAATATTTAAACTGCCCAAGGAAATATTAAAGTAATGGCAATTGATTTATTATTATTCCTCTGTTTTCTTTTTTTTTTTTTTTTTTTTTTTTTTTTCTGATTTGTGACCTATATTCCCGAGGAGAGAAAGAGAGAGGAGATTTTGGGGGGGGGGAAGTGCTCTTTTTTCTTCGTGTATTTTATTATAGATAACTTTATAGCTCAGTTGAGTGACAGGAGTTGCATTGTTTGGAGCTGCAATACTACAGTTTCCCTGGTGATCACCTAGCAGATTAGCATCTGCCAGAATGTCAGCCTTTATTTATCTTTCTCTAATGATCATCAGCAAATTTACCACTTCAGTTTCTTTGCTAGATGAATATTTGTTAATACTTGTCTTCTTAGCTAACAGTGAACAGAATCATCACTAATGTTAAGGACCCTTGAATATGCCATTGCCTCTTACAGTCTGACTGTTTCAATGGGAGTGAGCAATAAATAGTTTTTTGGATGACAATCGTTGTGTCTATTTGCAAAAATCATGGAAAGTCAAACTTTGAATTAATCAGTATTCTAAGGAATCCTGTTGAGAGACAGCACAATACTCATGCTCAGTAGTGATGGCAGTTATTCCAGTACCAGTATAACAAATAACAGCGAAATTAGGAAAGAAGTATTTTGGGTTGATGCTGATTGTGAGAGAGAAATTGAAATGCAGTGAAACTTCATTTTACACAACCAAAATACCCTCTGTGCATTAAACTACATAACATGGCATTAAACTGTAAAACCTGATTAAATAACTGCAAAAATAAAGCACATGAAAAGTACATGGCACAAGCAGGGAAAAAAACCTGAATATAAGCCAAAACTGTGCACTCACAGCCCAGAAAGCAAATCACATCCCGGGGTGCAATACAAGAAGCATGGCCAGCAGGCTGAGGGAGGTGATTTTGCCACTCTACCCTGCCCTGGTAAGACTCTATCCGCCTCTGGAGCCTTAAGCACAAGAAGGACATGAACCTGTTGGAGCAGGTTCAGAGGAGAGACACAAAAATCTGGTGGCTGGAGCAAATCTCCTACAGGCTGAATGGGTTGGGGTTATTCAGCCTGGAGAAGAGAAGGCTCCAGGAAAGTCTTATTGTGGCCTTTCAGTACTTAAAGGGGGCCTACAAGAAAGACAAGGGCAATGTTTTTAGTAGGCCCTGTTGCAACAGGACAAGGGATAATGTTTTTCATATTGAAGAGGGAAGATTTAGACTAGATACAAGGAAGAATTTTTTTTTTACAATGAGGGTGGTGAAACACTGGACCAGGTTGTCCAGAGAGGTGAAAGAAGCCCCATCCCTGGAAACTTTCAAAGTCAGGTTGGAGAAGGCTCTGAACAACCTGATCTAGTTAAAGATTTCCTTGCTCACTGCAGGGGCTTGAACTAGATGACCTTTAAAGTTCCCTTCCAACCTAAAGCACTCTATGCTTCAATTCTCTTTATAATTAATGAACTGAAATCAGAACTCTAGCAACCATCTGACCTGTGCAAAGTATCTCCTTCAGGAAAAGATGAATCTCACACTAAAAAAATCACACTTAACTTATAAAATCATACTTCACTGACTATGAAGATAGTCTAGATGACTATTCTAAGTTATAAATAGTATAGTTTGTGATTCAGAACTGTAGAAGACAAAGAATCAACAAGACCATGTGAAGAGGCAGATGGACAGACTGAAGATGGAAGGTCACAGAGGCAGGTAAATTTTAGAAGTAGGACAGGGCAAGTTCTGGGAAACAGTCCTTCAGAAAAGCAGAGATGGACAGACAAACTGGTGAAAAACCCTTCTACATTCTGTATGTCAGTTTCCTTTCCAATTTTAGAGATTAATCTCAGCTCAGAACAGCATCTGTTGGAGAATACAAAGTTTAAGTGATTCTTATGATTACATTAACAACAAAATCAATGAATTCTAGTATACTAATGTTGCTTTTATGATCTGAAAATAATTTCTTAAGGACAAAGTCAGAGTACATCCTTGGCTCTCTCTTGGAGTAAGTTCCACTCCTCTACTTCTTAGCCTGAATTTACCAGAGCACATTGTAGCCTCCTGTACTCCTAGATTCCATTTACATGGAAGCACTTAAATATATAAGGAGGTGGATTCTTAAGTTTCCTCCTAGCAGGATTCCAGATAGAACTGGAACTATAAACTGGGAAGTGTTTTCAGGCACTACAGTAAAGACCTACGCCTTCCCAAAATTTTCATTATCCTATTCATCCATATTTCATTCCAGCTTCAAGACTGAACTCTAGTATGTCAACACTATAAATCTTTTATGAAAGCTGAAAATCTTCTTTCTAAAAGAATACTGAAAAAATCAGCCTTAAGATGAAATCCAGAGTTATCTCTGTAAGAAACCTTTGAAGTTAACAGCATATCCCAAAGGGCTTTCCTTTCATCTATTTTCTCTAGTTTTACAGCAGGAGTAGCAGGAAAAGGCCATGGTATATGACAAAGTGATGCTTCAGACTTACCATCTGGGTTTACTATTCCTTTCTATGACTTCTAGTTCATCAACAAACAGGATACCTTTTTAACAGGGATGGAACAAAGACTGAAGAAAAAGGGAAATTCTCTCCATTCTAGGTTTATTTGAAGTCAGACAACTCAGCACCCATCACAGTGAATAATTTATTTGATATCCATATTCTACCCCAAGATGTCATTGACATTTTCTGTATTCCTTTCTACCCAAATCATTCTCTAAACATATCTCTGCAAATCAGTCAGCCTTGCAACACTGTATTGAGGATGAAACTCACACTACACAGCATCAGTCACACAAAATTTAAGCCTTTAATTTAAGATATTCATCTATACTCTTTCTATAGTCACTTAAAAAAAAATTATCTTTCATGGCATGATGTATTCCATCCTGTTCTGGATTTCCCCCCCCCTATCCCCCCCACCCATTTACTGTAGAAGGACCCAAGTAAAATGGCTGAAAGTAAGGTTTATGTGAGCCACGATGGGTACAGATTGGAAAAGCTTGGTTTGTTAAACTCTCTGAAGACTCCAAGTGAGCTGTTATCTTCTCACGTATGACTCACTCCATGCCTTTGAAAGTACCCCACAGAGTGCATGTTCCTGCTTCCAAAAAGTACCCCAAAACAGGAAAAAGATTATATGAGTGTACTGACTGCTAGTGCTAAGATATTCTTTGTTAGCACAACAGCAAGATACTGTTTAGCTCAAAAAATCCTGTATCTTGGCAAGCATATTTTGGCATACAGATCGGGGATGTTATTAATCACTAAGAAGAGGGAGGGCAGACATGAAGTATTTTCAGCAGTTTACAGTAAGGCTTGAGAAAATTACTTAATCTAAAATACAGATCCTAAGGAAAGAAACGACAAAGAAACATGCTGGAGAGAAATTAGACATGTTATCCCACAAAGAGGTGAAATGTGCGTGCTCTTTCTCCGAGGTGATGTAAGTGCAGTTCAGAAAAGCCTTCTTTAAGCATGGCCCAAGTATACTCAATCCCAAGATAGCTTCCAGATCTACTTTTCTCCCTACATAACAAAAAGTGAATACTGACCTTCTTCACATTGATCGAAACCTTCTTGTTTGCTTGATGTGTGAATACAAACTAAAGCCTGATTCTGCCTGCAATTTGAAGTATTCCATAGGTTTTTCCACTGCAGAAATGGCAGAAATGCTTTGAAACACAGTTGAATTGGGCAACATTGTGAAGCTTAACAACATCTGTCAGCTTAAAATACTTAGGTCTGATGTTTTTTGCTGAAATTAATTCTACATGTTGGATACAATGCTATTTATAGATATCCAAAATCTCTTAGATACTATTAAAAACTTCCTGTTGCTTAAAGGTTGTAAAAGTTTTCAAGATAGGATCTTAGAATAAGACTGACCTCAAATGGACCAAAGAATCTCCTTCAGTTTCTACCTTTTTAAAGTTAACTTTTCAAAATTAACTCCTAAGCAGTGGAATCGTGTACCAAATTTTCAAGGTAATTCAGCAACACCTTTAAAACACTGCATTCTGCTTTTGGAAATAGTTCAGTGTATGAAAAACTCTACCTCTGTGAGCAGGAATAGATTCCAAGTGTCCAGCTATGAAGGTGAGAAATCTGTTCCTCTGGTAAACTTTGTTTTTTCAAGAAATCCCTTACTGTAAAAGCCAGCTCCTTTTCTGAGTGACTAAATATGAAGGAATTGCTCTTACCAGGCCAGAGGGCATATTATTTTTTTCTGTGAATTTAATGGTGCAAACCTACTTAGCAGTCTCAAGCATAAATTTATCAGTATCCAACAGATGGAGAAACTCATCTACATTTGAATTCAGAGTGCTTTCTTCACAAAAGCACAGATAGTAATTGTGTAGAATTATTATCTGGTATTTTAAAAGTGTTTCTCTCACAAGTTAAAATAGGAACATGTTAGATGACTTACAGTTTACATGATGGCAGTATGGGGTTTGCACACAACAGTCATGGAATATAAGTCACAGTGAAGAAATTATTTCTTTGTAGGTAAGTTTGAAACTGTGAAAATCACACCAAATATGTCTAATTAATAGAAAATGTCCTTGCTGGTATTCTGCCTTATATGAGGTAGATGCAAAGTAAGGAACTGTTTAAAAAAAGAAATTATTGAAATGATTATGCATAACTTACAACACATATTTCAGTTTAATGTGGCTGTCCTTTACCATATATATACTCCAGTATTAAAACTACTGTTGAACAATATCATGTTCCTCAAAGTTACATAAGCTTTAATTTATCTGACTTGAAATTCATGTTAGTTCCTCCTAAATTTCCTGTATTCTCCATATTTGTTTCAATAATTTAAGACATTATGGTACAGTTATGAATGCTATTTGCATGGATGAAAATGCTGCATTTTGGCTGGCTCAGCTATATGAAGGGCCAGACAAATGTTGTCACAGTTGTGCCCTGTATCTTCTAGATCTGACACAATACTGGACTGTTCAAATGGAAATAGGCTATGCTAATGGAAAGTGCAATAAACTTTCTGCGGTCCCTCTAGAAGGCAGAAAAACTTGACACAAGAAAATAAAGGATTTAACTATTAATGGTGGGTTTAACAAAACACAATATCAGGGAGATCTGCCTGCTGCAACAGGGCCAAGGTCTCTGTCCAGCCAGTATGTCGGGCTTCCTCCTCAATATGGTGGAAGTGTCCCAAAGAAGGAAGTGTCCCCTCTCAGTCCTGTCCAAATATGTCAGGATGGCCAAGGTTCACTCACAAACCAACGACTTGAGAAGCCCTCCCAGGACGTGCAAGTTGGATGTAGACTCTAAGGCTTCCAAGCATCTTGAGGGAAATGAAACAGAACATTTATAAACAAATGTGTGCTTTTCAGATAAGAGAAGGTTGGAAGGGACAAGACAAAAGAGAAGGAAATATATACAAGCATAGTATTCCTGAAGAAGAAACTATATACAGAAGTCCTAGAGTCTAGAGGGTTCTTGTGTGATGAATTGCCTAAAGCAGGAGAGTATGCACAGATGTTTTAGTGCTTTGTGCAGGGCCCTATCCTTATAAAGTAAAGAATAATTCTTCTGGAGTCTGCATGTCTGTTTGCTTAATTTTCACATCTCCCTCAAGACAAAAAGTGTAAATCCTCCATGAGGCTGCAGAAAAATACCTGCTTAAAGTTATGGGAAGTCTTAAATACCCTGGAGCTCTTGGGTGATGATACACCAGGTCTGCAGGGAAAATTCAAGGAATCTTTTGTGTTGGTTTTTGGTTGTTTGGTTTGGTTGCTTTGGGTTTTGGTTGTTTTTAAACTTAACCCAACAATACCTCTGAGTTCCAAAAACCAGATAGGTGTCCCAGCTTTGCCCTGACTTCATACTGGAGTCTGACGCACTTGTATGCCAGCAAGTCCATGCACAGCCAGAGAGTGAGACATGAACAAAGCAGCATCCTGAAGGGCAGCTCTACCAGGACTCAGTGGCACCACAGACAGAAAGAGCAATGGGATTTTTTTCCTACTACCCTTTTTCTTCTATTCACATTCAAAACCCACTGACTTTAACGGGAAGAAACAACACCTAGTACACACTGGTAATACCCAAACCTGCACCTATTCATCTTAAAAAATGTATATTATGGTATTTTATGCATATTATATTGCTCAGTATCAGTATAATTTACATATTTTAATTGCATTTCAGAATAATTTTCATTCTGCAAATGCCTAAACTGAATCAAAAAGTCTTGGAAACCTTCTCAAGCTTCATGAAACATACAAGGCTAAAACAATGGAAGTGATGGAAGATAAAAATTGTGGCTGTGAACTTGGAGATTATGGTCTTCAATCCATGAACATAAAGTCTGGAAAACCTGAGATTAGTCTGAAGCTCATTAATTCTGTCACTGCAGTATTCTTTAGTCATTATGGCACTGATAGTAAGCTTAAGAACATACATATGAATATGTACAAATATCAGTTCACAAAGTTGTGAATTCTAACTATGAAATCAACCTGTGGAATTATATTGTCATATTCAGTAAATACTCAATGCACTTCAATTAGAAGTTTCACAATAAACACATATAGCAGTGAAATAATGGCACCTGACAACAGCTGATTGTTGAAAACATTTAGGACTTCCTGCTTAGACATGGAAAACGGGACTCAGCACATCACAAAAAGTGAAGTGTAGTGTTAGGAAAAAATCTGCAAATGTTTTCAAGGATAAATGCTACACTGTCAAAAGAGCACAAAGAAACTGACACAGAAAGGAACAGGCCTGGTTCTGCTTTCCTTGGTTCAGAGTTGCCCAGCCAGCATATACAGCTACCCAGCCAGTGCATGCATAGCCATGTGCTGCTTCTACTTCATGCACTAGTTAAAGGGAAGGCAAATGGAGCTGTTTCAGAAAGGAAACTGAGGGGGAAATAGTTGAGAAAGCAGGCCTAAACAGGCAAAAGGACTTAACAAGGAAAAAATGTTTACAGTGATTCTATGACAAAGGCATATTACTTGGAAGGAGAAAGAGAAGCTGGAGTCTTAAGCAGGGAAGATTTCATGAGTCTGCAGGGTTAAATTTTTATGCCAGCAGCTATGGCTACAGCACATCCGAATAGTTGATAAGGAGATGGTTTAGCTGAAGCATTGTTTTCCAGCACTTAAGTTGTCAACAATGGAAACTCAGATATAAAGAAACACAGGTTAAAATAAAAACACACACACAAGCCAATTAGTGCATTTTTTACCCAAAACAATTGCTTTAAAAATTTACTGAGATCCCTCTTCCATTACTTCTGCTGCTGCAGTAGATGTTCCTACTTGCATGTTGACAGACACCAGCTCACCAAGCATCTGCATCTACATTGCTTTGATTTGCACTCCCTCCTTGACCTCATCTTTTTCTCACATTCCTCAATTCCCATCAAATACAATTAGTTCAGATAGTCAGCAGATGCCGTTTCCAAATGAATTGCCAGGTCTTAGTTCTCTCACATCCTCTCCCTTCTGTGATTACCCCAAGTGTCCCCTTTGATCCTATTGTCAAGGCTGTATGTAAGCACTTTCTTAAGTTTCACTCTAAACCACTGATTCTTCTAGACTGCTAAAACTGTCACCCAGGCTCCTATTACCATGTATCTCAATTACTGGAATGTCCTCCCTCAGCTTGGACAAATGCAATCTGTCTTCTTTGGTATCTATTCAAAACGGATCTAAATTCATTTTCTGAGCTCATCATCTGCCTGTGTCATTCTTACCTATACATCCATCTATTGGATAGTCTTTCCTTACCTCATCAGTTACAGGTACTTACTTTCATTTCCATGAAATTATGAAGTCTAATTCATCTCCCTTCAGCCTTTTCCAAGTACTTCTTACTCTGTATTGAACAGCTCATTATGCTTCTCCTCTCTGACTTCTTAAATGCAAGGATCTTTGTTCTTTCTGTGCCATATCTGTCTATAAACATCCCTGAAAGATTAGTATGCGACAATTGAAAACATTGCATTCATGATCTGAGACCAAGATTAGAAGCATCAAGGTTCTGAATTCAAACTGCTGTAACAGTAAAGAAGGGGGAATAATTCATAGCATGGAAATTATCTAACGAATTTCTATTTAAAAGGCAGTAATCTTTGCAAATTATACTGCATGTTGCTTAAGAACAAGCAAATTTGAAAACTTATCTGTTTTGATGTATACATAGGCCACATGATAAATTTCTGTAGCTTAGTAACAGAAGTATATCTTAGAGGTAGGCTGCAGGTACAAATAGAGGTGATTACATATCTAAAGTTCACTGCCTGATATTAACTTCTAAAATTGTAGTTGCTGTGGTGGCTATCATTCCTAGCAATAAACTTAGCTTCCAGAATATCATCTGGAACAAATGGGGAAAAAAGAATATAAACACGTGAGCTAATGTTATTTTAAGATACAAATCCTCTTAAAAAAAAAAAATATTTTAAGACTGATTCTCTAAGGAAAAGAAAAAGCATTCATTGCCTGAGTTTCGTCTTTCTGTAATGCTCAACTGAGTCACCTTCACTTAACCCCACATTAACGTTTTTAAACATCTGGCTACAAAAAAAAAATGGGGGGAGAATAATAATGTTATATACAGCTTCACAATAGCCATACTGCACACTGCCTTGCTCATGGGTGGGCTGTAAAGGGAAGCAGAGGATATGTGGGGAGTCTCAGTGAGCATAAGGGCGAGGGGTGAGAGAGGAAAACCAAAGATGAAAGCTTCTGAGAAAGAACTGGATATATTAAAGCAGTAACAGTGAAGGAAAGGTGTTAGAGGTGTAAAACATCCTTCCATAGAAAAAAAGCTTTTATTTATTCTTCTGCTCATAGAATTATATGGAGGTCTTAAATTTTAGAGTCTTTATTCCTTTTCTGAATGCATAATCTTACCTTGCCTATTTCAGCAGCCATCATCATATGCCACTGGTCATGATAGTATTTCCACAGTAATATCTTTCTATCTGAAGTGGCTCAAGGTTAGGTAAGTGGAAGAAAGCCATGGTCTAAATGATACAATATTCATGACCCATGTATAAATATTTGTTTCTTAGTGTTTTCACAGGACTCAACCAACCTTCCTTCCAAACAGGGCATAGCGTTTTACATATTTTATTTCCCATTCCCATGTAACCATAGTTTTCAACAAAGAATGTCCTGAATGCCGCAAAACAGCTAGCTGAAATTAATCATCTGGGAGAACATTAACTGAGAACGTGACCTTGTTCTCACCAACAGGGAAGGGCTGGTAACCAATGTGAGGCTCAGAGACAGCCTTGGCTGCAGTGACCATGAAGCAGTTGAATTTAAGATCCCCAGGGCAACCAGGAGGACGTATTCTAAGCTTACGACCCTGGACTTTAGGCATCCAGACTTTGATCACTTCAGGGATCTGCTGGCCAAAGTGACATGGGACAAAGCCCTAGAGGGAAGAGGGGCCCAGGATAGCTGGTCAGTATTCAGGAGAGATGTATACCAAGAAAGAGAAAAGCAGGGAAGAATGCTAGGAGGCCTGCCTGGATGAGCAAGGAGCTGCTGGACGTGCTATCACTTAAAAGGAAACTCTACAAGGAGTAGAGGAAAGGACAGCTAGAATGGGGGGTATATAAGGAAGCTGCTTGAGCAGCAAGAGACCTGGTTAGGAAAGCCAAAGCACAGTTTGAATTGAATCTAGCCAGAGAGATCAAGGGGAACACTAAGAATTTCTACAGGAATATTAATGGTAAAAAGAAGACTAGGGAAGGTGTGGGCCCCCTCAGAAAGGAAACAGGTGAAATGGTGACAAGTGACCTGGAAACGGCTAAGGTTCTCAATGACTTCTTTACCTCAGTCTTCACTGAAAGGGCCTCCAGCCACACTCCTGGAATAGTCATGAAAGATAATGGCAGGGAGCAGGAGGAAAAACTGCCCATCATAAGTGAAGATCAGGTTCGTGATCACCTGAAGAACCTGAAAGTGTTCAAGTCCATGGAACCCGATGGGATACACCCACGGGTACTGAGAGAACTGGCATATGAGGTTGCTAAACCCCTCTCTATTATATTCCAAAAGTCCTGACAGTCTGGGGAAGTCCCCACGGACTGGAAAATGGGAAATATTACTCCCATTTTCAAAAAGGGTAAGAAGAAAGAACCAGGGAACTACAGGCCAGTCAGGCTCACCTCTGTGCCTGGTAAGATCATGGAGCACATTCTCCTGGAGGCACTACTGAGACAGAAAAACAGTGAAGAGATGATTGGGTACAGTCAGCATGGCTTCACCAAGGGCAAATCCTGCCTGACAAACGTGGTGGCCTTCTATGACAAGGTCACAACATTAATAGATGAGGGGTGAGGAACTGATGTCATTTACCTGGACCTGAGCAAAGCCTTCAACACTGTCCCGCACCACATCCTGGTCTCCAAACTGGTGACACATGGGTTTGATGGGTGGACCACGAGATGGATAAAGAACTGGCTTGATGGCTGCATCCAAAGAGTGGCTGTAAATGGCTCCATGTCCCAGTGGAGGCCAGTGACAAGCAGAGTCCCTCAGGGCTCAGTCCTGGGACCAGTCTTGTTCAATATCTTTGTCGGTGACAGGGACAGTGGCATTGAGTGCACCCTCAGCAAGTTTGCTGATGACACCAAACTGTGTGGTGCAGCAGACATGCTGGAGGGAAGGGATGCCATCCAGAGGGACCTGGACAGGCTGGAGAGGTGGGCACAAGCCAACTCATGAGGTTCAACAAGATGAAGTGCAGGGTCCTGCATCTGGGTCGAGGCAATCCCAAGCACTGATACAGGCTGGGCAGTGACTGGGTGGAAAGCAGCCCTGAGGAGAGGGACTTGGGTATGCCGGTGGATGAGAAGCTCAACACGAGCTGTCAATGTGCACTTGCAGCCCAGAAAGCCAACCAGATCCTGGGCTGCATCAAGAGAAGTGCGGCCAGCAGGTCAAGGGAGGTGATTCTCCCCCTCTACTCAGCTCTGGTGAGACCCAACCTGGAGGACTGCGTCCAGTTCTGGAGCCCCTATTCCAAGAGGGATATGGACATGCTGGAACATGTCCAGAGAAGGGCCACCAGGATGATCAAAGGGCTGGAGCACCTCTCCTATGAAGACAGACTGAGAGAGTTGGGGCTGTTCAGTCTGGAGAAAAGAAGGCTCTGAGGTGACCTTATTGTGGCCTTCCAGCATCTGAAGGGGTCCTACAAGAAAGCTGGGGAGGGACTTCTTAGGCTATCAGGTAGTGATAGGACTAGGGGGAATGGAATAAAGCTGGAAGTGAGGAGATTCAGGCTGGATGAGGCTCTGGCCAGCCTGATCTAGTGTGAGGTGTCCCTGCCCATGGCAGAGGGATTGGAACTAGATGATCCTTGTGGTCCCTTCCAACCCTGACTGATTCTATGATTCTAAGTACACCAATGTACCAGACACAGTATGTGAAACAGGGTCACTCTGGACTGTGGGTCAAAAGTTTTGCAAGTCCTGTTCTCTGAGCTAGCCTGATATCTAGCTCAGTAATACCAGATTAATGCAAACAGCAAACAAACTTCCAGTCTTTTCTGACCATATCAAAGTAGCAATTTTCCAATGCTATCTTCCATTGTAGTCCCTTCCCAGCACAGTCTTTGGCTTCTGAGCATTACTAATACAAACCCTTAGCCCAGGAGCACAAAACTTGATTTGCAGCATGATCTCTTACTTTGGTATACTGTCCTATATCCATCCATACCATGTTCAGTTCTATCTGTGGCATGTACTGTAAATTTTCAGCCACAATTATTATTTAGGTGGGTAATAAAGATTTTTGAATGCCTTTTTGAAGTGTATTGGAGCCTAAAAATGAAAGAGACAACACTCTGTCTGTGCAGAGCTTTTCTCTGCATCTTATGAATAAATACTATTTGAAACAGTTTGAAAGCTGGTGATTTAGTCTGTCTGCAAGCCTTTGACAGAAAATTATGTCAATATATAATTTTACAACTACATTTTTATTTGCTTTGGTGCATTCAGTTATAACAAAAAATGTTTTGCTTTTCCTATTAAAGTTATTTCACATGTAAAACATATTCTCAATAAATTTCAAAGGATAATTACATAATCTTAACTACATTTATTAAATTCTACCTCCTCTCTTTTTAATCTGAAATACACACTGGACACCAAATCCACTAAAGAGAAGTGAAGATGATGAAGTCTCTAACAGGACCAACATGTGATATTTACTTCAGACTAGTAAAGGAGCATGGCACTCCAGTGCCACATCTCCACTCATTCTATTTACTACAAATGCCAGACATCTCGTGTCCTCTTCCTGTTTTTCAGCAGAAGGTTAAATCTCTTACAACAATCTTTTTAATGAATGCTCTGCTCTTTATGGAAAAATAGAATTCCATCAGAGAAAGGGTTAAGTGCCTAAACCCTAAAGCGTTTGAGTTTGGCTGAAACAGAAAGCATTTGTGTGCCTTCCAGAAGCTGCAAGTTGGGCTAGGGTCACCACTGTACACTTCCTCATCCTTAGGATACAGTGGCTCATGTGTCACCTAAAAGCAAGCAGGCTGTAACAGAGGAGTCATGCACTCCCACTGGGGACCCATGATGACAGCTTAGAATCAAAGTATTTGATTTTCAGTGGGTATACTTCAGATTTTTTTTTTTCCCATGTGAAACAAAAATATTACCTTTCCATTTTTATAGCAAAGGTTTGTAATTTGGCTACAGGGATTTTTAACTTATCTTAGTTTCTAATTTAGGACTTGAGCTATTACCTTGTAGATGTCCAGGAATCCACACTGATGGTCAAATCGTGTGTAGAGTTCGTTCAGCATGCTGATGACCTGCATGGGTGTACACTGTGCACAGATGGCAGTGAAGCCAACAATGTCCGAGAAAAGCATGGTGACATCATCAAACTTCCTGGCCTGAACCTGTTGCCCCTGCCACAACTGTTGAGCCACTTCTTCAGGGAAAATAGAAATAAGAAGATCTACGGTTTTCTTTTTCTCCTCTTCCAGGGCTTGGTGTGTGCATTCTAGCGTCGCCTTCAGCTTATCCATTCGTTTTTTTAAGCCATCCTGGGCTTTTGCTTGCTCCCCAACCAATATGACATCACGAGTGGCATCATGGATAGGTATGTCTGAAAGATGGAGGCCTCGGCCCATCAGTTCATCCAGCTTGTCCACACAGGGGGAACCCAGAAACAAAACTGAATTTGATTCGGGCACGTGAATCATTTGTCCTTTAATTTCCATCACCTACAAAATAAAAATAAAGTTTAAAAAAAGGGAAAATTAGCTGATAGATGTGGATCCCCATTTTACCCTCCTCATCTTTCCTCCTCAGCTAAAAAAATAAACATAAACTGTAACCTTTCATATAGAAGCCTCTTGCACTCACCTGTTCAAGTAATGAGACTCACATAGTCTACTCATCAAGGTGAGTCAAAAAATAGCCAATACTGTCACAGATGTACTCCCAAATCAGATGTTGGATTACATTTCAATCCAATTAAATAAGAAAGCACCTACAATAACATGCAATTCTCATAACAGCATGTTAATAACACTTCTAAATTTTGCTCCTGGAATGTACCTGGCCTTAAATTCCAGAGAAGATCCTTCTATGTTACTTAGCTATAAATTATAAAAAGCACAAAATTAAACAGAAATTACAACTATCTGAAAGGGGCTGCTAAAATGGTGAAGTAGCTTCTGTTCTTTTTCAGGGAAAAAAAAATAAACTAAGTCAAATGTGGCCATGTTATAGAGGAATCAAATAAGAACAGAAGTGAGAAAGCATTCTATAAAATAATGAATGGTATGGAAAAGTCTGCCAGTGCTCCTATTGCCTTTTGCCTTCTCATACATGCAGAGCTGTCTGACAGCCTGCAGATTTCTTGGTGATACAAATTCACATAATTTGTATTTGCAGAATAGACGAAGGAACAATAGAAAAGGAGTAGCACGTGGTTCATCACACTGTTTTATAGATGTTTGCATTTGCCTGTTAGATGGCTAGATGTTTTGAGTGCTGTCCAGTGGCTGTTATCAGGGAGGCCCTGGCTTGTCACCTCTTGGTCCATGGTGGCACTTGAACACAGAATTAGCAAACTGAAATGGACACTGAAAACCAGCTGTAATGATGTACGTGACATATGGGGCTATGCACATTCTGATTTTTATTAAGTTTTTACTAACTGTCAAGTACTGTAAAGGGACGCTTTCCACCTGAATATAACATTTAAAAAGCAAAACCAACCAAATCAGTTTTCAAAAATTAAGATGAGCATGTTCTGTTTGAGTAGAAAGTGATCAAATTGGATAAACTGAATCTCTTTTTAAATACAGCCTCCATAGTCTCTGCCATGAAAAACAACTGCCCTTAGTGTTTTCATTCCAAAACTGCACAAAGACCAGGGCAATACAGCGCTAGGTGATCTGAAAAAAATCACAGTCCTTAACCCAAGGATCTCATTGTCAAAACAGGCACCACACACATACTTTGTGTGTCTAAGCACACTATTAGGTACCACAATGCCTTAAATCTGTGTTTTTCCTCCAGTCTCTGGTTCTGTCATTGTTTAGGCATTCCATCACTCTCACATGGTTCACTCTATCATTTGCCTCTCCTTTCTTCCATAATCCTTCGAAGCAAAACAGGAAAGCCTCAATCAGAAAATCCAGAGCTGTCTGCAATAGTGATGTGATTTAAAGTGTCCAGAGGTCTGGAAGCTCCTGTTCAACTGACCGCTACCCTGATGTGGTACTTTCCATATTTATGGCAGATGCTGGAAAGCTCCTGCTTCTCTTAGGAATTTTTATGTCACATTAATATGCTGTCATTGCAGATCCTACCATCAACATGGGGACTGAGTGTATCCCATCCACATATCCCTCTGCCTCCATCCTCTACGCTGCTAGCAACCCAACAGGTCTAGCTTCTGAGGTCAGCCTGGGAACTCACTAAGTGAAAGTAATTAAAATTGTCATTTTCCCTAATTTATGTTCCCATGAACCTATTAATATTTACATTTCTAGGTCTTGTTTCTTCAGCTTTGCTCTGGGACAGACATCTCTCTGAGAAAACTAGTCAGCTACCTAGATGGACAGATTCAGGGCTCCAGACTAACTGTTCTTTTTAATTTTTAAAATTTATGGCTCCCTGCTCAAAACATAAAGGAAATCTGTGCTTTCTCATGCCTTCAGCTTCATGCTTTCAAAGAGCACATACAAAATTGGTTTAATTCTGAAGTGCTAATTGACAAACGTGAAATACATGGTATGATGTTTTTGTATTTTGTTCACCTTTGCCAGACATTTTTTTAATTTTCTGTTCCTAGAACTTCATTGGCATGCAAAATAAATGTATTTCATATTATCACTTCTTTCTTCCATCTTCAGAAAACAGAGTGTCAGCTCAGGAGGAGAGAGTGTGACCACAGACCTTTGGCTGAGCCATCCTGCCTGGGGGTGGGCTGCTTGTCAGTAAGACAAGGCACCTGGCTTGGAGCCATGTTTTTTTCTGTTAACCTGCTGTGAGACTTAAGGAAAATTGATGCATCCCTCTGGGCTCCTGCTTCACCTTTGTCAATTTGAGGTGTTAAACTCTTTGACACGATCTCTGTCCGTGTGAATGTATTGTGCCAATCCTTACTGGATGGATTCTCCTCAGGAAGCACCGATCAAGTGAATAACATACAAAACCCAGGCACTCCAGAGTCCCCCTGCTCTGCTTCTGGGTAATTCTAGGCAAATTATCAATTCCGAGTGCTTATTTGGCCTTTCAGCACAGCAGGAACAACGGTATCGATCACCCTACAACACACTTTGAGACTTAGGTGTAGGAAGCAACAGAAGACACAGACAAACCAACAAAAACTAACAATTACCTCTTCTGTCCAAGTGAGTTGACCTCCTTCTTCAATAAGAGGATTTTTAGAAACTTTTGCAAAGATGTCTCCCTACACAGCTGCTTAGTTTCCTAAAATTGTCAAAGGTTCAGTGCTATTTCAGCTTTATCCTCTGAATGTTGTGAACACTTGTTCTGCCTAACATGAATTGGTTCATATTTCCTATCACTCCTTTCATGTTACATTAGCAGTTCTGATGTCCTGCTCTCTCTTGATAACAGAGGGTTTGATTTTTAGAGAATGGCCAACTATTCTCTTGGCCAACTACTCTCTTGGTCAACTACTCTCTTCAAGTTGCCAAATTAGGCAACTGGACAGCAGAAGTAAAACTGCCCCAGCTAAGACTCCCCCACCTAAAACTCCCCCACCACTCTTCTCAGTTTTCTGAAGCCCTTTCCTTTCTAAAGAATTTTCTGTAACAATTCGGACTCTTTCTAGAAGACTTCAGTCTGCAACTATGATTCACCTCTTTTCTTTGGACTCTTGTGCTTCTTACATCCTTCTCTGTACCTTAAAATAGAACTGAAAGAAATGGGATCTCAGATTTGTCTGAAGCTTGGCATAGCAAGTCATAATTCTGGGCATCTCCCCAGAGCTGGCTTTAGACCTGAACAGTAAACCCACAGGCAATCAGGATTACATCATCTATCTTTCTTGTAAGCAGAGAAAGACTGAAACACTTCTGTCATCAGTTGTAATTCATTATTGCTACATTTCATTGCTTTCTTGTCTTTCTAATAGTATTCTCACTGAGTTAGTCCACTGTTTTCAGAGGATGTTCTCTTGATTTATAGTGGTGTAAGAGAGCTCATTTTGAAATGAGCAATTACACATCATATTTTGCAGGATTACATTGCTGTCAATGATGGTATGGTCTAAGTAGCTCTATGATGAAAAAGAAAAAACCCTACAGCTGAATTTTAGTTCCACTGAAACCACAAAGAGTGAAGAAAGAGGAGCAAACAGAAGAGGCCCTGCTTTCAGGAGCTCTTTCAGCCTCTCCTCAAAGACCCACCCAGGAAACACTGACAGACTCTACAGCTGCTGTTTGAGAACATGAAACAGCCCCCTACTGTGCCGCACACCAGTGGCTACTTCATCAGATACACAATATCCAACACTCTGCATGCTCTGGATGCATGCCACCTCACCATTAAATGTGGATCAAATGCCAACTCCACTGCCTACTCTTTAAGGAAAAGCATAGAGAAAAGCCTCATCTGTTGCACTGATAGAAGATGGCATTTCTCTCTACAAAGACAGGTGTCTTGGAATAGTGTACACACCTTCTGGAAAATATTAATGGAAATATGAGGTGGTGTTTTTGAGAATGAATTGGAACATTAAAATATCATTTTCTTCATCAGGTTGGGAAACTTAGGCCATACTTCTGTAAACAGTTATACATGTATGCTTGACTTCATACAGTGAACAAATTCAATGAGAGTGTAATAAATATATTTTATATTTAATATTCTGGTGGTGGTATCTTCAGGCACCACTGTAACTTATTTACAAAGTATATTTACAAGCTCTGTTATTCGGTTGTGGGTAATATATTTCACATACAAGGAATATGAAGACAATTAAGCAATTTAAGCAAAAACTGGAGATTTCCAACACGGCGATTCAAATTTGAAATTGAGGTGCCACGATCTGCGGTTTCCCACAAGAGGGATTCTATAGCAAAGTAGCCAGGTACTCACGGCTTGCTAATTTGTCCAGTATCTTTCCAGATGCTGTAACTATAATTCAGGTAGTTCTTGGCTCGAAGAGGGCTAAGGGGCCTCTCTTCTCACATGCATTCTGGTGCAGGGCTCTCAGAGCTTTGACTGGCTTGCAGTCTGTGGTGGACAGCTTCTCCTCTCTCGGGCGCTCTGGCGTGGGACTCTCAGAGCTTTGATTGTCTCGCAGTCTGTGGTGGACAGCTTCTATTCTCTCGGGTGCTCCAGCACAGGGCTCTTGGAGCTTTCATCGGCTCACAGTCAGTAGTGGATGACTTCCCCTCTCTCAGGTGTTCCAGCAGAGGCCTCTCAGAGCTTTGTTCATCTTGCAGTCTGTGGCAGACAGCTTCTCTTCTCTTGGGTGCTCCAGCACAGGGCTCTTGGAGCTTTCATCAGCTCACAGTCAGTAGTGGATGACTTCCTCTCTCTCAGGTGTTCCAGCAGAGGCCTCTCAGAGTGTTGGTTGCTTTGGGCTGTAGCAGTGAAGCTCTTCCAGGATTCAGATCTCTTGGGGATTTTCCCCTTTCCTGCCTCCAGCACAGGACTCTTGGAGCACTGGTTGCTTTGTTCCAGGTACAAGGACA
Organism: Indicator indicator; assembly: GCF_027791375.1. Classification (NCBI taxonomy): domain Eukaryota; kingdom Metazoa; phylum Chordata; class Aves; order Piciformes; family Indicatoridae; genus Indicator; species Indicator indicator. Next base: position 17,204,478 of record NC_072010.1, read on the forward strand.
GCTGTAGTTTGCCTATTAGGACAAGCTCTTTAGCTGCAACTTTGGCAGCATTTGGCTCTTGTTGCTTTCTTGATAAGAATAAGGCAAATTGCCTACCTTCTCAGCTGTTTTAAATACTGTCTAAAGACAATTAAAGTCCATTGGTAAGGGAGAAACCTGATAGCTTCACCTGTAGAATTGGGGCATGTCCAAACATGGCCGGGGCACACACAGTTCACAGATGTGTTACATGGTTAGTTACATGTGCTACACATTTACCTGGACCACCTGGACCCCAGGAAATGTCCTGGCTTGCAAATTCACAGGTGCTTAGCCCATTGTTTGGGTTAGGGCATGTTTTGGTGTTTGTCCCTTCAGGACAGAGAATAAACAAAACTCCTTCTTTAACAAGATCACAATTATTCAGAAGACTGGGAAGATTGGGGAAAACTCGGCTTATGACAAACCAACTTGGACACTATCAAGAAAAATAAAACAAGCTCAGAAAAAAAAATAAAAAACAACACACCAAAAAAACCCTAAAAAAACAACACTGCACATTGAGGATAAGAGTACAGGGTGACTTTTAGAAAGGAGAGACAGTTGCTAATCTGAATTTTAAAACAGGTGGATTCACCTCTCTGAATAGGATACATGGCAGTGTCTCAGGGACATGTACAGCAAGATATTCCAAAGTATTTGACAATTTAGGGTGTTAGGGGATTTTGTAAGCACTGGACAAGGCAAAAGGACACTTTCAGAAAGAAATGCAGTGATTCTGCTTATGTTTCCAGGTGACACATCTAGAAGAAGCATTGCAACTATGATGGACAACAATGGAACTATGTAAACAGGACTATGCAATCAAGAATAGAGCCTGGAAAACACAGGAAGTAATTCTTATTCTCTGACCACCAGTGTTCAGGCCTCAAATGGGCAAATCTATTCTGTCTTGGTAAAACAAACAGCTGGTTCAGCTACTGAGTAAGGCAAAGAGCAATGAATGTGAGGAAAAGTCTAGAAAGTATGACCTACAAAGATCTTTGAGAAAAACCCAAATGGTTTACCTAAAAGATGAAAAATCTCAGGGTGGGGATATGAAAATCTTCAAATACACTAAAAGATGGTGCAGAGGTGAGGCAGCTCTACAAATCCAGTGGGAAAAGCTTTGCAGAAAAGGATCTGGGGGTCCTGGCAGACATCAAGCTGAGCACAAGCCAGCAATGGGCCCTTGCATCAAAGATTAACAGTATTCTTGAGAGGTACAGAAGGTTGAAGCAGGTGATCCTCACCCTCTGCTCAGCACTAGTGAGGTCACACCTGAAGTAGTGTGTCCTGTTCTGGGCTCCTCCATACAGAAGGGATGTGAACATACTGGAGAGTACCCAGCAAAGGGCAACAAAGATGAGTAAGGGACTGAAGCATCTCCTTATCAATGCATAGAAATACCTGGAGGGAGGATGCAAAGATGATGGAGCAAGGGTCTTTTCAGTGATGCCCAGATACAGGACAAGAGGCAGTGGGTACAAACTGACACGCATGAGGTTCCTTCTGAACATTGAGGAACACTTTTTTTACAGAGCACAACCAAGCACTGGCACAGGCTGCCCAGGCAGGTTGTGAAGTCTCCATCCTTGGAGATATTCAAGAGCCATCTGGACATTATCCTGAGCAACTGGCTCTAGGTGGCTCTTCTTGAGCACGGGTTTGGAACCACATGACCTGTGCAGAGGTCCCTTACAACCTCAACCTTCTGTGGCTGTGAAATGAACAAGAAGTAAAAGGATCACATTGGAAAACAAATAGTTTCACGTGGGATAAAATTCTGTGCAAAGGGCAGTGAAAAACGGAAACATCAAGTAGTGAAGAGCTGGATTCTCCATTACTGGGGATTTGATAATTGCTGTCAAAGGTGACTAGCAGAGGGATGAACCAGTGACTTAACAGAAATCTGGGTGGGAACAGGGAAGAGAAGCAGGAGGATATAATTTTGTCTTGAAACAAAAATGACTTGCAATGCAAGTGTGGACATTGTGGAATTCTTTGCTTCACTCAGTTTGCAACCAAACTTCTTACAGGCAACAACAGAAACAGGTGTGTCTAGAATAAAATTTAAATGATCTATGTGAGATATCTAAGTCAGGGTCAAATGAATCCCATCTCCTGTGTAGAAATACTTACATTTCTCTGTTGTAAAGGGAGCACAAGGGCACAGATGCTTACACTTAGAATCATAGAATCACAGAATCAGCCAGGGTTGGAAGGGACCACAAGGATCATCTAGTTCCAACCCCCCTGCCATGGGCAGGGTCACCTCACTCTACATCAGCCTGGCCAGAGTCTCATCCAGCCTGGCCTTAAACACCTCCAGGGATGGGGCCTCAACCACCTCCATGGACAACCCATTCCAGGCTCTCACCACTCTCATGGGGAAGAACTTCTTCCTCACGTCCAGCCTGAATCTCCCCACTGCCAGCTTTATTCCATTCCCCCTAGTCCTGTCACTACCTGATAGCCTAAAAAGTCCCTCCCCAGCTTTCTTGTAGGCCCCCTTCAGATACTGGAAGGCCACAATAAGGTCACCTCAGAGCCTTCTCTTCTCCAGACTGAACAGCCCCAACTCTTTCAGTCTGTCCTCATAGGAGAGGTGCTCCAGCCCTCTGATCATCCTCGTGGCCCTTCTCTGGACATGTTCCAGCATGTCCATATCCCTCTTGGAATAGGGGCTCCAGAACTGGACGCAGTCCTCCAGGTTGGGTCTCACCAGAGCTGAGTAGAGGGGGAGAATCACCTCCCTTGACCTGCTGGCCACACTGCTCTTGCTGCAGCCCAGGATCTGGTTGGCTTTCTGGGCTGCAAGCGCACACTGACAGCTCATGTTGAGCTTCTCGTCCACTATCACCCCCACCTGTCAGATGAGTCTACCCTCTATAAGAATAAATTTAATTAATAGCAGTAAAGATATTCCTGTGTAAAGACACATAAATGCAATTATATAAGCACACCAAGGGAAGCAAAACTAAAAGTCCTCTATTAGTCTAACAAACTTCTATTTCAAATGCTCCAAATCTCTATTAAATTAGTTAAAAACTTGATATGCTCATAAATTTAACTGCTCTGTGGCTGGCTCACCATCAACAGAGGCACAACACAACTCTAACTTTAAACAAATGAACAGATATTACAACCTCTCTAATACTCCAGCTCTGCTTGCAGAGTAGGGTAAATCAGAGCCACAGTAGCAAAACTAACTGTGGAGAAAGATTCATGCAAATAAGAAGAAAATCATACTCAACTGAAGCTGTCTTATCTGTAGATGCCCATTAAAAAGGAAAAAATTATCTAAATTGAATATAAAAATCATAAGAAAACATCAGCTTCAATTACACCTCTATTTTATTGAAAAAGCTGTAAGAAATATATATCATCTCCACAGAAATGAAAAACTATTATTATTTCAATCGATTCCCTATGCAACTGAATAAACTACTCAGTTTGCTCAGCACAACTCAGGATGTGCTCAGGTTCCTGGAAAAGCATAAAATTCAAACTCTCAACATTTGCTTGAAAGACTGAATTTCCAGCTCAATGCATTGTCAAAAGAACATTATTCCACACAGCAGCATAGGGACTACTGCAAATTTCTTGTTATTTATAGTAATCCCTGGGGTGTTACATAATGTACAACAGTCTCAAGACCAAAGTGACCAAATTTAACATTTTCTGTACATGGTAGATAGCTTGCAAACACAGAATGGAAGCATTAATATTGCAAGGGACCCACCTTTAGGAAATCCAAAACTTTGTTTTGGAATACATTCATGTTCTATAATGTAAAATACATTTGATGTGATATGATAATGAGATAATCATTAAAAAGTACTTCAGTTGGACCTCCAAAGCAATTCCTTGCTATCAAAAACTAGATAAAAAGTAAACAAAGTAGGGTTAGATAGGACTCTCTCCACCTGAAGCACAGGTATGCATGACAAATCAAAACATGGAGGCAACTGTAAGTAAAGGTGGACAGGTAAAGGAGATGTCTTTATCCTTCGCACATTACTTTGTCAAAGCAACTAACTAAACAAAGGAAACTGTGGATTACACCTGAAAAGATCATGATGGTTTACAGTTTCTCCTTTATTGTGGTTGATGGTACTGCAGACTGCTCCTCAGGTAAGTCCAAGATAAATCTAGCTCTGAGACATAAAAAAATCATGGGAAAATGCATCCTTCAAAGGAACCTCTTCACAATAAAGCCAAGAGTTATAACGGTCAAGGTTTAGGGCTGAGCGGACTACTAGAGAGCTGATACATTCTCTCTATTCATTCTTCTCCCTTCTCAAAGGGAGAAAGGAAATAGAGAGAGAGACTGTGATGGTTTGAAACTGTCTTTTTAATTTTTCTTCTCAAAGTTCAAGCAGAGAAAGCTAAAGAGTGTAAATAAGTCACGATTGGGTGTAAGAAAGCAAAATAATGATTGTTCTAAACACTTCCACTGGATAGATAGAAATGTTTAAGAACTACTACTCAAAAGAAAGTGGGGCAGTCTGCAGTCAGGGCAACTTGCTGGGCTGTCTGGCTGCTGTTTCTTCTTCTCTTCTGGCTGAAGATAACACACTGACCTTGGCGAGCTAAGTTAACACACTCTTAGCTTCTACCTAACTAACTGCTTTCTGCCAGGGGGATCTGGGGGGAGGCAGCCCTTGGGAGAGAGGGCCCTTGGGAAAGGTCCCCTTTGGGGGGAAGCAAAGGGAGCTTGGTTGTACTTTTCTGTTGATTGTATATATTTGTAAATGTTGTGAATTTTGTATATTTGTACATATTCATTACATTTCATCATAGATTGTAGATCTGCTTGTAAATACAGCTTTCATTTGCTTCCAGACTGAGCTAGCCTGGTTATTGTTGGTGTGGGGGGAATTTCAGCTCACACTGACACATAGACTTACAGATTGAAAAAGAAAACTAAAACAGTATTAATAAATAATGAAAATAATTATATAAATAAAAGCAATATCAAACCAAATCCCCCAAGGGCAATCCCATCACCATTGGCCCTGATGCTGTGGGTAAGCACTACTGAATTAGTCCCAGACTGGATTCAGCAGCAAAAGGGGAGTCAGGAGCTGGATTTGGGAACTAGATTCAAGAACACACAACTTGGGATCAAAGGCAAAAGAATAGAGACCTTCTTGGACACTAGCCATTGAAGAAGAGAGCCTAACCCTTCCAATCCTTCTGCTTTATACTGAATATGACATATGGAATGGAATACATTGTTGGTCAGTTTTAAGTCACCTGTCCTGTTACTCCTCCCTGCAGGTGCAGCCTTCTATTTTACAGCACCTCAACATGGAGCACAAGGTGTAGCAGTGGCTTTGGTTTCTATAGAAGCAAGCATAAGCAAGAGATTTTCTGCATACCAATCCCTGGTAGTAACTACTGAGCACTACCACCTCCAGAAGCATTCACTGTCTGCAAAAATATGCTATTAACTTCAGAAAGTGCAGTTACTTAGAAGACACAAAGCTGAAAAGTAAAATCACTGATCAGAACTGGTTCTGTCAAATCAGGACCCACAACTCAACCTTCTATGTGCCCAAGTCAGCTCCCTTCATGGATGCTCCCAGACAAAGCAGTGGAGAACTCAACATGGCAGATGGACAGAGCAGGCTGACAAGGTGCTGGTGCCAGGCTGCATGGTACTGAGGAAGAAAAGACAGTTGCTAAAACAAGAAGAAGAAACTCACCAATGTTTCCATGATCATTTCAAAATCCCCTTTAAAGTCAACTCACTGAGATTACCTTGGGTATTTTTTCATAAATATACTGAAATACAAGCTGTCAGAATCCTGAGGTCACCACCAGCCTGACTGTTCCTGCCCAGTACCCTGGGGGGCTCTCCTGCCATGCCCAGGGCCCAGGACTCCATGTCAGCCCCTTAAGGCTGTCAGTCCCTGCCTCTGCCGTGCTACAGCAGGTATCTCATGCTCTCAAAGCCCTGCCCTGATGGGCCATAGGGCCCCCTGAGCTGGGCTCAAGGCCCAGCTCAGTCTCAGGCTTACACCACCCCCAAGGAGGTGCCAATGCCCAGTGCTGGGGCTGCCTGCAGGCTGCCCTTCTCCTGGCTTGGGCAGTTGGGATGGGCCCTGGCTGCCATTCTCTGCCTGTCCACCCTCAGTGATCCTTCTGGGTCCCTTCCAACTCAAGCTATTCTCTTTTTCCTTTCACTGCAAAATCTATTTAAATCCCTTAAGACTGTGTTCAGACCACAAACACTTCGATTGGTGTGGTAGACTTTTAGGTATTGATGATAACACATCTTGCTGCTGCTTTTTTAAGTCAGGATACCCTATGCAGATATACAGCTATCCACCTTACTCCAGCAACACAGAATTAAACTTTTACAGCACCAGGGTTAAAAAAAAAATTGTGTTGGTCGGGAGCAGAGCACTGAAAACAATTTTGGGGAAATACTCATTTGTTTAGCCTAGTATCTTTCTCTCTAATGTTGATTAGATTGCTTCTGGCAGTCAGGGGGAGCTAACCTGGCTCTTCATGGATGTTGGGGGCTCAGAAGCTGTAGGATTTCTGCTCTCAGATCAGTACCCAGAGCCTGAAATTAAGAACTGCAGGAGCATCATGCAACTTCTCAGTAAGATTTACAATCTCAGCATAAAGTTTAAAATGGACAGGGGGATTAACTGCTCTGAGAAGTTGCAGATTCTGGGGGCATTCCAGTTTATCAGGTATTTCACCATTTTTCATGGAACTTTGTGTCAGCCAAGAGACTTTTTGAAAAAAATCCTGAAAACCAGAAGCCCTGCTGCTTAACAGGAACTGTGGGAATGGTGGTAGCAATAAACACACTATAAACAAGAGGTCCCCAAGCAACACTGTTTTAATTTTGAATTTCAATCAAAGCAAACTGCACTTTTTGTACTTATGACCCCACCGCAGTTTGATTACAACAAATCAAAGTGCAATGGAAATTTCCCACATTTAATATTCTCTTCATGTTCACGAAAGACAAATGGCAAAGAATTACACTACATTTGTAGTGAACGTGTTATCACTATTTCTTATGTAAGTCTTTCCCAAGAAAAAGAAATGGATTATTTTTGTTGCATTTTTCTTTCCACTTTTTAAAAAAGGCATGAAGAATGAGAAAGGAAGAAAGTAATATTTGAGAAAGTCATTAAAGCTTGCTGAAAAGTTGGCTTTTCAGTTCAAACAAATCTCCAATAGCCTGAGAAGGCAGTGAGGTGTAGGGCAACAACAATGAGCATTCATTTTGACCACTTCACAGAGGTAAACCCCCTAATTCTTACTATTAAATTAGCTGAAATAATTATGACAAATCAATAGATATAGTCCCTAAACCAATATTTTTCATGTCATTTTCTGTACCTGCTTATATTTTAAGAGTATTCATATGCATTATCATTTGCAGTATTATTTATAATAGTTATTTCTTGACTTTCAAAAATTTCTTCTGTGCATAACTGTTAAAATGTATTTAGTCAAAAGAGAATCTTACGAATCCTGTAACAAAGTTATGAGCCTCAAAGCAACATATTTTGCTTTTGGTGGGGTGGGGACAGGAGGAATAATGAATCTTCAGGGGAAAAAATGAAACTGTGGTTTCAATTTCTGATTCCTGGAAAAAATGCAAAGATCAGGTCTGCAAGTCTGCAGACAGCCTGGCCCCCAGGGATATGGTGCTCATGGGGGTAAGATCAGCATACATAACACAAGTCTCTGGCTTGCCATTGGCTTTAATAGTGCCCAAGCTGATCCTTACTATGTTAGCCTTTACACAGATAGCTGTGAACATGCTGAATCACAAGCAGTGAATTCCAAGTCTGACTAGAAGACAATGTACTATCATTATGTACCTCTTCCTGCTCAAATGCTTCTTCAAATCCTTGTCTCTCTTTTTCTTGTTTTGAAATTGTCTTACAAAACAGTATGATGACCAGTAGCCAGAGCAAGGTAAAGTTCAGCACATTTTGCTAGACCCATTTTTACAAAGAGTCAGTGCATCTGCAGGGAAATCTTTTTTATGATATGTCTAATATAAATTAATAAGAATAATTTAAGATTGCCTTTAAGTTATGACATTCCGTTGTTTTAAAACAAACATATCATTCTACTTTTACCTTCTATTTACATCACTCAAACCCAGCATCAAAGATCTTTCCATTTGTTTTGAATAATTTAACAAAAAAACTAAGAACAGTTGAATTAGACAACAGTAACAGGTGATTGAAAGACACTAAAGGATAGGCTCAGACTATGGGTTCAGGCCTTCTTAAAACTGAAAATTCATCTTGTTCCATACAACTATATCTTCTTTTTTTTTTTTTTTTCCTTTTTCCTTTGGTAAAGCTGCCATACAGCAGTGTGTGGTCACACCACAGCTGAAAAAACAATAGCAGGGGCTGAAACACCCCTGGAGACACTACTCTGACAAGGGCCATTTTTGCCCTATGTTGTGCAAACACACCACATCACATCTTTGTTTTTCTACTCAGCTTATGCTGCAACATTCTCAACTTAAAAGTCAGGTTAACGACACAACTTCACCAAGACAATATCTCTCATTAAAAATCTCTAATTATCTCATGTATGTAAACACCCTTTATAACTGATGAATATTAATTGTTAGTTTGTTAAACACAGCTATTGTTATTTATTTCTATCAATGTCAACCAAGCAAGATTGCAGAAGAATGTGCCAGTTCACTGAAGGCAGTGGAAAAGCTCCCATTTTCTACAGTGTTACTTTCTGGATTAGCTCCTTCCATTTTCGCAGCAAGCTTTGTGCAGGTGCACAAATCAATCTTGCATCTAATCCCTCCAGTAGCAGTACTCAGCTCCTAGAAAAAGCTTCTCATTTGAACGTGATCCGTCCCAGCCACCTGACATGACTTGCCAGCAAAATGTACCCTTAGTAATTTGTGCTATTTCCTGCTAAATATTTTTCTTTCTCATATTCAGGTTAGTTTGTTTCTTTGTGGAAACTGGTTTTATCAAAATTCAATTAAATGGTTAAATGAGAATACATGTTTATTCATGAAAACAGCAGGCAAAGAGCAGCAGAAGCAGCTCTCCCTTTTGATCTGTGCAGAACAGATATATATAGTAACCATTAAGAGATGTGACATTTCATCACCAACCTAGGTACCTTAAAATTCCTGTGATTAAAAGATCTCTTAGCCCATGCACTAACTAGCTTGCAGACAGTTTTCTTCTTTAGGACTTAAAGGCTCCAACTCTTTCCCTATTTCATCTTACATGCATAACTGCAGCAAATTCCTGCCAGCACCACACCATGGAAACTAATTAGATGTGAAGTCCTCTGTTGGCATTTTTACTTTGTTTTTTCTCTTTATTACCCCATATATCAAGTACTTTCGTAGCTTTGATAAAACACTACCATTAGAATTTGATATTGAGATTAATTAATTCTGATCTCTTGGTACAGTATAAATTTTCCTAACACCAGGAGAAGAAATTTCATCTTTTCCCAATCCGATCATTCTTAAGTTAGATATAATTAGGACTATTCTACCTCTCACTGAAGTAATTGTAAATATATCCAGCTGGCCTTTAAAATGAAATTTTCTGGTTTTCTTAAAAAGATTGAATTTCTTTCAGTATGTTCAACATAATACATGAGAGCATTAGGAGACCTTTCATCCATAACCTTCTATTAGCTACCATGTTTGACGTGTACCAGTAAACGACAGTCTTCATGTGGAGTCTCTTTCAGGCCATGCTAAAGATTTGAATTTGGGAGCAATGCATTGGCCTGGTTTTGTAGTCCCAGGTTAAGGGTGTCATTTTTAACAAATTGTACAATGTATTTCTTTTACAACCCATCAAGAAATGAGAAGTAAAACAAAAAACCTAAGGTGTCTTTAACTTCATTATAAATAGAACATACATAGTGTGTGAGAAGGAACAACCAGCTGTTCACATTTCTGTCTGCATTAAAATACCTGTTTAGCTTCCATTTTCCTCACTGTAATTAATTCCTTCACTGCAATTAATTCATCCTTGAAATTATAACAAAGAAAATTAGAACAATTAGATTGAAGGTACTATTTTAAAATTGAAATATGGTCTCTCTTGCCTTAATTATTCTAGCATAAATTGAAGAAAGCAGTTAAAGCAAGTTCAGTGACACGGACTGACAACAAGAGAGCAATATGCAGTTGTGCCCATGGTCTTAGCTGCTCAGGATTGCTGCCCAGGGGCCACCAAAGCCTGGAGAGAGGTTGGTGGGATGGTCCCAGTAAGTGCGGGTGCGAACACAAACAGAAGGCTTAGCTGCTACAAGGGAAGTAATCAGTCTAAAAATGCTGACAACTGACACCTTAGGAAACTCCTTACTCAGCTTGCCAATTTCTGCCCTTGCATACCTCAGGGGAGGTTAGCACAACTACTCAGTACTTGCTGGGGGTAGGCAGGCCACAAGCCAGTCCAGTCCCAGAAACCACAGGACTGCTCCAGCACAGTGCTCTGCTCAGCTGAAGCACCCTGCTGAGAATCAGAAAATATTTGCCCATGCACAGCATGATGCTAACACAGCTACCTTGCTTTTGGATCAGGGCCAGCTTCCCCATGACAGGTTGAGAGACTGAGTGGAGCTAATGAAAAGCTGTCTGTACACATCAACTGGACCAGCCTCAGTTTCTGCAAATACTGACCTGCAGCTAATTTGCAGCTGTGGATTTTCTAAAGGGCAGAGCACTTGATGAGCTCCCCAATTTTCAGCATTCTCACTCCTACGATTCTTTGAGTATTAAAGTCTTTAAGCCTAAAATCCTGATTCCAAAAGTCCATTTTAACCATAAGATCTATCTGCCTTTCAGTATTTCACATTTTGCATCTCTTTGCTCCCTTTGGAAGAGTCAGAACCATCCCTCCCTCTCATTCATGACTGCTGAGTCCCTCACACTGATGACTTGGGAATTTTAAAACAGTTTCTGGAGTATATTTTTGTAAACATACAAATCCAGTAACAGCAAGAAAAACACCCCATTATAAGACATTATAACAAAGCATTATAAGAAAATCCTTCTGTGTCTAAGCATGTGAAAAATTGGAAATTAATTCCTTCAGGAGCTAAAGCGATCCTATCACTGCTGAGAGCAGGGCACTGATTATTTTACTGCTTCACATTCAGCAGCCTCATTTCCAAAGTGATTCAACTCAACTGACAGTCACCTGTGTTGTCTGATAGAAGTAAGAAGCAACATGCTACACTTGCAAAGGCAGTGGATAGTTAAATGGCATGGATTAGCCAGGAAGGGGCTCTGACAAAAGTTTTCCAGGCATACCCAGGCTAGATGCAGTTCTATTGTGGCAAAAGGAAGAGGCTGATGAGCCTCCTGCTTATCACATTGCTTGAAACCAACACTCCACATCTAAGTGTGTTATTGTAGACATCCAGGCCACTAACACTGTTCTCAGCTGTCATTCAACAGTGTGTGTTCTGTTGCTGGCAAGCTTTCCCCAGGGGCTCTTCTCTTCTCACTCTCTGCTAAGGTTATTAAGGACCCTGCCTGACCCATTTTTGTAGAAGCAAGGGGGCTCTTCGATGCTCATCCTTCCATAGTTCCTGAAAGACAAAAGAGCCTGACTAGAACCAATGATGAAAAAGACCTCATGAGAAGAGCCCAAACCCCCCTGACTCCTCATCAAAGTTAGTTTACCTTAGTTTTCTTTTTTTTTTTTTAACCTGGAAATCTGCAGCCTTCTGTGGTGACAATGCACCATAAGGTTATATTTTATTAAGCATCTGTAGCACCTATTTGTTCTGTCACATAGGCTTGTTTACATGCACAGATGAAATCATAAATATCTCCTTCAGCACAAGTTATGATCTACATGGATTCAATAAGCAATGAGGCCAACGCTGGGCCTGGTAATATACAGATTTGTCTTAAATAATTCTTAATTATTTAAGAATTAAGAATTGTCTTAAATAATTAAATAAATCTTAAATAAATATTGGATATTGATAGAGTGCTGTAGTACACTGCAATATGTAGATCTTCCCATCTTCAGTTATGGGCATTATCCATTTATGTTCCATGGTACTCAAACTAACACAAAAAAAACCAGAAAACTTTCCATAGTTTTCAAAATATAACTTGCAATATTTGGCTAGATGTGGTATTCTGCAGAATGGATGGGGGTTTCATGTTATGCACTTTAATGCATACCAAATGTTATTGAATCATCAGCACGATGATTCTATAAAAGAGAATTCTAACCCTCAAAATTACACTGGTTGATGTGCTGGGAATACAGAACATAAGACCTCAGCTTCTCTTGTGTGATCGTGATTTATAAAGTTATAAAGTTAAAATAAGGGGGGGGGGGGAATCCTCCAAATAATCTATTCTTGCACAGTATTCCATCAGAAGAATAATCATCCAAAACAAAGGGACAGTAAAATTTAGCAGTTCTTAATAACACTGCAACAGTCTTTTGACTTAAATCAATGGGCTTATTCACAGATCAGTTGATTTCTTCAAAAGGAGGAACTATTCTTGTATTCATCAAGGAAATGAGAGAAAATGATGATTACCCAGCTTCAGGTAAGAAGAAACGGCACAGAAAAGCAGACTGATGACTGCCTATTTTGGTGTTAAAACACAAATTGTCTCACAAGACAGTATGTTACCTTTTGTTTAAAGAAGTTTTCCAACTGCCTTAAAAATGCATTCCCACTCTCCCGGTGGGAATCTCCTGAGCTGTAGCAATGGAAAGACCTAATCTGAAGTCATATGAAGTTAATGGGGAGACTGGTTTAGACAGCAGCATGCTGTAGGACAGAGGGTTGAAAATTAGTGGAGAATCCCTCTTTCGTCAAATTATAAAAATATATTCATCTCTTATTGGAGGGGGAAAAATTAGGTTTTATATATATACACGCAACATATACTACAAGTATACACTGCATCAGTTCGTTATAATAAATAGTAACAATCAGGAATAAACAACTCTCTGACAACACTTGTGATTTGTCAGGAAAAAGCTAAATAGTGCAGCTAGCCATTTTCCCCAGCTCCTTCCCACATTTGTTAAAGGAAATGAAGCCCTCTGCTGAAAAGGCAAGAAAATAAGGCATTGTTTACCAAAATTTATTTTGTCTTTTTTAGTGACTTGTGAAAAGAATAAATCTCTTTCTTTACTTTCTGCTTTGGCTGATGGCCCCTCCTAAAACACCTTTGTAGTACACACACAATAACACAACTGAAATATGTTAAATGACCACAAGATTATCAAGACACTTCAATTACATTTAAATCCCCATAGTAGAATTCCTGCCCTAAGGAAATAATTTGCTAAACAGACAACTCTACTACATAGAGAAATCCACTGCAGCTTCTTCTCTATGCTATGAAATGATACACTATTTGAACAGTAACAACCATATATAAAATATGTTTTCTCTTCTTATTGCAAAGGTTCACAACATCTTAATGCTTGTACTTCACAGAACTGATTACACGGAATTGGTTGACAACTGAAGTTAACAGAAAAATTAAATCAGAGCTTACTCTGTGAAAGCTTTCTAGAGATCAGCTTGCATATGCCCAGAGCTGTCTTGCTCACTTCAGATCATCAGAAGCCTAAATTCTGCAGAGCTCAGTCAAATCTCAGTTTCATGTGTGTAAATAATCAGTCAGGAGAACTGTCTTGGGTTCACACAAGAAGTGACAACAGCACCGCTGCCTCGCAGTGCAAAAATATTTTACCTGTTAGATCAGAACATTCTTGTCACACAAGGTAGAATTCCTGATTTTGTCTTAAAAACATAAAACAAAGGAAGTTAAAAATTTTAGAGATGCAAGATGGTTCCAAACATTTTAGTTCCTAATAGAAAAAAATCTTCCAGAAATAACTGTATCATTGAAGATCATTAGCAACTCTGCAAATTATTTCTTCTGCAGTGAGAACTCAAATTTGGCAACATATCTAACAAATATACTACAAACTTCTTTTTTTTTTCTTTCATATTTGGTGACTGTTTAATATTTAAAGGTGTTGCAGCCAGATAGTTCCAATAACGTTGACTTTAGCAAGCTCCTCAGTCTCCCTCAAGAGATAGGACTGGCACTAGTATCCTTAATACTTAGAGAGAACAGTGACAGTAGCTGGTCAAAAATACCCTGGGAAATGTATCTTTTTGTGTCAGGAAATGATAATTCAAGGAAAGCAAAATAGTTCATGGGTTTATATTCATTAAACTAAAGGATAAAACAAAATATATCCATGTGAACTCAAATTCAAAACTCTTCAATTTCATCATGAGTGCAAATAAAGTGATAAAATATAAAATTAATGACTTTATTGGAACAAACACTTTCAATCTCAATGAAAGCAAACTACTATATTCTGAAATATATTTTTTTTCCTTAGGTTAAAAAAAAACCCAAACAAATAAACAAGGCATAGTTTTAATTTTTGGTGAAAAAAGAATTGTGAAATGTCAAAATTCTTTCAGGTTAAGGAATTTGTCTGTACAGAGCACTATACCCTGAGCTGTAATTAATAGAAGCAGTTTCCTCTTCAGCAGTTATAGCTAAAAAAGGTGGTAATGTTGTGTTATGTGAATACATATCTCTTACTACATGCAGGATAAGAGAAATGTATTTTCAAATACAGCAATACTACAAGACTGAAAGGAGGTTCATGTTGTAAATTCCAGTTTTGTTTTGTGACATTTGGCCCAACAAGAACAGAAGCATTTATTTCCTGATGTAGCACAGCAAACTTCTAAAAATTCATCTCAGATGAATTCTGGGTGTATCTTTCCACTGCATACTCTTCACCAAACCTAAATGACATACTGCTAACATAAACCACTTAATTTGCTTTGGCTGCGTGATGCAATACCAAAGTGATTTCCCTTTCTTTGTCTTAATTTTGACCACTGTATACCCACATGTAGTATCACACCATATTTTCTTAGTTAGACCAGCAAATGGTACATGTCAAGCTTTCTTATGCTGATGCTGCTGTGGTATTACCCTTACTAAACAGCGAATTCCAGGAACAGCCTGTCTTTGGCACTTTCTGATGAGCCATGCTGAATTCCTAACACAAAAGTAATGATTTCCTACACTTATTCATACATCAACCTTGGAATACAATGTATTCTTTTTAAAAGGAGATTGATAATGCACTTCTGTAATGGCACTGTGATAACGCTGCAATTACAGTACTAAATCTGCCACATTAGACTAGTCCATTGTCCTTTTACTCCCCTGCCCTCCGTCTGCTCTTGACTAATAGCAGACATCCCAGAGTAAGTCACTAGTTGCTAATACATTGCATGCTGATGTATTTTTGTGGGTAATTGGTTTGATGGGGTATTTTTGGAGTGTGTGTTTGTTGTTGGGGGTTTTGGAGGGGTTGTATTTGTTTTTGGTTGGTTGGTTTGGGGTTTTGTTTGGTTTTCTGATTCTTGAAGAATTTTTGAGAGCTATCTTGAAGAAGTCTAAAACCTGCTGCATAAGGTGAGGAGGAAGGACTTTAAAATGACCTAGTTAGAAAGCCAAATACCCTGATATAGGATGCTAATAACAAAGTCACACTGGGTGTTCTGAGACAGCAAAACCAGAACTTCTTTTACAGTTAAGCAGCTTTTCTCTGCAAGGTTATCTGCTTTGCTTAAATGCAGTTAACTTTGGTGTTCTGTAAATTGGTTCTGATTTAGCCACTCACAGCTTTCTCTTTCTTAGCAAATCGAAGGGAGAAGTCTTAGACTGTTGCTAGTCTTTGTTCAACAGTGGGGGTAAAGAGTTTTTACTCTGGACCACAGCATTAGGGATTGCCTAATGCCTTCAGAGAATGTAGTTTCATCTCTTCGGTTATTGAATTCTCCAAGTGATCTGTGGCCAATTTCTAAATATCTTCTCTCATTATACTCCTAATCAATAATGATTTGCTACCTGCATCATTACCAAAACCATCTTCAATCTGGAAAGCAAGCTTGCTTTACTAACACTGTTCAGCCATAATACTTGTCTCCAGCCTGCTCAGATTCTTTTTTCCCTTCTTTGTTATCATACACAATAAATGGCAGCACTTAAACCTAACAAAATAAAACTGAAGACTAAATAAGAGTAGCAATCCTAGCCTATTTACTGCAATATCTTGAAATTTGATTTTAACAGGATTTTTTTTTTCCCTCTTCCTTTTTTTATTCTCAATAAACTCTGGCTTTCCTCTTAAACATTTGCTAGTGATCTCAGGAAACATCACATTCTCATTTTCAGCAGCACAAATTTAAAATAATGCCTACTGCATCAACACAACTTATTCCAAATGTACAGAAGTGTAATAAAGCAGCATACACACAGAATCACAGAATGCCAGGTTGGAAGGGACTCCAGGGATCATCTAGTCCAATCTTTCTAGGTAACAGTATAGTTGAAATAAGATGGCCCAACACCCTGTCAAGCTGAGTCTTAAAACCATCCAATGTAGGGGAATCCCTTGGGAGATGATTCCAATGGTTAACAGTTCCCATGGTGAAAAATTTTCTTCCGGAGAGCTACAGAGATGAAAGCCTCAAACCCTCCACCATAAATCCAATGGCAGGAGGTTTGCAGAGGGTAAAGCAGGGAGTTCATGCACTTGCAGACTGTTGGGAAGCATCAGCAGATGGTTTGCTAGCACTGAAGTCAGATTTCATTACAGAAATTGTGTGAAGCGTAGCAGAGCAGAAACCTGGTGCAAACACCAGCCTCCAGCCCACCACACCACAAACACCCCTGCTAATTCCAGTCCCCACAACTCATTGGCTTTTAATTATGATGGGGTGCCTTCACAGCCATCCAGGAGGAGCAAAAACAAAACCTGGTTTCTACCAAACGGCTGCATCTGAAGCGCTATTTGAAAGCTGGAAGAAATCAGAGAAGGCGGTGGATGAAGGTACAACAGCAGCTCACAGCACTGGGCTGCAACTCAGGGCCAAGTTAGATGTTCCTAGCTCCACCATGTCATGGGCAGGGTTTGGTGCTCACACTCTGCTCTTCCACAGGACGCGTCTCCAGCTGCTGGCCCTGCATACCAATGGAGGCAGGTGTGCAGGCAGGGAGTGGGGACTGGAGGCTGTTGCAGGTACAGACCTGCACAGGAGAAAAGAGCAGTAGAACTGGGACTGAGTCCTTGTGAAGGCTCAGGAGAAACAGTTGTGGTCACTCATGCTCAAGAAAAACAAGGGGAAACTGGAATGGATGGAGAGGAATTGGGAAACAAAGAAATATTGTCCAGCTGATAGGATTTAGACAGAGATGGGGGATGGAACTGGGGATGAAGGGAGGCAGGGGGAGAAGATAGGACTATGAATTGGGCTGGGGGAATGTTTGTGGGGTAAGATTGGGTTAGAGTAGCTTTGTTGGGACCTTTCTCTTGTTCTTTCCATTAAAAGCTCTTTCTCCAGCACTGCTCCATGTCTGTGTGGAAAGGGGAGGGAGCACAGGGAGCTCCCCAGAGGTGATGAAGGCCAGCTGAGCCCCGGATCAGAGCCAGCGAGACCCGATGGGCACTGAATTCCCCCCAGGGCCAAGTCACCACCAGCCAGGCACAGGCAATGGAGGGGTGGGGGAACTTTTGAGCAGGGCCCATTGTGACAGGACAAGGGATGATGGTTTGAAACTAACAGCACATGGTTTATAGCTGCTTCCACAGAGTGACTCTGTTAACTGCCATCAAACTTGACGCTTTTTCCCGTCTTCATGCAAAAGCCAAAAGGAAATGCTTTCTATGCCAAATTTCAGTTTGAGTTTCCTTAATCTTTCTTAAGTGCTCTGACACATATACATTTCAAAATTCCACCATTCTTCAAGATTCTCCTACTTCTCTATGCTTGCAGTTACAGAAAATGGAAAGCCCTTTAATTTCATGGATCAGAAATAAAATACACAAGATCTAGTGCTTCTCTGGCCAGAGACTGTGTTTTCATTTATGCTAAAAAATGTCTCATCTGCCTCCAAAAGAATGCAAGCTTCTAAAAGAAAGGTGGGTCACAAGTACTAGAATGAAAATAAACAAACAAACAAACAAATAAAATTGAAGTATACAAAAACTAACAAAAAATTCAAAACTAAATGCTTCTGGTCACCAAGACTGGAACTTTTAAAGAGAAATAAAATTTCATAGGATGAAAATTAGGGCCTTTCAAATATTCCACATTCAGCATCTACCTACCATCACACCTGTATATCTTGGTTCTCATATCCACATTTTATTAACCTTACTAAAAACAAGAGAGCAACAATATTACACACAACATTGTGTCCCATTAGTGGATTAAGGCTGTCTCAAAACTATAACTTTTTTTTAATGTTGGATAAATTGTGATGAAAGGTTACATTATTACAGAAACTCTTCTGGGTGTGTGTTTTGGATTAACATTCTTTGTAGAATCTCATTTCATTAGTGAAATGTTCATAATAATGCCTATGAAAACAAAGACAAGAAATTAAATTCACTTCATCCTTCCTCTTGGAGTGGAAAGGCGACACATTCATTTACAAAGAGAAGACAAAATTAATAAAATAAATTACTGTTTAGAAAGAGAATTTTTAAAATGTGTTTTAAATTCTATAATCTGTAACATAATTTGGAGTCAATAAGATTTATTAATTTTCAGTAGGTATGAGTTTGGTATATTCCATTTTGTGTGGAAGAGGAGCAGGTTCTTCAAAGGTGAAAGCACATAATGCCTTTAACAGAAATTGGAGTGGAAAAAAGGATTGAATACAATAGAAGTTTCATCCTCATGTGGCTAGGAGTCTTTTCCTTTCAATCTTGGATGATTCAAGACTATATTTAATTTGTTTTCCTAATCTTCTAGCGTAATTCCTCCTTTTCTGGAACCTACGCAACACCAAGTGTAAACAGATGCAGTACTAAATTGTAGTTTCTGACGCACATGTACAGCCACATAACAATTCTAAACTTGGCTTGATCATCTTTTCTTGACATATCTTTGTGTATCTTCCTAAAGCAGCCCCAGTAATTACTGACATCATGTGGCATAATCATGGACTTTGAATCAAAACAAAAGGCAGCAGATTGCAATAATTTTAGATGGTAATGAATCTAACATTAGATTATCAGAACTCTAACGAGAACAAAGGTGGTTTCAAATGGCATGGTCAAATCAGAATTAAATTCTGTATCCCTTTTGTAAAAATGAATAAATTAGACTTCCTGAAAGTGTTATAATCTCTAAATGACAATGTGTAAGGGACCTTTCCTCACAAATAATATATCAGATAGGATAGATGTGCTTAATTTATCTTTCATGAGTTCTTGAAGCAAGTATATTAAAGTGTAAAACAGCTAATATATATATATATATATATAAATCTTCCAAAGTAGAGGATCCAAGTACATAAATCTATGCTACTTTTACCTATCAGAATTTATGAGAAGAAAATTATCTTTTCCCCTCTTCTATTGTTTGAATCTATTCAAGATTTCTAAGCACAATCTAATCATGGGCCTGTCTTGTTTAGAAGAACTGCAGCAAAAATAAGTATGTCAAGGGTCGTATAAAAAAAATTCATGCCAAGTAAGTTCTTGGCTCTAAAACGTAATAACTCAGAGAGAGTTGCCTGAGAGCTCCCAGATTATCACAGCACCCACTCAAAATGGCTTTTCTACAAAGTTAAACAATATAAAGGCTCCTTCCAAGATTTCATATCTCAAAAAGACCCTATCCTTGCCTGTTTTCTTACAGGCATAGTAGAAAACATTATCTCAACTGCACCTTTTTTCAAGATAAAATTATACCTACAACGCAACTGTGAACGTGAATTCTGACAGATTTTGCTTTTCTTCTGTTATCTTCACACTCACCACTTTCATTAACTGTGAGTTGACTAAGATTCAATTTAGTTGTATCTAGATCTTCCATCTGCAGCATCTCGTGGATGCAATAAATAACGAACAGCACTTTGTGTGCTTCTTACTTTATCATCCAGCCCTTCAAACAGTTATAATTCAGTCAACAGTTACAGCACCTAGGACAGTTAAGCAATATAAAATAAGCAACAGATAGCAATACATGCCATTTCATTGTCATTCTTAAATTTCAGGATAGAAGTTGAAAAGCCCCGGTCAAGTAAAAACTTAGCCTTTTTTCCAGGATTACTGTACCTTTCGTGTCTATTAGTCTATGACATATTCCATCTGTTTCCATACATAGACTGAAAAAAAAGTTAATACTGGCAAAGTCTTATTGAGAGACCAAATTATATAGTACATTGCCTCACTTACAAGAAGCATGAATCCAACTGGGGTAAATCCTTTTCTCATTTATACTGATCTCTACAAAAATAAGCCCACTGAGTCAATGCAGTTAGACCAGATTTGCAGCACTGACTGAAAGCAGAACTGTTCACCGTCTTGGATGAGTGAAAGAGGATTTGGCAAGAGAAAAGAAACAATCATGAAGCATATTCCAGCTCTCTTCTTATTGAAGAAGTCTCTACTTCAGTGGAAATAGGATCAAGCCAGCATTCAAGCTCAATCAAACTGCTCTTCTTATAATCTAGCAATTATTGTCACATTGTCTGGAAAAAAACAGCTATTAAAAGAATACAAATGTTTAAAGGAAATTATAAAATATAATCTCTGCAGTCTTAGAAAAGGAACTATTAATTTTCTTTAAACTAAAGTCTCTTTTAAAAAACAACTAATGAAGAAAAAACTGCTAAAAGAACAAATATACTTTCTGTTGGATGCTAATATCGTCGATATTTTCCCTCTTGGCTGAACTCTGAAGGTAAATTTGTACTTAGTATACATAATAAAGCAAAAAGGAGAGATTTTATCATTACTGTTAGTCAAGCATGCCCAATTTCATACTAGTTCTCATTTAGCAGCAAGTGTGTTCTCCTGAAATTAAAGAAATTATGTTAATTTGTCTTTTTCTCATAGGACAATGCTGAAGCCATCCATCCCATTAGCCAAGAGGTTTAAAAACTGGGAGACTTCTGCACTTGTAGTTCAAACTGAATAGCCAAATTAGGGATTTAAAATGCATGATAACATGGAGAACGTCTTTTCGTAGCCTGCCATTTATAGTACAGACTACATGAAGGGAGCTATATTAAAATGTACATTTTTACTTTATTGTCACATCCCTTAGATGTTCTATTGCTTCTGATTTCTAGAAATGGAAAGTTGTAGTACAGAAAATTTTCAGCATATGTTTTCCCTCCATTCTACAAAAAAAAAAAAAAAAGCGTAGCTTGAGAAGTAATCTATACAAAATAATTCTCTCTGTTATTATTATTGATGATTAGCCAGAAAGAACCAAGATTCATCTCCAAAGAAAAGACTGACACACCTAAAATAGGACTTCAGCAGCCTTCCAGCACAAGTCCTAAACTCTAACCTGAAAGGCCTCATGCAGTGGTCAGGGACATGCAAGCTTCCTGAGCATTTCCCTGCTGGCCCTAACCACACTGTAGGTGCCTGCATACATGTCCCAGAGGTGCTCCAGCCGGACCTGCAGCAGCCAGCCTTCTGCCTGAGATATAACAGAAGGCAATGAAGCAGCAAAGCCTGGCTTCTGTCCCTAGGAGTCTCAGAGGGTGAGTGTTCCTCAAGGACTCTGCAGCACTGATCTCTCCCTCACAGACACTCTTATTTAAAAAGGTAGCAAAGGAGGCTGTTAAGCAGTTGTGCATAGTAGTCTAACTGTAAATACAACACTTGCCAGAAGAACAGATATGAGTTGAAGTTCTCAGCAGCCCACAGGTACTATATTTGCATCGTCTTTGGGACAGGATTCTGTTTTCTAAATCCTCTTTGGGCCTTGCCCTTATTTATGCCCTCATTTCAAGACAGATGAGGCATTTCCAACAATTCTCTTGCAGTCTGCGTTTCTTACTCTGCCACCTCCCTCTGGGAGCCCAACCACCTCTCCCAGGTCTCTTCCCAGTCCCTTTCAAGAGAGGGATGTATTACCTAAAAGTTGGATGGCTTACTGCCTGTTTCTCCTTTCAGATCAGGCCTGGGTTTGTACTCCTCTCCAGCAGCTCAGAACATTCAGGGCTGGCAGATGGCACTTTGCTATCGCCCTTTGTGCAGCCAGCCCACTCCCACAGCAGGCACTGCAAGACGCAAGGGAACCTGCAGGCTTTGCTCTCACCTAAGGAAACACACCATCAGCATGGACAGCTGGGGAAGGGCTTTTTAGGGCACCAGGTAGTGACAGGACTAGGGGGAATGGAATAAAGCTGGAAGTGGGGAGATTCAGACTGGACATAAGGAAGAAGTTCTTCCCCATGAGAGTGGTGAGACCCTGGAATGGGTTGTCCAGGGAGGTGGTTGAGGCCCCATCCCTGGAGGTGTTTAAGGACAGGCTGGATGAGGCTCTAGACAGTGTGATCTAGAATGAGGTGTCCCTACCCACAGCAGGAGGTTGGAATTAGATGATCCTTGTGGTCCCTTCCAACCCTGACTGATTCTATGATCCTATGACATGCCACACAACAGAGAGAGATTTGGGTCGTTACAGATTTTTAACAACCATATGTTATCACTATACCTGTTCCTAGATGACAGATCTCCTAACTCCTCATATGAATTAATCTGTAGTAACTCCCAAGCATGTCACTCTTTCTTTTCTTTTCCATTTGAGTGCCACCTTATTTTAATATTAATATTTCCAGAGCTAATCAGAACAATTCGCCAAACTAGCCTGTTACAATGGAAAACTAGAAACCTTGGGTAACAGTGCTGTTACGTTGCATTTAACAAATATATTTCAGTTTATCTCATCTGAAAGAAATCTCATTTCCCATGGATAACAATAAGGATTCATTATGACCTCTGCTACTCCTATCAAGCCTTAGATGGCTTTGTAATGGTATTATTGCAAGAATGTATTTTTTTAAGTATCACCATTATTAGGATTTGCTGTGAAAGTGTAGTGATGCAAATAAATTCTATTTGCTTTTACAGAAAATAAAACAATGCCAAGTCAATGCTTTCCAAACAGGCTGAAGTATTTAATTCTGTCATTAATAACAAAGATTGACTGGTGATTTCAGCCTATAATTTGCTACTCATAAAAAAATTAAATTGTATTATCTTTTCTGTAGGAAGCTATACATCTAATAAGTATAGTACCAGAGAGCATGAAATGTAGGTATTCAATTCTCTGTCTGACACATTGGCATTAATAGCATATGAAGCGTTGTGTGGTATCATTCTTATCTTCCTACTGATGCTCCAAAAGAGTACAGGTACCCCACACTGCCTGACAGCCCTGTGAGGGCTTCTCTGTGCTTTGGGGCATCTCGCTCATAGCAGATGACACAGTGTAGACAACTGATTTAACAACTGATGGTGTCTGCTTACCTGTATAGTACCTGGGGAGATGTGCATGCCTGAAGAAAGTAATTGAGAAGCCTCAATGTTCAGAATGTAGCCAGACTACTAAAACAGTGATATAGCTGAGATTTAAGATAGATTCTCCAGCAAGGTGTTTCCAGGACTCAAAACTACTCACAGATTTTCTTTAAAGATCAGAGTTCATTTGAACTAACTTGCTGCACCCTTTTATATTGACATTGGAGCCCACGCACAAAAGAATAAAAGATTCACACAGCTCATAGCACATATTAAGAGCAAAATGATTGAACCATTTAATTGTTTAAATAAAATAGTAGAATCAGATGAGACATCTATTTTGGTGCTTTAATTTCAATCAAGATTGCACTTCAGAAGCAAAGCTTGGCAAAGCAGCCTTAGAGAGCACACTGCTCTCCAAGAGTTTCCCTGCTAAACTCCACATTCCAAAGGGCAACCAGCCCAGAGAACAAGACTAGATGCTGTCCACAGTAAAATCCACAAAAAGACAAGCAATGTAGGTGCTGAATACTCAGCAGTTACTCTTTTGCTTCCTAGGTCTATGTCATGCTCTACAATGCTTGCTAGCGTAAATACAATCATCTCCCATGCCCAGGTCTGTTTCTAATCCAATGTTTATAGTAAAATTCATTCATAATCTTGGGACCTAATTGCATGTATGCCCATCTGCCTGATATGCCCTTTCTCATGTGCAATTTAAGGCTTTTGAGGGATGCCATCTTAAATTTATGCCAACCTGCTAGCGTATGTACCTAAGCTAAACTTGGAAACCAGATATGCAAATGTCAAGACCCAAATTCTTCCTTGACTATGAACCCAAGCAGTCATCCCATTCAAATGCTAAATGAATGTAGCACACTCCTGGCAAACTGAATGTCACTTTACTCAGGTTTGAACGTCCATGAATGATCTGCAGCAGTGGAGAATCAGGCCCTGCACCATTTTTACTTGTCAAATAATCATGTCATTAGTTGCCATTAGAGAGTGATGCTTATCTATTAAAAACATTTAACTGCCACAGAAAACAGGCCATTTCTGTGATCATGGATTTCAATTTGTTTTACAAAATAGATTATAGATAGGATTTTCAAAACCATCTAAACTGTTTAACAGTAAGAGTCCTATTAAATATCAATTTGGTCTTAAAAGCTCCTGAAAATGCTGTTGCATTGCCATAGAGCATGTAGGTTTTGGTTGTTACCTAAAGTATCAATTTGTCACACCATGTTCTATGGTTGCACTTAATAAACATAGCTGGTATTCTCTCTTCAAATCCAGCTAGCTCTGCAATTCCTGAATTTTAATTAAGTCCATTATAAAACTGCTATTCAGTGTTCAGTATTTCCACTCCTTGGAAAGGCCTGAGACCTTGCAGAGTATTTTTTTTCCAGGTCACATACAGGTTTATTTCTAAGTAATGATAATCTATCTAAGTTTTTAAGAAAATATTTATAGAACAGAAGTTATAATTCATCATCAGTCTCATATCCTTTTTTTTTGTTTGTTTATGGTTATGAAGATTCAGACTTAAGTCTATTTCTCGCTGTGATTTTCACTAAGGCAGAGTGGATATATAATACTTAAGGTATTTTGTGCACTCTTTTAAGTCCCTTTTATTAGCTTGCTTCACAGGTCATTAAGGACGTGTCATTTAATTTTGCCCCATTTCCTGCTCCTGGAGACAATCACATCACATAGCTCATTTTCCTAAACATAGGAATTCCCATTTTTGAAGCAGTGTTTTGACCATGTGCTACATGTCAGCTCCACCTGCTGCAGCCCCACAGGAGGCTCAGGCGATTTCAGACACGATAAGGTTTTTTGCCATCATCACACCAACAGTCATGTATGCCCACACCAGATGGTAGGCAGCTTTCCAAATCACCCAGGTGAATGTCTTCATCCTCTCATGCTTCTATTTGTGGAAGAAACAATGAATTTATACATCTACCACAGCAGCATGTGGGGTAAAAGATGTAAGACTTCACCAAAGAGAGAAAGGACATCTTCTGGGAGGTGAAATGATGTCTTTGTAGTAATTTTCTTCACAAAAAGTTCTAAGAAGCTCTGATTGAAGAGGCACAGTCTGAGAAAGATATGTGAGAAGAACTTGTACTGGAAAAAAAAAATCAGTGATTAAACAGCCCCAGATAGCAAGCCTTGGAAGACCCTCAGTACGTGGGTCTTGTAAACACTTGAAGTATCAACTTTCAGCTGAGTCCCAGAAGATACTGCTTTTTTTTTGCCCTCCTTCTTCTTAGCAGCCCATCCTGCTAAAAACTCCATATGAATTGTAGCTGAGTAGAACTTTTACTCAGTCCTAACTAGTTAATTCATAATGGAGTCATTGAAACAGAACTACTGAACACCTCACCTTGAGAGGCATAATAGAAGGTAAATAGAATGACTCTTCCAAAGGAAAAGACTTTTGAAAGGAACACTCATCACAAGGTAAGGGCCTGTATAACATTTGCAGCCCCCCTGACAAAGTTATTCATGAGACAATAATGAGATGTATCTACTCAACAGTCATTCAGAATTAGGGTAAGGGAAGGAATGGAAAGCAGAGTGTGATCAGTTTTTCAAAGGAGGGTTGTTAAGATAAGGATATTTAAAGAAATTGCATTCCTTAATGATCTTAAAAAAAAAAAAAAAAAAGAAAAAAAAACCACATTAAAAACCCCCAAAGTGATATTGAAATGGTAAAACTTAGAGTTAACAGCTATAAGGGAAGCAGCTAGAAAATCTGGAGGGGATCTGTAATTTAGACTTTAAAGGTACTGAGCTTGTAAGTTTAATGATCCTCTGTCATAATGAAGCAGGAAGGCAACATTCAATGCAAGAAGAAAGAGAAGCAAAAGCAAGAGAGGGAATATTCTTTTTATTTAACACTGATAAAGAACGTCTTTCAACTACTGAAAAGACCTATCCAGGTGAAATATTTAGTAAGAGATAGAAAACATTTAATCCTTTATATGGATAATGAAAACATCTAAGTTAATCCATAAAAGACAGTCTTCACACCTCACACAAAACTGAAAATTGAAACAATGTCCCCACCAAATATGTTTGTATGCATTCCACCTTTTAACTGCCTCAAGTTATATTCTGCCTATGACAGAGGCAAGATTCTGGATTAAATGAATCAGTTACATCATGCAGACAAATTATTAAGAAATATACCTCTTGCTGTTCTTCAGACCATTATATACCCCTGAAAAACAGGTAATGCTGCCTGAAAATACAAATGTCTGGCAACCCTTATGTTCCAATAACTCAGACATCTTCAGGCATCTTGAGGTTGTTAGAAGACAAGAATGAAGGCAGCTTTGCAATTACCCTCATTAAGAGGGGAAGAATCCCAATAACCACAGATTCAAAAGGACTATCAGGAAATGGAGACTCACAATCACAAAGACTTGCGTGATAGCTGCCAAAACTCAGACAGGCCTGAAGAAGGCACCTCATAACATCGTTTAGCCTTAGACAACAGACTTTATGCATCTGGATCCTGGGACCTTCTAAGCCTGTTTTCCCATCCCAGAGAGACATTTTAAGCTAAGGTCAGAAGCAGTGGCAAAGCCAACAAAGGCTCAGGTATGAGCACTGCAACAAGCTGCACAGGGGGGTTGTGGAGTCTCCTTCTCTGGAGAATTTCAAAATCCACCTGGATGCATTGCTGTGCAGACTACCCTAAGTGATCCTGCTCTGGCAGGGGGATTGGACCTGATGATCACCTGAGGTCCCTTCCAACCTCTGATATACTGTGATACTGTGATGGGGCTTACTGATTCTGTTCAGAAAATGAAGGCATTCCATATGCATGAGTAAGTTGTTTTGCTGCTGCCTTTTTTTTTCTTTGAAGTGAGAAATTTTAAGCATGAATGTTCACAGGTAATTAATCCATCTACACAAAATTATCTGTGTCCTCACACCATGGGAAAAACATTTTTCTCATAAACATAACTTACACAGAAGGCAAAGGCCATAATCTATGTTATTAATTACATCTGTAAAGAACTTTTTCTATCATAAACCAATACCATCTAAGCATTTCTGCTGCATTACCCTTCACATCCTGAGGAAGTTAAAAAACAGTGACTAAAATCTGTTCTACCTGCATCATAAGCAATATTGCAAGCCTCTTTTATTACTAAAGGTGACATACATTTCCCATTAACAGATCTCATTTTCCATTGCTCATAACTTTGTCATATTTGAATCACTAAGGTCGAAATTTTCCATTTCCAGTGTCTCACTCAGGCTATCGTGGTATTTGAGAATATACACCGAAACGGTTTAAGACTCTAAAAAAAACCCAAACAAATAAAAAGTCCTCATGGTCTAAAGCAAGTGAAGCCTAATAAAGTAAGAAATAACAGCCTTTATATTGGTGATTTTTAGTACTTTTGTGCGTAAGAGAACAAATTTTAAATTTGGCATCTCTAGTTATGTAACAAAGCCTTAAAAGTACTTTAAAAGTCAAGAGCATGGCCACCTTCTAGAGGGTGCCCCTTGCAATTGAGGTGTTAGGTGTTGCAGGAAGAGAGCAGCTGTGAAAGCAAGTTCTATGAAAGTGAAGAAACAGGGGAGAGGGACAGAAAGTGAACAAGAACTGAAAATTCATGCACACTGCTATTTAATTAAGATCCTATAAAAGTAAAAACTATACTGAAAATGTTCAACAAATACATACCAAAAGAGGTTGTTTTAGCTTTATTATAAAAGTAGTGTGGATGACACGCTGTAACAGCACCTCTTCTTCTGAAGGCAAAGATGTCAAAGGGCAATGCAAGGCACACAGAAAGACATTTAGTGTCACCATAGGAACCATTTTGCAGAAATGTGTAGGAGCAAAAGAGACGGAGTGATGGAAGCATTCAGTGAAAAAAAAAAAAAAACAGCCACAAAAAAAACCCACAAACAAAAAAATACCGACACCACGATGAAAAATGTTTAAACCAAACAAACAGAAGCAAACAAACAAAAAGAAAAAATTACAAACACACACCTCGAAATGTAAAAGCTACAATCTCCTACAACTGGAAGACAGTGGAATCTATGTGGTGCCAGATACACAGGTAAATCAAGATTAGAATGAAAGCATGGTTCAATTCAATGTAAAGACACTGCAGATGTAGAGCAAAATAGGCAGTTATCACAGAAGGAGATGATAAAGCAATCCAGAGGACTATACTATGAAGAAAAAGTTTATAGCTTCCAAACGTGGTGGAACCAACTGGCAGCAGAAGCAAGCCCTGTTTCCTTGGAAACATCAAAACAAAAGTTATGTGACTTTCCATCAGCAATATTATCTGAGACAGAGGTAGGACCTGTATTACAGACCTGAGCTTAATATTATGGACATTTTATGTAAACCAGGGCAATTGCTCTGAAATGAGCAGTTATTCTGGTACGACATTGCTGTTAAAAAAAAAAAACAAACCTTGTTCTTCAGAGTGTAAATATGGAATCAGTATTGTTCACAGAGATTTATTTTCATTAATATTTGGGTTTGAAAATGGGTCTCTTCCAATCCATACATTTTGTGGATAATTGTATCAAAAATGCAAACTGGGATTTTGTACATCTGTACAGCAGGTCACATCAATTCTTTTTGGTTGAGCTACCCCAAATCTCATAGACTTAATATGCTTAAGCTAATTTCTATTCATAAAAAACACTATGCATGGATATGACTTTCAAAGAACAGAGCAGTAGCAGCCAAAGAAACACCCTAATCAGTTACATACTTAAAGCAAAGCAAACTCATGCAGTGAACCTCACCTTTTGTATACGTCATCTCAAAGCCTTGAGCTTTCAACAGGCTTAATGAATTGTGGTATAAAAACAGTATAGGCTAAACTGATGAAATAGAAGGAGGGAAAAAAGCCCCACCATCTCTATTGGCCTCATCATGTCATCTGACACATCTTTTACCTTAATGAAATCTGCCTAGAGCACAGCCATTCATATTTCATGTCTTATAAGAGAGTTCATCAGGACTTCATGCCTTATGAATACTTTCAAGACTCAGCACATAAATGAATGCACACAAGCTAGAAATAAATACATTTCGACAGGGAACCAGGGTGTCTCCAACCACCAGGATACTAAAGTATTGTGAAAGTCCTGCAAATAGGAAAACTGGTGGCAAAATAAAATCTAACTAATTTAAAATGGAACTTGATCATTTTATGAAAAAGTTGTCTGTGGCCACAGGAAACTGAACTCTTTAGGGTCTTAAAAATATAATCTATACTGAGATTATAATGAAGAACAGTAAACATTAAATGAAAAATTCATTTTAGCAAAGTCAGAAGAAAGAAAAAAAATTAGAGAGAATTAAATGGAAATGAGAAACACCTAGAACACTGGAGAAGGAGTAAATTACAGATCATTATAACAAGACCACATATAGGTATGAACATAATTGAATACAGCCAAAAGGTTGAAGAAATTAATTGAACATAGTGCTACAATCTTTTATATATGTTACTTACTCACCTTATAGCTGCAAGCAACTAATTTACTCTCCAAATTACTTCTTTGTTAAGCACACATGGATCTTATGCCTATTTTACTACACAGAGCTGTCCTGAAAAGTAGCTAATGTTTCTAATGCCCATCAGTCTCTAATGTGCTACAGATCGACTCTAGAACAAAACTCCAGATTTGAAGAGGAAGTACGAGGTTTTTTAAACGCTGTCTTTCTTCCATAAAAAGAGACATTACTTAAATACTAAATACAACTTAAACCATAAATATTCCCATAGAAAGGGTGCTGAATGTCTCACCTCCTGGAAAGAAGAGAAGGAAAACACTACTACATCAACTGTTGCTACTAAATGAAAATGTGAAGGGATGAGAATCATAGAATCACAGAATCATAGAATCATAGAATCAGTCAGGGTTGGAAGGGGCCACAAGGATCATTTCCAACACCCCTACCATGGGCAGGGACACCTCACACTAGATCAGGTTGGCCAGAGCCTCATCCAGCCTGGCCTTAAACACCTCCAGGGATGGGGCCTCAACCACCTCCCTGGACAACCCATTCCGGGGTCTCAACCACCTCCCTGGACAACCCATTCCAGGTTCTCACCACTCTCATGGGGAAGAACTTCTTCCTCACGTCCAGCCTGAATCTCCCCACTTCCAGCTTTATTCCATTCCCCCCAGTCAGGTCATTACCTGATATCTTAAAAAGTCCCTCCCCAGCTTTCTTGTAGTCCCCCTTCAGATACTGGAAAGCCACAACAAGGTCACCTCGGAGCCTTCTTTTCTCCAGACTGAACAACCCCAACTCTTTCAGTTCATAGGAGAGGTGCTCCAGCCCTCTGATCATCCTGGTGGCCCTTCTCTGGACACATTCCAGCATGTCCATATCCCTCTTGGAATAGGGGTTCCAGAACTGGACACAGTACTGGATCTGGTTGGCTTTCTGAGCTGCAAGTGCACATTGACAGCTCATGTTGAGCTTCTCGTCCACCAACATCCCCAAGTCCCTCTCCTCAGGGCTGCTTTCCACCCAGTCACTGCCCAGCCTGGATTTGTGCTGTGGATTGCCTCGACCCAGATGCAGGACCCTGCACTTGGTCTTGTTGAACCTCATGAGGTTGGCTTGTGCCCACCTCTCCAGCCTGTCCAGGTCCCTCTGGATGGCATCCCTTCCCTCCAGCGTGTCTGCTGCACCACACAGCTTGGTGTCATCAGCAAACTTGCTGAGGGTGCACTCAATGCCACTGTCCATGTCACCAACAAAGATGTTGAACAAGACTGGTCCCAGGACTGAGCCCTGACGGACTCTGCTTGTCACTGGCCTCCACTGGGACATGGAGCCATTGACAGCCATCTTTGGATGCAGCCATCAAGCCAGTTCTTTATCCATCTCGTGGTCCACCCATCAAACCCATGTGTCACCAGTTTGGAGACCAGGATGTGGTGAGGGACAGTGTTGAAGGCTTTGCTCAGGTCCAGGTAAATGACATCAGTTCCTCACCCCTCATCTATTAATGTTGTGACCTGTTCATAGAAGGCCACCAGGTTTGTCAGGCAGGATTTGCCCTTGGTGAAGCCATGCTGACTGTACCCAATCATCTCTTCACTGTTCTTCTGTCTCAGTAGTGCCTCCAGGAGAATCTGCTCCATGATCTTACCAGGCACAGAGGTGAGACTGACTGGCCTGTAGTTCCCTGGTTCTTCCTTCTTACCCTTTTTGAAAATGGGAGTAATATTTCCCATTTTCCAGTCCGTGGGGACTTCCCCAGACTGTCAGGACTTTTGGAATATAATAGAGAGGGGTTTAGCAACTTCATCTGCCATTCTCTCAGTACCCGCGGGTGTATCCCATCATGTCCCATGGACTTGAACACTTTCAGGTTCTTCAGGTGATCACGAACCTGATCTTCACTTATGATGGGCAGTTCTTCCTCCTGCTCCCTGCCATTAGCTTCCATGACTATTCCAGGAGTGTGGCTGGAGGCCCTTGCAGTGAAGACTGAGGTAAAGAAGTCATTGAGAACCTCAGCCTTCTCCAGGTCACTTGTGACCATTTCACCTGTTTCCTTTCTGAGGGGGCCCACACCTTCCCTAGTCTTCTTTTTACCATTAATTTCCCTGTAGAAATTCTTAGTGTTCCCTTTAACCTCCCTGGCTAGATTCAACTCAAAATGTGTTTTGGCTTTCCTAAGCAGGTTTCTTGCTGCTCGGGCAGCCTCCTTATATACCCCCCATTCTAGAGAGAAGGAAAGCTAAGACACTTTAAAAATGTTTCCAGGGTATATAGCTCCTGAGATGAGAGCATGAGGAATCATAAATGCTCTTCAGATTCAAATGCAGGTGCATGGGTAGTAAAATAAAATCAGAGTAAGTGCCTTCAGCAGAGTCTCACCACCGTTATCAGCATCCGCAATGAGAGCTGCTTCACTCAGCACCCAAGAACGCTGCTTCCTGACAGCAGCCGTTGAGAAACAGCTTGTGTTGATACTATTTATCTCTTTTGAGGTTTGCTACAAGAATGGAAATTCTGAAGAACAAAGTTAACAGATGATACCCTGCTCGATTCTGGTAGAGATGTGGTTTTATCTGTTAAGTTCATTATTTCAATGCATTAGTGTGCCTTGGAAGCTAATTAATTAGAGTGGTACTTTGTTCTACTCTTTCACCAAAACCTCAAACAATATAAAGTCTACATTAAGGTAGTTTTTTTTTCTCTATCAAATATGGTCAGGCTTCTATGTTTAATTCCATTTGTTCCTTTGTTCTCTATCTGAAATGGACCATGCAGTCATTAATTACCTTTCACACATTTTCTTTAAAATCACAGAATCACAGAATTATTGAGGCTGGAAAAGACCTCTGAGATCAAGTCCAGCTTATGACTTGACACCACCACATCAGCTAAACCATGCCACCAAGTGCCACAACCAAACTCTTCTTAAAGACCTCCAGTGATGGAGACTCCACCACCTCCCTGGGCAGTCCATTCCAGTGCCTAATCAGCCTTTCTGTGAGGAAGTGCTTCCTAATATCTAACCTAAACCTTCCCTGGTGCAGCTTCATACAATGCCTTCTTGTCCTGCCAGGGAGCAGAGCCCAACCTCCACCTGACTACAACTTCCTTTTAAGCAGCTGTAGAGAGTGATAAGGTCCCCTTTAAGTCTCTTTTTCTTCAGGCTGAACGACCCCAGCTCCCTCAGTCTTTCCTCATAAGACTTTCCCTCCAGTCCCCTCACCAGTCTCGTCGCTCTCCTCTGGAGCCACTCCAGTGTCTCACCCTAGAGCAAGAACATAGCATAGCAGTGTGCTGTGACTCCACATGCCACGTCGGGTTTTAAAGGCTTGCTCTTGCAGACAAATTTGCAAATGCAGAATGCAGAGGCAGTTTCTGCTTTGGATTTCAGAATTATATCATTTTGTGATGCATTTTATTTAGTTTTCTTTTGCCTTTCTAAACAATGACTATGGAGAGCAGTCACTGCTCCACTTACTGTTCATAACATACTCTGCCATGTCTTTGACTGAACCTCTTCTCTAAATTACCACTTTACATCTGTGCTTCCTCATTTTAACACTGCCTTACAACAGAAGTATTTTCTGTTAACTCATTTGTTATTAAGTCTTACAGATTTAAAATAAATAAATAAATCTTACTAGGTCTAATACGATAATATTTTCTTAGATATTCTTAAGGATGTTTTATTGGAAGGGCTTTTTACTGTCCCAGCAAATGGACAGTTGACTGGATCTGAGAACAAACTATAAATGGCTTGGACTGTGAAAATTCTATCAGAACTGCTGGCTTGGCCTTATGTCAACACATAGCATGGCTTATCATGTGATGTTGTATTTAGCCAACAACTTCTTCATACCAAAACAAAGAAAACATTTTGTTCTTATTGGATATCTGAAATGGCCAAACACATCAACTTGCTCAAACCCCAGTAACATATTTACTGCTAAAGCCTGGCCCTTGTGAAAGAAGATTAAGAGATCATTTTACAATGATATTACTATTATTAATAAATTTAAAAGTAGGAAAATGCTGATGTTCCAAACATCAATAGTGATATAATCGAAATATATACTGATGACTTTATACATGTGTTTCTATTCACTTGGCAGGAATCTTTAAAGTAGAAAATGGAAACCCTTCAATGTGAAAAAAGAAAAAAACTTAAAGTTTAAGTACATTGATGAGTTATCAACAGTATTGCACTGTATAAATAAAAATATGTTTCTTCACCTCTTCTTTTCAGATTCCTATGCAAGCAGGTAAGAAATGCTGCCATGTGTCTGTTTTTTTTCTCTCGTAAACAATATGCAAGATAACAGAAAATCAGGCTTTCTGAATCACAATTTGATTTAAGTTTTACGGTATGATGCTTCTCTAATTCCAGCAATAGACTGCTTGAAGCAATACATTTATGTCTCTTTTCACTTTTAGCTAAGATCCTGTTTCTTTATAGTAATTTGTGCAAATCTTGTTGAATTTAGTGGAGACAGGACTTCTTGTGATGATCAGCGTTAAACACGATTGCACTGAGCACTTGTGCAACTGAAGTACAAAATAAGATTCTGTCAGGTGATCTCAGACTCTTTTTTGTCTATGTAAGAACTAATTTGTTTCCTATTGCACTTTAGCTTTTCTCAAATCCCACTTTTTTACAAATACATATTTGTAACAAACATATTAACAGTAAATGGGCCCTGGTAATTAGGGCACTCAGGTAAACTTTTCAGAATTTTTCTGGTCCCAGTTTAAAACAATTCTTCCCCTTCTGCTCCCCTGGGAGAGGTTATTTTAAATCTAGATCACTTTCATGAACAAGAACAGAGCAGAGAGTTGTATTATTAGGTTCTCCTCACAGATCTATGGTAGCAGATTGACAAATACCTTTTACTGATACATTTCTTCCAAGGGAATGAAATTAAACTCATTTCTCAGTCTTACTTCTGCTAAAGGGAAAACAGGTTTACTCAAGTCCTTTATAATCTGCTGTGGGATATCAGTCCTGCTCAGCAGAATGCCTTATTTCTTTTCCTTTTCTCTAGCTGAAGTGGAAAAGCATCGGGCTGCCTTTAGGTAGATTACTACCTACAAATACAAATGCTTAAAGAATTATACAGGTAAAGATCTCTTAAGCTTAAACTTCCAGGGGCTTTTCTATGATTAATACAGTACGTCTTTCAAAGAAATAAGCCTCATGCTTTTTAATCTATGCAGGAATGGGAAACTGTCTCTTTTTTTAATTCCATAGCACCTTATCAAATACTGATCATCTGTACAATTCAGCAGACACAATTCACAGACACAGGCAAATATCCTAAAAATGATAATAACTCTTCAGCTTGTTAGAAAATGGAATCTGTTTTTCCTCTGCTTGTAATCCTTCTGCTTCCCCAGTCATGTGAGAAAGCTCTGTTTGAACAGCAACCACTTACACTTCCTGTATAATACACCATAGAAAGCAATTAACTGAGGGAAGCATAAGACCATCTTAGGCAGCTACCTATTTCTGACAATAAGTTTGAATATTGCATAGCCAGGAAAAGTATTACAGTATAGTCTCCTTTCAGAAAAGGACCCTAAGTAGGAAAGTACCCACATGTCTGCTTAAAAAAGCCCCCTGAGTACCCACCACTGTGAAGACTATTTACAAGGGTAAAAATTTGCAGTGGTGTGTGTCCATTTACTTGGATGACTCACTGCCACAATTGTTTTCAAATAGCAGACTAACACAGCTAAAGTGTTGAGGCTTCTGTATGGACCATCCGGCTCATAATTTGTGAACAAGTTTCAGTGCCTGCAAGCAACTCACAGAGGGCTGTAAAAGTGACCCAGCCTTGGATTCCTTTGAGGCCCTATTTATGCAGAGATGACCCATTGGGAGCTGTGTAGATAGCTCAGCCCTGAGTTGTCCATGAGCCATAGAGCAAACACAGCAGTGCTGCATCATTCAGAGAACTGAAATCTGAGCTGAGCCTTGAAATCTTTCAACAAATAATATGCCCTGAGTCTCAATTCAAAACACTACTCAGTTGCCAGAGAAAGTAAGATAAAGGGAAACTGGGGGTTTTCAGCATTGCTTTCAGCCAACAACCCTTTGTATCTAGACAATCACAAGGTCAGTAAAAGAGAAGCAAAAAGAAAAGCACACAAGTGAACCCACTCTATGGATAAAGAAAGATAAGTAGAAACTCCATTACACTGCCAGAGATAAATAGTCCAGACAGTATAATCCGCTCAGGCATAGTCTTGCCCACAGTCATGTAAATCAGGGCATAAATGCCTGAAGATTTGGGCTAGGAATTGGGACTCACTTCTCCAGCACTACATCTTGCCCGTATGAAGACCCTTCCCCCTCAGTCAGGACAGCAGCCAAAGCCTCTTTCCTGGGACTGAGAACCCTGACCTGGAAGGGTAAGTGCACATTTAGCACATTGAAACTTTGTAACCTCAGGTGATTACCTAACACCCGTATAAAGTTTAGCACATTTTGTAGGTTGTTACATTGTATTCTTGCTTTAAATTGTAATAGTGCATTCTTCCATTCGGTGAGAGTAGCATATTAGACCTGTGAGTGAAATTCAGATTAATCATTTGCTTGGGGTTTGCAGTTAAACCTGTAAGCAAACCACAGATGAATTGTTTTCTTGAACCTTACAGTCTAGCCCCTTTTCATTACAGCTTCTCAGTGAACTCACTAGGCAAGGACCTGAAAACCCTGACCCTGAAGAACCACAGCTGTGCTTTGTCCAGCAAGCACACCGCACAAGAAGGTCTTGCCCATGGAATGGGGAACCTGACTTCTCTGGCTCCAAACTGCTGATGAAACACAGATAAATGGAAGGTGATTATAGACAAGAGAACAGAAGGTGGCTGAACAAACAGAAGAATGTGTTCGAAAATACATCATAGGGGTTACCAAAAGGAAGTCCTTCTCTTGAGAAATTCTTGTGCTTATGGGTCCTTGCATTTCTGTCACATCCTTGCTAAAGGCCTTAAACAACTGGCCCAGAGGACCTACTTCCAATTCCTAGCATTCTACGATTCTGTGATTCTATGATTCTACATTTTATGGGCCTCTTCAGTATACAGCAAACCACCAGGTGGAAGCAAGGTGAGTCAAGAATAACTTCTGGGGGTTTCTCTCACAGCAAAAGCAGGTAGAAATTACTAGGAAAGTAAGAGCAGCAACATTCATTAAAACAAGATAACAGTAACAGAGCATATGTCATAAATTTAATCATAAATGGCTATGCTACATAAAGGATTGCAGCAAAATGAGCTTAAACTGCAAACTGAGCATAGTTCTGTGCTCAACCATGATACATTAGAATGTTCTTCATAGTATGATTTTGTAAAATAACACCTGCATTATGGTACTATCAGCATTAGTTTTAATATATCTATTTTTATTAACATAAGACAAAATCTTGGATCTGTCCTATTTTCTTAATTAAGCCATTTCTTGGTCAAATTCTCCTTGACTTCACACAGGATTTATATCCGTACCCAAGAGTTACTCAGAGCAGCATCTGACAACTTCACTGTAAGATCTGTTAGTGAAAAGAGCCTGGTATTTGGCCAATAAATAGCCATTTGAGCCTGAAAACAAATTCAGAAATAAACATTTTGGGAGGTGTTCAATCAATTCTTTCACCTCTTCATTTTGTAGAGATAGAATTTGGCATAAGTGGAAAACAATGTGTTAGTCACTTCTTGTTATTAATTCACTGGTACCTTCGTGGATAATTAATACTACAATCTCCACTTCTTCAGTGATTATAGAAATGAGCCTTAAAATGTCAAACAAATTAGCACATACAAAAATAAAAAGCTTATACAATTTTTAAGCCTAAAATTGTTGAATGATAAATCAATTTAATAGAATTTTTAAAAAGATAATTGTGATTGTGTCCCAATTAAATTAAAAGTGCAGCAATACAGTACTAAGTTAATGACTCCTATTCAGAAATAAAAGTCTAATTCCCTGAACACACCATATGGACAGCTTCTGTTACCAGAAGAGTTTCATGCTCAAGACATTTGTAGGAGTAGTCACTAAATATATTTTCTGCATTTAATGTCAAATTAGAGTTTATTTTGCTCTTCTTACTCAAAATAAATACCTCTCCCCAAAGTAATCCTGTTGAAACTGGGCTGACGGAAACTCCTAAGAAAAATCAAGAAGTAACATATTATTTATCATGAGAAAACGTGTCAGGTCTTGGTCTCACAGTATCTGGCATTGCAACTTGATTTATGTTATCAGTTAGGGGTCAGGAGATCCTGACTACATCCGCTGACACTTCTCTTCACCTTTATACTCCCAGGCACATCTCACAACACCAATATGCACAGATTGAATGGGTTTTTATTGCTAGAGTTGTTTCAGAATATTCTACTAACAAAACTTGGAATTTCTGGACAGTGCAAGCAATGGGCTGCTGGGATGGTCCTTCAAGTTCCACTAGTCCAGTATGGTACACTGGCATGTTCATCACGTTCAGTGTGCCCATATATGATTATATGTCATCATGGGAAAAAACAGAATCAGGGTAAATAAGTCAGTTATTTTTAAATACTGTTTATGGATTTGTCAGTGTTATTCCCATGTCCCCAGAACTCTCTGTGGAGTTCCCCATTACCCAGAATGGTTCCAAAACCCTTTCCGGACCCTCCGATGCTGCTGAGGAAACCTCTCAGATGTTTCTGCATTTTTGGCTGACATAAAATATTCTCAGCTATTTTATCCCCATATTCCCAGGAACAAATGCCAGAAACTGAATGTTTAAGACACAGAACAGAAGTTATCCAGTAACTGAATTTGAAGCCTTCCTGAGCAAAAAAGAAATCAGACTGAATCAGCAGTCCACTGAGATGAGTGAGAAAATTTGATACCCTTTTAATGATATGTTCCATTCTTCCTTCACATGAAAACTAAACATTGAATGTCTGCATACCATCAGTATCATAGACAGTATTTTTGGGCTTACTTTTTATTTTAAATTTAAAATAAAATACAATTTAATGAAGCTGCAGAACTCTGGAAACAGGAGATCTCTTCGTTCCTTTTGCCAGGTGCAGTGTCCATGGAGGCATAAAATACTCTGACAGAGGAGTTATCCAAAAGCCTGCACTGC
Source organism: Indicator indicator (assembly GCF_027791375.1). Classification (NCBI taxonomy): domain Eukaryota; kingdom Metazoa; phylum Chordata; class Aves; order Piciformes; family Indicatoridae; genus Indicator; species Indicator indicator. Next base: position 17,243,540 of record NC_072010.1, read on the forward strand.
AAAGGACTCTGAGCCACAGCAAACACAGTCAAGAATAATGCCCAGGCTCTGTTAATCCATTCAAACATTCCTTGTGCTGGATGCCTCTGAGGTAACAAAACAGAGAGCACCAAGGGCTTTACAAAATACTGCAACATTTTTTTTATAGTTAAGCTAAACCATTATAATTAATTTAGAATTCACTGAGCATTCCCCGCAGAAGTTCTACACTAATACAAGTAGTCAGCCTGTGCTCTATCTTAAAGTTCAATTTTAATATCATCCCTTTCTAAGCAAAGTGAGGCAGAAAAAGAGAAGCTACGTGACAACTGAAGTCTTTGTAGGAGGAAAGACTAATCAATACATTTAAGCTGCAAAGGTCCTTGGCATCAGTGAAAGGAAAGGACGCTACTGAATCCCCTAATTCACACTGCCTGCCTGTTTTGGGGCGTTATGTCCCAGTGTCACAGATCTGTTCTCGAAGTGAATCAAAACAACAGAATGTGCCAACGTGTTGCAGAGAAGCCTACCCGCATCACACACAGAACAAAAGAAAAGTTAGTCTGGACAGGTTTTTTCTTTCTTCCTCAAGACATAGGGCATGACTGCTTTTGTTTAGTGACAGATATATTAGCCCTTCAACAGCCACAACTGAAGGACTCCAGGGTTATCCCAGTTCAAGTATCTTTGCCGAGTTAAATAGCCACTTAAGGGATGGATGCATTAATAGATTGCTTGCTAATGTTTTTACATCAACCATCCCAAGGAAAATGGCTTGTTACTGACATCACACCTATTCAGATTAGAGGACTGTGATGCCATGAAAAGCAGTCACTCAAAAAACTCATATAAGCAAATGAGGGAAAGGATAAAATGTACTGTGAATAACCAATACTTAATTTCAGTTACTAGAAGAGAGGTAGAAAAAAAATCCTTGAAAATCAAAACGAGTTATGCCTGAGTACTCTCATTTGTAATGTAAAAATTAATGAAATGTGCTTTTTCTTCTAGTCATGACATACCATAATTCAGAAACTCATTCAAAACTTTTCGATGAAATAAAGATGGATATTTTCATGTGCACACAGCTTCCTTATCATAAAACATGAAGTCAAATTGTTTTAATAGCCACTTGACTCAACAGTCAAGGGAGCTTTTTGTCTTTACATTGTTACTCCTCTTCACTCCTATCACTTTGAAGTTTTTAAATTATGCTTTCATTGGCCTACCTTAAAGAAGAAATATTAAAAATTCTGGGCTACTTTCACATTGTTGTTAAAGTTCTCTGATACACAACCATGAGATAGGAAAGCTGTGTCATTTATGGTTTCTTATAAACCATCACAGTCTCTAGAAGCAGTCAAGACAGCCAATTCAATTCATCTTGAACACCGTCCAAATCAAAACACATTTTGAGAAGCAAACAGGTGGGATATTAGCATTAGCAGAAACAGAAGACAATTTGATTCTGAAAGCTCCAGGAGCCTGCAAAGCAATGGGAGCTTAATGTCAAAGAGTAACTGTGAATAAATCAGCTCTGGGAAAAATTAGAATGCCTAGATCATAAGTGACAGATGTCCCTCGTGCTAGAATGACTTTCAGGCCATTTCATTTTAATTTTATTAGGAGAGGAGGTAAAGCACAGTTATAGAGCAAAAGCAAAACATTTCAAGATAGAGTGTGGTTGGTTATAAATTACCCTGCCAATATCAGGACTGCTGTTTTCATTCAGTTGGTCCACAATAAAAATTAAAAGTAGCAGATACAGAATAGGCTTTCAGTATTAAAAAATGTATTTTCTGGATTTACAAAGCTTTATTTTTATATTGTTTCCAATGGTCAACAAACACAACATTAAAGTCCCTTGCTGAAGCAATGGGTAAGCAGGCTTCCTCACCACCCGCTCCAGTCCACACACACACCAGTCCACACAGACCTGGCTGAAAGTGGCCACCAACCAGTTACTTCCATTAAACAGCGGACCTAAGTTCACAGGATGTCACAGAAGCTGCCAGTATGATCTTCCCCCAGTTCAAAAGGTGCTACAGGAAACTTGAGGAGTGGTCTTGCAGGAGCTATCAGGGCCACATACTGGATGCCACTGGGAGACCTAAAAGCTGGGAGTGTTTACTACAGAAAAAAAACACTGCAGGTTGAAAACATCTTACATTTTTCATTGTCTGTTGGTCACTGTGAGAGTCAGCATGCTGAACAGGATGGACTTCTGATCTGATCAAACACATAGCTGAGTGACTGAAAAGAAGTATGAGAGATGGTACTTCCTTATACCAAGGAAGAAAGACTTAGATGAGCAACTTCACAGTTAAAACTGAACAATGAAACTGAACAGGGGAAATTCCCACTGTCTTCCGTTGAATCAACCCACATTTTAAAATGAACAGTTGTTTGTTTAGATTCTGGCTATTTACTACATGCCTATCTATGCATTTTAGAATCTAACTTTCCAGATATAGCTGATTTTTAATCTAGGCTTTGAACTGCTTTGTTTTCATTTATTTTGCATTTACCCAAATCAGTACACTGGGACAAATTCCTACTGGTGAAATCTAACTCATCTACCACAAACTTCTCCTCTCCCCTGACAACACATGACGTGCTGGCTCAGGCAGTCTGCACAATCAGTAGACTTATAAAAATCTGACACTACCATTTTGATAGACATTTCATCATTACAGAGCTGGTGTTTCTTGAAAATCTGAATCATATGTGGTAGTTGGAACTCCTTGTAATATAAAATTGCAAATAATTCTTTTTTTGTCGAACTAAATGTTTCATATTTTAAATATTGTATTATAATATAATAAAACCTTTTCCTAATAAAATGTATTTTATATCTAGAAGTATTCAATGAAACATTTTAGCACAATAGAAATGAATTATTTACAAGATACATTTTTTGTCAAACTCCTGAGAATGCTGTGTTTTTAATAAAATGGCATATTCAGAGAGAATACATTCCAACAGAAAATTAGGGCCACCTTCAGTAACGCAGTTTTAGGTGCCAACTTTATTCTTAGACAAGTTCTCTAAATTAAAGGGTTCACAAGCCTAACAGTAGGTAAATGGCCAGTGAGTATCATTATAAACAGTGGAAAAGGGTGGAAAAGGGTTGTAAATCTGAGCAAGAGAGCAGCAGAACAAGGAAAAAAGAACTGCACATTATCTGTCAGGGAAGCAAATAATTTCTTTCATGATTCACTTTTAACTTTCTTGCTGGCTGCATGTCGTCAGTTTCAGAAAGGCATCTACTGGCAGGATGCTGGCAGGACTCATCTTGTCAATCCATGCAGCAAGAGAACTGAGTCTGGATTGAGGCCCCAGGAATGCAGTGGGTCCCTGCAAGGGCAACCTCATATGCCCAGCACTGATGGCATAGGAATGGCACATGAGGAGAATGTTAGCCAGCAGAGGAAAACCTGGAGAATCAGAACTTGTCTTCCCATTAAGCCAAAAAGTGAAGTAGCTCCAGCCATCACATTGTACTGTCAAGGAGGCAAGTATATACAGCATGCCACAGATAGTCTTGTTCATTAGTTTAGTTGGAAAACATTTGCACTCTGGAAGCACTTATTAGGAGCTTCCAGCCCTTGTCAGGTCAAGAAATAGTGAAAGGACACCCCACTTGCACTCATGCTACATGTATAACTTACTACTAGGGGTTTGGCTGCATTTTGCCTTGCTCTCCACAGAAGAAAAAAAAAATGGAAAATTCCTGTGATGCACCTTCAATGGAAAGTTGAAATGTAGCCTTGATGATAATGAAAACAAAAATTTGTGCAGTCTTCACCATTAAAGTGAGGGGGAAGTTGTCAGACTGCTTGAGAAAGGCAAAATCATTAATGCAGCAAAATCCAGTAATATCCATGGGGGAACTCTGTGAACACAAATAGCACATACAAAGAGACATAGTAAAAGGTGACCTGCCTTAAAAACAACAGTGGCTCACAGAGATGAGGAACTGACTAAGAAGTATTAGCATGGAACTCCTGCAGAACCTCAGATGGGACAACTATGTCAATACCACATATGTCCAAGTAGTGCAGTGTTCACAAGTAAAACATTGGAAGGGTCATGTCCACACACTCTACACAAATGAGTCAGGGAGAGAGTTTTGTGCAAAGACCCCATCTGCTTTGGGCTAACACCTGAAGATGATGCCAGGGAGGGAGCAGTGGGCCCAGAGGCCCCACCACTGAAGACATGGGGAGTGCCTAGAAGAAGACAACTTCTGCTCCCCTGCATTGCACTGTACATAAATCAGCCCTCTTGCATGACAATAACTTCATGGAAAGAAATCCTGGTGGACAGGCTTGACAGGAGCTTCAATGTACCCCAAAAGGCAAACTCAGACCCAGACCTCACAAATTAAATTATACCTTGTATGTGACTCTATTAATAAATTCCATTAAACTCCTGTAGACAGTTGTATTAACCACGTGTGAAGCTACAACCAACCAATCCCAAATGATTAATTTCCGTGATAAATGCATTTTTGATTGTCAAAATAAATAATTGGTCCCAGAAAGAGAGGTGTAGAATGAGTTTCCTTTGAGAGGTAAAACAGTAATATTTGTGATCTTGTTATTTAGGGATAATACCCAAAATCTGGAAAATATGATTACACGCAAGTGAAGATCTTTGATTAAACACAAGGGTAAAAAAATAAAAAATAAAATCAGTGCAAAACGTGAAAAACAGCAGAATGTTTGTACAGGAAGTAGAGGAACCAGGCCCTAATATTCCCTTCAGCATCTGGGTACTGTCATGCTATAGGAAAAAACAAATAATAACACATTTAGCTGCATGGGAAAACTGGAAACCTCAGAGGCTAAGCACATTCAGTTTATACACATTAAAGAGCAGCATACTAGGAAACCTGACTGAAAGACAGTCATAATCATTCATACAGACAATTTTAAATGTGCAGAATAATCAACAAAAAACCTAATTCATCACTGCAGAAAATAAAACTGAAAGAGAGAAAGAGGGAGGAAAAAAAGGGTGGATGTAAACTATCACATCCTGTCCTATTCTGGTTTAGTTCCTACAATTTTGTTCTTATCTCCACAGACTTACAAGTGTTTTTAATTGCAAACTTACTGTAAGTTCAGGTAAAGTCAGTGACACTGCTAACCTCATAAAATTACACAATTGCTTCATATTTTGTGGAATAAAAGCTTGTATTGTCCAATGTGTCCACTGTATCCACCAGACTAAGTATCCACCAAGTAAATACCGAAACACCAGAATCATGACCCAGGAGTATGGATGGTGTTGAAAATTGAGACTGAAGCCATAGAGTCCATGTGTTTGGTCTGTACAACAATGAGATCCTGTAAATGCCCAGAGCTCCAAGGAACAGCTGGTGACACATCAAATTAACAAGACTTTGGTGACATAGTATTGCATGAGGCTGAGCTTCTGAAAAGGTCTATGTACATCTCTGCTGGAAATGCCACCTATCACCACCTAGGACCTCAGAGGCCCTACATCAGAAATTTAGGATAGTGTTATAAAGCCAAGTCATTTATTCCAGCAATTTTAAGTCCCAGTAGATTGAAGCACATGAATCAGCCTTTGCATAAATAGGACAAGCACTATCCACCCTGAAAGTCAGGACAGGTAGGTTGTTTTTCTCTAATTTGCCTCTGAGTGCTGACTTAGGGAAAAATCATGATTTGTGACTTACTTTCACCTGAAAAGAGAGCTGGTGTGAGGACTAAATGCAAACTGTTTAATATTCTGCTATTCTCATTGCAAGCTTGGGAAAAAAAAAAGGAATCTGTATGTATTGAAATGAAGATAAAAGTGCTTTGAAGCAAAGCTGAAAGGTCCTCTGTTCATTGCAAATTTTTAAAAAACATTTTTTATTTCTTGAGGAACCACTGAGACAACTGAGCAGCTTCAAAATGCAGCAGAGTTGTCTAGGTCACATTCCTTCAACCGACATTTGAAGTAACCACATCTGAAAAGTGCTGAGGTTATTGCAGTGTAAATATTTTCTAAAAAGAGTTACCTGTAAATGGGATGCAGTTCCAGTGTGAACTGAATAATGGTGTATGACAGAGGAACAGTGAAACACCTAAGTTGGTTACTGCTAATTTTTAAGCTTACAGACATGGATCCTACCTGTTCAACATTCAACTTCCCAAGCAAGTGTTGGCAAACTGAAAAGAATTCCAAAATGAGGTCATGAGCAACATGAGCTCTGGGAAAAGAATACAGCACACATTTCCCAAGGCTCAGTCTATTTTTTTTAATCCAGGAGATACTAAGGACATGAGTATGACAATAGTATTGCCATGTCGTCCCTCTCAAAATCTATGCAAGCAAGATAACCACAACCTCTGAATCTGTGCAACTTTTCATTTTGGAAAGCCAGGAATACCTAGCAAAACACATCATGTGCTGACCTGCATTTAACTACTCACAAAGCTTCATTTAACTACTTACAAACAGAAACTTTTGGTAAGTGCTTATAAAACAGGTGACTCAGAAGAAAATACCTCTTCAGCTAAACTGACATTCCTAAACTAATTCACATGCCTGCAGCACATTTTACACAGGTTCCCTGCACTTCACCATCACCTTTTCCCTCTTCCTTGCACCTTACTCTTCAAGACACAGTTTGTATCTTAACTGCTGGCAGACAAAGATGAACTTTATTGCCATTCTCTTTTACCTGCTTCTCAAGAAAATCTCAACTGCTACCAGAGAGCTGCTGCTGACACTTGTTCAGTCTGACTGCAGAAGACTTTAAGACAGAGAGGGTTCCTCTCCTGAGTGGACAGCACACTGCTGACTCAATTCACTAAACACCTGTAATGACACATGGCATAAAACATAGCAATGATGCAAGGATGCATGCAGAGCTGCATGGCTTGATGGTACAGAACAAGTTTTTGAAATTAAGAGTTATTTCCCAACACGGCTGCTCAAACCTGCCTCCAGCAAGCTCCACTCCCCGCTGCCTCTCCTATGATCAAACAAGGTGTGAGCTCTGCCCAGGTGTTATGGGGTGTTCCAAAAACCCCCTTCCCCACCTCTCCATCAGCAGAGGTTTGAATGAGTGAAGACAAAGGCACGAAGTCGCCTTCCCCTGCCCTGGGGACAGGTAATAGGTGCCCACTGTCCCTGCTGGGCAGAGGTTCCTCACAGGTATTTACCGGTGGGGGGAAGTCCCTTGGGATTTGGAAACATGATTAGCAGGGCACTTAACATATTGGCCTGGACAATTGTCTAGGAATATCTTAAATAGAGTGAGCACAGAGCAGTCAGAGGGCTTTCATTTTTCACTGCCCTCACTCGTTTCTGGGGGCCGGCTCATTTTGGCTCTGCCGTTCGGGAGCTCGTTTTGGACTCCACTCGCTCTGCTCTGGATCCGAGGTGAAACTGGGGAAATCGGCACCTGACCGAGCTTCTCCCGGCTCCTGCCTGCCCGGGAGCGATCCTGCCTGCCGTGAAACCGCAGTTTTCCCTGGCACTGTTCAAACAGTGCTAACTGCACGAGTTTTCCCTCGTAGCAGCTGTGTCTACGGACACTTTGATTTCTGGCGGGTCCCCTTTTTTGGATTTGAGCCACGTTACCCACAAATTGGATTACAAAACCTTCAGTTTCTGAAGCCTGCTTTGAGGAGAGAGACGTAGGGGCCGTCTTCAAATTCCTGCTCCAGTCTCATGAGTAAAAATTGGCATTCTCATACTTTCCCTAGCAGTTCCTGGCTGGCCTCCGATTTATAAGTGGGGTAGAGCTATTTGTGGCTTAGCCTTTTCCATTCTCTGAATCCTCCAAATTGTACTAAATTGCCCACAAGCATCCTGGTAGAATTCGCAATTGAATAGAACCTGTAAATAAGTTTTAATCAGTTTTGTACATAATTGGGGGTGGGGGTTTCAGCAAAAATAAAGATAACTATATTTTTGTAATTCCCACCTTGTCAATTTAACCCAAACTAAAGGCCAGGTAAGAGAATGTTTTGTTTGTGAAACTTGTAATTAGATGGGGGTGAGGGGGAAATTTTAAAAGCTTCTCTGCCCGAAGGAAACTTTTTCAGAGTGATTTACAGCGGATTCATGAATAGTAGAAGATAGCTGAAGATCTGTGACTTTGTTCCAGGGCAGAGGAAGTTCTTCTAGAGGGATGGGCAGGCTCTCAGGAAAGAAGGAGCATGGAAAAAGCCTCTTTTAGAGGAGAAATGATCGTGCTTGAAAGGTAGCTCAGAGCCAACACCTCCACGATTTTCACACATTTCCATAATTAAAAGCTAGAGTGACTTTGAGGACAGATTCTGAAAAATAGGTTTTAAATAGGTTGAATTACGTTGAGAAGCACTAGTTTGCTTCTTCTGGGGGAACATGTTGTTTCTAGGGGAAAATGCAGCAGAAATGTGTTTATTGGTGCCAAAGAGCAGTGCCGAACAGGAGCTGGAAACATTGCTGCTGTCAGAAGTGTCTATATTTTAAAAAGAACCCAGAACTCAATATGCAGTTACTACAGGAGCCTTTCTGAAACTCTGTCCCAGTGCAGGTAGAAAAACAAAGATGGAGTTTCTCAAGCTATGTCCAGACCACCTAACCTGTAAATATGACACCTATAGGTAGAAGTTAGGTGTCTACATATCCAGTGTCACTGGGATTGGCTATTCTTGGATGCTATTTCTTAAGAATCCTGAGAATTAGTAATTCCATCACTTAAAGCAGCAGTATTTTCAAGCTACCTATACAAAGTATTTCAGTATAAGCATTAAGTACAAACACGCATAACAAGCTGGAAGCCAACTTCACACCAAAAAGCTTTCCCATAACTGAAGGATATGCAGTGAGACAAACTTCAACCAATCTTTGGAGACATCCAGTCTGTAAGATGTGTTCTCACCCAACCCATCTGGAATATATTGAACTCAGCATAGGGCTAACTAGTTAAGGTAGCTCTCCTCTAAAACATTGAGGAAAGAGGCAGTGTAAGGTGACAAGTGCCAGTTTAAATGACTGGAAAGCACTGAAACTGGCATAAGTGATACGTGGTGCCACTTTCAGCTCTGGTTCCCTTGAGTGCAGGGTGAGAGATAAGAAGAGACACAGAGGAAAGCACTGTATTGACGGTAGGATATAACAAAGTGGCAGAGTGAACCTTGCAGTGAGTCTTTCAGAAACCATACTGAAAGCTGTTCCCTAGTAAATGGCTTAGTAACTATTATTGTTATTGTAATATTGCTGGAGTGAAATTAAGGATTAGATCTGAGCATTTTCTAAAATTTCTCACCCTTCTGATTTCAGATGCACTACTCAACTCCACAGCACAGAACATTCTGAATGGCAATGTCACAATTTGCTGCAACATCACAAGCAAAGCTTGTAAATAATTTAGGAAAATATTCACTTGGCTGGGGAATACCATTTAGCCCCTCTTTGCAAGGCATAAAGGAGCTTTCCAGAGTACATAGGAGTTTAGCTCCTTCTCTCTGAATAATTAATCCTCTCCCACAGCACACATATACACACATCACCTTCCAAATTAACATTCTTACCTTATCCTTATTTTCAGAGTCAGAATCCTCAAGTTTGGTCCGAATGACAAAGGGAGTAGATAATCTCAGGAGAACTCGTTCAAATGTGGCACTGATTTTAGGAGAAACTATGTCGAAGCAGTCTTGGAATTTCAGAGTTTTGTGAGTGTCACATCTGAGCTGCTTCCTAAGACCTTCTCCAAGCTGGAGAACTAGCATGTTTGGATCAAACATCAGATGAAAGGGGAAAGCTCTGCAAAAAGTGTTGATGCTAATCCTCAGGTCTAATGGAGACTGGGAAGTTCCTGGTGGAAGTGCTTTTGTGATATTTGCATTTTCATGCTCTTTGATAAGGAAAGTCAGACAACTGCTGTTACCTGGGTTCCTCCCCTCTGAACACAGTTTATCATTAGTGACCTGTTCTACTTCCACTTCCAAGTGGTAAATCTTCTTTGCTGCTGCCTTTATCATTCCCACCATTGCAAATCCCACAATCTGATGTGGGTTAAAGTAATGAAGCATGAGATTGCCTTCAGGGAGCTCTTTGCATAGGAAAGAAGGGGATTCCAGGGTGGCCTGTCTTCCAAATGAAGTTCTAATGTGCTCCAGCAAAGCATCGAAGCCATTGAAGAAGTCTTGAAGAGTCCCACCTACAGCTCGAAGAACTCTTTCATTCTCATCAAAGCAGATACTGAAGAATTCCTCCCCAAACTTTTCTTGCATTTCCTCAAGCTTCAAACCTATAGGAGGAGATACTGATATCAACAACATAGTATTTCTACTGTATCACATTTTCCCTTTGTCCTCTACTTGCCAGATATTTTTCCAAGTTAAGTGAGAGTGGGTTTTTTTACTGGATACTTACCCACAAGACTTCTGTTTTTTCTCGTAGTTAGGAATAAATCTAGGAGCCATTTTTGCCTGTAATTTTAAGTCCTCATGCTTGCAGCTCACTGTCCCAGACAGCTACTTGTGGGATTTACACTTGCTTGTTCCTTTTTCCCTGCTGGAAGCCAGAAGACTTTATAATTTCCCTGAGTTCTGCCTGTCACATGCAGCCCACTGTGTGAACACACCCAGCCATGGGTGCACTCCTTCCATTGGTGACCTAACCATAAACAAGGCTTCTGCTTTTATAGCTCCTCTGTTCACTGCCTCTTTGATGGATCCAGTTTTTACTTGCTTGAAAATAAGCTACTGGAAATCAAATCAGGCTTTTGGCTTTCAGTAAGCAGTCAGATGACACTTTAGTAGCTGGACAAGACAGGTCATGAGCTTTAGGGTTTGGACAAAGTATTTTTCTCATTATAGCTATTGGGCACTGGCAGGAGATACATAGGAATAATTTCTTATTTTTTATTGCCTGCAAAAGAGAGAAAAGGCTTTCAGTTTTAGGTTTCTACACTCACCCATCTTCAAAAAATCTCCTGCCTTTTAGAGCAACATAAAGTGATAGTATATGGGACAGCTCTGTGATTTCTCACATCACTTCAAATCTCCATTACAGAAATTCAAAAGGTTTTGATTTACAGAGGTGGTTAACCTTGGTATCACTGAAGGGATGAAAAAATGTCAGTGATAGAAGCCCCTGGATACAAATGTCTATCAAATCTTACTCCAGTTTTTTATTTACCAATTTTAATGGTAACATAGAAAAAGTAATTATGAGATGGTTTTTAAACATTTTTCTCTGTCTTATTTTAGGGGAAACTCACTCTATTAATTTTCATCTGTATCTGATCCCCATAATATAGATCTACAAAATTAATTGGATATTGTTTGTATTTTTCTAAGAGGTAAGGGAACAAAAAGGAAATATGAATCAGCTGTAGGTGAATTACAAACAGCCAGCAAGTTCTCAAATTAAGATAACACAGGAATTAACAAAATAGCTCCTTCAGTGTATTGAAAGAAAATCAAATCACATTTCAGTCAACTAGTCAAATCCCTTTAAATTTATCTTGAATTCTAACAGAAATAAAGGGCAGTTATTCATTTCTGAAGGGCACAACAGTCTTTCATTTTAATATGTATTCAACATGCTTTACAACATTGATAAGATCCCAGTGGATCACTGAACTTCTCATTGTTTGTTTAGATCGTGTATAGGCTTTTAAATTTAGGAGAACTGTGTGACTGGTGCCTTTCATGCCCAAGAGTTACAATAATAATAATGACCAGAAGAAGTCTTGCATCTGTTGTTTTCAGACCTTTGATCCTCTCAAAACAGCATCTGAACTGCCTGTGCACACAGGCATAGTTCTAACGATCTCTATTCACAAGGGACTTGAGCATTCCACAGCTTTACAAACTATCTGCAATGACAGATTTGTTTGAACCTTCATCAAGATTAACAGCAGATGAAAATGCGTAAAATTACATATATAAACAGGACAACATGACCAAACATATTTTATAAAAGAAGTAATAGTAACAATTTGGGAAAGTTCATTCAAATGCCATTACTCATAATCAAATTTGGTCACTAAACTAGGTTATTATAAAAATATTCCCAGGATCTTTTATGACCACAGATGGTCAGATCTACGGCTAAGCCAAAAGAAAGTACCTCTGGTACACAATGCCCCCTACTATCCTGACTCAGAAGACAGTGTGCCAATTCCTGACTCATTACTACTACATCTGTATAACATAGTATTGTAATATTGTCCATTAACCCAAAAATAATTAAATTCTCATCCACACCAATAACATTGTCATAACCGGACATTAATAGTAAGGAGCTAAGAAATTACCACATTCATGTGTATACACAAGCACAAATGCATACTTTTAAACCTCATTTTAAACCTCGAGCTAAGAAATTACCAGATTCATATGCATACACAAACACAAATGCATACTTTTAAACCTCATTGTCCTGTAGAATGAACTGTGAGTAGACTTAGAATCATGTAAAAGTGCACAGTCCGGGCACGGGCACTCAAAGCTGTAACACTGCAGATTCCCTGAAAGGATACTATCAAAACCCCCTGTGCTACTCATACACAGGACCAAGCACTGTTACACATCTATTTAACACCCCACACAGCTGCCCAAAACGTTGGCGTAGGTGAGCTGTCTTTAAAGTATGTAATAAAATTACAGTAAAAGTCAGCTGCCCTGGCACCACTAATTGAAAATAGGGCATGGAGAAGGGTTGGAAGGGACCAGAAGGATCATCCAGTTCCAACCCCCCTGCCATGGGCAGGGACACCTCACACTACATCAGGCTGGCCAGAGCCTCATCCAGCCTGGCTGCAAACACCTCCAGGGATGGGGCCTCAACCACCTCCCTGGACAACCCATTCCAGGCTCTCACCACTCTCATGGGGAAGAATCTCTTCCTCACTTCCAGCCTGAATCTCCCCACTTCCAGCTTGATTCCATTCCCCCTAGTCCTATCACTACCTGATAGCCTAAAAAGTCCCTCCCCAGCTTTCTTGTAGGCCCCCTTCAGATATTGAAAGGCCACAAGAAGGTCACCTTGGAGCCTTCTCTTCTCCAGACTGGACAGCCCCAACTCTTTCAGTCTGTCCTCATAGGAGAACTGACCACTTGTGTACTTTATACATATATAAGTCATATGTAAGTATGAAATGGGAGTCATATCTTGGTACCCAGCCTAAGGTTTTGCTGATTGCCTTAGCTTGGTCTTGTCATCTGCCCTGCAGGACTGGCTGTTCAATCTGGATGCAATTTACTGACTCCAAGTGATATGAATTATAGTATCAGGTCAATGACCTGGCTCAAAGACATGCCACTACTTTAAAAAGTATTTCCCCTTGCATTGAGTTACACACAGTCCCAGTAGAGAATTAGAAGACAAAAATGTGTATGGCTAAGCTTGATCAAATTGCTGGTCTGTCTTTGCTGGCAATTTACTCTCTCTAATAATAGATACAAGGAGACATTGAGAAAATTAAACTAAGTCAAACAACCTTTTAAAACAAACAAATATAAAATACCTATCAGGAAAGCTTCTTCCTAAGCCTTACCAGTAAGAGGCAAATTTTTGCTTGAAGCATGATGGTTTTTAAATCTAAAATCTTTATTTTAATTCCTATAATACAAAGACATGCAAACTGTTTTTCTACTGTATTCCTACAAAGCTCCTGGCTTTCGAAGCACAGACTTGCCTAACATTATTTGGATACATATGCCATCATATAACGTTTTAATTTACTGCCATATAAAGGATACCTATCTTTTTACTGTCTTCTGTGAAGATTTTCCCTCCCCCTTTCTGTATGCATATATCTGGTTAGCTTTCAACAGACAATAGAAATGACCATCATCATCACAATGAAGGGATATGTCAGACTGCGTCATATCAGCTGCTCTGAAATCGTCCCAGGAGCATTTGGTATCAGACTTTGGAGAAAAACTGTAAAGTATGATGGGAAAATGTGGTTTTGAGGAAGCTCCTGCCTAATGCTACAGTAAGCATTTGGCTTATTAGCTGAAATAAATGGAAGTACCAAACCAGGAGATAGTTTTACTACATATAAAAAAACCTGCATATAAAAAAAAAAATTAAATCTCAGAACTCATTGTTTCTATAATGCATACTTTACTACATTTGAAGAATTCTACAGGCTAAATATCAGCTTTTAAAATTACATTCAGTATGATTTCCAATTCTGATGTATTCAGCATTTCCTTTGCTTTTTCTTTTAGTTTGAGAAAACAAATACAATCTTCAGAACAATCTTCTTTATAATCTTCAGGTTATACATCTGCATAAACAGTCTCATCTTTTCAAACTGGTCTCACATTAAATTCTTTCTCTGCATCTTCATTTTGATTTTGCAATGAAATAATTCAAACTGGAGATGCCACTGAATATGTGGGCCAACTGTTCATCAAAATTCCTTTATGAAAAACTGGCATTTCCATTCTTTCACTATGAACTTCTAATCAAGTTTCATTCAGCAGAATGAAAAAATGTAGTATATGAGATCTGCATATGTGCCCAGCACTTACAAATGCAGAGGCCACTGCACTCTCATATTGCCTCTTGTGTGACACCAACAAACACAGAGCTTCCTAATGGGCATTAGCTTGCAATTGGTAAGTAGGAAAAAAGTTTTTTTTAACTTCATCAAAGACTTCATTAAATGGTAGTGATACAAAATAAAACAGAATTCATCCCAATGCTCTCTGCTGTTGTCCAAGCAAAGTAATTTGTTAATTTGAGCTTCTGCTATTTACCAACCTTCTACTAATACTGAATGAAATCCTTAAAAGTCATCAGCTTCAATTTGCTTTCCTTTTGGAAAGTGATCTACTATGCTCCTACCACTTAATCCACAAGGATAAATCACAAGTCCTGACTCCAAAAGGTTTTTTTCCTTAGTAGTTTCTTTTGATTGTTTTTTCTAATAATGGCAGTTTTATTCTAGCCCATACTGGAGAGAAATTAAATACGCACATTGAAGAAAACTGAGGCAAAGCAACCATGGAATAAAAATATTGCAATGGGCCACCACTGCAACGTACTTTTAGGATCTATAGCAAAAGTATTATATCAGGTCTATTATTACCCTTTGAAAGTATGTCTTTGATCAAAGCTATTTACAGAAGAGATCCTATCTGGATCCTGATCCAGATCCAAAATTACCAACCTCAAAGTACAAATTAAGTATTTCACTGAACTCAAGCAGAAATAGATGACTTTGTCCTATAATAACATGCGAGTAAAAGATCTTTATTAATTTTCTTTTCAGCAGTTCTTGTAAACTGCAAACTCACCACAAAACACCAAGGAACTAATACAGTATTTCTAAGTATTTTGTACACTGCTAAGTGGAGAATTTAGATAGGAATCTGTTCCCATAGAGAAAATCACAAATCATAGGCTCTTCAGAAATTAATATAATATGAATTATGTGATTAAAAACATCAAAGTCATCCATTAACTTGCAGGGCATACAGAAGCAGTTTAGAAGTCACCCAGTTCTTCCTTGTAGCAAATCATGAAGACAATGGTTGCAGAGTGGCCAGCATCTGATTCGCTTGGCTCAGAAAAATATCTTTTTTTTTCTGGGATACCCATTAAGAATCCATATAAATGTCAAACATTACAGGAATGAGACAATTCAATATGCAATTCCAGAACTCATACTGTGGACAGAATCAGAATTTCCCACCTTCAATTACAGAAAGTGTCTCTTAAATGGTGTTGGGATCATCAGATTTTTGGCATGAATAACATCTTTTCCTTAAACAGCCTTTTGGAAAGAAAGCCAGGTGGCAGTTCAGAATTCCAAAGTATAATTTAAGATGGTGAGAAAATAACATTTATTCTCTCAGGAAAAAAGGTTTTGATGTGTACGGACCAATGCTGGTCCGTACACATCATAAAGCATTTGCCTTGCCTTGTACCTAATACCAGTATCTATTGTATAAAGGGCTTTGATCTTACTTCATTATGATGGTGATTTTATATTATCCTGGGAATTCAGATAGTGTTTTTATATTACCCTTTTTAGCATTTTAAGTGATTATAATAAAATCATTTTATGCATTTGCATACAGTTTTGAGAGAACTGTAAAATCTGTACTACACTTACAGCAGCATAGAGCACTTGCATCTCTTCCAAAATTTCACAAAACATGGTTTAAAATAATTTCTCACTCTTGTTCACCCATAATATTTGCTTTATCTGGTTTTAATTAGATGTTTTCTTTTCTTGTTAAAATGAGGGTCTTGTCTGACAAACGATGCTGAGAAATAGCATTGTAATTACTGCTTCTTGGTGAAGACCTGATCACCTGTGCTCAGCATACATGTAAAACATAGTGCTTTAATACTACTGACACTGGAAGCTCAACTGACATATAAGAACAGGCAATGTTTTTGGGTTTTTTTCCCACATACAGTGCCTTCAGTAGCAGCTGAATTTGCAGGCAAAGCCAAGCTATCTAAAGCAAGACTACCATCATTTTATGTCCACATTGTATCCTGGAAAACTCACTTCTTAGATTTGCACAGTTTCTTAAATGAAAACTGCAATCTTGAGATTGGTGATTCCTAGAAATAAGGCAGATCTGGTTTGTTTCATGTTAACCCTAGATACCAAACAGCAGTGAGAATGCAGATGAGGCATGAGGCAGATGAGGTTGCTAAACCCCTCTCTATTATATTCCAAAAGTCCTGGCAGTCTGGGGAAGTGCCCACTGACTGGACAAGGGGAAACATTACTCCCATTTTCAAAAAGGGTAAGAAGGAAGAACCAGGGAATTACAGGTCAGTCAGTCTCACCTCTGTGCCTGGTAAGATCATGGAGCAGATTCTCCTGGAGGCACTACTGAGACAGAATAGTGAAGAGATGATTTGGTACAGTCAGCATTGGTTTACCAAGGGCAAATCCTGCCTGACAAACCTGGTGGCCTTCTATGAACAGGTCACAACATTAATAGATGAGGGGAGAGCAACTGATGTCATTTACCTGGACCTGAGCAAAGCCTTCGACACTGTCCTGCACCATATCCTGGTCTCCAAACTGGTGACACATGGGTTTGATGGGTGGACCACAAGATGGATAAAGAACTGGCTTGATGGCTGCACCCAAAGAGTGGCTGTCAATGGCTCCATGTCCCAGTGGAGGCCAGTGACAAGCAGAGTCCCTCAGGGATCAGTCCTGGGACCAGTCTTGTTCAATATCTTTGTCGGTGACAGGGACAGTGGCATTGAGTGCACCCTCAGCAAGTTTGCTGATGACACCAAGCTGTGTGGTGCAGCAGACATGCTGGAGGGAAGGGATGCCATCCAGAGGGACCTGGACAGGCTGGAGAGGTGGGCACAAGCCAACTTCATGAGGTTCAAGTGCAGAGTCCTGCATCTGGGTCGAGGCAATCCTAAGCACAAATCCAGGCTGGGCAGTGACTGGGTGGAAAGCAGCCCTGAGGAGAGGGACTTGGGGATGTTGGTGGACAAGAAGCTCAACATGAGCTGTCAATGTGCACTTGCAGCCCAGAAAGCCAACCAGATTCTGGGCTGCAACAAGAGAAGTGTGGCCAGCAGGTCAAGGGAGGTGATTCTCCCCCACACAAGATACCCCACAGCACCTACAACAATGGCAAACACCCACATTTAGTCAATGAATCATGGACAGAATACCTCCTACTTTATAAATAGAGTTCTACAAGATGTTATTATACTCACTATCTACTGGTAGTTCATCTGCTTTCTAACAATAGTTGTGACTTGAGAAGGATGGGACATCTAAGACCATTTGGCATAAACATTTGTCCTTTTCTAATTTAGATGTGTTCATCTCAGCTTTGACACCACATGAATTATGTGATGTTTGCTTATATTACTTTTGTGTTGGCGCTGTACTGTATGTGACATCTACTAAGTAACAGGAGTCTTGTGTGTGTAGCTTAGACCCCCCTGGATGGAGTTCCAAGTATTACTAGAATCCATTAGTTGTCACCAGTCCTCTGGGCCATCTAACATTTCCTTTTATGCCATTTGTAAACCAACAACTTTAATTATAAATCAGACTCTGTATCCTAAATTAATTGCATCCTAATGGCTGTGTGCAGTTCTTAGCTCAAAGGAAAAGGAAAGTGATAATAATTCATGTCCTTTGATCTGTATGCATTTACAGTTCTGAGACACCTGCCAAGCAGTCTGCACTAAACCACTGCCCATCTTTTCCAGCTACATCACCTGGTCTAATCTCATAGTAGGCTAAAATCTGTCCCTGCACCTCCTTTTCAACCCATTTGCTGCCTCTTCAAATGTAGTATTTCTTAGCAGCAATGAGATGTTATGCAATAGTTTTCAGAAAGATCCTAAATTTATGCCTTTTCTAACTACAGAATATGGGTAAGAGCTGAGATTTTCTTAGTTTCAGAAAGGAAATGCAAATCTTCAACTTTGACAAACATACAGAGAACAAATGACTTCTATAGAATTATGGCCCCTGCACTAAATGAAGGAACAACCCTGCAAGATTGTCTTCAGGCATGGAGTGATTTGCTCTATATAAAGCAGCCTGCAGCACATATCTTCTTCAGTGGTGACAAGCAAACATCACCCAGAGCAAAAGCTATCTAAACCCCCACACCAATAATGGATTCCACCTCCTCCCCAGTCTCTTGGAGAGACTGAATCCAGAAACATGATTTATCTCCTTGACAGGACAGGGCTCTGGGCTGGGATTCCACATTAACATATCGCCAGTGAATCTGGGAATCCTTGCCACTATGTAGTATCATCCTCCAAATGGAAGATGTCCAGAAAGATACTAACGTAGAAATTATAGAGAAACAAAGTCCTCATACCATTCTCAGAAGCAAAATCAAGAGGATGAGTATTATTATTAACATTAAGAATGTCTAACAGAAAAAAATTATTTCAATACACTTGAGTCTGCATATAGAGCTCATTTAGCAGCCATTGGCTTATGCTGTGCAATTACTATAGTAAGATTTTAGGAAAATATTTGTAACAGATGAAAAATAATTGTTGTATTAATTAATTTCTTGATTAAAAAATAAAACAGATGAGAATTATTTCCTTTATCTCACAATATCACAGTGTATCAGAGGTTGGAAGGGACCTCAAGAGATTGTCAGGTCCATCCCCCCTGCCAGAGCAGGATCACTTAGGGTAGTGGAACACAGGAACGTATCCAGGTGGGTTTTGAAAGTCTCCAGAGAAGGAGACTCCACAACCTCCCTGGGCAGCCTCTTCCAGTGCTCTGTCACCCTCACAGTAAAGAAGTTTCTCCTCATGTCGAGGCGAAATCTTCTATGTTCAAATTTGAGCCCATTGTTCCTTCTCTTATCACTGTGAACCACAAAAAAGAGCCTGGCCCCCTCCACTTGACACCCACCCCTCACATATTTATAGACATTGGTGAGATCCCCTCTTAGTCTTCTGTTCTCCAGACTAAATAGCCCCAGGGATCTCAGTCTCTCTTCAAGCAATGGAAAGTCATATAGGTACAATTATTTGTCCAGGCATCCTTGCTGAAACAATCACCTGATACAACTGCATTTGTAATTTCACACTGTGCAACCATTGCGTTGCAAGGATAATTTATGCAGTATAGATAGCACAGTGCTGCAGTACGTACAGTTTAAATGTTGTAGACTAATACACCAATGGACTTTCAAAGAGAAGGTTTCTTCCACGTCAGTAAAGACTGGGCATAAACAACTACTTCTGCTTTGGAAATTTTGCACAATGGATTTTTTTAATGTGTTTCTGAATTTAGGTTACTCTTCTTTTTTAATATCAAAGTTATGACAGGTTACAGAGATCCTCATCAAGATGCAAAGAGGCTCCAAAGGAAAAACTGGAGTCATTTAAAGGAAAACAGGTAACTCCCTTCATGAAACTCTGCTGTCTCTCCTTTTTTTTTTTTTTTTTTTTTGAGTATGTGTGTGAAGGATTGAAATAAGAGTGAAAAATGGTTCATGTCCACAAAGATGATGTTAATTGTGTGCAGTATGAAAAGAGTGTTTGGAGGAGGCGAGGTGAAGACTGTACAATTTTTACCTCGTTTATGCATTTGGGATGTGAGAAACATCATGAGATACATTAGAAGTACACAGTGGGGTTGAAAAATGAAAACTGGGCATTTCTCTATTGCTGCATAAAGCTCAGCAGCACAGAATTGCTTGGAATATCTACCCAAAAAATAAACAGGAGGCAGGTCATGAAGGCTTTATGTCCCAAAATAAATTCCTTAGTGTAGGCATTACAGTCTTACAGAAAAAGTTTTCATTCTTATTTTCTTGTTGACAAACTTAATTTGCAACTGCCTGCATGTCTTCTGCTTTATTCTGACTAGCTACAGTTAAGTCAGAATGCACACTCTAATCTTACTTAAAATCAATTTATTTTAAATTATGGGGACAAAAGCAGTCCCAAATAAGATTTGGTTGTCATTGCTAAAATGCTGAATGTACGCATGGTATGAAAATGCCTTTGCTTTGATAAGGTTAAAATCTGAATAGCACTGACATGTGGTTTAAAGGATTAAAAAAAAAAAACACCCTGTTATCTCCATTATACAGATGGGAAATTGAGGCAAATGAAGAATAAAAACTTGCCCAAAGTCAAATTAGAAATCTCTTCAGATACAATCTTTCTCTCTAACATACCTCAGTATAAATTTATAGTCACCTAATAAAGAATTGCATAGTCATCCACATAATATACTCCACCATAGGAATCTTTTTCTTATCATTATTTCTAAAATAAGTTCAAACTAATACCACCAGTCTGCACTGAACACAGCTTATCTAGCCAGTTAAATGCATTATCTGTCAAAAGGATAGAACAAGCACTTACTCTCTGAAATACTTCTGGCTTGAACTTTGTAAAAGCTCTCCTTAGAAGCTAGTATTTCTCTGATCTCTTTCCCAACTTCCAATAGATTGTTACTTGGTGTTCCTTTAGATGATAGGATTAGCGAAGTGATCATCCTGTACTTGGCACTGGTGAGGCCACACCTTGAGTATTCCATTCCTGTTCTGGCCATCACAACAGGAAAGATATTGAGGTGTTTGAGGGTGCCCAAAGAAGAGCAGCAAAGCTAGTGAAGGGTCTGGAGAACAAGTCTTATGAGGTGCTTGTTCTGGAGAGAAGGAAGCTGAGGAGAGAGCTCGCTCTCTACAACTACCTAAAAGGAGGATGTAGTGAGGTGCATGTTGGTCTCTTCTCCCCTAGTAACAAGTGATAGGACAAGAAGAAAGCATCTCAAGTTGCATCATGGAAAGTTTAAGTCAGAACATTTCTTCACCAAAAGGGTTGTCAAGCATTGGAACAGGCTGCCAAGGAAGTGGTTGAGTCACCATCCCTGGTGATATTTAAAAGACATGCAGATATAGCACTCAAGACCATGGTTTAGTGGTGGACTTGGCAGTGCTAGGTTAACAGTTGAACCTGATCTTAAAAGTTCTTTCCAACCTAAATGATTCTATGATTCTGTATAAAAAATAACACTGCAAAAGTGTACATGCACAAATTAAAGTAGTGTCCATCATACAACTGCCTGGACTATTTCAGAATTCCAGCCTCAGAAGCTCCCAGCACAAAGGAAAGCTGTGATCTGGTATCAGGCACAGTTTACAGCATGTGAGAATGATGGACACGGTTCCCTTAGTTACAGTGGATTAAAGCAGGATTTGTTCTATTGATGTCTAGATTTGCTGCAGGAGCAACTCAGCAAGGAGACAAGAAGAATCAGGTCCCCCCTGAAAGTGTAACAATTTATTGATGTCTTGACAGGAGGGAAACTTCCGTATTCGTACATGATAAATCACATGCATCAAGATGAACGTACAGCTTGCAGTCAGCACTTTCCTGCGAGTAGTGTAAGCACAAAGACCACAGTGTAAAGCACCTGCTCACAGTCTTCCAAGCTTACTGATGACCTCAGTGTTTGCTGTCTTCTGATGAACAAGAAATGCCAAATGATTATTTCAGAAGCAGTTAGAGGGTCAGGAGAAGTGAATTATGTTGGCATTATCTAAGGTAAGAGAGAAGGAAGTTGCTTCCAAACACCTTTAAGAAAGTACTTTCTTCCAGCCCTAGAAAGCAAATCCCTGTTATCACTCATACAAATAAACTGAGAACCAGATTTGGTTCAACAGTTCCTCTAGCCTCCATCACAGGCAGATCCATTCTTGTCTCCTGTCTCAGCAATGTCAACTGCTCTAGATACACAACCCAGCAGTTACATCCTTCTTGCACAGAAGTGGCTATTCAGCCAGAAAAATAACTATGTATGTGAGAATTAATTACACAGCCTCCACTAATTATTTACCTGTTGTGATAGGAGCTACAGTTAAAAATGAAGAAGCTGGTTTTACTGTTCTTTCCCTTATGTTCTTGTCCCAGATAAACAGAAGGAAAGAAGTAAAGCTCTTAAATTAACTGTGGATCGCTCATATTGATTTTTTTTTTTTTTGCTGTGAACTCATTCTTTCAAAGGTGAGCTTTGAAAACTTATTTTCTCTGCAAACTTATTTTCAACAAAGTCCACTTTAATAATTTCCCAAGACAGAAATGTCTAGACATTATCCCTATCCTGTGGTCCTAACAGTCTGATCCACCCTTGACACACTTGCACTGTGAGGATACCACTGAAGAAATGGCCTGCACATTACTCAGCCATGCTAAGGGACTGAACTAACATTGATTTAAAAGCACTCCAAAGATGAAGAAGTATTCATAATTATTTCTTAAAACACTTATTTTGTGTCATAAGTGAAGTACTGAATTTCTAATTTTTTTTTTTTTTTAGAATATTAATATGCACACCATAACATGAAAAGTCTTTGGTTTTAAGTCCTGCCTCATCACTCACTGCATTTTTTCCTTGGAGTTATTTGAAAATCCAAACAAAACAAAGTAACTAACACTGAACATATTTATTTTTCCTAAATTCTCTCTCTGAAAAAACATGCAAAACACCAAGTATCATCTCTTCCCAGTAACAGTTAAAGGCATCCTAAAAATGCCCAATGTCTTGCAGAACAAAGTATGTGACACTGAAAAAAACAAAATCATTTTTAATGTCAGTGAAACAGTCCCCTCTCAACTAGAATGTGTTAGCTGTTTCACTAAGCATACTAAGTCAATTTAACAGTTTGAGATAGAAAAGACAGACATGTAATGTATATACCTCCAAAAGGATTTTAGGTCATCAGGATACAGTGGTCCAGATTACAATGTGGGCAGAATATCACCTTACCATATTCCCCTGATATGGAAGGTAAATCACATCATACAAGGTCAGACTTCACTGATGTGCCTCCTGTTGAAGAATATCTAACTGTGTAATCCCATTAAAATGTCACAGGTTTATACTGTGTATTACCAGTTGAAAGAAAATTATGAGAAAAAAAGGCTTAGTACTCAACTAGCAAAAGTGTCATCATGGTATCAACAGATGCTTCATGTTAGCTGGTCAAGAATCAGAGATTTTTTCAGGAGACCTCATGATTTGTCTTGTCATTCAAGCCATGTTGCTCATGGCTTAACCCAGTTGTGGTTAGAAGCCTCCAAGGGCAGACTGCACACATGTTGCCTCTCTGGACAGCCTGTGCCTCTAACAGTCCTTACAGAGAAAAATACTCACCATGAACATCTGCAGTTTCAACTTAAGATGCTGCCTCATGCCCTCCCTGTGCTTCACCACTGTGAAGAGCCCAGTTCCCACTGCTTGAGGGCCTTTCTACAGACACAGGGAGCTGCTGTTAGCTCTAAAGTCATCTTTTCTCCAAGCTGGACAAGTCCAGCTCTCTCAGCCTCTCATCACAGGTCAGGTGTGCCAGCCCCCACCATCTCAGTGGCTTCAGCTGAACTCCCTCTGGTTTATCAACTTCTCTATAGTTTTGGGCTCCCAACAGTGGATTCATTAACATAGATGTGTTCTAACAAGTACTGAGTAGAGAGGGATATTGAGCCCCTTCAACCACAAAGACTCCTGTTCACACAGCCAAGACTGCCAAATGTAGTAATAGTGCACTGACATGCCTACCTCCTAAATTTCCTTTATTGGGACTAAAGCTTCCTTGGTTCATTATTGGTATTAGGATGTTCAGTAAACTTTCCTTCCAATCAAAACAAACAAATTTCCTTGAAAAAATACATACCAAGTACATTAGCTGTACACTGGAGAATTCCTGAGACATCCTCAGTTTCTTCATTGCCAGAGCAGTCTGTATAGGAGTATCTGTTTGATATATTGTGAAAGTTCTTCTCTGCATCCCTGTAACTACAGTTAAAAAGAAAAAAAAAAAAGGTAAAAAAATTATAGCATCTCCTTACAAATGCAAGGTCAATAAATGTCTCTCACAAATAATGGTAAAGTATGCCTTTAACATTCCTTATCTCATCCCTCTTCTCCCCTCCATCACCCTTTTTCTGTTTCTGGATTATCACACAGAGATGACGCAGCATTATTAGCCAATTATCTCAAGTACTATATCTGGAATATTATCTCTGATGAGAAGGAAGACATAAGGAAAAAACAGTACAAAAGGGCTGAGGCATGAAGGAAGGCTATCATGCATATCTGTCATATATCGTTCCAACTGGGGTGTTGTCTATAACAAAGTTGTGCTGTAAACTCCAAGCAATATGTTTATGAAGCAGTGGTGAGTACTTAATAAGAATAATAAATCTTCTACATCACATTATGTTAGCACTACAAGTATAAACCCCAGCTTTCTCTATGGATTATCTTCTGAAAAGATCTCAGCAGTAAAAAAGATGTCAAGCTGCAACTCACTATGCTATCAAGAATGAAGTTTGTGTTATAGCATGTTAAAGAAAAAAATTAAAAATAATCCCACCACTGATGAAAGGCACACAGCTAATATTTGAGCAGCAAGAAAGCAGCAACCATCTAAATTACTTTGATTTAGTTCTGCTGGGTTTTTTATTCCTTAATTCAACAGAACCAGAACAGAAAATGAAACTATGTTTAAAACAAAGCTTTACAAGGGTGACAATGAGCATAGAAGAGAGAATAAATGTGGAGAAAATATTGCAGCAGAGTGATAATGCACTTGGCAAAATACACAATTAATTTAGCTCAAGGCAAAGAGAAAAGCTTTTCTAATGAGTATTTCATTAATGGTTTTGTTATGCTGTCATACTGAGTTTGTACTTCATAAATCACGAAGAGCAGTTTTAAGGATTGGACTTTTCATCTGGGCAACGTCTGCAAAATCTCACACCTAGGTGGCCATCACCTGTGAAAAAGGACTAGAAAGTATTCACAGCTGCACATCCCTGGAAGTTTTTATGGCCAGGCCGGATGGGGCTCTGAGCAACCTGATCTAGCGTGAGGTGCCCCTGCCCATGGCAGGGGAGTTGGAACTAGATGATCCTTGAGGTCCCTTCCAACCCTGATTCTATGATCAGGTTACACCCCCAACAGAGAAACTGATTCTCCGTGTGAGTGAAGCATATTGGGAAGAGTGAGCTCATATTGTGCCTGGTGAAATAGGACCTGTCATTGTTGGTTGAAAACCAACCAAATATGAGCCAGCAGTGTGCCCACGTGGCCAAGAAGGCCAAGAGCACCCTGGCCTGTATCAGGAATAGTATGACCAGCAGGAGTAGGGAAGTGGTTGTGCTCAGCACTGGGAAGGCCACACTTTGAATACTGCATTCAGTTTTTGTCAAGCACTGAAACAGGCTGCACAGGGAAGGGGTTGAGTCACCATCCCTGAAGACATTTACAGAGGCATAGATATGGCGCTTAAGGACATGGTTTAGTGGTGGACTTGGCAGTGTTAGGTGTACAGCTGGATTTGATGATCTTAAAGGTTTTTTCCAACCTATCTTGACTTAGATGGGAGATTTGATGAACATTTATGTTATATGGGGTGTCAGCACCCAGCTGCTCATGGAGCGGGCTGCAGTGGCCATTGTGAGGAGAGGCCAAGGCTGCCCCATGCCAGACACAACCAGTTCCAGCTCACTCCAACAGTCCCACTGCAGGGCATAGCTGTGCCCAGTAGCCAAGTGGGTGGTTCCTCTGGGTAAATGAATTTAAGAAACTGTAAAGCACCTCATGGAGGTGTGAGGAGTGATGAAAATAACTGAAAGAGCCCTGCAGACAGTGGGGCCAAGATTCACCTGTAACTCTTAGAGAAGACCATGGCGAAGCAGGTTGTCCCCCTGCAGCCCATGGAGGACCATGGTTGAGCAGACACACACCTGCTGTCTGTGGAGAGCCCCTACAGTGGAGATGTGCCCTGAAAGAAGCTGCAGCCTGTGGAAAGCCTGTGCCACAGCAGGGGAACAGTGTGAAGAGGTTAGAGCAGCAGAGAGTATTTGTTATGGACTAGCCACAACCTCCATCTCCATCCTTCTCTGCCACTCAGGGCAGGAGGAGTCAGGAGTGTCTCAAGCTTCTATCACCTTATCTTCTCTCCCTGTCCTGTTGAGGAGGAGAGAGAGAGAACAGCTATGTAGGGGTCTGGCAGCTGGCCAAGGCCAGTCCACCGCTGTGTGTATCAACAGTAAAGATCATGAGGTAGGACAAATATTGAACACCTGATAGAGACAGATGTTACTTTAACCAACTCCTACTCATGTTCAATAAACTGAGTCAGTGTTACCATTAAGTGACAGGAATTACAGCTTTTCAGTGTCCTGATTTTAAACTTTGTCCATTAAAAAAGTACATCTAAGCCACATGTGGCCACAAATAAAAAGCTGCATTGTTATTGCACACATTCTCCTCAAGGCACTGTATCATCTTCTCAAGTCTCCTAATGTGAGACTTCAAACAATTTTCTTCAGTAACTGAAAAAATTGGCAGGCAGAAGGCATCTCCCACGGCTTGCCTCACAGCAGACATCACAACTTCCTGCTGAGACCAGCTCCCAAGCTGCCCTCAGGTGCAAGCCAGACTGTTAATGTTGCAGGTATCACCCACCAAACTAAGGCTCCCTGTGAATTTCACCAAACATTGAGAAACAAGGAAGGACAATTGCCTCCAGTGAGGTTTGAAACTATGTCATAAATTCTAAAAAAACCCTCAATGCAGCTTGAGGGGAAAAATAAAAAAAGCCCTTCCATCTGGGTAATTAAATTCAGAGGACAGCATTCTTCATTTGTCATGTAGCACAGACATTTAATGGGTGTAGCCATGCAGCCATTGTATTCTGTCTTAGAAAAAGTAACTTATCTGTGACAGCAAAATACTTGCATGATTAAGGAAAATACTTGTGCAGATAAGGAAAAGGTTGAAAAGAGATTATTTTAATCAATAGGAGAATGCCCTAGGATTTCATAATGACAGCTGCTGTTACTTTCTCTTCATTTTTCACTCGTCTATTCATTTTCCCAATGAACTCTTAGGAGGTGGCTTTCAGCCCTGCTTGTACAAAATCCTGGAAGTATGTAACTGTGCATGCATGTAATAAGCACTGATGAAGATTTGCATGCTCTGATGGGATGACATGGAAGCAGGCCTGGACAGTAGGTCATCATTAATGCCCACCACATGCAGAGCACCTCCAAGCATTTGAGAAAAAAAAATTGAAAAGGTTGTCATGCAAGGCTATGACTTGAGCAAAACATTACCATGCACCTTTCACTACCTCACTTTAATGCTTACCCAATAACTTGATGCTCAAAATACTGCAGTGTCCTTTGAAGAGTTTGCTGAATGGTCTGAGGCTATGGAAGAATAATCAAAAAAATATGTAAGATTAGGGAAGTATAGTACAGTTTGATTAACAGATCTTTTAACACATAACTTTTTTCCAGTTTTCTCCTCCTCTTCTTCTCCCTGCCTGATGCTCATCACAATGATGGATATGAAGTATTATTCATTTCTTCAAATGGGAAGGCATTTTACAATGTGGCATCATGATGCTTACAAGGCTAGATGTGCACAACAAAGGACCCACTTTGCTGTTAGCTCTCAAAAACTATCCGCCAACAATTTTCTGATTAATTTAAAATAATTCATTTTAAATAGTCTGCAAGAAAACACTATTATTTTGTGAAGAAAATATCACCAGGAAAACACATTTTGTTTTTAAACCTCGTGTGCTCCCTAGAGCATTTTGCATTACAGAATATTATAAAAATTATAAAATATTACAGAATATTATAAAAATTATTTTTGCTTACTTTCCTGACAAGCTATGACTTTCGAGTCATCTTCCAAATTATCAGGAAACTCAAGTTCATCATAAGAAAATCATGACATGCTTCAAGCATTTCTATGGTATTTAAAAGGTGTTCACCAAACTACATATGTGGATAGATGAGTTTATTTGCATTATTACTACACTATTCACCAAAATACATATCTGTATATATATGCTCATTGTCTTCACTAGTAGTGATGCTGAGGCTTTTCTTCTTATTTTTAATTAACTCATGATGAAAAATCTTTGGGTAAATAAAGCAAATGTGAAATCCGTGTAATTCACTTTTGAATTTTCCAAGTCCATTATGGCAAACATCATTCTCTACCAAATTACTAGTTTGTACTAAATCTGAAGTTTTTCATCTGTCCATTTTGTGCTCGTGCCAGAGGTCAAAGGTAAGTAACTGAGGCTTATAAACTTTCCTTCTGTATCACAAGATCACCAGAATATTTTAATTATATTCATACAAGCAAATACTCAAATTTCAGAGACACTTGGTATTTCCCTGCCCAGGGATCTGGTGGAGAAAGTCCAACGGAGAGCTACCAGGATGATTAAGGGACTGGAGCACATGCTGTATGGGGGAGAGGCTGAGAGACCTGGGGCTGTTTAGTGAGCAGACTGAGAGGAGATTTAATAAATATTTATAAGTATCTGAGGGATGAGGATCAAGAGGGAGGGGACAGGCTCTGCTCAGGTGCACCATGTGATAGGACTAAGGGCAATGGATCTAAACTACAGAACAGGAGGTTCCACCTCAACATGAGGGGGAACTTCTTCACTGTGAGGGTCACAGAGCACTGGAACAGGCTGCCCAGGGAGGTTGTGGAGTCGTCTCCTCTGGAGACTTTCAAGACCCATCTGGATGTGTTCCTGTGCAACCTGTGCTAGATTCTATGGTCCTGCTCTGGCAGGGGGGTTGGACTCGATGATGTTTGGAGGTCCCTTCCAACCCCTAACATCCTGTGATCCTGTGATCTCTAACTGTTTTGCAAAGTAATACTTGAAATGCCCCCTAATTAGAGGAATTTCATTCTAAAACTGCCATCATCTTTGAAAGTCTCCAATTTTTCTTACTGTTGTACAGAATCAGGTGTTCAAGAGCTGAGCTTTCTACCTACACTTGCTCCTGAGTTTGCAGAAGAAGGTATCTGTTTTGATGAGGGCAGGAATCATAAAGTGTCTACCAAGATGCACTAGCTTTGCACAATTGTATAAACTTATTTTTTAGCATCAAAATATAAGAACATGTCTACCCTTTTGAATTCACATTTAGAAATGCATGCACTCAACAAGTGCGTAAGAGGACTTACAAGTAAGATGGGGACAAAATGTTTTAGCAGAGCCTGTTGCAGTAGGACAAAAGTTAATAGTTCAAGCTAAAAAAGAGTAGATTCAGATGAGATGTAAGGAACAGGTTGTCTAGAGAGGAAGCAAGAGCCCCATCTATGGCCTTCCAGCATCTGAAGGGGGCCTACAAGAAAGCTGGGGAGGGACTTTTTAGGATGTCAGGTAGTGACAGGAATAGGGGAAATGGAATAAAGCTGCAAGTGGGGAGATTCAGGCTGGACGTGGAGAAGTTCTTCAGCATGAGAGTGGTGAGAGCCTGGAATGGGTTGTCCAGGGAGGTGGTTGAGGCCCCATCCCTGGAGGTGTTTGCAGCCAGGCTGGATGAGGCTCTGGCCAGCCTGATGTAGTGTGAGGTGTCCCTGCCCATGGCAGGGGGGTTGGAACTGGATGATGCTTGTGGTCCCTTCCAACCCTGACTGATTCTATGATTCTATGAAATATTCAAGGTCAGGTTGGCTGGGGCTCTGAGCAACCTCATCTACTTAAAAATGCCCCTGCTCATTGGAAGGTGATTGGACATGACCTTTAAAGGTCATCCAACCCAAACTATGCTCTTCAATGAACAAAAATATTCTGAAAATAGAGCTAACAGGATTTTTGTTGTTGTTGTTGTTAATTATAGATCAGAAAATTATGTGTCTTTGTGGGAGCTAAATTTCCTGTGCTAAAAGGCAGGCGTTTCTTCTCTTTCTCTACTCTGCCCTGGTGAGACCACACATGGAATACTGTGTCCAGTTTTGGGCTCCAACTCAGGAGAGACAGGGATCTGCTGGAGAGAATCCAACAGAGAGCTATGAGGACTTCAACATCACTTGTATGAAGAAAGATTGAGAGAACTTGGGCTGTTCAGCCTTGAGAAGAGAAAGCTGAGAGGGGATCTGATCAACATCTATAAATATCTGAGGGGTAGGTGTCAAGATGAAAATGCCAGGAACTCTTTTTGGTGGTGCCCAGTGATAGGACAAGGAACAGCAGGTACAAGCTAGAACACAGGAGGTTCCATCTCAACACCAGGAGACACTTTACAATGAGGTGACAGAACACTGGAACAGGCAGCCCAGAGAGGCTGTGAGTCTCCTCTGGAGACTTTGAAAACCTGCCTGGATGGGTTCCTGTGCAGCCTGTCCCACTTTGGCTGGGGGAGATTGGACTCAATCTCTGGAGGTCCCTTCCAACGTGTGATTCTGTGATTCTGTGAAAAAGTTACATGTTCTTTTGCAAAACACAATGGCAGTACCATATGACCAAAACCATCATGTATCCCCTTCCCAGTGCTACAGCAGGTGTTGAAGTCCTTAGGCCTGATGGACTACAAGTACTTTTCATGGCATGTTCTCACAGAGATTCAGAAGCCTTCCTGTGCTCAGCAGGCAGAAAAATCCATTCTTCACGTAGAGAAAAGGTGTATTTTTCCCACACTAAGAATGAAGCAAAGCAAAATGGCTTTAAGAAAAGAGGTCCAGAGAGCTGCTGCCTCCCGTCTCCAAACAGCATTTTCCTCAGCCGCTCTCCCTACACACAGAACATTAGTAGTCTACCAATAACTCCTCTGTTGTGAAACAGGATATAGTAGAAATGCTTGATTGTTAAATTCAATCTCCCTTCTGTTTCTCCCAGAGTGCTTTAACAGCAAGCTTATAGGAGGCAGAAATACCTGGCACCACAGCAGAGAGGAAGGAAAACAACTTTTTGTCTTCTCTGGAAGTATTGCAGCTTACAACACCTCAACCATCCTCCAAAGATTGTCTTTGTCTTCCTCATGTCTGACACACAGATGCTGCACTCCTTATGTAAGGAAATATCCTTCTGAATACCTCATGATTTTACCATACAAGGAACCTTCAAGTCCTGAGCTTATGTTTATCCATTCTCCTGCAGTGCTTAATGAAAAATAGCCCATTTTAACTCTCTCTTCTGAAAGCTTCCCTAAATTAATTCTGAATCCAAATATCAGGCCGTGGCTAACCCAAGTGTCAGAATAAATTGTAAAAAGTCATCAAATCAATGAATCATACAGGTTTGAAGGAATCTCTGGAAGTCTTCCAGTCCAACCTCCTGCACAAAATAATTTGAGTTACAACTGGTTTCACAGGTCCTTCTGCAGACAAGCCTTAAGTGTCTTCAAGAACGGTGGTCCCACAACTTCCTTGGGCAACTTATGCCAACACTCTTGTCATAGTAACTTTTTCTTTTAATACTGATTTGAAACTTTCCATCTTCCATCTTTGCTGCCTCTGTGTACCCATATGAAAAGTCTGCCTCCATCTTCTCTACACAGCCTGATCAGGTAGCTGTAGACTGCAATGACACCCAAAGGTATCTCTTCTTAAATGCTGAATAGCCACTCCTCGGGAGCCTCTCCTCAGATGGCAGATGATCCATCCACTGACCATCCTTCTCCTGGCCCCAGTATTAATTCCTGAGAGATATGCAAATGTAACTGGTTGCTAACTTGACTCTGTGGCTGTGATAGCTGCCTTTTGAGCCCTAAGGTCCAGTGAATATTCCACTCAAACAGTCTGCGTCTCACCAATTTGGTTCTAACGACACTAAGGGAGACCATGCCAAAGACCTACCTAAAGTCAAGATAGACAATATCCCTTCATCTGTTGAGACAGTCATCTCATTGCAGAAGTCAACCAGGTTGGTCAGTCACAATTCATCATCAGTAAAAGGGCATAAAAGTGTGTAAAAGATATTAAAAGGAGTAAAGGGGTAAAATTTGGCCTGGCTGTTCCAAATCACCATCTTCTTGTCCTTTTGTGTGCCAAGCAAAGGCTTCCAAAAGGATTAACTCCATAACCTTCCCAATTACCAATTGGTCTGTAGTTTCCTGGATCCTCCTTGTTCTTCTTGACACTGGGTGGGATATTTGTCTTTTTCTAGTCATCAAGCACCTCTCCTGATTGCCCTAAGTGGGAAATTTTCCTACCTTCATCTCTGCATGCTTAGGTAATGTCTCAACCGTCCTCCAGGGTATCCTAACCCTACTTCCAAATTCTATAGGCATATGTGGGTTTTACTGCCTTTGAGCAAATGAGCTATTCTTGTGCTTTGACAAAGGTGTGAGAGCATCCATGACGATGAGCCAGCTTACCCTACAGGCTTGTTGCCCATTGGATGCTGTCAAGAACATCTGTGAAGAAGACAAAATCTGCCCTCCTGAAGTATGAGATTGTGATTCCACATCTATTTCACTTTCCCACATCTCTCATTTTTTGAACTCCAGCATCTGACAATCACTGTAGCCCAGGCTGTCCTAAACCTTTATACCTTCAACGAGTTCTTATCTGTGAGCATTAGTTCCAGCACAGTATCCCCACTTTGACAGCTCACTGATCACCTGCATTAAGGAATTGTCTTCAGCACACTCCAAAAATCTGCTTTCCTTGTGCTCAGACCCATTGCCCTTCTAGTGGATTCTGGGTTGACATGAAGTCCCTGTTAAGTACCAAAGCCTGCTATTTTGAGGCTTTATCTAAAGGATTCCTCTGCTCTTCCTTCTTGAGCATCCAGTGTGTAGCAGACCTGCCACCACACTGCCTCTGCTCATCTGTCCTCTGCTCCTGATCCTCATGCTCTGGGCCAGCTTGCTCTGTCCAAAGGCATGCACTGCTGCCACCTCTTTGCATAGAGTGTCACCCCTGCTCCTCACCTTCCCAGCTTATCCTTCCTGAAAAGTTTGTGTCCATCTCCTGCAGCACTCCCATACTGAGAGCCACTCAGATGTGTGCAATCCCACAGGAAGTCCAAGCTCAGCAGCAGCATGGGGAACTTAAATGCCACCTGGTTTGCTCCCCATGCTGTCTACATTTGGGCACAGGCACTTGAGACAAGTTCCCAGTCACACTGCTTTCATACAATGGGCGTAAGTTTTTTCCATCTTGTTGTTCCGCTGATGTGTCATTGCTCTCCCTTCTCTTCACAGGTTGAAACTCATTCCCCAACAAGCATAAAGATCTTCTCACAAGGTTGTGAAGCCTGCTGACAAAGACACCCTCACCTCACTGTCAGAGTGCCCCAAGCTCATGGAGCCAAATGCCCTGCCAGCCACACCAGCCACACATACAGGGACTGCCTTACTAGAGGTGTCTGCTCCAACTAGAGCCTTTCCCCCTCACCAGAAGCATCAGCTAGGCACCCATATCCATTGCTCTTGTACTCAAAGCCATGTAGTCACTGATACTCAAGGTTCCCTCTATCTCATTGGTGCCCACATGGATGAACAGCAGGGGTGACAGTTTAAGCTGCTTGCTTGGCAAACCTTCACTGGCAGCAAGGCAAGCTGGAAGACGAGTGTGTCTCTCTCCTCAGGAGAGTTTCTAATATCACCCTCCTTTTCTTGAAGCCTTGTCCCAAAAGTGGTTATCTCTCCCACCTCCTCTCAGGGCACTGTACCTGACCCATAACTACTGAACCACACATGGCCTTAGTTGTGTCAGAAGTAACAACCCTACAGCTTCTTCCACCTCAACAGTTTCCACTCTTGACCCTCAAGTGTTAACTCTCTGTTTCCCTCCTTACTTTCCACATGGAGTTCAAGTTCTCGGCTCTGCAAGGCCTCTGGAAAGACCTGTCCATCCTCCTTGATGCATAGTCTGTTCACTATCACTACTACAGCTCTTCCACCTAGCACCTCAGTGCCATAACCAGAGCACACTGCTGTTGCACACCAGCAGGCAGAAATCCAGACCATGGCAGCACTGCCATGACAGCTCTGTGACTCCATCAGCCATTGCTGAACTTGAAGATCTTTTTAACTCAACTTCCTTTGAAAAAGGATTCCAGTTTAAACATTGTATACTTTTTTTTTTTACCTTGAGTTTAATTTTCCCTTCTTTTGACTTCATTGCCTCCAGTTCTGGAGACAAAGGAAAAAGGATTTCCACTTTAATTGCATCCCTTGTTATAAATGTCTTTCCCAAGGCAATCAAATCTAAACTTTCCAATGTTCTCAGAGGTCAGAGACTTCAGCCTTTTTCAAAGTCATTTTCTTTTGCCTCTAAGAGGTCTTTCATTTGCAGCACCTTGAGAAATAAGGAGTAGAATTCATCTACCCAACTGTAGAAACCCAAAATGATTCATTTCATTCTACATTGGCATCTAATATATGCCTGAAGACTGAGTCTTTAGAAATACCCATTTCCTTCTTTTGTCTAGAAAAGATGTGCAGTGATCACTTCAGACACAAACATCTTTTAAGGATGGACAGAGAAACCCCACCCTGACGTGACAAAACTGTACATATAGTGCCCCAAATAGCTCAATCTAAATTAACATAAACGCAGTTTCAAATTCTCCATCCCATTCCTTTTGCATCTTAAGATAACCAGGTAGAATTAGTGAAGGAAGAGACTGGATGGAACAGGGAAGGCCAAGCCAAAAAAGCAGTCAGATACAGTTTCTCCTCAACCCTAACAAGGCTTCAGAGACTTTTCCTACTAAAAGCTAAGTGGCTCACAGCCGAGCTTCAAAAGTGCTTCAGTAGTCACACTTTTAAAAACTTGAGTGCTTAAAATTTTAGACATGAAAGTTGAAGCACTGGGAAGTGTAAGAATCTTGGCTAGAAACCACTTTGCTTCTATCAGGATTTTCTTCAAGGAAGTCCATCACGTCAAGGGGATCCCCCAGACTCTTGTGCCCTAGGGAGCTGTTAGTCCTTGCTAGATGAATCCACACTTCTGCATCCCAGAGAGGCAAGCTACCCCAGACCTCAGCAAAATCAGCACTTGGATGCTGAAAGTTTTACATGCTTCAAATGTGTAGTGTTCAATCACTAACTCAGCAGATGTGTAAGATTTTAATTGCTGTTTTCACTGCTGGTGATCGTTCATTGATGAAAAACGTTTTCTTTTTTTCATATTTCAGAAGTAATTTTAGTCAAGTCTCTGTGCATAGGTGATTACAGATCTCTAAACACACGAGTAGGTGTGCACCTGGCCTATCTGTAAGGAAATAAATGCCAAAAGAGTAATTTTCATGTCCTGGCTGGTTTGGGTTTTTTTAATATTTACACCATTATCATGAAAGTGGTGGAAAATTGTTCTTTTCCCATCCTTCCAAAATATTGATGTTGAAGAGGCTGTAAACAAAGAATCACGGCTACAGCTGAAAACAAACATTTATCAAGATGTCCAAATGCCAAAGAGTGGCAATTAAGCAATCTGAAGTTACAGCAGTTCTGTAACATAAGTAATTGCTACCGAAGAAAAGCAAAACTGAAAAAGAAGAGGAAGGCTTCTCTGGCATGCAAGAATTCTCTGATGATGCAGGAAGGAGCAAAGGTCCCTAGCAGGTCCTTTCAGGTCCTGCACAGTCAGCATCTCTCCCTGTCCCCTTCCCAATAGCTGAAGAATGGAATGGAAAGACACAAACAGAAATAAGAAATGGAGAAGCAGAGCCTCAATATAAGCAATTAGTTGAATTATTTTTAAAACCATCTTTGGCAGTTTAATAGCACCTTTGATTCTAAACCTTTTTTCTCTGTAACTGTACGAACTAAAAATATTTTTTTCATGAAAATCAGCTTCCTGATTCCAGAAGTCTGTGATCTGAATAAGCAGCAACTGCTTGCAGACCTCCGTGACTAGCACCAGATTTGGAATCAAGAGAGGAAGATGCAGAATGCCCAGGAGAGGACTGATTGGGGATCCAGAGTAGAATTGCTGACAGCTGGAGGCAAAACAAGCTGCCCTGTAACAGTTCAGAATAATCCAGACTAGATTGCAACACCTGAGCTCAGTACCACCCATCACCTAAACCTGAGACTATTCTGATCCTTGGTTCATGCAGACTGGGGTACTCTTCACAGAGAAATACTTGTGCCCATTAGAGAAAATACCTGCATTTAATAAGTAGCATTGAGACAAATAATTTTACCCAATGTTATTTCATGGCAATAACAATGCTACCACTGAAGAAACAAAGCAGACCTAAATAATAATTACAAATTGTAACTCCAGCTACCTTTCAACTAGAAGAATCACAGATACTACAGATGGAAATTGCCTATTAGATCATCTAGTCTAATTCCTTGACAGTGAAGAATAAATATCTCAGAGTGCTATCTGTTGTAATACTGGCTGGAATCACTTTGTTCATCTTTGAATTTCAGCCATGCCTGGATTGGATAGAAGACCTGTTCTGTGCTGCAGCAAGAATGTATCCAGTAGGTGAGAACAGATGATCTACTGCTAATGCTACCTGTTCATTGTTTAAGGCAACTCCCATTTACTACACAAAATCATTGGTGCTATTCTAGCAGATAGGAAATGAAAGGCTTTTACGTATCAGTCCTTCGCAAAGGATTTCTTCTGCTGGGATATAACAAACCCAATTTCCTCAGTATAACTCGATGCAATTTCACATGCAGAGCTACAAAGATGTTTATCCCTCTGAGACCTGTAGAGAAAACATACTTTTTTATTATTATTTTTTGTCTTCATTTTGAAACTTGGCTTGAGAGCTAAGAAGCAGACACATCTAGAAAGAATTTGGGTATGAGATGAAATGATTTCTTTTACTTGAAGTGTTTTATAACAGCCTTTAGCACTAGCACAAGAAGTAGGAAAAAAGAGAGGGTTTTCCCCTAGGTTAAGTTAAGTACAAAGTACACTGGACTGTTGTGAAGTGGCAATTGTCTCTTCTCAAGCAGTTGCAAATAAAGGACACTCTCATTCTGATGAAGTCCTGACTCCACACTGCTATTTAGGGGCATATACTGATGATCATAATGTTCCCTTTTACTTCACAAAGTCTTTCTCTATTATTTACACCTGGACACTAGGACCAGGAGAGAGCCAGGGAAGTGTGAAACAACTGAGATCAATTTTGTGGGATT
The DNA here is from genome assembly GCF_027791375.1 of Indicator indicator. Taxonomy (NCBI): domain Eukaryota; kingdom Metazoa; phylum Chordata; class Aves; order Piciformes; family Indicatoridae; genus Indicator; species Indicator indicator. The sequence goes on from NC_072010.1 coordinate 17,280,896, forward strand.
AACATTGGTGCTGCCACACTCTGGTTTGTCAGCCTGCAGCTGAGATCTGCCTGTGGGCAGAACTGATCCCCAGTGGGAACACACTCTCTGCTTCCAGGCAGCAAATACGCCTGCAATGTATGAATTTTTACAGTACACATTTTTTTCCATGCACTGTAGAGAAGTCAAGATTTCAGCCTGGAACTATGAAAACATAAAGAAAGCAACTATTACTATGGTCAGTCTAAGCACTAGATGTGAAACAGTCAAACTCACCCTAAAAATAATATCATCAAGGTCAATACAATGCTTCAGGCTCTCCAGTGAAGCTAAACTGATTTTTTAAATATTGTATTTGCTGAGGGTGAAGTTCCCTTGCATGAGATGTTGTTTACTGCACAAGACAAACAAACAAAACCCACCATGAAAAGCAAACCTTAAGGTAGTTGTTTAGGTTAGTGTGTAGGCTATTACTTATGTCACAGAACCGCTGTAACTTCAAATTGCTTAATTGCAAGTGAATTCTCCAGTGAGCGGAGGTGGGGTTTTGATGGAGAAGTTGCAATATAGCAGCTCAAATTGAACCTCTACATCATAAAGCTCTACAGCTTACACTCAAGGAATAACTGCTCTTTTCAGTAGCAAAAACTAGCTGTTGTCACTATCAGGAGAGTTAACAAACCGATTTTTACCTGAGATTTTGAAAAAAAAATTTGCACAAGTATTCTGAGCTCCTTATGACTCACATTAACCCATTGTCAGGAAACAGGCTGTACTCATAGACAATTCTTAAATTCAGACAATTTAGCAGCAGCCAGTAGCAACTTCCAAAATTAATTGGAAAAAAAATGTTCTTGCTTTAATGTGTCCTCAACTGGGTCTTTAAAGAATAGCAGGAATAATTCTGAATGAACACAGAAATATAGCAGAAGTGTTTTTCACTTAATAACGTTTATAGTTCAAGAGATATATTACATAGGCCATTCAGAAAATAAAATTGAACGAAAATGGAAGTTGTTTTAATGCTGTGTCATGCTGTAATTCCAGAAAGATCAGTACAGCACTTGGGGGTACACAATTTCCTCTGGATGCACACTTGGCCACTCACAGCTCCTTTAGGGTAGTCCATGCCCCTCAAATGGGAGCAGAGCATTTGACTTTTCAAATCAATGACAATTTTTTTTTCCTGATTTTGATTCTATTTGCAGCCTGGTATTGGATACAAGTCAAGATAGAATTGGAGCAAATGTGAAAACTGCTACAAGGAACTGGAATTCGCTAAGATACTAAATCACATTTCTACAGAATAAAACTGTATCCACTGGTGCAAGGATACTTTTCCCACATAGCAGAGCTCTTAAGGGCAGAAAAAAAAAAATCTGTGTTAATAATGAATAGCAAATAGTACCATCACCTCTAGTTAAAATTAATCAGAATTTATGTCATTGTGGGTGTAAAATTCATCCTTTAAAATGGAACACTACAACAAAGCTGGAATCAGAAGACAAATATATCATTGAATTTGCTTGTGATGTACATATAATTATTGCAGTTGATTTCTTAAAAGTCATAAATCAATGTCCCTACTGGATTCCCAGCTTTTTATTATTTGTCTCCAAAACCCTCAAGTCAGCTCAGTGAGAGAGGTGCCTATTAGTTTTGACATGGCAACTGGATCCAGCTCCAGATTTCTCTGAGAGAGTAGGTAAATAAAACTCCTTTGATGGCAGTTCAGCAGAAGAACAAAAGGGACATCTTTGCTGAGTCAGGAAAATTACTTAGCAATATATTTGAGTGAACAGGAGCTGCCTACACAATCACAGGCTCAGCTTCGTAGGGACATCACAGGGGTGAAGGTTGTGAGAGGGCAGAACCAGGGATGGGGTGATCGTGGAGCGCTCTTGGCCACGATCTTGTGAGCTAAAGGACTCACAAGAGCTGAGTGTGGGCAATGCCTGGAGTTTACTACAATGACCAGCTAAGTTTGGTTCCACAAACCATCATCTTCATACTCAGGTACTGAGCGCAGCCCCAGTCTGGGCACGGTTCCCCCGTCTCTTTGGGCTGCAGTGCCCAGCTGTGCCTAGCTGCTGGGAGAGCCTCAACCTTCCTGCTGTCAGTGCACCTGCTTCTCAGCAAAGCTTTGGGGGCAACAGAGCACCAATTCGATGTGGCATTCAGTGTACATATGCTTAGTCTGTCAGAGTGCAACTGGGACAAAGTGCTCCCTCTCTTAAATTGCCACTGCTCTGCCTCCCTGCCCAATGCATCCTGCATTCCTGACCTTCCCCAGCACATCACACTCATGAATGCCAACAGTAGGGTACATACAGAGGTCTGCTCTTCCTCATTACCACACACTTTTCTCCTAAATATGCAGCTGGTTTGGTGGGAGATGAGCTCCTTCATCCTTCTAGTTCTGGCTGTTAGAGAAGTTTTGGGGTAAGCAAGTTCCAGATGAACAGTGTCCATCCTTCAACCATCCAGGTACATCAGGAAACATCTACAAATCCACAGGAAGATAAAATGCTCCTGTGGTGATTGATGATCAGACCCCTGCATCCTCTAGTATAACAATTGCAGGAAAAATCTCTAAAAAATTTATTTAAGAGAAAAGTTGGGAAGTCATATGTGCTGGAAAGCACTACAAGCTGTTCTCTAGGAACAAACAGAAGAGGGTGGATTAAACATTGCAATACAGCAAGGTTCACTTCTTATTTTTTTTTTCCCTACAGTTCCACAAAAAGTAGTATTTGTGCAAGGTCACATTCAGCTAAGATTGAGCTGACACTTGATTAAAAGCAATACAAAATGCAGCAACTTCTTTTCACTGTGTTTTAGATAAAATATATCAAATACTGCACTGCTGCATTTCACTCTACAGAAACTCCATTGATGGTTTGCACAGAGGTACTAACTCATTAATACATTGCACAACAGATGTTATCATGTTTATATACATTTTTACACTTCAACCCATCAGACCTAGCCTGCTTGTACAGTGTTCTTGCTGCTCTGCCCCACAGACAGAGCTCTTGCTCAGCTTCTTCCACCTTTGGATGTTCTTTCCTGCTCAGTTTGAGGTTCTACACATCCCCAGAGCAGCTCCGGGTAGCCCCTGCTACTGCCACACTGAAACATAATCCCAGAGATCTCTGTGCATGCCACAGGAGTGTTAAACACAAACAGATATTTTTCCCTCAGTGAAAACAAACACACACAAAAAAAATATTTTACTCAGTATTTCAATCCTAGCCATCGTTAAAGGAAAGCACAGAATTAAGTCTAAGTATAAACATGAGGAACCTGTGGCATCCTCCAGCAATGGGGTGGGGACAAATTGTTGCAGCGTTCATGTTGGAAAGCAAAACATTAAGCCATTGCAAGCAATATACATAGCATACACATTCACACACATTTGGACATATATGTGTGTTTATAAACTTCACAGAGACACTAATTTTAAAAGCAAAGAATTTTTTCTTTTTACTTCTAATTAAAGTTATTCCTGATTTATATTAGCAGATGTGCAAAATCAAAGTGTTAGACATGTGGTAACTGGACTTGTTGGAAGAAGACATATAGTCAGTACCAACAAACAGATTCTCAGTGAGAAAAGAATGCACCAAAGTAATAATCCATCTGAACAGTGATTTCTTGGAGTGAAAAATTAAAAGACAGGGGACTCAATCCTTCTACTATGATTGTGACAGTATGACTTCTGGGACTTAATGACATCAATTTATGCCAAAATGTGTTAGGATGAGAGTGAAGCACTAGCTATGATGCCAAGATAAAAAGGCAAATTTTAAGCAGTATGTACTACATATTTAAATGCTTTTAAACCACACCTTTTTACTAATAAGGGCTGCTATAATTATCTCCCCCCAAAAAAGCCATGGAAGCTGTAGTTTGGGGCATCAAAACCAGGATGGATGAAATTTTTGCATTCTTAAATTTACCTGAGAGTATGAAAGAAAGGTGACTATAAGATTTACTAATGTTTCCCTTGCCTCTTAATTCAAAGAAGGTGAGTATTTTAAAAACAAATTCTACAATTTGTCCAAGCTATGAAACCGTAATTGTCTTTTCGAGCAACTCAATACAAGAGGGAACAGTCAAAGCTGTGAAAATGCAAATACTAAGGTTATCTAAAAATACTGCTCTGAGCTACTTCAGCATACTTCAAATATTTTGAGTAACACATGCTCTAATTACACTGCTGTATTATTATCAAATTAAATACCTGACTTTTTTTTTTTTTTTGGTACTAAAACAAGACAGGTCGCCAGAGATAATATCTATTAATATCAGTATTACAAGACCAGATTCCCAGCAGAGAGGGAGAAAAAAATCAGTGAAGAAGAAAAGTCTTAACTGAAACTGGATGACCATTAGCTATGTGATGCACTGTTAACTTCTCCCACTAAACAGCTTGCCTACTTCCACCCAGGCAGTTCAATGAACACAATAAAAAAAAAAATAAAAACGCAAAGAGGATGTTGAAAACATAGCAAGTGGATAGCAGATGGTAGTGAGACTCATAAGGAATTTCCGAAGTTGGGTAACATGCAAAAAGATGATCCAATGCCACAACAGCAGGTAAGTATTATTTTACAGACTGAGACTACTTGTTGCAATTAATGTTTTATACTTTAACCAATTAAAATATCTGAGACCAAACAAGAACTCAGTTGCAGCTGAAACCTTAGGAGGAAAATTTAGTGATGGTCACAGAGGTGTTTATAGAGCACAGCACAATCATACAGAAAAGCTGGAGACAAGCCTTCTATTTTCTATGAATCAACTATAACTCCTGAGCCATCTATTTCAGCCTGACAAAGCAGTATCAGCATACGCTATGGGCTGTACCCAAATTCACTCCCTATTTTAACATAAGCAATGCTTCATTGCTCCTCAACTACAGGTATAGTTACCCAGATAATCTTAAATCATGGATTTCACTGTACAGTTTGACGAAACTTATCTCCTAGGAATGCCGGCGCATCTGGGAGGGACAGGGAAATCTGTTGCTGAAAGATTTCTGAACACAAAGTCGAAACTTTTTTTTAATCTTGTTCACTATGGAAAAACCTTCTAAATATATAAAGTTCACATCTTCTCCGTGGTGAAGGAAGCAATGTGCATGCCATGCTTTTTATCGAAAAGCGTAGCTAGTACCGAGTAGCGATCAGCACTTCATGAATTTACGGGTTTAATTCAGAGAGGAAGTCGTCGAAAACGATCAACCCAGCCAAATCGGGAGGCAGCTGCGTCTTTCCAGCACTGAGCTGCCGAGATCTTTACTTCGTCAGGTCTACGGGGCTGGCAACACGCAGTTGGTGCGGGCACGAACCGGCACGGGGATGCCCGGGAGGAAGGCGCGGGCACCGCTGCCTCCTTTCCGACACCGACCCGAGCCTACGGGGCAGCCGCCAGCAGCTGCCCGGGGTCTGCGCGGTGCAGGGGGGCCGGGGTCGGGCGCGGCACACTCACCGCGGGGGCCGTCAGGCGACGGATGCTCTCGCCCAGCGAGTCCAGGTTGACCCGCCGGCGGCGCGGAGCGCGGCGAGCCCCGGCGCTGGCCGCGGCGGCAGCGGCGGTGAAGGGGGTGTCGGCAGGGCCGGGGGGGCTGCGGCTGCCATTCCAGCAGAGGCGGGACAGGGGACATTCGCCCTCCTCCTCGGGGCTGGTCTCCGGGCAGTCCGAGCCCAGCGAGCTGAAGGACTCCGAGGAGATCTTGCGGCGGGACATGGTGCCGCGGGGCGGCGGCGGCTCGGCTCAGCGCGGGGCGGCGAACAGCCGCGGCGGGCAGCGCCGAGCCGGGCGGCCGCGGGGGCGGCCGCCTCGCATGGCCGCGGGTACCCCTAGGCGGGAGGCAGCGGCAGAGCACCGCGCAGGGGCCGCCGCAACCCGCGCCTCTCGGCGCCGCTGCCCGGTTGAACGCTTCGCCGCGTATAGCCGAGAGAGCGCAGCTGCTGCGCGGCGCCGCGCCGAGACGCTTTAAAGCGGCGGCGGCGGCGGCGGCTGCCCTCCTCTGCCTCGGCCGCCCGCCCTCGCTCTCCCCTCCCCCGGCTCCCCGCTGCTCCGCCGGAGTCACGTGTTGTTTAGAGCCCTTTCCCCCTCCTCCTCCCGCCTCCCCACGCCCCGCTCGCCGCCTGTCGCACTCAGTCCCGCTACTCGCGGCCCGCGGCCCGCGGCCGCCGCCTGGCCCCTCTACCCTGCGCCGGCGGGGTGATGGGGTGCCGGCCGCCAGTATCGGCGAGGTGGGCCGAAGGTTCCCCACCGCTGCCGACTTCTGTGAAGGTGGACAGTACGCTACGCTCTCCTCCCGGCGCTTTGGACTCTGGCGAGGAGGAAGCGGGAAAACGGTCTGGTATCCTCGCACGGCCCCGCAGGGAGCGGCGGTGCCCGCTCAAGGGGTTAGGGGGCGCACCGGGGGCTTCTGCTGCGGTCGTCCCGGTCCGCGCCGCCTCCGCCGCTCGGCCCTCGTGGTGCTGGACAGCTCCCTGCGGCTGCCGGGCCCGGAGAAGGGCTGGTGGCGTCGGTCCTCAGTGTCCTTCCAGCCTCGTACAGCCAGCGAACTTTTGCGAATGCCGTTCGGGAAGCTGAAGCTTAGGAAAGGGATCGTGGCAAAAGCTGGGAAGGCTCGATTCTGCCAGCAGTTTGGGGAGACAGAAGTTCTTCTCATTTCATGCAAGCGCCGCTCTTGCTCGCGTTGCAGGTCACGTCCAAAAAAGAAGAAACTAAACTCATTCTTCTGGTGAAGTCCTGTGCCACAGCCTTGCAAAAGGAGAAGGGAGGGGTGTGGAGGACACAAAGCAGATAGAGGCTTGGATACGGGATGATACCTTTGAAGACAATGCAAACTGTCTTCTTTCCAACTTTCCCTACCCATGTAGACAGTGTAAAGGCACCTTGGGAGTTTCATGGCAATAGAGATAACCCCATGTAGTCCTTCTCTGCAGAAAGGCTCCAAGGAAGAGTCACCTGACCTGTAGTGGTTCATCCTATTATGATGGAAGGCAGCTTGTAATTTTATCAACATTCAAGCAAAACTTACTCTAAAAAGCAACAATTTTAAGGATAGATGCTACACTACCTTTCCCCTATATTATGGCATATGCTTTACAGCCTTACCCTGCTAAATGCCTGAGTGCAGCCTAGACGTTCAGTGTCATCACCCCTGTTTGTCTTGGCTCACACAGGGATTTTTGGGGTTTTTTGTTGTTTTATTTTCTATAGAAATATATAGAGAGTAAGAGAAGCAATTAATCTCCTTTAGTATTGCCTTTTTTTTTTTTAATTTCATGGAGGGTTGAAGCCCGTGGCTTAAAAGGATGTGTAATAAAGCCAGAATGGTCCATACTTGCCTTATTAAATATTGCATTTGAGATGCAAATACTTTTTTTTTTTTTTTTGAGTCCTGGTGATGTCCTCAACAGCCCTAGGACAGGAGTCAGACATGACTTCACCTTCATTCTCAGATGAATCTCCAGATCCATTGTCCTCCTCTGTCTGCCCTTCTCTAGTGAATAATGGTATCAATCAGTACCTGAATTCAGAGGGATGAGACCATTACCCTGCCTTTTCCTTCTTCCCTTTAAAGAAATCCTTATTTAAACAGATTGTTTGAGACCTACTGCACAAGCCCGTGCCTGCCTTCCTGGCTTTGAGGAGACTGAGGAATTAAGGGGTCTGGAATGTGCTAAATGCACAGGATACTCTATGTTAAGATGTTAACTTTGTTAGCATGCTTCAGTTTTCATTAAACTTACTTCCTTCTTGTAGATCATATCATACAGTCCTCTAGGGATGCAAACTTCCACTGGTTTCCTGCCTGATTCAGTGACAGTGATAACTGGGTAAGAGCCACACAGTTTAGTGTTGAAAATGCAAATTCATATTTATAAGTCTAAAATGCTAAAATGCTAAAGTGTCAACTGGTTCCATGTGCAGTGTTTCAGCTGTAGGGTAAGCAACTTGCTTGAAGTCATATTTGCTTTTTATTCAGCACTGGGGGAGAATGGTTTCAAGATGACAAAACTGACACTTTTTAAGTCTTCAGTTTCCTCTAAGAGTTTTAAGTAGCACTTCCCAGTGCAGCTTATCGTTAGTATTTGACAGTATTCTTGAGTTACCCTTGCAGTATCAAAAATGACCTTTTTCACATCCCTCATGGCCATATTACTTTTATGTCTATCATGTGATGGCCCTGATATGGGAAAACAAATTCTTTGCATCAGTGACTGTTTTTGAGGTCAGGATTATTATAACTGCATGTACACATATGCCAAACCAACTCTTCTCAAGAATGCAAAAGACATATTCTTTCAGTATCTAGGTGATGAAGTTCACCACTTGGTAAAAAATGCAATTAGTGCTTCAAGTCTTGTATTGCTCCAGCTGGAGTAGCACTTTGAGTAAAACTAGACTCAGAGTTGCTGGTTATTTTGCTCAGCAACAATCTGTAAAACTCATGGAAGCAAGCCTGATACCTGCCCAGTCCTGTTACAAAGATGTCAGTAGCTTGCATGCTGCAAGTCTGTTTGGGATTCATGATGTAAAATGCATGGAGCTGGATAGAGGCGCTACCTGGAGAAGAACCAAATACTACAACAAGATGTCTTGAGCTAAACAGAAATGGACAGCAGAAAGATCCAAGATGATGCAGGTCTGAATGTGAGTCTGGTGAGCCAACAAGTTGTTCAACCCCTGGTTAATTATTCTCATTTTACTCCTCCTGATCCAGATAGAGCCTTGGCAAAAGCTAAATGCCACAAAGTCTTGCTTCATCTGACAGTCAAATGCCTTTGATAATACATACACATAGACAGATACAGCACATGAGAGAACAAATGTTCTTCTTTTTGACATGTCTCATCAGCCCAAATTTACAGTTGACACGTTATTAGGTGAACAGCAGAAGTGTCTATAAAATGTGTAAGGTTCACCAAAATATGTAACTTTTGGTATCATACTATAGCAGAGTGCAATGCATATCCTACACATATTGCAGACAGTTCAGAGAAAAATACTAATATTGTAATTCTTTTTCAATCTCTCATGTATAATTGCTTTTCTAAGAATATTATTTTGAAATACACAAAGATTTTATAAACTTTACCTGGTTTCAAATTTTTATCTTGATGCTAGTAAGCAAAACTCACAGCACTGAGTTCAACACTGACAGAAAATGCATGGTCTTTAATTTCCATTAATTATCATGTGTTACTTTATTGTTCTGTGTTCACAGTGTTTATCTGTTTGTTATTAACTAAGCATTTCTCATCAGACATTATATGCTGGAGTTTGGATGTCATTAATTTTATTTACAAATGCTGTTTCCCTGCAGTTCACAGAGCCTTGGAAGATTAAAATAATGAAAACAACTTCATCATAGTGCATTACATTGTCCTATCTTCATTTGTTGAGAAAATGTTGGTTGCGAAGCTGCTGGAAGGGAACAACTTGAATTAATCCTAGTTGGGGATTAGTTGCATATATCACATACATCACACATATTTCATATCATTTCACCTATTACATTATATGACTTTTTATAATGATCTTTTAATAGTACTGCTGAACATATAAGTACTTAATTTTCCTTTAATAGAAAATATTGTTGTCCTGGGATCAATGCCTCCCACAGAGAAAGTAAACATCTGTTTTGCAAAGCATTTCTGAAGCAGCAGGAGACCATTATCCTGTGACAACATTCTATTACAATTACTTTATTGCAGTCAGGCAAAATGAGTGATGTGTAGCAAATTTATTCTTTTTTCACATTCTGCCAAACCTTCCTGTTCTTTATCCAATAACTTCCATCTGGAGTATTGCCTGGAAGGATGGCTGAAGCATTCTGCCATTTGTCATTAATGATCTGTTGAATTACGATTGGCTTAGAGAAATGATCAATTTTATGTTTCAGCTGCTTGAAAATAAAGCTTATGTGCAAGATACAGCAGATTCACATGGGCCAAAGTCAATGTTCTAGTAATCAAATTATGTTTGCGTCCATCATGCTGCATCACTAAAGGAGTAATTAATGTATTGCACTGTGGGATGAGATATTACATAACAAGGGCAGCATAATCTGAGTCTGAATGCTCACAAAATGTGACCCTCAGCACACTTTTAAGAGTTTTGTTCTTCTCATGAATGAGAAAAACAAAGCACAGGTGACTGATATCATGGGTCTCCCACTACATAGCAGATCAATACCAGAATCAGAAATTCCTTGTTGCCTAATCTAACTTCAAGACAGCTTTATTCAGAATCGATTGATTTGAAACATGAATGGGCCAGCATCAGATCCATTTGCAATTTCAGGGATTTCACTATACTAGGCTGCCAAAGAAGAATCTAAACAAGATATCAAGGGTGTGGAAGGAGATATGTTACATTGATATCATCATTATTCCAGAAAAAATCAGTGAGGGAATGAGGGGGTGAAGAAAAATAAGGATGCCTACACAACAGTGCTTTGGCTCAGATGATTAGTTCAGACTAAGATTGCAGATCTGAAGGAGAACTTCGGATGCCATACAGCTTCAACTGATTGTGTAGAAGGAACACACAGCTGGCTAAACATTCAGACTTAAAAATGTATGGATTGTAAAAGAAAAAATACAGCACAGCACTCAAAACCTCTTATTTCTATTTGGCTTTGTGGCAGTTTTAGGTTGATGCCTAGGAAATTTTCCACAGATCTTGAGTAGAAAGTGATAGAATGTAAATAAATTACCATTGGATGCAAAAGACAAATAATGATAAGGTCTAAATAATCCCATTGGTCTGATAACTAAGATAAAGTTAGTTGTATAAACTAAATTTTTCTCTGTCTTGGTTTCTTCACTCTAGCAGATACTAGCTGGTTGCTTCTGCTGGCTTGCTGACCTTGGCTGCATTTTCTTTGTTGTGGCTAAACAGCAAGCTATTCTCTGTTCTTCTCTCTCTCTTTTTCCTTGTACAAAGTCGGCAGGAAGGGAGTTGAGAGGTGGAAGCTGTTGGTAACCCCTTGGTTTTGTCCAGAGGGGTTCTTGTGTTGTTTATAAATCATAAATATTTGTAAATATTGTATATTTTGTACATATTCATTGCATTTTGTATTTCTAGATTTTAGTCTGCTTGCAAATACAGCTTCATTTACTTTCCAACCGAGCTGCTCTGGCAATTTTATTTTGGGGGTAATTTCAATCCACTATGCAGAGAAAGACAGATTTACTGGATTCAACACCAGGTGAGGTAAACTGAACCTTTTCTTGATCAGCAGTTCTTTTATGTCCTGAGTATTTAATGGGTTACAGAGGTCCCATGAGTTCAGCCTCACAGTTAGCTATAAACCCCATCTAAATTTATATAAAACAAAACAAGATGCTGGTGAGCATCTAGATACTACTTTAGAGCCACCTCACTTCAGCACTCTCTGCAGCTTAGTCAAGTCACTATTTATAGAAAAGCAGCTCTACAAAAGCCACTTTGTTTTCACTCTTGCAACCATGTTTATTGCGTATAGACATCCTGCTATAAACAGTTTTAATAAGGATACCTATGTCATCAATCAGGATAATCCAAAGAAAATATAATGCTATCTACATATGAGATCAAAGACGATTTGCTTTCAAGCATCCTCTGTTTCATAGTGGGTGTTCAGACATTTTTATAGACTTCTAGGGCAGCTCCCTGCACTCTTCATACACCATAAAAATCCAAACCAGCAAGGATTTTAATTGCTTCTTGTGTCCTAGACAGAGGCCGAATTAACCCAGGAGCCCCACATTTTTTCAAATGGCTGCCAGAAGTGCTTCATCTCCTCAAAGGCAGAGCTGGTGTTCATGAGGCAGGGTGCTCTTCATGTCCCAGTACTCTGGTTGGCATGTAGAAACTCCCTTTGGTGGTCTCACACAGCACATAATGTTCTCCAGGCACTACTGCAGTGTTCACTGGATTGGAGATGGGCCAGGAGAGCATTGAAGCAAAGGCAAGGAGTTAGCAGGTAGGTCCTGTGAAAATTAAGGAGGTGATAAAATACTGATGAGGTTTTACTGGGTCAGAGCCAGGTTTTACCAGGTTAAACCTGACCTGATGGAAGAGTATTTCGTCAATGCAAGAAGCACTGCAAAGCATCTCCAAGATGACCAGCCTGCAGCAGAGTTTGTGAGAGGATAGGTTTCTTGACTAGCTTATCCAGTACCTGGCAGTGATCCTGACAGCAGGTTCTACCAAAGGAGGCCATGCCAGTGTATGTAGTACACAGTGGTTTACTGCATCTTTTGGAAGTGTCATCAGAGCAAGGTGGTTCTTTCCACAAACAACAGACTTTTATTTCAATTCATCTCTTCACAAATTGTCACCTTGTACCAGATGTTTCCCACTTTCAAAATTCCAAAACATAAATCATTGTCATTAATGTACTCTTACCCACTGTCCTAAAATTAACTTACACTGACATCTTGTCTGATTAGATTACTTTCTTTCTTTTTATCTCAGTGTCAGGAAATCCCACAATATTTTACCCAAACATGTTTAAAAATGAGTCTTCATATTGTATAATGAGTAGGAGCACTTTCTCTTGAAAGCCTCTTTGCATCCTGTAATGGATGAATTGATTAACAAATTGTCTGTAATGACTTGCTCCCATTAAGCAAAAAAGGAAGTGACATATATATGTGTAAGGTTTTACATATATATATAGTTTCAGCCACACAAGAGAGAGAGCAAGAATGTGGTCATACCTATAATGTAGATAATAAGAAACCATTAAGATAGTATCTGAGCAAATAAAAAAGAGATCTACGATATCTACCTACAGGATATTTCTCACTGAACACAAAGTCAGCCAAAATGTCCAAATGAAAGCCATTGAGCTTCTAGATAAAATCTACTGTAACAAAATCTACTCTATTTCACCCAGAGATGGTAAATGATCCTGTTTCAAAAGCAATTTCTGGAAGTAAGAAAATGTAATGTGCATATCTCCCTATAATGCTGATGTAACTGTCCTAGCCTCCTTCACCAGATGTGTCTTCAAAGTGAACTTCAGTCTGTCTCTGCTTAGTAGCTCACAGCAGTTTTAAGCACTTAGTAGTGTTCAGAAACCTTTTGAGGTGTTTAGGTATCTAACCTGATGATGTTGTGGCTACTGTGTAAAAATGATTCTAATATTCTAGATAAATGTTCACAAGAGTACTTAGGTACAAGACCTAAGTTTTAGCATCAGTTTAGAATCCACTTTTCTGTTCCTTCTTTCATGTCTTTAGTCCTTGAAAACTTAATTGCTTTTTAACTTCATTCTTCACTTTCACTTGACTCCTTAGAACAAGACTACAGATAAATACCACAGCAAATTATTTTCCTGTCATTTAGTTCCTGTCGCTTTGTTTTGGTGAAGGAAAACAACTTTCAAATATAAGCACTAGTGCTACTCAGAGCACTGTCACTCTTGATGCTGCTTAGCATCAGGACACCACAATTTCATATTCCAAGGTTTCTTGTGTTCTTTGCAAAACAGATCAATGATTCCTGAAGGAATATTTTTATGCAAAGAGTAGTGTGAATACAAATGGAAAAGCTGTGTACTGAGAGCATTTAAATAAATATATTTTATAAGGGTAACAGAACTAGAAAAAAAATACGTAATTTAATCTTCAGAATTTGAGTTAGACCCTGTCTAAAATGTTCAGTTGGCAGGAGAAAGGAGGAGACAAACAAAAAAGAGAGATATTGGGAAAAGCCAAATCCTCTTCTTTATGAAAAATTCCTAACTTATTCCCAAATCCTCATTCATGTCAACATATATTATGCAAAAATGTCTGACAAAGATAGGTTACTGTGAGGGAATCACACATCTGGGAGGGGGGTTGTTGCAATGTGTTTGCCATGACATCAATATTTCACTTTTGTAGAGAACTTCTCAAGGTGATTTGTAAGTGATTACAGAGCAAATATCTGTAATGTGAATAAGCTTGAACAAACAACCACAATTTCCTGGTGGATTTAAAAGGGCTGTGCACCAAATCTAGTAGTTTTCATTGCTACTGATACTGGCTCAGCACCTTGCAGGAAATCCTCAGGACTTCTCTGCATCAGTCCTTGGGTGAATCAGTCTAAAAATCTTTTCCAGGAAAAAAAAAACATTATCTGCACACAAGGTACAGACTGCAATAAAAGGAATTTAACTGTTTATAGTAATGCAAAAAAAAAAAAAGTCTAGCTACCAAAAATATTTGCTGCTAAAGGAATAATGTTTTTTAAAAATGGTCTCTCTAGATAAATAAAACAGATATGCAAAGTATTTTTACAGAAAAGTACCACTGCAAGCCTTAAACACTGTCTTAAGACAGTGATATTTAATGCTTTGCAATTAAAGGCAACAGTCAAACTAGATTTCTCTTGAAAATACAAGGTAGATCTCATTTCAGTGTTGCAGTCAAGTGCCTGATTTGCAAAGAGACCAAATGCTGCAGTTCAGATTAGCCACTGGTAAAGCTTTCTACAATATCAGTTTTCCACTTTGCTCTTCAATAACAAGATTCAGCTAAAACTAAACCACAGAAGTTAAAAATACTTTCTGTAAAGCAATGAGAATTTGATTCCCAAAAGGTGAAAGTGCTAATGTAGTTGATTTGTACTATTTTTAGTACTAATCTGTGCACAATGCAAAGCTCCTGTAAAATATCATGCCCTGGTTTTACCATGGAGTGAAATGTATGTGTACTGTATCATATCAGATTGACCACTTTTTATGTTTTACTTCATGCATGTGGTTTGTCTTCAAATAGTGTCATATTTTCCATCCACTGGCAATAGTTTAATGCTTTACAGGACTCAAAATGAAGAGGGTGTCAAAATGTTAAAAAAATATTACTTTCTTGGTTGGGCCAAAATGCAATTAAATGCAAATGCATTGGCATAGAAAGAAGCAGGTTAAAGTTGAAAACATCCATACCACCTCCAGTGCTGAATGCTTCCCCAGATTATGAGAAGCACTTTGAACTCATTCACAGATTCACAGAATCACAGAATATTAGGGCTCAGAAGTGACCTCTAGAGATCAGCTAGTCCAATGCCATTGCTACAGTGGGTTCATCTAGAGCAGGTTGCACAGGAACATGTCCAGGTGAGTTTTAAACATCTCCAGAGAAAGAGTCTCCACAGGCTTTCTGGGCAGCCTGGTCCATCATCCTCAAAGAAAAGCAGTTTTTCCTCGTGTTCTGATGCAACATTCTGTGTTCCAGTTTGTGTCTGTTGCTCTCTGTCCTGATGATGGATACCACTGACAACTCTAGCCCCATCCTTTTGATCCCTGCTCTTTAGTTATTTATAAGCATTGATAAGATCCTCTCTCAGCTTTCTTCAGCCTAAAGAGCCCCAGGTCTCTCAGCATCTCCTCATAGGACAGATGCTCCTGTCCCCTAACCATCTTCATAGCCCTCCTTGGATTTTCTCAAGTAGTTCCCTCTCTCTTCTGAACTGGGGAGCCCAGAACTGGACACAATACTCCAGATGTGGCCTCACTAGGACAGAGTAGAGGGGGACAAGATCCTCCCACAGCATGCTGGCCCCACTATTCTTGATGCACCCCAGAATTCCACGGGCCTATGTCTAACTTGCTGTTCAGAATGACACTCAGATCCTTCTCCATGGAGTTGCTTTCCAGTACTTGAACCCCTGACCTATGCTGGTGTACGAGGTTATTCCTCCTTAGGTGCAGAATCATACACTTGCCCTTTTTGCCCTTGAATTGCAGGTGAAAAGTATGGCACTGGAGTGTGTATGCAGTTCATCATATAGCAGAAATTACGTTTGCTTACCACAAAAGCATTAAAATGGTTTAATGCAAAGAAGATTTGAGAACTAAAGAAAAAAATGTCAGATTACATGAAGGCAAATTATAGGGGTGTGAATAGAAACCACTGAACCAAGTAACTTCCTAAATAGATAACTTTTTAAAGAAATAAGGGAAATAAGTGACAAAAGGAAAAGCACTATGCTGCTATTTAGAGTATCTTCCTCCCTATCCACTGCTACCAGCAATTCTTAGACATTTCATATTTCAAATTTCTTTCTTTAATTCTTCTTTCTCATTCCTTCTTGTCCTGTTCTGCTTACCCTTATTTATATTAAAGAAGGTCAACGTATAGTGTATGAAATATTGGAAACAATCAAATTCAAATTTGAGTAGACTCATATAAACGTACTGGTATATAAAACAGAAGCAAAAGCTCTTACTCTCCTATTAGTGAAATGAGTGTACTTGTTATTACCAAGCAAAGCAATTTCAGCATGACCTGAACACTTGAGGTGTGGGAAGAGAAGAATTTTTCAGAGTAATTGGATTTTCCATAGTGTGAAAGGTCTTGTGACAGATCTCTGTGCTGAGTAAATTCTCAGCTTTGGCAAAACAAAAATATGGGTGTTAGAGACAGGCTGATAGACAGATTTGATGTTACAAGAGGCAGATTAGAAACTGATAGGTAAAGAATTCGATTATAGATATATGACTTGTCAAAGGACCAAGTTCAGCCAATTAAAACTTGTCAATCTTAAGTTAACTTCTCATATCTTCTTTGGATTTCATTGAAAGATTCTGACTTTACCTTTAAAGAGAATCCACTCCAAGGAAATCTCTACATATTTTATGGTCCCAACCAGAATCTGAGTAGCTGTTCTTAATTCCACATTTAAAAAGTGAACAGTATAAAACTTTGCTAGCAAATTGTGGGAAAGACTAGGGTCACAGTAAACTTTGATCAACATTACAACTCTTACATTCTTCCTTAGTTTTCTTTGACTTAAAAAGGAAAATTGACTTAGGGCCACAAGATTTGTATTCTTCATTTCTTCTTCTGGAATCTTTTGAGTTTTTTTACTGTTGTTGAGGGAGCAATGTGCATAATGCATGCATAAGTTCTACACTGAAGACAGCACTAATAATAGAACTTTATTATTTGAGAGGCCTGGAATTTATGAAGTTTGAGTGTTGTTTTTTTCCTGGGTAAGAAAATTACTAACAGAAAGAAAATCAGGCTTTGCTGGGAACAGCTGAACCATAACATTGGAAGCAACAGGATTTTTAAAGGTGAGGTGATAAACATCTTAATGCTATAGGAGTTTTATATAATCTTGGTGGGAATGAGAAGAGCAACAAGCCATTTTGCTTACAAGTCAGGGACGTCTTCAATCCTGAAGAAATAAGTAGAGTTCATAGAGAGAGGAGATCCCATTCCCAAAATGTCAGGGAGCACTACTGCTCACTTCAGCATCATAGCCCAGGGTGGGGGATACGATTTAGAACTAGCTCTCAGGGCTGTTCTTGCTTTCATGGGGGTGCAAACCCATCCCTGCCTGCCCCAGCTCCTTCCAGTCACCCACCCAGCACCCTTACAGGTGCTGCAGCCCCAGCATGTCCTGCTAGCTGGTTCATACTGCCAAGCTCAGTGCAGCAGAGAGAAAAAGTATCACTGTGACTCTGGGGGAGGTAAAGAAAACATCAGGATCTCTACCTGTCCCTGCTCAGCAGCTTTTCCACACCTTTGTGTCTCAGGTCATTTCAGACCCTGTATGTTGTACGTCTCTCCCAGGATGGCTTCCCACCAATGTGATGACTCCCAGCCTTCACATCTTTATCGTGACAGCATTACTAATTTTGACACAAAAGGACATGTTCTTTTCAGACCTCACCTTTCATTCTGAGAAGAGAAAGATATTGAAAGTTACAGTAATAAAATGGCTGTGCACTGCCTGGGGGAGCTACAACTGTGTCACACCCTGCTTATCCTATGAAATACATTCCCACTAAATCCTCTTTCCTTTGTTGTGTGCTATCCTGAGTGCCATCACAAAACAACCAGGCAATCAGGCCCAGTCAGCATAGGTTTTATGAAAGGCAGGTCTTTCCCAGCTAACCTAATCTCCTGCAACAAGGTGACCTACCTAGTGGCTGATGGAAGGGCTGTGGACATTGTCTACTGGGGAAGGGCTGTGGACATTGTCTACCTGGGCTTTAGTAAAGCCTCTGACACTGTCTTCCACAGCATTCTCCTTCAGAAACTTATGGCACAAGGCTTGAATTAGTGCACTCTGCACCAGATAAAAAAAACGGCTGGATGGCCAGACCTGAAGAGAGGTGGTGAATGAAGCTAAATCTGGCTGGCATCTGGTCACTGGTGTTCCCCAGTATTCAGTACTGGGGCCCATTCTCTTTAATATCTTTATCAACGATCCGGATTAGGGTATTGAGTGCACCCTTGGTAAGTTTGCAAGCTGGGTGGCTCTGTTGATTTGCTAGAAGGTAGGGAAGATTTACAGCAGGATGATGGGACAGAGTGTCTGCTCAGCAAGTTTGCTGATGATACCAAACTGGGAGGCTTGGCTGATATACCTGAAGGCTGTGCAGCCATTCAGCGAGACCTGGACAGACTGGAGAGCTGGGCAGAGAGGAACCTAATGAAGTTCAACAAGGATAAGTGCAGAGTCCTGCATCTGGGAAGGAATAATAAACTGCACCAGCACAGGTTGGAGGTAATCTGCTAGAGAGCAGCCCCGTGGAGAAGGACCTGGGAGTCCTGGTGGACAACAAGTTGTCCATAGGACAGCAATGTGCACTTGTGGCCAAGAAGGCAAGTGGTATCCTGGGATGCATTAAGAAGAGTGTCCAGCAGAATAAAGGAATGTTCTCCTCCCTTTCTGCTCTGCCCTAGTGAGACCTCACCTGGAATATTGCATCCAGGTTTGGGCTCCCAGTCCAGGAGTGACAGGCATCTCCTTGAGAGAGTCCAACAGAGGGCTGCAAGGATGATTAAGGGCGTAGAGCACATGCCCTGTGAGCAAAGGCTGAGAGATATGGTTGTGCTGGGTTACACCCATCCTGAATGAGGCTGAAAGAACCCAGCCCCTCAGGTGGACAAAAGAAATTTGATCCAGGTGGGACTTGGTTCCTTCCCTGGTCCCAGGAGTCCCCTGGCTCAAAGCTTGTCTATTCCACACCCCCTTCCTGTCCAGCAAGCCTATAAAAAGGGCAGACATCTCTTTTCTGCCTTGTCCACTCAAAAGAACATTGCTGCTGCTGCCGCCACTGCCTTCTTCACTGAACACGTGGCCGGGACCTACTTCTTCCAACTGAATCCACTCAGATCCAGGGGAATACAAGGCCATCCAGGCTTGGTTTTGTATATTCTCCCATTTACCCTCATTCCTTACCTTTGTGAACCCTCCCTGTTACTGCTATATATATATATATTTGTTGTTGTTGTTAAAAAATTTACCTCTTCTACTTCCAAACCAATTCCAGACTATTTCTTTCGTGAACTTATCTCTCATCTCCCCTACCCTTTTTTTTTTCTTTCTTTTCCTCCCTCTGTACCTTGCTGGGTAAAAGGGAGGGGGAGGAATCTCAGTCTGTTGTCATTTGAGCTCCTAAACTCCAGTCAGAGCTCAAACCAGCACAGAGGGCCTTTTTAGTCTGGAGAGGAGAAGAATGCGAGGAGATATAATAGATGTGTGTAAATATATGAGGGATGGGTGTCAGGAAGGAACAGCCTCTTCTCACTTGTGCCCTGTGATAGGACAAGGGACAATGGGAAGGGAGGTCAGAGCAAGGAGGGAGCCAACCTTTTCTCCTAGGTGGCAAGCAACAGGACTAGAGGAAATGGTTACAAGCTGTGCCAGGGGAGGTTTAAGATGGATATTAGGAAATATTTCTTCACTGAAAGGGTTATGAAACATTGGAATGGTCTGTTCAGGGAAGTGGTGGAGTCACCATCCCTGGAGGTGTGTGGATCTGGCTCCTAGGGACATTGTTTATTGTTGACCCTCTAATGCTGGTCTGAAGGTTGGACTAGTTGATCCTGAAGGTCTGTTCCAACCAGATATATTCTGTGATTCTGTGATTTTGAAGTCCAGAGTTGATTCCTAGGCATTTCAACAAAGCCAGGTTGAAACCTCATCAGTCAGACTAATAAAGAGGAAATGAATACATGTCCCCAAACTATAGCTAACTGTAAAAACACAAGAATAGAATGCCATGTTCTACAACTGAGAATATTGACATTGTTAAGCAAACACATGAAACAGGTCTTCCCTGGAATACATTTGTCTGAATGTAGCACATTTTATGTACAGGACTCATTCAAGTTCTGAAGAGTTTAAGTTTTTATTTTACAATGTATATTTCTACTCCTCCTGTCTGTGAAGATAATCTTGGGACCTGGCCAACACAGTAGTTCTGAGAGTTACAAGCTTTCCTACTTCTCATTTCTCCTACTGGCATGCTACCTTCAAAATCTTAGTAATATTTTAAGGGCTTACATTAATTATATTATTGGAAACAATTCCATGAAATAAAATAATAAAGGACTGGAAATTAGTGCAGAGTAAAGGAAGAGACATAGAAAGATGGGGAAGAGGTAAAAGATGAAAATAAAGATAGGAAAGGCAGAGATGAAAAAGGCAGAAACAGAATAGTCCTTGGTATGAGCATATTGTCCCAAACTGACCTATTACTTTAATGTGAGGGTCTGAGCATCCACTGATTCATTTGGCCAAAAGCAAAAACTTGCCATGTAGGCATTTACCTCTCAGCTAGTACCTACACTGCTCTTTACAGTCAATTTACAGAAATAGGCAAGGTGGGGGGAAGGGATCATTTCATACTAAAATAGATGGCTACAAATAGGTCAAGTGAAAATGTCTACTTCTCTGGACTGATTCTGAAAGAAGCCTAGGGTTACTCTTTTCATTGTAAATGCTTATACCATAGATAGATGCAATTTAAAAGAGATGATCCTACCCCTAACCACTATGCAAAGACAAGATCCTTCCCTTTGTTTTTATATGCACCCCTCTTGAAGACAGTGAGAACTCCTCTATGAATACTTATTACAGCTCACAGCCTGATTTTGGTCTCCTCTGCAAAACAGATTTTATGAAGTATGTTTATTAACTAATATAAAATTATATTTACTGCAGTCAGATACTGAAGTAGAATATGAGAAATTAGTGTAATACCTGAGAAGGTGTTACACATCAATGCAAATATAACTACCCAAGTCTCTATAATTCATCTCTAACTAGTTTAAAATAAGCACTACAAATGCACAGGATTATTGTGATTGATATTGAGAGTGCCACAGCCAGTTACAAGGAGAAGATTTTCTGCTCCCTTTTGCTGATTTCATGCAGTTTGAATGGTACAAGTAGTTTGAACAAGTCCTGTACTTTGAACAGTACAAGTTCCTTCCTGGGGTGAAAAAGGAGCTCTTGAGAAGTCTGAGACTTCCACTTCACAATGCTGCTGCTGTGCCTCACAGCATCCCAAGGCATGTGGGCAGGAGGATGGATAGTCACTGGGAGCTGTGATTAGCCAGACTCCCACTGCAATGCATGCACGGGGAACGCTGCAGACAGCCAGCTAAGAGTGGGATACCCCTCAGCCTTGTGACCTCCATAACAACCTGACAAACCAGGTAGTTGCTGATCTGTTCCTCTTCCAGGTGGCTCCACAGAGCTCTCTAGAGTGGAGTTGCTCTTTGATAAACCGAGAAAGAGCCACTTAATTTGTTATCCTGGTGACACGGAGTGTATCAGGTAATAGCAGGTAAGGATGCAAGCAAATGACTGGCAGACAAAGAAAGGAGGAAAAGGATGGTCCTTTCCCTTTCCTCAGCACAAGTAGATGCTGGTAGATGAGCCAAGGTGCTGTGTCAGGGAACAGCCCTTATCACTGGCTCATGTTAACGTTCCTGCCAAGTTTTTCTCCCCCATGAAAAGGAGCCCCCTTGGAGCCACAGAAAAAGAGCTGAAGAAGCAAGCCTTGGTTTTTCAATGGCTTTCTGTCAGTGGGAACAAGGGAATACTTACAAACAAGGGAAAATAGGGTTTGTGAGCAAGAGGACAAAATCTGACTATGGGAGTATTTGGCTGCCTGACAAAATGTGTAAGATTATTTAAATCAATGGAGATGGGTGACAGGAGAAGGAGAAAAAGGGAGTACGAAGCCCCAGGAAACAGAATTGCTATTTCTCAGGAGGAAAGAAGATTCTTACTTCCCAAACAAGGAACAGGGAAGAACAAAACCAAAATCATAGTCACTGACTGACAGCAATGCTTCTATTTCTACAGAGCTTCAAGGGAACTGCAAGGGGATATAATATTATTCTGGTTGCCTACCCCCCCCCCCGCCTCCTCCACCTTCCCCTATAATTTCCTCTCAGTGCATCTTTTGGCATTCCTGTTGTTATGCCAGAGAAGGTTCACAACCAAGGCTTAATTACCTCAGTACTTTATTATTGCACTATCACACTTAGAATGATGTAAGCACATGCTACAAAGTCTTTTCTGCTCCAAAGTCCTTCTACTTTAGGCTATTTCAGACATAAGCTTGATCAGAAATTGATCCAGACCAACTCCCATGGATTTGAATGGCCCTCTGGATCAGACTCCATGTATATAAACTGAATCAGGGAAGAGTAAGCAATGTCAGACACAAGCATGTTTGCAAAAGGAACTCATCACAGGAGTGCTGTGAGCATCAAGGCTATGCAACAGAGTGATTTTGTGGTATAACTGAAGAGCCACAAGGAAGCAGGGGGTTTTCTTTTCTCCTCCCACAGTCAAGGGATAGGTTTAAAATCTGAAACTTTGCAGTGTGTATGAAAAATGAATTAGACTAAATAAATGTTTAGTATGTGTGTATTCTGTCTTTCCATTTAAAGTTACAAGATGAATCTCAGATAGAGCTGTGGGTATTGTAGACTAATTAAAACCAAACTAACAAACCCAAGCTTCAAGCATTAGTAATGTACTAATAACATTTAATGACTGTTGTCCAAAGTGACTACCCCCATGAGGAAGGCAGTCAGAATTTGGTCAGACTCGTTCAAGCATCAAAAGACACAGTGCAAGTACCTTCATGGACAACCATGACGAGTGGCACAATGCCCTTGTTAACGGATCTGATGGATCTTCCATCTTCTTGATGGAAACCCTGGCTACAACTCACATGTCCTAGAACCAGACCTGCTTCCATCGTTGTGTCAGAGCCACCACATCTTCCTGTCATCTGCCTGGACTGGAGAGCTGCTGGAGTAAGACCCAGTGAAGGCACAGGTCATGGTCATGGAGTCATAATGATCAAAGAACGTGAAAGCTGCTCCCCACCAGGAAGATCATGTCATTAGTGCTGAGGCATACCAAAGGGATCTGTCTTTTGCAGGATTCAGATGATGGCAGCCCATTGACTCCAGCTCCCTGGGATCAGACTATTTAACTTTCCCTATGTCAGCTGGGGGGAGGGGGTGGGAGGAGGGGGGCAATGTGCCTGTGGCAATGGGCTTGCTCTTGCACAACAATAGTGTGAAGAGCAAATCAAGCCCATTATATCTACATTAGAAAGAGGACAGATTGGCTTTTACACTGTAGGGGTATAATGTCAAACAAAATATTTTTGGAATTATTTTGCCAAAGTTCATAGGTATTTTAAAGACAAAAGATAATTTTTAATTTTGTAAATTCCTGCATTAAAGACAGGTATTTAATTTGTTCTAGTGAGATGTAATTTCCTGGAGAAAAATTGAGATATTATTCTCCCGCTGAAATTCTGCTGGGTTTTCTCCCATGCTTCAGTTAGGCAGATAACAAATGTGCTGGTCTCCAGGAAATGCTCTGATGTAAAATGATACCTACTTGGGTAGGGAGGTGCACCAAAATGCAAACGTCATGCTTGTGGATATCTGTGGCTGGCAAAGATCTGACAGACCATGATCATATGGAAAATGTAGATACTGTGTTGTTTGATGGCCTTTCTAGTTAGCAGTTCCTCTCAGTATTGAATCACGCACCCCCATCTGGCACTCCATAAATTGCCATCATCTGTTTGTCTCTGGGTGAGTGTCCCCTGGTTTTGTGACTGACAGTACAGAATACTGACAATGAAACAAACACCTAAAACGGATTGATCTGGCTTTTGCCTGCAGCAGTTAAAAAACCACAGAGAGCTGTGAGCCCAGCAGCCACACAATGAATCACAGTGAAAATCCCTGCCACCAGGAAAAGATATGATTTCTTCTGACTTTGTGCTTGGCTGGTTTTTGCACAGCAGCTTTCACCTGTGTCTGTTTTTGTCACACTAAAAAAAGCCACCCAGTCACTAGCAGCAATCAGCACACCAGAATGCCCATAAGATAAGAAGCACAAAAGTACTAGTGTTGATGGAGGTATTAATATTGAGGGAGACATCCTGCAGCTCACAACTGCGCTTTAGGCTGAATCCAAGCTTTTGAGAAAGGGTATGCCAGGTGAAAACAGATCTCTCTACTATGCAGTACATACAGATGAGTGTGAAAAGCCCCCAGGTAACCTTTAACAGTTCAGTGACCTACTCTAAACATTGCAAATACTGTTTGACAGAGTATGACACCGAACCAGGGCCAGCTGGCAGGTGGTCACTGCCCTGCCGCAGGCTGGGTCAGCCCTGCTGGCCACTGCGTGTGAGCTGCTCCTCATTACACTTGCTCCAGTTTTGCCCTGTGCTGGGGAAATTCTTCCCTGAAAAAAAAAATCCATGGTTTTCACTTCCAACTGTTCACTTTTCCCTCCTCTTGTGCAGTTCTTCTTCACAGTCACATCCCCCCAGGCTCCTCTGTGCTCATTTTCTGTCAACTCTCATGCCTGCTTTCTCTTCCCATCTCAGACTCTCCTTGCAGTAAGACTCTTGTCTGCTGCCTGCCCTGAATCCTGCTATCACTCCCCTGTTCACTGCCATCATCCCAGGCTTTTCTCCACTGCTTCCAGGGCAGAAAGTCTGGCAAGGGGGATCAAGGAGGACTTTGACTGCCAAGAGCTATAGAGAGGTTAGAAAATCCCCCTGCCACCAGAAGTCCTGATCATGTCAGTCAAACATAATGCCACTGCCCTTCTGCTGCTAATAGATTTGGCAAAGATCCCTCCAGGAGACCTTCAGCTGGAAAATGTGGTTTTTAAGTGTCAGTGTTGCACCAGGCATCTGAGCCCCAGCATTCACCTCTTGGTCTAGTTTTGCTTTCACAGAACACACAGTCATGGACTAATCTCCAGAATAGCACTTTTCTGTGCTCTCTGTGTGTTTTAAATGCCCAAACATCTGCTGTTATCTGGGGTTTGTGCTGATGCATCAGCAAAACATGGATTACAACAAGGGGAAATACTTCCTGTGTTGAGGGGAGAAGCCTCAAATGGTGTCACAGTGCTGTGGCTGGTATGAGCACTAATAACAGTGAGGAACTGCCCTGCAGCTAACCCAGTCTGCAACATTGTATAAAGCAAGTCTTGGGGCATGAGGTGCTCACAAACAGGAGCAAGGAAAGCACATACCATAGTGTTGATGCAACAGAAGGTTCCCTACCCACACAGAGAGGCAGACCTGGCTCTTCAAGAGAACTAATGAAACCAGACCAGAAGACAGATCCTGTGGATTTTAAAGTGGAGATATCTACCAACTGCTAGCCACATATGACTGAAAAATGTCTTACACTCTGATCCGCTGCTTACTAGTTCTGCAAAACCAGGAACCTTGTTTCCAAACATATTACTTGGCCAAAGAGAATTTATCTTGGGTTTCTCAAAACCAAAAGCTTCAGTACCTCAAGAGTTCATGCCCTAAGCTGTGATAGAATAGACAGATGAGTGAACAGAGGTGGTACGAGGACTGACGTCTCCTTCTGAGTAAAGCTTAATATCAGACAGGTAGCAGTCGTAGAAAACACATTTAGAACAATGAGCTGCCCAGACTTCTCGCGCTTTGGGAACCAGACCATGCTGCTGAAATTATTCATTTAAGCACTAAGGAAGAAAATGTCTTAAATTAAAACCTTCCCTCTGTAAACTACCTGAAAATTTCCCTCTCTGCAACTACATGAACGGAGGTTGTAGACAGGTGGGGTTTGGTCTCTTCTCCCAGGCAACCAGCAACAGAACAAGAGGACACAATCTCAACCTGCACCAAGGGAAGTTTAGGTTTGAGGTGAGGAGAAAGTTCTTCACAGAGAGAGCTGTTAGCTGTTGGAATGTGCTGCCCAGGGAGGTGGTAGAGTCACCATCCCTGGAGGTTTTCAAGCAGGGATTGGACATGGCACTTGGTGACATGGTTTAGTAGTCATGAGGTCTTGGGTGACAAGTTGGACTTTGATGATCCTTGAGGTCTTTTCCAACCTTACTAATTCTGTGATTCTGTGATTCTGTGAGAGTGTTGCTTGCTACAGTTAACAGCATTTTGCTACAGTTTTGCTAACACGATTTCAGCATATGACCTGTGGCATATGCTATTGCACTATCTGCTTGAGAGTGTGAACCTCCCTAGGTCTGCCTGATGACCTTTATCCAGTGGCCAATTTTGGACAAATAGGAAATGGATAGGGCACAAGTATTTCATGAAAAACACATTTTAGTAGAGCAGAGAGACTTTTCTGGTGCCCTGACCAAGGTGATGGAAACACTTGGGCTCATACATAACTAGTCAGCCTTTCTCTGTTCTTCTCCTGACACTATTACTTGCTGTGAATGGAGCTAAATGTAGTACACAGCCTATGCCAAAATGCTTCCTGCTCAGATTGCCTCAGATCTCCAGGCTTTTGTCCACCTTCTGCTCAAGTTGTACTGATATTTCAGATGTGGTATATCTGACCAGGAGTTTTACATGATGTCTCTTACAGGTATAAAGTTGTGGTAGTTTTAGGCTTTACCTTTAAAATTTTCCATGAAGAGAAAGTAGTAAAATGTAAATAAATCACTCTTGGGTGTAAAAAGGGAAATGATGATACTTCTAAACAATTCCATTGGAGAGATTTCTACCATTAGAATTAGTTCTGTAAACTATCTCTCTCTCTTTTGGCTTCTTTGCTCTGTGAGATACTAACTTGCTTCAGCTTGACCTTGGCTGCGTTGTTTTGGCTAAGTTCTAACAAATTCTCTACTCTTTCACTTGTCCCTTCGTGTCCAGGGGGATAGGAAGGGGGGCAGGGAGCAGGAAGCTAATGGCAGCTCCCCTGGGTTTTGGCCAAGGGGATTCTTGTGCTGTTTATAAATTGTAAATACCTGTAAATTTTTGTAAATACTGTGTATTTTTTGCATATTCATTGCATTTCATTGTAGATTGTAGTTTTGCTTGTAAATATAGCTTCATTTGCTTCCAACTGGGCTGGTCTGGCAAATTGAATGTTGGGGGGAATTTTCAACCCACCACAAAAGTTACTTACGGTGTTCCAAGGTTACTTTGATTCAGCTGAGGTGACAGCTGAGCCAGATATATCCTAAGTGTTACTATTCAACAGTTTCCATTGTTCCTGTTATGGTTGATTTTTATTAGTGCAAAAGCATTTAATTTACTGAAGAGGAGAAAAGGAATACCACCATTTTCCAGAACAGACTATCAGTATTTCTTAACAAAAACCCCTGGATTTTCCTAGGCCATTTTTCTATTCACACTTAGAATGCAGTACTAAGGTTCAGAGCATTTAGTCGTCCTGTCACTGGGCAGGAACTCTAGAGGCCTTAGGCTCTAGACACATTATGGAGTTCCTATGAGCACAAAAGTCATATTTCTGCACACTGCTCATTTCCCTGTAGACTCTGAGCTCATGCATAACTTGCAAAGTTTGGTCTACCCTGCTACCTTCATGCATAGCCCTTAGAAGTTTCCATGTATCCCAGCTGCTACACCAGCCCTGTTGGAGCCAGCTAGGTTATGACTACACTATTTCTGTCCGTGGCTGGACAGATTTTGCAAGCAAGGAGCAGTGACCAGTATCAGACTTTGCCCTTCCAGCCTCATTCTTTCTTATTCATTTCCTGCAGCCAAGAGCAACACTGAAGAGTCTCTCAGGAGACATATTCATTGTTCTCAGTTGGTGAGTGGAGAGGGCTGTAAGCCAAGTCAACGTCCTGACAGTACTACAGTGTTCAATATATTTATCTGACTTTGAGTTTGCAACCAATAATTCACTCGCTTGCTCTTGGCAGATGACTTCAGAGGAAGTCCTACAAGCCGAAGGGTAAGTAGCTATGCTTGTCTTGAGTGAGGTCCTTCTCAAGTTGACCTCTGTTGAATTGCTCATGGATACAAGGTGAAATTTGTGCTGCAGTAGCTACAGTTAAGTTGGTGAAGGATTTGGGACTATGTGAAATCAGAACCTGGTTCAATATTTCTACAACTTTTCCCATTTTTCTGCACACACAGACATACATTTGCAACCACTATCAACTTCAGATGATTTAATAGTGGCTTTTTTGTCAGGGGTATTGGCAGGATAATAACTATAATAATACAAAAATACCAATGTAATTATAGCACCAAAAGTACAGATCTCTGTAGGCTTTTTTATTTTTCAAACTTTCTTACAACCCTCTATGTTTTATTTGTGTTAAATGTGAACTTAATTAGTAATCAGAATTCTAGGTCTCTCTTTTCAATTCTAAAGCTCCAATACAAAATATTTTAATAAGTTTCTTTTCCTTCCTAGCAGCATGCTAAATGAGGCATTGAAAATTCAACTTTATACTTGATAGGTCTTTCTTTAAAATATTCTGAGAAGGTTATAATTATTTAAATTTTAGTTCATAAGTATTCAAATTACTCAGAAATAAAAGAACTCAAACCTAATTAATCAGATTTTGACTAATAAAATACTGTAAAAGGTGATTTATGACGTCTGCTTATAAATGGATTTGCTGGTAATTTAGAACAAGTGAATGGTTTGCTGTGAGAATCAAGTTTAAAGACAACAAGCAGCTGAGAAAAGGAAAAAGTAATGCCTTGCAGTCACCAACAAACCTTGCATTAGTCAGTTCCACAACAAGGTGAGCTCAGCCCATGGGAGAGGGTGGGTCTGTCATTAAACCTGCAAATTATTCCCATGCAAACGCAGAAATGACAGCATCACAGTTAATAATAGTGCTAATGAGTCTTCACTCAGTCTGAGAGGCTGGAAATCACAGTGAGCTCATGCCTACCCTAGGGTACAAATATGTTCTATACATGCAAATTTTCGCTTTCTTTCCTTAGTCATCCATGCTGGAATGAGGTGACAGAGCTCATGGTAGCTAAACAACTATCCTGGTTTAGAGCTGGACAGATCCTCTCCTGCCCCGAGAGGGACAAAAGAATGACACTCACACAAACACATTGAAGAGTGATGGAAAGTTTAAATGGATAAAAAAAGAAATTAGTGTTTTACAGAAAACTACAAGCACAGTGGCAAAGACATCCCAAGGCGTACAGAGTCCCTTACACCACACCCAAAGGCCTTGCAACACTTCCTTTCTCCCCACCTGAGGGTCTACCCAAAGACCCCCAGGGCTTGCTCTTCCCCCCTCCCCCAGCCTTCCCCCCCCTGCCACTGCTAGGCCAGTCTCAGGCTGGCCAGGTCTGAGACTGCCTCCCCCCCCCTTCTCCTCCTGGCATTAGGACTCGTTTGTTCAGAGAGAAAGATTTGGACTCTTTTAAGCATCATTTAAAGAGACTTCTCTGAGACATTTCTGTGAGAAACAATATAAAACACTGAGCAGTCTGTCCAGGTGAAGTTTGTACTTTCGTGCTCTTGTTCTCATATGATTAAATGCCTGAAAAAGATCAATAAATTCTGCTGCTGCTGACAAATGATTAATAGTCATTTCCCCAGTGCTCATCACCGTGGTATTTTGAGAGAGAGATAATGAAAATTCTCCTTTAGCTTAAGTGCTGGGGCTGCTGTTATGGGATATGAGGAGCCATTGGTCAACTCATTCCCAGCAAAGTTCTTTGTAAAGAAACTCACAAAAGAAAACCTAAAGGCAAATAACAGGCACCTGTTAAGCACTAATTACAATTCATATTATTTTTGTGTCTAGTTTGGCATTCCTGATTATGATCTTCTAACATTATCTGTAAGTTTGTGTAGGATTTTACCTCTGAGGAGAAAGGAAGGGAAAGAGCAGGTTACTACTAAAACAGAAGTTTTGTGGTTTCATCAATGTGGGAATTATATGCACATTAAGAACTGGGATGTGATGGAATTTTCTTCAAATTTACCTCCCTCTGCATGTCCAAAAGAAGGAAAAAGTTTTGCAAATGTCCACATTCTGGAAATGGCATTTTTAAAATGAAACATTTCAGGTTTCCAGGAGTGTGTAAGTAACTGAGCACCAGCTGAGACAGAACAACAACAACAAACAAACAAAGCAAACCCACCAACATTTATACATTCCCCCCACATACAAACACGCTCACATTTCAGGACCTTTGAGGTATAATTATCTGAATTTCACATAACTGATCCATCTCTTTTTTGTTGGTTAAGATTAGCACCTGACTCCTTCCTCAATGAATTGTGAGAAACATATGCACTAAGAATCAGCTTTCTGCAGACAGATGTTACGGAATGGTCAACCACAGATGTTATAGGATGTGCTTCTATCTTGTATATAGACAGATTCCTTGGAATACAGGGTAAATACAAATTATTATTTCCTTTTCTCAAGTCTGAGTGACTTATCTATAAAGTTTAGTGAGTTGGTTATTCATGTTAGTTCTCTGGCAATTAAGAACTGACATAAATTGAAACAGTTTCACCAGGACAGATGAAAAAATTCACCCCGAGTTCTGACACTGAAAACATGTCTTGAGGGTGTAGTTGACCTTCACTGCAACTGTGTTCAGCCTCAAACAGAAAGGAAACTTGAGCTCAAGCTTCCTCACTCAAAGCCATGCCCATTCTTGTCATCAGGACACTCCATTCCTACATGATATATGTTTGAATGTAATTCTATGTCCACAATTCCAAATCTTCATGGGATTTAACCTAGGACTGAAGGGATGTGAGTGCCAAAGCCTTTACACCAAGGAGTTCTTAGTTTATACTGCATTATTATGCATTTAGTCAGTTACTGGGTAAATTGTGTAACATGCATTAGCACAAAAAAAACTTAACTGAAGACTCCTCTCTATGCTAATGATCTGACTATCTAGCAACAAAAGCACTCTTCCTTTCGTGCTCCAAGGTTTTGATCCAATTAAGCTACAGTGCTTTCCTATAGAGATGTACTCATCTGCAGGGAGCAATGGAAAGTAATTGTTGCAGCAGAGCTTATAATCTGGTAGTTAGAACAGTCTCCTGCAAAAGCTAAATATTGGATCCTTCTTGGGGCAATGTCTTCTGCCTTCTCCACCACGAGCAAAAGATCTATGCAGAAAGCAATCACGTAAGTGAAAGCTGTTCTGTGATCCAGAAAGAAATCAGGTCTGCTGCTGAATTCTGATGATGTTCATAGACATGGTCTGTAAAAACATGGTCTGAAAATCCTGATAAACTGAGCCTTTAGGGAAATCAAATACAGGTTTTCCTGCACCACTACTATGTCTACACCATTGTTGCACCCATGTTCAGATTCATAGATACTTCCTACCATTGCAGATGTCCCAGGATAGGCTGACACGTGTTGCAGGACCTGTTGGACATACAACCTGCTGAACTGGCACCTGGAGGTCAGGGACATTTGTTTAGAGTGTCTCCAATGGTGCTGGACGTTTATTGTGCTCAGTTACACTCAGTCTACATAAACTGGTGTCCATTCTTCTCCCTTAACAATAAAGACAATCTATACTTCAGACTTAAATGCAGATTCTTGTTCTGTAAAAGTGAACATCTTATCAGATGAATTCTACCCAATATATAGGTGACCGAGAAAAATATCACAGTTAAATCTCTCCCCCTCTCTCGCTACAGCTGTTAGATTATGTGCTTAGAATCAGGGGAAAACTTACCATCCAAAATCAAAACAGAATAATTTAACAATTATCTGATCTATCCCATGTACCACCATGAAGAAAATACACTGCTTGAATGTGTTTGTGTTTATTTGCCTGTAGTGCTGAGAACAAGATAACTGATAGATTTCAAACTTATGATGTATTCAGGTGACATTTCCCATAGCATAATGCTCCATATGTAGCCAAGGCAAAATGAAGACCCTCTGTGTATTCTGTGTACATAGGCCTTTTTAATATGAAAAGTCTCTTTTAAACTCTTTTTGCAATTCCATTAAGAAACTTGGGTTAAAGGAGAAGTGCCACTCTCTTTGGTGAAAGGTCAAACAGCACGTTTTCGTGTGAGTCAAATCCAACCTCAACAGACCTTACTACTGGGTAGTCAGATATTTTCCTTCAACAGAGACAGATATAAATAGGTATCAAGTATCTCATGGTAAGGTAGTATCTCAGAAAGAGGCATGTAAGAAAGGGTGTTGGGGTAGGAGAAGCATCAGAAAGTACATTTAAACCTGAAATCAATTCCGCTGACTGAGTGGCTGCTCATATTATGCAGACTGACAAGCAGTATTTCCATTGTCCAGTATCTATATTCCATTTATAACTTTCAGTCAGCACTCCATCATAAATCTAAAGAGCATCAGAAACTAAAGGGCATACATGAGAAGAGATGTATAACTTCACTCCCTTTTATAGCAATAAAAGAGTACTTTTAATTCAACCTTTCCTTATGTGTTTTGACTTCAGACTTTGTCATACATTAAGCCAAATTGTTAACTTCAAAGAACTGATCTGGGCCCTTATTATTAAAAAGGTCACATATAAAAGGTGCAAGAACTGGCAACTTGCAAGAAATGTAACTTGTAGCTACTTACAGAGGAAGTGAATAAGTTCTCTTGCCAGTTCCTTGTTATTTGTCTCCTCTTTCAGAAATTTTCAGCTGAGCTTGTACCACTGCCTACTTCAGAAAGCAGGCTGCTAATTAAGAGACCTCTTCTTTCTCCCTGCCATCTAACCAATACAACATATTCCCAGTAATTTGAACATACCACCCCTTACCAGCACAATGTGGATGAAAGAATGTGATTTCTCTTTCCTTAGGGACCAGTTAGGATTCCCCAAACTGAACAGAATGACAGTCAGACTGATAACATCTACTTTGTTCTGCCTGTTTTGAATAATTTCCCACTCAAGTACTACTCTCTATGGGGGGAGGAATCATACACTGATTAATTCACTGCTAGGTCTTCCTCAATCACTTTAAAATGTTCAGCAACTCTGATGTTTGGTAGAACAGGGACACCCAAAGTCTTGTATGCTGTGACTGCAGATATGGTTGTTTTCTTTAGAGGTAGTCTTTGGCTTTCCCAGGGTTTTGTAGATTCATAGACATTGTAAGCTGGCAAATGTCCTTGGGACAGATACCTAGGACTTCTCCAACCCACTTCAAGCACTGACTCCAGGATGTGGCATGCTGTGTGGAAGTAAAGAACTAAGCTAAACCAGGTCTTGCCCCTTTTCCAGCACCTGGCCTGTCCTGGAATAAGAAAAGGTTTGTGTTGCCTCACTGTACATCATTTCCATGTGGTTGTTGCTATGCAATTACTTTATGCACATTTTCACTGAAAACAATCATTGTAAGAACTTGTCCAAAGCTGAAATAGTTCTCTAACATGCACTGGTCTATCCTTTTCCCACTTTACACAATAATAACTGGCTATGTAAAGGATAAATATGACTGTCCTGTTGGTGATGCCAGTGAGTGTCTCAAACTCAGCTGATGGATCTTGGTATTTCCAATTTTGCAAGCATGAATTAACAAAAGGGGAACCCAGAAACATGTATGAAATCCCAGCTTCCCTGTTATCTTGGGAAAGAATCACAGGCCAGCTATTGGCTACAGACCATTAGCAGGTCTGAGTCAGCCAGGACAGATTACTGGAGTTGGCTAGGTAAATGAAGAAAAACAAATGTTGTATCAAACCTAGCCTGGTCTGCTCTTTGTGTGTGTTTACTAAATGAGGAGTGAAAACATATTTAGGAAAAGTAAAAAAAAAAGGTATTCACTTTGATTAAACTGTCACAGAGATTGAAAACTGAAAACTGCTGCTGTTCATTCGCAGACCAAGCTTTCCAAAAAATTCTACCAGTCTTAAAGGACTGAGTCTTAATCAGCTGCTTAAGGCACACTGTAGCTCTATACACAGAACACTAAAGTTACTGAAACTGAAGATTTTTTTGATTTCTTGATGTTTTACACTGCAGCATTTTCAAGGGATCCTGGGTGTTCTCCATGGGGTGCTTCACACAGAAGCAAATCCCTGGAAGATAGCAGAATTGCTTGCACCTGGCTAGGACTAGCAGAGAAGGGCCAATGAACTTTGGAGACTGCCCCTTTCAGAGGCATTTCCTTAGGCAACAAAAAAAGCCTATGGTGCAGGATATAAGAGTTGGCTTTTCATCACGTAGTCACCAACTGACTGTTCTGGTAGGGAACTGGTCACTTGATGAAGCAAATTAGAGTCCACATCAAATGGTAACTGAGATGGACTTCAAGTCATCAAGGAAGCCTGAGCAAGAGAGAAAAGCTAAGGGATCAATTTTTGCAGAAATGAGGTCATTTTCACTATGGAAACAGCTAAGGAGTGAGGAGATAAGCTGCAGGAGACATGTGTGACTTAAAGAAGAAGCTATGTGCAGAAGTGCACTGTATCCCCCAAAGGACTCACAAAGGAAAAGGGAAATGAGGCATTGAGTTGTGCATAGGTGTTTTATAGCTGAGTCTTGAGCTGTACAACTCTTGAGCTAAAAGTAGGACTGATTTTTTGGAAGATCTTACAGAGCCTGGGCATAGTTTCCCCTTACATGGCTGGGCCCAGAGATAAAATTGTAAATTCAGATGGATTGTTGTAGAATTGGCTTGTGGTAGTCTTGGGGAAAAAATGTATTTAAACTTCTGCCAGTCTGAAGAGACAGCTTCCATACAGGTGGTTTGAGGCCACTGGGCTGCAAACTGTTATCTCACAAAAAGGAGAGAGGCAAAGAGCCTGTTGGGAGCAGAGAAGACAAAAGAAACAAACGAGCCACAGTCCAATAAAACCAGTAAAAACTAAAGAGAATATGGAACCAGTCTGCTGTGACCCAAATACAGCAGCTGAGGAAGCCTTCCCCAGGCATGATTAATTTGAAACACAAAATTCCCCAGCTGAGTTTTTAACACCAATAAGTAAATGTTCCTAATGAATCTGCCCCTTTCTCAGTTAGTAGTTTTGTGAAGTAATCCATATAATCCATTATTTCTGAGACATTTTTAGCCAGCTGATTGTCTATGATGTGTGCCAATGGATTTTTGGACTGTGTGATTGACCATGTGGGTCAGGTGATGCCAACCACACTCTCTGCATGATGCAACAGGAAGAGAAAGATGAGTAGTGACTAATGGACACAAAAAGCAAGAATATATTTTCTTGCTTTCATATAATGTGCAAAAGGCATATGCAGATATGTTCTTTTAATGTATGCTGCAACTAATTCTTATTCATATTTCATGGAAGGGTATAAAGGGATAACAGCTGGGACATATATTTCTTAATCTGCAGAACTACAATAAAACCTCTAAGATTTCTTATTCCATTCAATGCATCTTTGATAAAAATAAAAATACAATTCAACTTCCACAATAGGTCAGATCAAAAGTCCATCTGGTCCCACTAATGCAGCAGAAATAGCAATATGCATTCAGTGAGCCTTATGTACTTTTCTGGTTTTTGGTAGGAACAGGCTGAAGAATTTCTCTACCGGATAAATGATGAACAGAGGCATTGTCTTTGGCATTAATAAGAATTTTTTCACTAAAGGCTTTCTTTTTTGCAAAAAAAGAGCAATGTTGGAGGAAAATATCTCTTCGTTTGAAATTAATTTGACTTTTATTAGGCTCTGTCCCTGTGTGCACTTAGGAAAATATCAGGAGTGAAGAGGCAGACAGCCCATAAAAGTGAGATGGATAGCCTAGACATGCAAGACATGCAAAACAAAATCTGGAACTTTCTGTTCTGCCTTTCAGTTAGAAGTGCTTTTATAAATTTTAGGTGATAGTGACTGTTTTCCTGTCATGGACCATATTCCACAGGTCATTAAATATCCAGTTGTACTGCTTGGAAGGTAAAGGATATCTGGGTTTTTGTTTGGTTGGTTGGATTCGGGGGGGTTGGGTTGTTTTTTTTTTTCTCTGTGTGTGTGTGTGTGTCTTCAAAAACAATAATACAGAAACAGAAGCAACATACTTAATTTAACTATGTTGGAAAGAATCTCAAAGTTTCCTTGTACAAAGCTTGCAGTGCCTGAAATAAAATATCTTCTTAATTCATGCTAGTCAAATCCTTGTAAGCAATCCCATTTACAACAGATACACATTCACCTGGCACATTCACCTGGTTTGTGATAACCAGCCCCAGTGCACATCACAATTCCAGGGTACACATTACAGGCTGCTTCTAACTAATTAATTCAATAGAGACTCCTTTTAGCTTTTCATTGAGGAGACCTTGGCTGAATCAGAAACATGAACAGTGCTAGAAAATGCTTTTTAAAAGAGAGACAATGAACCAGTGTTTCATGTATTGTTATTAACTGTTTAGATTGAAAAGTAATTTTCAGAGAACTAGAAGGTCAAGGAAAACAAATATTGGCTGGTATTGAAAGAAAAGATCTTCTCATTGAACCTCTCCTAATAGGTCATTAGGAGAAAAAAAAAATTATCTACAGCTGAAACTTGCTGAATTTTTGTCCAATGATCTGTAAGTCTGGTTTGCATTCTCTTTATTTCATTTTTCCTAAACCACAGTTGCAGTATGCACTCAAAAGATACAATTCATCCTTTTTAAGCAAAAAGCACACAACACAAACAGTTCAGCTGTCAGAGTTTACTATGATCTGCCCTAGCAGTTCTATTCAGAGGTGTTTATGGGACCTACCAGTGTGCACGAATGCTTCAATTCTGCATGCCACTGGCCACTGTTTGTTCATTCATGTGTCCTTCAATTTCACCTCTGGAGCAGCTGCCTATCTCTCGAATAAATAACTAATAAAAGATCAAAAGAGACATTTTAAACCCAAGATGAAATAACTATGGGCCAAATTTTGTCATTTATAATTGTCTGATTCAAATTTAAGTCTATTGCCTCTCTACCAAGGTGCCTAAGGGAGCCTGAGATGCACTCTCTAAACCAGAATTTTGCTCTGCTGAGTACATGACACTACCTCACTTCTTATTTTTAAGCTGAAGGTAATAAAAAAGGCTGGTGGTCAGAGCAATCACCTGAAAAGGGAGAGACACCAATTCAAGCTCTCCTCAGGCTGGGTGAGTTTGGACTGGCTGTCCTCTAGCCAAGGACATACCCAAGCCCCTGAGATAACATCAGGGACGACACACAATCACTTTTCACTCCTCTTGATGACTCTCTCCTTACAATTGCAAGGTCACATGTGAAGAATTGGAAAGCAAATTAACAGAAGGAGCCTTTGTAGCGCAGTAGTGAGGGTAGAGGACACAGAGAGAAACCTGAATCTCAAGGTCTTATTCTCAAGATGTTTATCTGGTTTCACCCCAAACTATCAGCAAGTGAAATGTGAAATTTAATGTTGGGGACGGTCAAGCATCAAGCTCTGTATCTAGGAGCAAAAGATGCAGTCTTCATGGCTCCTAGAAACACAAGGGATGAGGGATCAAAGTGAACAAGCTGGAGAGCAGTGAGGTCTCACCCGGGGTGGCATCAAAGAAGACAAGAAGGCAGCAGCTGGAAGCTCAGATCATTGCTGTTTACAGAAATTGCTGCTGGAATAATTTGATCAACTCAAGAATCTGATAAAAAAATCAGATTTTTTTAGAAAAATTAATTAAAAAAAAAAAAGGGGGGGGGGGGTGCTAATGAAACTACCCCACAAGGCTTAAAGCACTTATTGTGGTGCCTGTATCAAAGAGTAGGCTGGAGAGAACTGTAGAGATGATGTTCAGTACCACATGTCTTCATCATCTAACAGAGAAAAGAAATTAATTGCAGCTAGAAACTAAACTCATATGCACTTAATTTAGAAATAAGTCATAGAATTATAAGAACAAAGATGATTAACCACAGAACAAATGACCAATGAAAATGGTATGTTTTATCCCCCTTTGAGGTTTCACATGGAGACTGGAGGGATTTGTGTAACATTATTTGTGGCAAAATACAAACCCTACTGTGATCAAACACAAACTTCTGGGTGTAAAGCAGTATACAGTATGCAGAAGGCCTGACTAGGTATCAGTATCTATTGAACAGCAAGTACTGCTACATATATGTGTTAATAAATGTATGGAAGGAGATAATCCCCAGGTGCCTCTTGTGTGAGCAGAGAGCACACAGCATCGTGAACTACCATTGTAGTCAGACCTTCTCCGTATGAAAATCAGGGCATGGTTGGTGCTCACTTATCCCTTCCCCTGACTGGGAAACAGGGTGCAGTCTGCACAGATGCCAGCATCCACCATCCTGGAAGATTGAGCATAGCCTCAGAAACTATGAGTGTCCATGACACAGTGAATCTGCAGGAGGACATTTCAGGAGGCCTAATCCTGATTATTTTTGTGTTTAAATATTGATCTTTGAAAACAAGTAGAGAGGAAACTTTCTGCAACTTCCTGTTGCAGCTGATAATTGAGCCTACCAGCTTGGTAGTGCCCTGCTGGACCTACTGCTTACAAACAGGAAAGGGCTGGTGGAAAATGTGGTGGTCAGAGGTCAGCTGGGGCACAGCAACCATGATATGAGGGAATTTTCAATATGTGGTGAGGGCCATCAGCAAAACCTCTGCCTTGGACCTCCAGAGGGTTGACTAGGATGCTAGTTTGGAGAGTCCCTTGGGAAGCAGCCCTCAGAAACAAAGGAGCTGTGAAAGGCTGGGCTTACTTTAAGGATGAAATTATGAAGGCACAGGAGCAGGCTGTCCCTATGTGCCAGAAAATGAGCTAATGGGGAAGACCAGCCTGGCTGAGCAGGGAGCTTTTGCAAGAACTCAGGAAAAAAAAAAAAAAAAAGAGAGTGTATCAACCTTGGAAAAAGGGGCAGGTGAACCACGAAGTGTTTAAGGACATTGTAAGGTCATGTAGAAAGTCAATGAGAGATGCAAAAGCTCAGTTAGAACTTAATCTGGCCAATTCTGTTAGGAATAATAAAAAGTGCTTTCATAAATACATTAATAACAAAAGGAAAGCCAGGGAACATAGTAAAGGAAAGCAAGGAAAATGCTGAGGTACTCAACAGCTTCTTTGCTTCAGTCTTTAGCAAAAAAGATTAAATATCCTCAGGGCAACTGGGCTCCTGAGTTGGTAGACAGGGATGCAGAGCAGAATATCCCTCCTGTAATCCAGCAGTTAGTGACCTGCTGTGCCACTTAGACCCTAACAAGTCTGTGGGTCCAGATGGGATTCATCCTAGGGTGCTTAGGCAGCTGGCACAAGAGCTGGCTAGGCCTTTCTCCATCTGGTCAATATGGGGGTGTTAGGTCGTAGGCTGGACTCAGAGGTCTGCTCCAGCCTCAATAATCTGTGATTCTGTGAAACCAAGCAGGCATTTATACAGGGAATGAGGGCTTCTGTAGAATATTGAGTTCTATTTTTACTTATTCAGATTTCATGTTGAAATGTCCTTTCTATGGGGTGAATTATAGAAAGTCAGTCAGGTTAGCTGGTGGTTAATCAGAACAGATGGGCTGATGACAGCACTAGCAGGGAGAGGTGTTGCCGAAGAAAGGTAAGATTGCACGATGGCTGTGGTCCACTTTAAATCTAGTCCTCTTTTTTGATAAAGTCTGTGGTGCCACAGACAAAATGATGCCACTAGCTCTTGACATTGAGGAGGAGAAAGAGCTGTGCAGGCCAAAGGTTGTAGCACAATGACAAGGTGCCACATAGCTAGACCCTGATACAAGTGTTTCAAGATTTTTTTTCACAACGACATCAAAAATGGTGGCAGGAAAAAAAAAGAAAAGAAGGAAAAAAAGAAAATAAAGAAAAAGATAGAAAAGGAAGACCTCACATCAGCATCTTCACAGCAAGAGCAGGACAAAGATGGAGGAGGAGGTGGTCAGCCATAGCTGCTGTGTATAAAATGTAAGTTTTCCTTTGAGTATTAGTGACATTATATTTGGTCATCTTCTTTGGTTCTCAGTAAGCAGCAACAAATAGCTCTTTATAGTAATATTTACACCCAATATTACAGTCTGTCTTAATGCTGGTTCCCAAAACCATAAAAAGTTCTCAGGCTTGCAAGACAAAATTTCATGTCATTGCTCTAATTTGCCTTGTTGAGAAATATAATGATGTGTCCACACATTAACACAAACGTAGTGCCTGCATTGCATACCAGATAGCTACTTAATGCCATGATCCACAGGGTTTTATGAACCCTCTGAAGAGATAACTTTGCATCCATGTTGGCAGCTGGTAGTTAAATTACATACATGCTTAGTCTCAGGGGCACATTTTCATCCCACGCTGTACTAGATTAATGCAGGTAATACAGGCAGGGGTGTGATGGGTATAATCTACAGCACATACAGTCAGCTTGCAAAGAGAGGAAGGTATTTTTTCTTTGTGCTCAAGAAATTAATACAGCCATCTGATGTTAGCCTCACCTTGTGCAGGCCGTGCTTTGCCAGGGGACTGTGCTGGCTACAGTTTCACCTCCTGTTGGGAGCACACAGGGAGGAGGGGGGAAATTGCCAGCCAGCTGGAGAGTCCCTCAGGGAGCACAGCCCATTGCACTTAAGTGCATGTGCAGGACTCCATCACAGACAATGAAGCACAGAAGCATAAAGACCTTATCTGCTGAAGGTAGACAGGGCTAAAAGTAATTCACAAAGATTTGAAGCTCTTCTATGCAAGAGTAAATGAGAAAGACTCGCAAAAAGGCTCAAGTAATAGCTGCAGGATAGACTGTCTGCAGTCTCAGGTCAAGCCTGAGGCAAGAAGAGCCCTATGCAAATGTAAGCAGCTTCTCAGTGGGCAAAAAGATATAGTATTCACTATCTCTAAATCTTTATAGATCCTGGAAGTAACTGGTTATGGTATTCCCCTGAGTGGGGCATGCATATTAGTATATTTATACTTACCTATTTATAGAGAAACCAGGTGATCCAATGTGTAAAAATCTCTTGTGGATCTGAAAGTACCAGCTGGAATCTCCACAGGAGAAGGAAAAGACCTCTAGTGAGGTCTTGCACAGTCTCACAGCTTCTGTGCTCTGTGGTACCTGTACTCACATCAAACCAGGACATGCCAGTGACCGTACCCACTGCCTGTGGGCTTAGCTGTACCTGGCACAGGCATCTTCCCACTGGAGATGGGCAGCTCAAAAAGAGATCTTTGTCCCTTCCCATTCCCAATGGAACTGCAGATCACAGAGGCTGACAACCAGCCAGCCCTCCTGCAATGGTCTTCTTCCCAAAAACATCACCAGCTGAACCACATCTGTAATGTTGCTGTTTCTGGCCCTTCTGTCTTGCCCAGCAATAGCACAACTGACCTACTTGTCTAAGGATTTGCCCCATCCAACACTTTCCATCTGATCTTCTGAGCAGAAGGTATTATTTGGGGGGTAAATTAATCATGCTGCAGCAGGACAGAAAGGAGATTTTCTCCAGCAAGCAAAGGCAGACCATCTCACCACCTGTCAGGCCCCAATTAAAGTTAGATAAAATCCCATGGCTCCAGCATATGCTGAAACAGCTAGTGGCTGATAGATTACAATTGTCATCAGCTCTACCATCTGGGTATAGTGGTGGGCTTATTAATTTGAAGAGTTCATCCACTTGCTATGCTGCAACAATGAGAGTGACTGTGGTAAGACCCTGCTCAGCATCCCTTGGGTTTTTCATCAGGGAAAAAAAGCTCTTCTGGAATAATTTCTTTTCCTTAAAACCTTTTTTTCTTTTTTTTTTCCCCACTATTGTTCTTTTGCCTTTCTATACTGTAATCAATCAAATAAATCACCTACACTTTAACCTGAAAGAAAGTAGATCTATATTAGATGTAAGGAAAAACTTCACTAGGAGGGTGGTGAGGCACTGGAACAGGCTGCCCAGATGGGTTGTGGTGAGTGTGGAGGATGGCTGACACCCTGGAAGGCTGTGCTGCCACCCAATGAGATCCAAACAGGCTGGAGAGCTGGGTGAAGGCAAACCTCATGAAGTTCAATGAGGACAAGTGAAGAGTCCTGCATCTGGGGAGGAATAACACCAGGCACCAGTAAAGACTAGGGGTCATCCTGTTGGAAAGGAGCTCCATGGAGAAAGACCTTGGAGTCCTAGGGGACAGCAAGTTCTCCATGGGACAGCAACGTGCCCTTGTGGCCAAGAGGGCCAAGAGCATCCTGAAGTGCACTAAGAAAAGTGTCCCTGACAGGTCTAAGGAGGTTCTCCTTTCCCTCTGCTCTGCCCTGGTGAGACCACACCTGGAATACTGTGTCCAGGTTTGGACTCCTCAATTCAGGAGAGACAGGGACCTGCTGGAGAGAGTCCAACATAGAGCTACAAGGACGATTGCAGGACTTGAACATCTCTCCTATGAAGAGAGATTTGATGATCACTAGAGGTCCCTTCCAATCCCTAACATTCTGTTATTCTTTGATTTCCCTGCCCTGGAGGAAGTGTTTCTATTTCTATGGCTAGTTATTTTTCCAGTCTAAGACTGCTTTTTGTTTCAGTGACAAACACCCTGTAAATAAGAAGGAGAAGTATTTTTCCTCTTGAGGAGAGATTATATTAATTTGACAGGTTCTAACTTATGGCCTCAGACATGCTGCCCTGATGGGCCAAGGTCAGCTGTATGAGTTTTAACAAAGCCAAATGCCAGGTCCTGCACTTGGATCACACCATCTCCATGCAACACTACAAGTTGAGGCAGAGTAGTTGGAAAAGTGCCTGGTGGAAAAGGACCTGGGGATGTTGATTGACAGCCATATGAACATGAGTCAGCAGTGCACTCAGATGGCCAAGAAGGCCAACAGCGTCCAGGCTTGTATCAGGAATAGTGTGGCCAGCAGGAGTAGGGAAGTGATCATGCCCTTGTACTTGGCACTGGTGAGGCCCCACCCTGAATACTATGTTCAATTTTTGGCCCCTCAGTACAAGAAGAACATTGAGGTGCTCAAGCATGTCCACAGAAGGGCAACAAAGCTGGTGAACGGTCTAGAGAATAAGTCTTATGAGGAGTGGCTGAGGAAATTGGGATTATTTAGAAGAGGAGGCTGACGGGAGACCTCACTGCTCTCTGCAACTACCTGAAAGGAGGTTCTAGTGAGGTGGAGTTTGATCTCTTCTCTCTAGTATCAGGTGATATGAGAGGAAATGGCCAGAAATTGTGCCAGGGGAAGTTTAGATTGGATACAAGGGGATAATTCTTTATAGAAAGAATGGTCAGGTATTGGAAGGTTACCCAGGGAGGTGGTGGAGCCACTGTCCCTGGAGGTGTTCAACAAATATGTGGACATGCCACTTCAAGACATGGCTTAATGGCCATGGTGGTGTTAGGCCAATAGTTGGTCTCAATGATCTTAGAGGTCTTTTACAATGAAAACAATTCTATGATTAGTTGGAAATTAGTTTCCATTTCTACTTACCTTGGTGAATTTCCAAGTACTAAGCTCTTCATAGCAGCTTTTGGATGCTTACCTATAGCTTGAGCCATTCAGGCCCCCTGAGTATTGATGTTTGGCCTTAAAATATTTCTCTTCTGCAAACATGTTACCCAGCAACTGTTCAGTACAGTGAATTTTTATCCTTTCTTACTGTAATAAAAATGTATATTTTAATATATTTTATAACTAATATTTCCTGGTGGTGATATCGTCAAACACCACCATAACTTATTTACAAAATGTATTCACAGGTTCAATTATTCAGTTGTGGGTTTTACATTCCACATATAAAGACAGTTAAATGATTTAAGCACAGATCTAACATTTCCAATACAATTCAAACTGGAAATGCAGGTGCTATAATTTGTGGTTTTCCCACAAATGGGATTCTCTGGCAGATTAGTCAGGTACTCACAGCTCCTCTGTCTGCTATCTTCCCAGATGCTGTGGCTATAATTTGAGCAGTCCTTGGCTCAGAGAGGGCTAGGGGGCCTCTCTCTTGTCATGCCCAGTCACTGGGCTGTAGCCTCTTCTGGGATTCAGTTCCCTTGAAGCTTTCCCCTTTCTGCCTTGGTCCAGATGCAAAGCATGGGTGAAGTTGTTGGTCTGCTAGAGCAGGTTCCTCAGCTGCTACTCGGGAAGCATTTGGCTCTTGTTGCTGTCTGGGTGAGAACAAGGCAAGTTGCCTGACTTCTTGGCTGGTTTAAATACTGTCCCAAGACAATTAATGCCCTTTGGTAACACAGAACCCTGATAACTGGACCTATAGGATGGGGCATGTCCAAACATGGCCAGGGGCACAAACAGTTCCCAGCTGTGTCACAAAGTTAATTGCACGTGGTATGTGTTTATCTGGACCCCAGGAAGTGTCCAGGTTTGCACATTTGCAGGTGCTTAGCCCATTGTCTGGGCTAGGGCATATTTGGGAATTTGACCCTTCAGGACACTTACAAATACTGAATTTTGTAAGTTACAGAAACATTTAGACCAGAAGGATAATTGCAAGTGTCTAACT
This sequence comes from Indicator indicator, assembly GCF_027791375.1. Classification (NCBI taxonomy): domain Eukaryota; kingdom Metazoa; phylum Chordata; class Aves; order Piciformes; family Indicatoridae; genus Indicator; species Indicator indicator. Next base: position 17,325,342 of record NC_072010.1, read on the forward strand.
TTGTGTGTTTTCATCATTTTCCAGGTTTGTTCCTCCTGGATTTCCTAGAGACAGGCATTTCACATCTGGGCCTCGGCAAGTTTGCGGGCTATGCTCGTACAGAAAGAAATATTTTTCCTCCTTGAACTGCAGCAGGCAGGAAAGAAAATACTGCTAACAGCTATGGACCTCCTTAGGTGGCTTAAATATCACTGCAGGGAATTTTGTCTGGAGAATTTTATTAAGAAGCAAAGTCAATGCCTAAATATAACTTTATTTGTGCGTTGCTCGTTTGAGTAAGACTGTGTAAATATCCCTTTTACGTGAGCTCTTTTGTCCCTACTGAGAGATTTATAGGAGGTCTGGGAGAGGCAGGAGAGAGCACTGTGTTGTGTACACTGTGCAACATTCAGGCACACCAAGGGACCTTTCTCAGCACAGTATGTAGCCAAAAAGAAAAAAAAATTAAAAAAAAAATTCACTATACTCATCATAAGGGAATGAATAAGATGGAACTGTCTTAGCCAGATCTTGAAAATCTGCATCCCCTGCAATGGACTGAGGAATCTCATGGCACAAGCAGCTCAAATAGCACTTTTCAGCCCCAGAGTGCCATGCAGAGCCTTTTTATGAAGAGATTACTTATACTGAGAGTAGAGCAAGAGAGCAGTTTCTAGGCATAAAGTTGGACTGCCACAGCATGCCTGATGCTTATGTCCACCAAAGGTTTTCCAGGTTGACATGAGAAGCAAATGGATTTGGAATATTTTCCTTCTAACTCTGAATCCAGGATCTTCAGCTATGTCCCTGAAGTTTCATACTCCCCCTTTTCCGTTAAATCCCGTGACACATAGCATCTCTTTGTTCATAGAAAGGTTGTTATCATGCAGGGGCAAAACCCAACACAGCTGCACTCATTCTTCACTGCTGTTAGCAGCAGCAATCATCTCCCACTGTTATCTTTTCAATTTTTCCTTTCCCAGATGCAAAAGAAGCCCAATCCTGCAAGACAGCAGGAGCGTCCCTAGAGGGCTCAAACACTTCCATTACTCATCCAATACATCTAAACAGATTTTTTTTTTTACATATATATTTCAATAAACAGAAAAAGGCACTTAGTGTCATTCATCTATGAGGATTCTCTCTGTTACAGATGCAATGATATGTTCAGACAAGAATTGTCTCCAATACAGCCAGATTCTTATGATCTCACCTTGTAAAGAAATCATAATACTTTGTTACAGTGACTGGTCTGATGCTCTGGTAGCTCTAATGATATACATTTTGCACAGTAATAAGAAAAAGCAACCTCCAGCAAAGCTCAGAGGAGTAAAAGGTGTTACATTCTTCAAGGAGGAACTGGCATGGCACAGACTCCTGCTCAGAGTGGTCACTTTACCACAGCATCCATTTGACTCTGGAAATAAAGGGACAAAGTTAGAGGGATTAGGAATTTGCAAAAGAAGATGCTTTTTGGGAAAGAAGCAGCTTGTGTGTTGTGTAAATCATTTTTATCTCTCAGCATAATAATTGTGAGATCAGTAGTGCCATAGAAACCAGCACTGGGTAGTGTTCATGCATGAGCCTGTTAAATGCTCCTGTGTCCACACCAGTGCTTCACTTCAGATGAATAATGCACATTGCAGCCACCTCTTTTTCTGCACTTTGGTTTACATCATGAAGTGGGTCTCAGTGGGTACAAACTGGATCCTTCCAAATAACAGTTAGCAACAGGATTTACTGGACTATGCCTGTCCTTCCCAACCGTTCTCAGAACTAAAGGAACAACACTGTCTTCTGAAAGCATCTACAATGTCCCCAAATGTCTTAACCTTCTGAGTGAAACAGGGAAGTGGGACCACAGTGGTATTTCTTCCCCACAGTTACTGGGATCACAGGTACTCGAGTTAGTACACAGAAGAGTAAGACTGTTATTTGTCCTTGATGACATAGGAGAGAAAGGTTTCTAAATGTGCTAACCACGTCTGTGTCAGGAGGAGACAAGTCACACTCTCTCTGTCCCTGGATTGTAGGAGAAACCCATGGATTGGCTCACATATGGACATCTAAAATTAGGCCAGATAATTTATATTTTATGGCCAGACATGTGCAAAGACCAAAGGACAACCTGACTTGCCTTAATAATTAGCCGTAGCTACAAACAAAATATATTTCTCCAGCAAAGAGTATAGGATCCGAGAGACAGGGACATCCACAACCACAGAGCCAACACAGATGAAGATGCTTAGGGCCCCTGAAAACCTGGGGCTGCCCTCATCACAGAATGAGTAGTGCCTGTAGCAATCTCAGTCCTGACCTCAGGTGCTGTCTATGGAGGGTGTATGAGATACCATGGGTACAGGCTGACAGTAACTATGTGAGCAGGAGGAAGGAGACTTTAATGCATTTCAGATGAGTTCTGTTGAGTAGAAGAGGCACCTTTGGAAAGTATGTATTTCATGGTGAAGGTAACTTAGGACTAAAGCCATTAGCAGTGCTCTGTGTGCCTCAAGTCCTTAAATGATACATGGCTTGATAAAAAAAAAAAAAAAAAAAAAAAAAAAAAAAGAAAGAAAAAGAAAGGCATTATAACACATCAGAAACTCTGGGCTACTGGGCAGAATGGAGGTTTGTGTTAGGAAAGAGACTACCTTTCTACCTTCTCAGTCAGTGCATCCTGGGAACACTCCCTTATTGTCATGTTGGCTAGGACGACAGGTTTAAACAGCAGAAAATGAAGTGGGGTTCGTTAAAAGGAAGCTGTAAGCATCTGGCACAAATCTTCCCAGCAATGCAGCACTGCTCCAAAATGGCAAATTTACCCCAGTATATACTGGAATAATTTTCCCTTTTCTAAATATTTTCCTCTCAGATACATTGCTGCTGGTCCAGGCTTACCTACCCCACCATAGATTGCACCCATACAGATATCTCAGGCTGTTCTCCCAAGTGAAGGATGACGTAGTGATGAAGGCTTGCATAGCTGGAAGGGCTGCTGCCTGCATGGGGACAGGGAAGAGCATCTCTGCTGCCATGGAGAGCCTTGACATAGTTGAGTGTATCAGACAGTCATTTATTTTTCACCTAGTGCCACAGGCTGTCACGTACTTGTCTCAAGGTCACTGGTGTCCTACACTACCTGACTCTTCTCATCCGAGGAGAAAGCTGAGGAACTCTGCTGTGATTAATAACCATATCCATCCCCTGGGTTAATTTTCCCCCTCCATTTTAAATTTTACATTCTGCTCACCAGCTGCTCTTGTTCATTAAAAAAACAAACCCTCTCTAGTTCTCATTAGCACCATATGTCTGATGGTTATTTGAGAAATGAATGAAAAATATATTTAAAGGGTGAGTCAAATCATGATAGGCAAAGGATTGAAAAGCAAAAAGCTAAGGAGATGCACATTAGACTGCATCTTCTCACAGCCACACATGTTCTCCACAGCTAACTCCAAAACAACATCCTGACACAGTCCTCTTCCCTGTTCCACTAATGTCTCCACAGCTGCAATCAAATCACAGCCATAACTCTGGCTCTCACTGATTCCCCAGCAGAGATGTTTTTTCCCCATCTCTCCTTCTTCAGGGACATTACCACTGACCTGAAACCAGCTTTCAAATGTGAGCCAAGAACCAGTGTTAATTTGAGACAGTTGTTTCTAAAACAGTTGCAAAGTTTCACAGGGTAGTTCTGAAGCATTCGGAAACCTGTGCAGCACAAAACGCAGCCGGCTGCTGTTTTCTGTTTCCCTCCTTAAACCCTCAGCATGTGATGCTTGAAGTACATTGTTCTGAAATCTTTCTATCCAAATATATTTATCTAATTTAAGCTGTGAAGGCAGATAATCAGTTTTCTTTGAGCCATAATAAGGCAAAAAGTCTAACCTACTTCTTTTCTCCAAGAGGCTTCTGTCATGCAACAAATCCTGTTCCAGCATTTACAAATTCAGTCCCCATCCTGACATCCTGATTTTACCTAAAGGAGAATATAAACAACCCAGAATTTGGCTTGTCTTAATGCCTCTGCACTTCTTCTGAGAATGTGACATCTCATCTGATGTGCGTTACCTCCAGCAGCACACAATCCCTTGGCAAAATGAACGTGTCCAGATTCCTTAGCCAATCTATTACCAACAGACCCAGCAGCAATGTTGCTGATGACTGACACTTTTACAGCACTGGCATTGAAAATCATTCTTTAATGCATGTCTGCAAACGGCTATGCTGACAGGAATGAAAATCTATGTATTTATAGATAGATTTATAGGGAAATCTACGTATTTCTTCTGGCAATTGAACTTATAATATGAACAGCGCTGCCAGAGATGGCCCTTTGTTTGTTTGTTTGTTTATTGGTTTTCCATAGGGAAAAAACCCAGCAAACCATTAATAGTCTGAGAAGAGACTTCCTGTCCAGAGGCTACAGGGAACAGCAAAAGCTCTAAGTGGATCTTCCACAGCAGAAAATCTTGTTTAGAATAATAACAAAAACTTGCAGTTTCTCCTGAGAGTCTGAGCATATGCTGGAGGTGGGTTATTTTCATTTTCCCCTGAAGCACATCTGGAAAAAATAAACTGAAGCACATGAGTCACTACAGATAATGAACAAAAATGTTGAAAAGGCAGTTCTGATCATTCGTTCAGCATGCTGCACAGAGGACTTCTTGCAATCCATCACAGGAAATTTAAGTAGTAGATGGATTGCAATAATTTAAGGGATTGGGCAAAACCACTAAGGTAAAAATGGCTTGCAGTGGGTGCAGTGTGATTCCCCCCGTACTGAGCATGGGGGAAAAATACATTTTAATATTTGGATTTAATGGCTTATAGCATCAAATCTTCCTAAGGTTTACATTAAAAAAATATTTAATAGCTGGCTTGCTTGATGTGAGGAACAACTCCAAGTGTAATTTAATTGTATTCAAAATATTTCAGACCATGTAGTTAATTTCTTAGGTACATGATATTTTTCTTTATTGATGCTATTACTCTCAGCAAGGTTTTACTGTTCTGGGGTAGAGACATCTGATCCTTTTAGCTGGCAATGGCTGCAGGAGCCCTGCAGACAGAAGCTGCACCCAGGCTCCCCCTGACACCACACCAGGCCCAGGGTTGCCCAGAGAGGGTCTGAGGCAGTAGCAGGCACCCCAGAGCTGTACTACACATCCAGCCACCAGCCCTTGCTCCTGCCTCCCACAGGGTCCTGGGGGCTCCCTGTGCACACTGGGGGGGGGCAAACTCACCTGCACATCAGATTGTCCAGTTTGAGCCCCAGCAGAGCTCTGTAGGCACTTTAGGCTAGCTAATATTTTCATGTTGGGCAGCAAGGCCATGTGTACTTTGCCTAATTTCTCCTCCCACTAAAAATATTGTTTCTTACAGGAGAGAGAGCAGCTCTCTGTGGTGATGGCAGTTGTTGGCTTTTTTTGTTTGGTTTTTTTTTTTTCAAAAAGCAAACATGCTTAGGGCTTGAGTTTTAGAGATTTTAATTCGATTTATTTTGAGGTAATTGGTGAATAATCTGAAGACTGGGTTGAATAGCTACAGCATCAAAAACAGATGTGGTTGACTTATGGTGCTCACATAATACTGAGAGATCTGCCTGCCCTCTGTTACTCTCAAGAGTGCATCTGGTGGTTCCCCCATGGGCAAACAGTGATGCAAAAGAAAGTCTGAGTTTTCTTTTTTTTTTTTGTTTCTCAAATCAGACTTCCAGGCCCAGGTTCTCAAGAGTATCTGAGAATGACTAATTCTCTCCTGAATCAGTGGAGACAGGGAGTCTGTTTTCATATAGCAGAGGCTTGGCACTTTATGAGCAGTCTAAGTTCCTGAGTAGTTGTCAATTAAAGTGACTTCATCTCTCCTCTCCCTCTCCTCTCCCTCCCCTCCCCTCCTCTCCCCTTCTCTCTCTTCTCCTTCTGTCCTCTCCAAGCCCACACAATGTTGCATTTCCAGACAGTCAGGTCTCAGATAATTTTTTCTTTTGTATTTTGATAAAGGAAGTATGCTTAGGATGAAATTAATGATGAAAGACACCAAATGTACCAAAGCAGTAGAAATCTGATATCAGAACTATGATGAAATACCACCATTACCATATGTCAACAGATTTACAGGAGTTTGTAAATTAATCTGGTGTAACTGCAGTTGCTGAGGAACCATTGTGTCTTCTTTCAGGTTGACATGAACCCATTTGGAATAACGATTCAGCACCAAGATACTGCATCTTCCAGGGGGTGCTGGGCTCAGAGGTGGTTTGGGGTCTTCTTTTAAAACTTAGCCTCTTAGGTGTCGGGGTGAGGATTTAGTGCAGACTTTTACTGTGATTCTTGCACAATTGCAAGCATCCAAGCTGGACTGCAAGATGCTGTTATGACTCCATTTGCAGGACACTGATGGAGAGGACATTAGCATGTGAAATCATTCATTCTCTGTGTAACAGATGAGCAAAGTGCCTGTTGGCATCCATACTAATAGACTAGTTCAGCATAACACTGGCAGTTTATTTTCTGAAGCTGTGCTTGGGTCACCTAATATCCTCAGATTATTTTCTTTAAAAAATAAATAGAAAACATATCTTTTCTTCAGAGAATGTCAGACCATTTCAAAAGGGTTTGCCCATTATGGCCCTAAAAAAGCAAAAAATTGAAAAAATGTGCTATTTGTTTTACTGAAGTTACTGCATACATCTTGTCAGTGGGGAAACTAAAGCAAACATCAAATGAGTGTCCGAATGCAGAGATTTGTCTTTTCACATAGTTGGTGTAAGTCCTTGCCTGGATTTGGTATTGCAAAGGCATCACTGGCATAAAGCTGAAACTAGTTTATTTAACTAGGGTACAGGTTCCTGCTGGGGTGAAGCTGAGAATGCAAATGTAAGGTCTCAGTTTCCAAGAGTGCTCCTGTTTCCTTTCTGTAAATCCCTGCCTGCATCCCTCACAAGGCACGAGCAAGGCAGCCCCCCTGCCTTTGCCTGGCACAAAGCTCAGCACAGAGAGTTGCAACATTGGGGATGGTAGCCAGGGATAGGGAAGGCACCACAAATGGGATATGAATATTTGTAGTATGCTGGCATCAACCGCATCACCTACATGCTAAAACCAGGTTGCATTTATGTCCCAGTGTGCTGGTTTGGGGCCAGACAGATCGTCTCTTGCCCCGAAAGGGACAAAAGAATGAGACTCACACAAACGGATTGGAGAGTGATGGAAAGTTTAAATGGAAAAGCAATTGGTGAAGCTACAAAAAAAAAAAACAAACTACAAAGCATAGTGACAAAGAGTATCCCAAAGCGTACAGAACCCCTCACAGAATTCCCAGAGGCTTCCCAATCCTTCCCTTCTTCCCACCTGAGGGTAAACCCAAACCCCCCAGGGCTCTTTCTTCCCCCTCCCGCTGCTAGGCAAGTCTCAGGCTGGCCAGGTCTGAGACTGCCCCCCCCTCCATTCTCCTCCTGGCATTAGGCCTAGACAGGCCTAAGAGGCCTTGAGGATACTCCCCCGGCATTACCCGATAAGAGAGGACATCTCCCGTGGGAGCAGAGAGGGAAGAAAGAGGAAGAGAATGACTTTGCAGATGGCCTTATAGGGTGCAGGACTTATGGGTAGAAATACGTCGTTTCCTGTGTCCACCTCTGTGGGTGGGCACCCAGGACACCAGAGGTGTATCTCATGCGGCAGTGGCAGGGGGCACCCAGCCTAAACTGCCACATTCCACCCCTTATTTCATACCCATAATTCCTGCACCCAAAACATATCATCAAATTAGAAACAACTTTCAGATGACATGTCTGGCAAAGTCCAAGTCTCCATCTGGGCGTCCTTCCAAAGAGTCTCTCCCTCGGGCTCAGGTAACAGTTCAGTCCAGCTCTTCTCCCTCATCCTGTGGAACCTCCCAGCGACGCAGAGTTCATTCTTCTGCACGGTGAACTCTTCATGGATCCGATGGAGCATCCTGGCCACCTGGAAACAACCTCATAACTTCTCAACCAAACATTTCTCCATCCACTCAAGCGGCATGTTTCCACCCCTCGGGGCAATCGAGTCTGAGCAATCAGGCTCCTCAACTCGACTCCTTCCACCCCTTGCAGGCAACAGCACGCTGAGACTTTCCAAAGCTGCACGGACCTTTCCCAAGCCCAGTGCTGACCGCTTCCAGCCGCGGCCCGAGGCTAATACGGATGCACACCACACACAGGCACACCGCTCCTCCTGAGCGTACGCATGCCGAGGCATGGAGGCATCCGGCTACACAGCCCTCCCCCGGAGAGGGAGTGGCTGCGCTGCAACCCACCGAGAAGAGAGGCGGAGCCAGGTGCTAGGCGCCATTTTCGGAACGCGTCCGAAAATCAGGGGAGAGATAACAGCGAGAGCCGCCGTCACCTCTGCAGCCGCGGTACAGATCAAAACCGCCGCCACCCCTCGGGCCACAAGAGCGGCTTTTCCAGCCAAAGCTATACTCGCTCCCTGGGTCCTCGGAAGCAGCTTTTGAACTGGAGCCACCGCCCGCCTTCTTGAGTTGCGGGAGCCACCGCTCACCGCCCCGCTGCGGCTAGCCCCCACCGCCGCGGGACAAGCCGACCCTGGTCTGCTTCCGACTGTCCCTCCCCCTTCCTCGGCTCCGCGCCGCTCTGCTCGCCGCTGGCGCCGCGGGGAACAAAAAGGAAAGGGACAGGCACCGCATTCTTAAGCTTTCCCCCAGTGCCTGCAGCTATAGAATCGCCGCTGCCGCTTCGGAACAGCAGGAGGGATTCTACGCCACGGCTACGCACCAGGGTGTCCCCTCGGAACCCATAAAACGCCCACACGGTCGCCCCAGCACAAAACCTTGAGCCCAGCCACCAAAACAAACAACGCCCAGATACCATTTTAACCTTTCCACCCCTGCTCTTCTCCAATCCAATTTGCAGAGTTCAGCACAGTAACCATCCTCTGCTACCAAAAATCTGTGCTGGTTTGGGGCCAGACAGATCGTCTCTTGCCCCGAAAGGGACAAAAGAATGAGACTCACACAAACGGATTGGAGAGTGATGGAAAGTTTAAATGGAAAACCAATTGGTGAAGCTACAAAAAAAAAAAAAAAAAAAACAAACTACAAAGCATAGTGACAAAGAGTATCCCAAAGCGTACAGAACCCCTCACAGAATTCCCAGAGGCTTCCCAATCCTTCCCTTCTTCCCACCTGAGGGTAAACCCAAACCCTCCAGGGCTCTTTCTTCCCCCTCCCGCTGCTAGGCAAGTCTCAGGCTGGCCAGGTCTGAGACTGCCCCCCCCCCCCATTCTCCTCCTGGCATTAGGCCTAGACAGGCCTAAGAGGCCTTGAGGATACTCCCCCGGCATTACCCGATAAGAGAGGACATCTCCCGTGGGAGCAGAGAGGGAAGAAAGAGGAAGAGAATGACTTTGCAGATGGCCTTATAGGGTGCAGGACTTATGGGTAGAAATACGTCGTTTCCTGTGTCCACCCCTATGGGTGGGCACCCAGGACACCAGAGGTGTATCTCATGCGGCAGTGGCAGGGGGCACCCAGCCTAAACTGCCACACCCAGAGAATAACTATATCTTAACCTGGAATACAGTGTGGTGTCCTGGATTTCAGGTTACCTCTAGTTAGGCTGCCCTATTTTCTGCATCTTCCACTCAAACAAGTTCTTGATATTAGCAGGTACTTGTTGGATGAGTGTTTGCAAAACACATACTTGGAACACGATGGTTATTTTTCCTGGAGTATGGAAGCTCCAACAGCAAATCTTCCCTCTGAAAAACTGGACTAGTCTCTCTATTGACACTGCAGGGAAGCAGATTTAATAATCAGATTTTGCATTTCGGTAACCCCTATCATCCAGCTGAGTGCAGCAAGAGGCAGTGTACCTATCCAACCCTTTTGATGGAGGTCTAAACTGGGGGTTTTAAAAAAAACAATCGAAGACTGCTGCACGACAAAATGAGATCCTAATCCTTTCTCTCATTGATCCAGAGTTTAAGCCCCTTAAAGAACAGCAGGTTCTCTCACCTCACCATGGGTGTCACAGCTGCTATATGATATTCTTGCTTCTTCTCAAGCCTAACAATCTGTGTTTAACTAGAGTCTTCCAGACAAATGTTCTCCTGTTGCTGGGAGTCTTCAGGAGGTGGTTTCATCAGTTGATACCCTATTTGTTTTCATGTTTCACCCTAGGCACACAGCTTCATCCTGCATGTTCCTCTTATGTCTTCTTGCTATGACTTACCTTAGTAGCACTGGAGCTTCTTAGGCAGGTATGGACAATACAACCTGGGCTCCTGCATCACACAGGCACCATGTAAAGGGCATGTGGATACACAAACAGAAATAAAAACATGTTGCTTGTTTTCACCTAATACCATAAGCCCAAGTAAAATTCAAACAGATATAGGACCTAACGGAGCATCTTCCCTGATAAGATTTGCTAGCTCATAGTAAGACTGGCTTTTTAGTCAGGACACAATTTTCCAGTCCTTTAAATATAGACCCATGAAATGACCCTGCAGCTACCAGCAATATAGAGCATGTTTATGGCCAGTGTTCAGGAGAAATTGTTGCAATACTTCTCAAGATATTGTTTAACTGGTGAGCCTGGCAGGTTCGCCACTTGCACCATTATGTGCCATGTAAATTGTCAGTGTCTGTCATGTACTTCATGCTATCAGATGAAAGAAAGTAAACCATTTCAAGGTGGGTCAGGGATTTTGAAGCATGCTCTGCTTGCACACTCTGTACATGCTCTTTCAGGATGCTCCAGCCCCAGCTAGTAGTGCAACAGAGAGGATTCTCACTCTGGGCTCGAGAGTTAGGTTCCTGCTGCTTATCTCTTGACAATTTAAACAGGCAGCATTTACACTTTGACAAAGTAGCTCATAGGTCACAATGGTGTTCCAGCAGTCAGAGGCACTGCTGAGAAATGAATCAGCATACAATGAGACAGTTGTTGGCACTGGGAATCTAATACTCCTCTCTTCAAAATGCCAGTGCATGGGAGTAGAGGCAACAATGGGACAGAGTCACCACATTGCAGAGATGCTTCTGCAGGTTAGGCTGACTTTCAGAAGAAATCTTCTGCTTCCCAGCCACACATTTAAATGGCCTATAATGGTTTACAAAGCAGGAGGAAAAGGAGGAAAAGGAGGAAAAATCCTAAACTGGGCAATTCTGCATTTACTTGCAGAAAAGGTAGATGTGTGGGGTGGAAGGAGAGTACCACAGTGCTCAGTGGATCTTTATCCCAGCTCTCCTGGTGATGTGTAATTCATGTTAGTTAAATAATTGATGTTTTATCTCTTGACAATAAGTTCTTTAAGACAGGAACCATCTGTGTCTTTACCAGGCAATGCAACATGGATCTTATTCCTGTTTCTAGACATAGTAAGTAACAAGTGACAAGTAATGCTATTTACCTAGTCCAGTTAATATTAGCATTATTTTTACATTGGTATACAATACTTAGAACTGAAAATATTCATGTGAACTTTCAAAAAGACTGCTAAAGGTTTCTATTAAAATCATAAACACATAAAAATACAGTAGTAGGAGAAAAACTCATCTTTCTTAGCAAGTAAGCAGATGAGACTTGAAATACAATTAAAGATTCCTATCCCATTGAAAAAAGCAGGTGTTTGAGAAGGAAGCATCCAGAAACTTCTGAAGCCAGGTCTTCTGTAGAAACAAGTTGGGCATAGACTAGGCAGTATGCAACTAGTCAGTACCAAATTGCATTTTGAATTGCATTATTTGGTCTCCCAGGCAACTAATCTTGAATTTAGTTGGGATCTTTCCAGAGCTAAATCTGCAAAGATGAATTTAGTCATCAAACAACTGCTTAGAGTCTACAAATAAAGGGGCATATAATGTACTTGTTGAGGAATATATTATTCCAATTCTTCTTCTGAATGAGAAATAAACTATAGGTCATAATTACAATGGTGCTGGACCTCTTGTAAGGTCAAAGAAGAAAGCATTTGATGTCACTGCAACCAGCTTGCTCTAGCAACAGTGTTGCTGCAGACTGCAACTGTGATATGTGTCACTCTCATCTCAGCAGTCATCAGCAAAAAAAACCCACATCCCAGTCATGCAATTGCTCACTATTTTAACCCTTAGTATCCAACCCAGAATTCATACACGTATCCAAACCAGTCTGTGTTCTCTGTGAACATCTATTCATCTTGGTGAGGCAGGAGGAAGGGGATGGTTATGCACACAGACTGTAGGCTATTATCTGATCAATTTAATGTTTATTTGTCATACACAACATTCAGCTTCAGCAAAATCATAAAATTCTGTTAGAAAAAAAAAGAGACAAAAAATTCTATCTTGGTTATAAATACATAGCAAGTGTTACCTGACTCCCAGATTTCCTATCAAAATATCTCTGAGTGATATGACTGGCCCATCTCACTCATTTCTCATTCATCACAATGAAGTTTCAGTTTTAAAGGTCAGTCCTGAGAATTCAATGCCACCAGCTAGCTTTATGCCAGTCATACTAATGGATGGGGAAGAAAAGGAACAGGATTGAAGAACAAAGGATCAGGTTTAGATGATATTACAAAGTTTTGCCATTATAACTGCTTTTTGGTGGACAAGAGGCATTTTTGAGTATCAGTGCAAAGCCTGAAAACTACCATCAACAAATTTCAACCAACTAGCTTAGTGAAATTAACCCTCTGTCGAGACAGACTCCCCCATTGCCACCACATGGCTGCATGGATGTAGAAATGGCTCTCTGGCAGAAACAACCCTTAAGTGCTGTCTTCCAAGACCATGATAGACAGAAGCACTGCAAATTGACACAGGGATGTGCCTGGAGCACTCACACACTCCCTCCATTGCACTTCCATTGGTGAAAGGTAGGCATCTGAATGTTGTCAAGGGTCTGGGTCAAAATAGTTATTCCTTGACCAATTCAAAGCAGAAAACATTGTACTCCAAGGTCCATCCTGATACCATATGCCTTTATGCTCATATGACCCATGGCAAGTTTCCAACATACTACCTTATTTAAAATTCCCATTGATTTCTTGACAAAGGACAAAATATATCTTCCCCCTTTCCTTTATGCTTAACAGAGACAAGAGTTAGGCTTTTCTAAAAACAAATAATTTATTAATTAATTACAGAGGAAACACTGGAGAAAATATAGCCTCAGAAATCTCCATAGCAAGAAGAAAGAAGTATTTTCCATATCTAATGCAGTTGTAGATGAGCTGTCAACATCACAATCACTTTCATTCTTGGCATAATAAATATTTATGTGTTACCTGCCTCTAGTTGTCCTTGAAGGAATAACCATGGAAGCAAAATAGGCAAACAAAAACAGACATCTTCAAGTAACTGGTCTGCAATACGATATTCTCTTTCATCAAAATAAAATGCACTTGCAAAATAATGATTAACATTGCCTTAGTCTCACTAACAGGACAAATAAGTGCACAAGGGCAACATACTCATAGAAAAACATTGTCCCTTAATCTGTGTGATGACTCAGCCTCCAGTGCACAATGGCAGCATCACACCTTTTGAGATCATGTTGAGCGTAGTTAATTTATGTGATTATTCAAAATGCCAATGACAATTAGACATCCTCACATTAGATCAGAATTTGACAAATTATCTCACCCAGAGAAAGTAATACTTCAGCAGGGACACTGTGCTGACATACATATACCAAAGCTACTGCTTTGTGCTAGAACTGGAGCACCATGAAAGCCAGAAAAAAGCTATGGGACAAATATCCACACATTTGAAGAACTTAATTCTTCACAGCTGTCTGCAGGCACTTGAAAGCCAGGTAAACAGTCTGATCTCCATCTGTAGACAACAGGAGACCATGTCTAAAGTAGTGGGACTAAACCATCACATGGAGTGTCTTGATGAAGGAGAAAAAAACCTAGACATCCAGCTTTGACTAGGAATCATTTGCTGTTGGGGTAGATGACCATTGCAGGCCCCCTCCTAATTCTATTCTATTCCATTCCATTCCATTCTAATTCTAATTCCAATTCTGTTCTATTCTGTTCTATTGCTATGATTAGTTGAAACTAATCTTTTAGCTCTCTAGCTGTGAATCTCCTCTAGCCCAACCAGCTGTTGACATGTCAAACTATTCCAGCAGTCAATATTCCTGCCTGGCACAGGCTGAAGAACCAAGCATTTGCCCATCTTTGGAAGCAGGCTGAAGGGGAAGCAATTGTGATGCTGTGGCCTTGCTCCTAGTAGCACTGGGCTTAGCACTGGATTTACCTAACATGAAACTAAACAGGCTATACCGCTGTAAACTGCAGGCATCTCAAGGCGTCATTGTATATGTTTCCACTGTGAGAAACCACCCTGATCTCACATTGTTTAGAGTCAATACAGGGATGATATGAATAGGTGATAGGGGAAAGTGAGGTAGTTTGGTTTATAGTATCCAGCAAATCAGTAGAAGAAATTATGGCATAAATACTAAATCCTCCTACAGGTAAAACAGGAATGAACAGGTGATTACAGTTTAACCTTCCTGCTTACCCTTGCTAGTCCCAAGCAGAGCCTGAGTTTGTTCTCATAGGTATTTATATCTTGCAGTCTCTATTTTAATTGTCCTCTGAGAGACTAAGCTTCATGAGATGAGTAAAGAACAATAATACAATGTAAAATTATGTACTTTAATTTTAGAATATATTTCATACAGAAACATGACAAATGTCCTGTTTCCATTAGCTCTGGAAGCTGTGTCCTTGATTTCAACACTGTCAATGATGCTGCAGGAGTGGCAGCAAACTAGCAGTGATATGGAAACCCAACTTCTCTGCTTTACCTACAGGCATGCACCACCCTGGAGAAACTGCACTGCCTGCCAGTATTCCCTCTGAACAAAGGTAAAAGTAGCCCACAGCCAGGGACTTTGATGCCTTTGTGAGGTGACTGAAGAAAAGTATGTCTCAGAGACACAGTCTTGTGAAACTTACCCCCATTTTCTGCTAGACAGCATTAAAGAGGAGCTACCTTTACTATGAGGGTGGTGGAATACTGGAACAGGTTATCTGGGGAGGTGGTTGGGACCCATCCCTGGAGACATTCAAAGTGAGGCTCGACAGGGCTCTGGGCAACCTGGTCTAGTTGAGGATGCCCCTGCTGACTGTAGAGGAGATTGGACTAGATGATCTTCAGAAATCTTTTCCAGGCCAGACCACTCTATGAGTCTATGATTCTATGAAGTGCTTCTCTAGCATCACTGCAAGGTCATCCTTCATCCTGGTATGTGAGAAAAAGGCAAAAGCATCCAAAAAATCCATAAGTTGCAGCTAAATCCTTACTGAAGACCAGTCATATAGAGCAAGATGCAAATGCCACTGATTCTCTCCTGAGTTTTAGAGCTACACCCTAGGAAAAAGCTATCAAGGTAAGCTCCAAGTCAGATCTCATCCTTTAGCTGATCCAAACATCCACAGCTGGATGACATTTCATCTCATCTGGAGATGTGGTGGTGCTACCAGCTCTCCCAAATCATAGGACTGCAGGGGTATTCAAGATCTGGTGAAGAATGCTAGTGAGAAGCTTGAAATGTGAAAAGAGTGGAGCAACTAGGAACACTCTTAAAGCACTTTAAAAAGGAAGATCACTCTCCCCACTACTGAGATCAAGACGGACCTTTTACTGACTTCAGCACTTTCCAGCTTGCTTAAAACTCCTAGACACTGGGGCACACATAACAACATATCAAGTACTTCCAAAGAGCCAAGAATATGTATTTTCCTTCTTTGTAGCAACAACAACCACAAAGTCCAATGTCCACTTATGTGAAAGGACAAAGGTTCCTAAAAGTCCAGCATCTTGGGAAAGAGATATTCAGAGCTACATACCAGCAGTCTAGATGACTATTCACCATGTTGTTGTGGCTTGAAGTGAATATTGGTTTATGATCAACTTTTGATTTGGCACTGTGTGTCTGCTGCCTGTGAGACAAGGACCAGCCTTGAGTTAGAGCTTGGTTGGGGGATGCTTTAAAACTTGGATGCTTTCTCTGTATATCTATTATGCAGTGTCCTCAAGCTCTTTCTATCAATCCACATGAGGGCATCAAGCACTGTGTAAAATTTAGCAGAGTATTCCTATAGTATTTTTATCCTGTAGACCCTGAGATTCACCTCCAGGCAGTCTACAAAAGAATCACTTCTTGGTGTATTCCCAATTCTTATCAGCATTCACAGAAAAAGACTCATTTACCCATCACTGGAGTTTGACATGTGCCATCCATGTGCTCACTCACCCTTTACCATCTTTACTCTGTCCCTCAGAGCCTTGAGTCATCAAGGTGATTGCTGTGTGTCACCACAGGGAACAGTCCAGCTGTTAGTCACCCTGTAGAGTACAATGGCTGTAAGATAATACATGTGTAATCACTCAGGTACTGCAAAGGTAAAAAATCTTCAAGTTTTCTGCAGCCTATTGCATGGTTTATGAAATAAGACTGAAGGAGGAAGTATTTTATGTATTTCAAGGTAAGTCTACCTAATATTCCTAGCCCCTTTGTTTCCCTGTATAACTAGCTGGGAATTCAGCATGAGTGACCCTGGTGGATGAGTCAGGGGAGAGGAGCTAAGTGTGAACAGAGCAGATTGTACCGCAGCTAGGCGGTGGCTCTGGGAAGAGTTACACCTGCTTGTGTTGCCCTTGCAGCTTTGCACCTTGTGACAGCCCAAAAAGCTTCTTGTGTAAAAATTTAACATGTGGCCTGAGGTGAATAAATGGAGATAAATACATGGATCCTTCCACCTCTCTCTGGGCTTTGGTCACCATCCCCTGGTACCCCAATCTTAAGCCCTACTTACTAGGTTAGCAAACCTGCTGGTGCAGTTCTTGTCCCACTTTATCAGATGGATCACATCTTTCTCTCTGCCATCCTCATTTCACAAAGAATGTTACCACAATTTAAGCCCTGGATTGGATACTGGCTGCAAAACCAAAACTTGACCTACAGGATGCAGCTACTGTGACCTGAGCCTCTCCCATCCACTGGTAGGACTAGAGAAAACTTCTCCTATGCTCTCATAGCCTTGGCCCTTACCACCAAGGCCCTGTAGCTACTCTTGATATACTGAAGGTCTTCTCAGAGGAATCACTAGTGTCCATATGGATAAGAAGTGAGGGTAGTATTCTGAGGGATGGATAAGTCTTGCCAATCTCTTTAGTACATCCCATATCACATCCCTGGTCAAGCAGCAAACCACTTGAGACAGCTACCCTGAGAGGCCAAAGGTGCCTTTGTCACCCACAAGAGGAAGTCTCCCACCACTGCAACTCACAGCTTCCTGGCTCTATGGTATAGATCAGGCACAATCAGCCCAAATGTCTCCCCCAGTACAACCTTATGTTTCCACCATAGAAGTCTGCATCCTCTACCTGTTCAGGGATTGTTATTTGCAATATAGGGCTTAGGGTCTTACCTCAAGGGAGAATTTGCTGTTCATCCTACCTGATGCTGTGCAGTGGGATCAGCAGCTCCATCAGACCCTTCATCTGGAGGCTCAGCATCTTGGCTGGAGCATGACCCCATCTAGGGCACCTTGGCCTTGACAGAGAAAACCAGTACCATCTTCTAGCCCACTTAGGACTTTCTAACATTAAAATATCTTAAACTACAATTAAAATTGATTAATTAGAAAAAGAAGTAACTCTTACACTAGGAGACAAGCACAGAGATATGAAAAAATAGTTCATCTCACAGCTCCTTCTCCATCCAGTTTAACTTCAAAATTGTGTTTGTGTTCCCTCTCAAGCCCAGCTAATACCCCTGATGATTTCTGCAGCAACTTAAAGCTTCAGCTCAGTCCTCCTGAAGGACTGGATTTCACCCACTGGTTGAAAGAGGGCAGTTTTAACAAGGACTAACCTTTCTTCTCCCTTTGTGCCAGGACCACATAAGGAATATCTCTGCGCTCTCGTATGCCTCAAGGAAAGCATGCTGGACAGCCAGCAAACTGGGAAGAGATTTTCCCCATGAAAGCAGAAGGTCCCCAGAGCAGCTGTCACTCCTCAGGTCCCCACCAGCCAGGCTGGCTTCAGCCCAGCTGGAACAGCATTGAGTTCACTCACAAGGACGTAATGGAAGGTGACAACTGCACCATGTTTCCATGTGTAGCAGAGCTGTCTGCAGAGTCAGGGAGATTTGTGTCCAGCTCTGATAGCCGCCTGGCTCCTTGCTGTGGACTAGACCATCTGTTTTTGCAGCAGGGACACATGCACAGCAAGCATGCAGTGTCTGAAGGACTGTGACCAAGGCATCAGTTCCCATCAACTCTTGTTGGTCATCCACAGCCAGCAGCCCCAGATCAGCTCCTTGGGAGATTTCTCTCTCTCTGACTGGAATATATCACCTAACACCAAGCTGGAAGAACTGCATTTTCCTCTTTAAACAGAGAAAGAAAAGGGTTGTGTTATTGCCAGATTTCAAAGGCTATTCCTGTAACATGATCAGAAGATAACATTGCCACTCCTGAGAAAATGCATTATAGATGACAGGTGTCTGTATTCACTCAGGTATATTCCAATCTGAAGGCACTGTAATTCAGATATCTGTCATTCATAACAGATAATTCTAGCAAGAAAATTTAGCCTTATTCTAATAAAACACCTGCTCGTGTTTAATTTTAACTGTTGAAAGTGACAGCACTATTCATGCACTTACATTAAGCCTATGCTCAATTGCCTAACCGAATTGCAGCAGCATTGTATATTTAAAACTGCAGGAAAAAAATTAACTTTTTACGATGCTAATTAGATGAATCATAGTAGTTTCGTCTGGATTTTGTAGAATTTCAGCTCATTCTTCTCACACTCCTGAATAAAGGCAGGATAAATAGAAATCCTTGATAAGCTGTCGTTTTCTCAGCCTGGTCCTTATGTTTTCTAAAAACTCCTGGGCTGGCTGCTCAAAAGGACATTCTCCATCCTTCCAGAAGGAAATGCTTAGTTTCAGGTTCAACTTCAACGAGCCGATCCATTCAGACAGGGAAAAGATCCTGAATTCACAGGATCATACTTCCAGCTCCTCTAGATTAGCATTGGCTATTGATATGTATCACACAATTTTTTGCATGCACTGAACTGAGCTTAGTTTGCGTCCTTCAGAGTTTCTTAAAATATTTTTAAAATTCAGAGCCGAGGGATATCAAGTCATAGAATCATAGAATCAACCAGGTTGGAAGAGACCTCCAAGATCATCCAGTCCAACCTATCACCCAGCCCTATCCAATCAACTAGACCATGGCACCAAGTGCCTCATCCAGTCTTCTCTTGAACATCTCCAAGGACAGCGACTCCACCACCTCCCTGGGAAGCCCATTCCAATGGCCACTCTCTCTGGGAAGAATTTCCTCCTAATATCCAGCCTATACCTCCCCTGGCACAACTTGAGACTGTGTCCTCTTGTTCTGATGCTGGTTGCCTGGGATAAGAGACCAACCCCTACCTGGCTCCAACCTCCCTTCAGGTAGTTGTAGACAGCAATGAGGTCACCCCTGAGCCTCCTCTTCTCCAGGCTAAACAACCCCAGCTCCCTCAGCCTCTCCTCTTAAGGCTTTATATACAGAATAATAAATTGTATACATATGGAAGGAGTTAAATTTATATTGGCAATAAAAAGAAAAATAACAGACTTGTATATACCTGCAAGGTAGCAATATACACAGAAAACAATGTATAAAGTCTCAGAAGCTAAAGAGTTATTCAAAGCTTCAAGACAATTAAGTAGTAGAAGAAAGCTAAACAAAGAAAAGTAAAATATTATTTTTTTTTCATAAGTACCAATAAACACAAGAGCAAATTTGCAGGAAAACAAGATATTTTTGTTGGCAGATAGATTTCAGTGATTATGATAAAGGGTTATGAGGCCTCTAAGATTTTCATGCCACTTGAAGTCCATTGTGAGGCTTCACTACAAATAGACAAGCCATCCTTTCATTGAATGAGGACAGCAGGTTTTATTTAGGTAAGTACCACACTCCCACTCTGTTTCTCATTGCAGTCCAAAGCTCCCCTTCCTTAGAACCTCCAGATCTTCCTTCCCTGGGCCACCCAGCTCTTAATGGACCCCTTGGTACCTACTGCACTGCAACCTCTGTGAAACAGCAGCTACCTCATGTGGCATTTATTGTATCTAACACACAGCTAATTGCACTTACTGTATACAAAACACCCACATGGCAAAAAAATCTGTGTTCCCTTGGCACTGCTATAGGAGTTAGAAGTAATAAGAGCAGTCCTGTAGCTAGTCTGCTTTATGGACATTCAGAAAAAGTACAGTCACAGACTAATTCAGTCTCAGGCAAATGTTTTTCTCACTTCAATGAATAAAAAAAAAGCCTGATTTCAAATAAGAAGGTGATCGTTTCTTCTCACCACTGACTCCTAGCAGGCCTGAGCATAAGCCAAAATAGTGCTCCTGCTCAAAGCTGAAAATACCTTAAATCTCTAAACTAGCCATGATACAATGATCCACTTGAGAATATAGAGAAAAACAGATTGCTTCCTCCAGAAGATTGGTGAGCAGATCCGGTGACTAAACAGGAGACTGAGCCAGGAGGCACCAACTGCAATTAGAGCACAAAGAGAAGAACCTAAGGTCATTGTGGCAGAAGAACCATGCTGTCATGTGACCAAGTGACCTCCTTGAGATATCAGGAATAAAAGTATTTAACTGAAGGACAAAGAATGTTCCCCTCCCCTTGGATAAAATTGGAGAGCAATGGGGATGACAACTTATAGCCAGAAATGATCAGTGGGTCAAAAGCATGGTCTGTGAAAATGGGGTTGTCCCAAATACCTACCTGAATAGACACCAGAAAGCTTTCCAAGCTCCTGCCCTGGGCCTGTACCAGCAGTTTCAGGATCCAGACACAGCAAACAGCAGCTTGCAGTCCCCCATTCCCAGCAGCCATGTCCTAGTGCAAGGGAGTTAGACTAAACATACACTTACATGAATGCTGCTTCTGCATTCCCTGTACAAGGGAGTTGGACTAAACATACACTTACATGAATGCTGCTTCTGCATTCCCTCTTCATTTTGCATTTCCCTTCTTGATCGCCGTACCCTGTTCAGACCTTGCTTCTGCCCTTGCTCCTTTCCCACCACTCACTCCTTTCTGCTCCTGCAGTCTCAAGCTTTTCTGCTTCAGCCTCCACCACAGCTCCTTGATAGCGTCACCAATGGCTCTGAATGTGGACTCATATCTATTTATAGCCAAAGAAACACTCAACAAAGACAGTCATGATCCAGCTCTTCAGTATACTGGAGATAGCTGGAAGAGGTTATTATACTTGGGCATTTGGGAGAACAGTAGCTGGCTACATCAGAGAAAGAATCTTCAATTTCTACTAGGCTCTGCTAGATCTGGCAAAAGGTACCTCAATATTGCCAGAATTACCTTCTCCTGACAGGAGTACCTGAATATCTCTCCTTTGAGAAACAGAACCTAAGTGAGCATGAATGGACTTTTTAAATGGTGTACAACCATCTCATTTTTGCTTCCCTTAATCATGTCCTCTTCAGGGAACCTCCCACAAGCTTCCAAAAGGGTGAGAAGGATGATGCAGTCTCCAGTGAGCACGTTCCCTGGTCTGAGTGCACAAACTCAGAGGTGATATTCCCAGAGATCCTTCTGGTGCGATATGGATGGATACTCCACCATGCAGTCAGTACCAATACAACACCTTGACCACTGCCAGGAGCCGGAAGACAAATCAGGGGTTCCACTGCATAGCCTGATCTGCTTTCTAAAATCCATTATTCTTAAGTATAATATTTAGATTTCTTTTTTCCCAATATTTTATGCTGCGGACTTTCTCTATTTTTAACCCAGGTTTTACTCCTAGGATGAGATTTGCTCGAACAAGGAAAATTGCTACATGTGTCTGTTATATGCCGAGGACTATGTCCTAAGCAGAGAGATGATTCCTCCAGAGTACCAGAGGATACAAGGAGCTGAATAGTCCAGCCCAGTGGGTGGACACAGGAAATTATGTTATTCCATCCCGTAATAGTGCATCTTTATCTTCAACATAAACTGGCTGCATAGTCAGTTTCAGCCTCTTCTCCCTCTCTCTCTCTCTTCTCCACACAGAATTTCTCATCTCTGCTATATGGGGGAAGGTTTGCAGCCTGGCTCAGCCTTGGCAAGGCTAAGTTTTACTGCATCATTCGGGCCTGGGTAGGGGGGTATGGGGGAAAGCCAGGGGAAGGGGGGGGTGCATTTGAGGCCTGGTTGGGGGAAGGTTTTGGACAGTGATGGCTTATTGAGATCTTGGTAAAGCCCAGGAGAGAAATGGGCCAAGGCTAAATACGAATTTTGCATGTTTTTGTACTGTTGTGTTTAGTTGTGAATAATACTTCCATTTAAATTATCAATTCTTTCCAATCCTGTGTGGAGTGTTTTCTGTTACTCCTTTGGGAAGGGGTAAAGAGCATCTGTCTCACTCCCTAAAATCCAAGACAGCTTCTTGCTTCAGACACCATCAAACTCTATTTCTTGGCCTTACATGTCTGCAGACAATTTGTGAAACCTTTTCATTTGAAGCCTTCTTGTGACAGATTAGATGCTGACTATGCAGGGACAAAATAAAAGACATGCAGAAGTATAAGGAGAGTGGGAAAGTTTCAGCACAAATGGCTCAGGATCTGAAAGTTCAGTCAAACTGTTTTGCTAAGTCAGCCTCAAAATACAAAAATTCTTGTTAATGCATGCAGCACCAGTAATGCAGAAATCCTACTCTAAACATGAATTCAAATCTGTTTAGATGAGATCACTAGTGCTAGTGGTTTTGTGCTTGAATGGTGAGGGGGGAAAAGGTGTAAAATGTTTACAGTTACTCATCCAGAACTGGTCTTCTGTCCATTGTATTAGCAACACCAGGCAAAATCATACGGGATTTTTTTAACTTTGTAAGGACAGAAAGCAGTAGACACAAAAATTAACTGAGGTGTTAAAGAGGCTAAAAACATTTTATAAAGGACTTCTCCCAACAGCCTGGTATTACAGAGATTAAAAATGAGCTAGGGGAACGACAAAGATAATAAAGATCTTGAATATTTTTAGGCTTGTTTCTTTTGGCTCTTCAGCTGGCATGAAAACAGCACACCTCAGAACTGAAAGAAGAAAACATGGAGACCACAAACAGTACAAATACACTAATATATTGTCCAAATCTATAATGCTACAATAAAAAAAAAAAGAAGAAAGAAAAAAGATGTCTGGAAAAACAGAATCACAGAATGTTAGAGGTTGGACAGGACCTCCCGAGTCCATCGAGTCCAATCCCTCTGCCAAAAGCAGGGTCACCTAGGGTAGTCTAGAAGCAAACCCACCAAAAGAGGCTCTAATGGTCTTGACCCAGTGATCAAACTTACTCCCTGCCTCAATTTTACTTGAAAACATTAAAATGCCCTCAAACTACTAAGGAATTCATACAGATCAGCCCCATCTCTCTCAGAACAGTATCAAGAAATATCTTCATCTATGACTTAGAAAAGCAAATGGAGCCCTGACCCTCTAAGAGAATGGGATGAAACAACACAAGAAGACCCTGTAGACCAACTCAGGGGAAAACTTTTCTGCCTTGCAATCCCTGTTACATGATGGGAGGCCCAACAGTTCAGGGGAACATTTAAAGCTCCACACGAGGAACACCAAAAAACGCACAAGAAGTAACACAGACCTAGGAAACAGATCAGCATCAGTACTGTTTCTGTTCTCCTGGGTTTTGCACTTACCAACGTGCTTTGGGAATAAAAATTTAGTACAATTCTTCCCATCAATAGCTTATGCAGATTTCAAGTGTCACCACTTAAAAGCTCCAGAAAACAGGTAGACAAATGACTTACATGGAATTAGAAGTTAAAAGGGTAATTTTAACAAGACATAACGTGTATTAAGGAAGAGGGAATATACAGAGAAAACAAGAGAGGATATATATACACAGGTATATATACAACCCAATTGCAGATGACCATGGATTCCCCCAGATGACAATGAATTCTCTGGAGATAGGCCCCAACACATGGAGGTAGGCTGAACCATGTAGCAGCAGACCTGACCAGGTGATCAGCAGCTCCCACAGAAAAGGCAGCTCCAGAGGCAAAGGCAGGAAGCAACTGCCCCTCCCTCCCCACCTAAATAGAGGCAGGAAAGGGGAGGGGATGAACCTGATCTTGTACTTCCCACCTGGGGTCTGGTGACCCAACCCTCTGGGGCTAGGTAGCTCCCACATGCTCACCAGCTAAGCCTCAACCCACAATAGTAAGTTTTCATTAGAGGCTTATAAAACTAAGCTTGAAGGGAAATGGGATTCCAGAAAATATCTGAATGCTGCAAGGTGATTCTGCAATGTGGGATTTAAACTTATTTTGACCCATGTGAGAAACTTGACTGGGTGACAACTGTGGCGTTCTTTTTGTCAGCATAAAAAATTATTTGACTTTTCACTGCATATTTTCTAGGTCTGTGAAAGCCTTTGGGATTATGCTGAAGGAAAGATTTAGTTGTGTTTCTGTGGAAACCGTAACACTTATATAAACTCCTGTTTAACAAGAAAGAGTGTGACACTGTATCTAATTTAGCATGAGGCTCCTCTGAGATAACTCATTGATAAACTTCCAACTGAGTTTTAAAGTCTAGGAGGACACCAGCAAATTTCTTACACCTCTAATAGGAATGAGGCTCAGCAGGTGCTGCTGGATAACTGCTTAGCACTCTTGCATGGGTGTTATAATCTCACATGGAAAGCTGCAGTCGTTTGGCTAGACTTGAAAGGAAATTTTTCATCAAGTAGATCATACAGTAATGATTTTCTAAGTTTATGTCTTTATCACTTACCTCCTATTTCATATATGTAACTTCCCTAACTGCAGCCTGACCCAGAGAAGAAACACAGTTGGGGTTTTTGGTTGGTTATTTTCATAAAACACTGAAGCGTTCCCAGCTATTTACACACTCACACCTAGATACAGAAGTGGTGTTTTCTTCACTTTATTACTCTTTATTTCTACACTTTATTACTCCTTTTCCTGAGATTTCCTTTGAAATCATGAAGAGCTCTATCCCCTTGACACTGCTCTTCCTGACAAACACACAGAAGTTGTTGTTGCAGTGAAGCAAAAACAACGTAGCTGGCAGAAGTCAGGATCTATTTTTGTCTTTTCTTCTCAGAAAGATGTTCAAATCAGTTTTAGAATGTTTTGTGTTTTTCCATTGACATCACTCCCAGCAGTTTTGATGATGCAATAGCAATAAATTAGACATGATAGACTTAGTCTTACTTGATAACAACAATATTGGCAAAAGATGAGAAGGAAAGTTGTTTTCTAAATTACTTCTGGTTATCTCACTCTCACTCACTCTGGTTATCTCACTCACTGGCACAAAAGAAAATAAAAAATTCTGGAGCAAGGATTGAAAGGCATTCTAGACACAACATCAGATTGGGGGATTAATTTTTTATCTACTGCTTTTAAAAGTGCAATACATTAAAATAAATTTTGACAGCATGGAAAGGCATTGTTCTTTAGGGTATCAGCAGCCCTGTCTGGATTTCAGCAAAGCCAGTCACATACATTTCATCAATGCACTTCCAAGTCATTCATTAAACTGCGGAGTGCTCCCCGCACTCCCCCTTCCCCACCGAGGGAGAGATCAGCAGAAACACAAACAGGATGTCTCTGACCTGGTTGGGGGTCAGATCCTGAAAAGGCTCATGCAGTAACCTAACTTCTCATGCTGTTATGTGCCCTCTGAAAGCATTCTTTTCCACAGACTGAGTTAACAAGCTCATGCAAGTGTTCTTGCAGCACCTTCACTTGTTTTCTCTGCTATAGTCACTAAGAGGCCATTGATGTACATTGTGATGGTTTATATTATTAAGAAACATAGCAAATTACCATTGCTCCATCACTGGTTTTGAAGGATCAAAAATAAATAGTTGTTACTCTTTGCTGGAGAGGCCCAGTTGTCAGTGCAGCCAAATGTCATACAAGCAAGCTGAACAGTTGCAGAAACCATCAAAGGTTAGCAGGCTATACAGAGTCAGTCCGTGTTGTAAGGTCCTATCAGATGAATGAGATCTACTGAGTTTTGCTCTGTTAGGGTATGGAAAGTGCAGGAAATATGCCCCAAATGAGAAAGATTCTGTGAAAGGATCCATGTTATCTGCCCAAGAGAAATATGCCTCTATACAGCTAGTGTCAACACCTTGCTCTTGACTCTGTTTCTAAACTGTCAAGACAGCTCATTCATTCTCCCCACATTTCACTGAGCTGGGGAGATACCTTCTACCCCCACTTCCTGCCAGGACAACAGTTTCTAAAGTTGTTTGTTGCAGCCTGGTCTGCTGTGGGTAGGCTCCATTTCTGCAGAGACAAAACAGACAGGTACAAACCATGAAATAACTTACCAAACAAAAAGTTAGGACTGAAACACAACACAATAGACATACAGGACTGCAAATGGACAGGGCCCCAGGATAAGAGCATACCCACAGGGTCAGTGTTGCAGGACAGAGTGAAAGCTGGAATTTAATCCTTCATGAATGACCTCTCCAAAGCCCATCTTTTTTTCTTTTCATGACCCATAGATTAATATTTTCTGCTGCTCACATTCTGTTGAAACACCTGCAAATAATTATACTCAGAAAATTCTAAAACAGATGTTTTCAGTTGTTTCGTTATTGACAATCATGCTAAGGCTGACTTTAAAGGCTGGCAAGGGTAACTATTATGTACTGAGCATGAGCATGTTGCACATCTCTGCTCTGTACAGTATTACAAGTCATACGTAGCTAAAGCATTTTCTGATGTTTTCTCTGCAACTTACAACTTTCAGAACACCTATGATCAATGGAATATTGAATGTGCAGCAGGAGCAACGCAGCCATAAAGGCTAAGATTTCTAAGATCAACTTTTTAGAAGCAATCTTAAAGCTTGGTTCACTGAAGCACCACTAACAGCAGGTTTGTTCTGATTCTGGTTCAGTCTTATTCAAATAGAACTGGCTTTTGAAAATCACTTCTGGAAAGCTCTAGACCTACTGCTTCTGCTGGCCTCTATGGAAGCTGTGGATGGGTAGGAGAAAAAGCCTCAATATGGTAACATTATCAGTAGAGGCAGGGATAATTATTACTTAGTTTTCATCTTGCCACTGGTCCCGTTGTCATTCCACAGGAACTGGCTGGCAGTTCTTTGGCAATACATTTCCAGCTCCTAGATGTGACGGAGACACAAAGTGACTTTGTGAAGTCATGTGGATACAGCTTCTCACAGTTTTCAGCTACACTCAGTTTCAGCCACATCAGTTGCAGTGCACTTTGGTGATGCTCTTATACTTTGTTTCATTTGAAAGAGTTTGATTCCTCCGCCCTGAGTGGAGTAGATGGCTGGGATCCACGCACCTTGAGTTTCTAAATTGCAGTCCCATCCCATGTTTTGCAAGCAGACCACCAGAGGAGGCCTTGATGGAGATATTTCATCAATATTCAGATGACAAAAACATCCTCATTTTATTTTGAAGTTGTTGATATATACTGCTGATAAATACTCAAGTTGCTGAGAAAGTACTTGAAGAGAAAGTAATATTGTGTTTTCGAAGTGTTTCTTGGAACTGCTCTTGTTTAGAGTGTCTGTTCACACAGTGATATGATGCTGTGTTACGCCTGGAAGTATAAAAAGGTCAGTTTTGCTGAAATCAATAATTCTTCCTCCATTGCAACCTCAAAATTTAACTGAATGAGTCGTGCTCAGCCTAATCTCTGAAGAAGAGATGTGTGATACAAAGTTCAGATTTGTCTGTTGTCTGCATATACACATAAGAAAACAGGCTCAGCTTCTTGAACAAATCACTCAAAAGCAATTCATTCTTTTAGGCACTTGAGCTCAGCAATAACAGCCATTCCAAGAACTAACTCTTAAAAACCAGCTCTACCTGGAGAACAAACTGCCAGACCTCTCCCCACAAATAACTGGCTGCACACACAGATTAGATTTATTCAGTATATCTTTTATTGACACACAATTTACTCACATGCTGAGGAAAACAGCACTCAAAATGTCATGTTGCCACATTTGCTGGTGAAGCTAATCATAAAATGTTGTAACATAAAATACTTGATGGTTTTTGTTTGCCCTACTTGCTCTGGTGAAAGGCGACCACTAGTTGGCCCTCTAAGACTTCTATGAAGAGCATGGAGCTGCCTCTGCCTGAGTAAAGGGATTCACCACATTTTGGAAGATGATGCAGATAATATCACTGTGATTCCTGTTCACTTTCATTGAATGAAGACTGTTTCGTTCAGAACTGTGCAGCTATTCTTATTTTTCTGTCCTCAAATATCACTTCACTAATTATACTGGGAGGTCAGTTTGCAAGCTGAAATGATCCCTATCTCATAAGAAAATGGAAGTCAAGCAACTAGATGCACACTAAGGTTGGACTTTGAAGATCCTTGAGGTCTTTTCCAACCTTAGTGATTCTGTGATGTCCATTACTGGAGTTTGAATACACTGTCATTTTGGAAGTTTCTATGTGGTCACAGTTAACTGTGACAAGAGCAGAATTTACTTTTAATTTAGTTTAGTTCAGCTTATTAGGAGAAAAAAAAAAGGTTGCTACTGTGTTGTGAGTATTTTGCTACAAAATACTAGAGCTGAGGAATTTGAATGCTTACAGAGAGCTGAATACATGGCAAATAGGGATGTTTCCAGAACTTCCAAATGGAGATGGAAGTTACAAAATGCTTCCTTGATGCTAATAATCCCTCAAAATCCAAGTGCTAACTGGGCTATGTTTGCAAAATAAGCATTTCTTTAAAATACATTTAAAATGTTGGCAGTCAAGAGGAAGACAGAAAACAGTTAAATAACCACTTTAAAAATAACCACTTTAAAAATAACCAATTGTAAAAAGAATCCAAAAACACATATTGAAAGGATAAGAAATAAATCAGAGCTTGAGATTAAATAAATCAGAGCTATGCAAAGTTGCAGCAGAAGGTCTGGATGGAAAGGGTTTTTTTGTTTGTTTGTTTGTTTGTTTGTTTCTTTAAATAAATCATTTAAATCCATGAATCTTTCTATGATTTCTTCTTGTGTCACTGAGGCTTTGGTAAGTGCCTCACTCGAATTAACTTTGAATGGTATTATTGGAGACACATCAGTTTACCCCAGATGTGTCTCAGGAAACAGAAGACAGGAAGCAGTAGACTGTACAGTACAGACAGAGGCAAAAGAAATGTTCTATTTCCACTTTGTTGCAGTAGATGAAATCGATCCTGAGTTCTGTATGGCTGGCTTCTCCACTCATCACCCACCGCTCTGAAAATTCCTGTGTTGCCAAAAATGGGGAATGGGAGGCAAAATGACACAAGCATCATGAGAAATCACTGCGTGCTCCAAAGGGACAGCGTGGAGGACATTACCAAACATCAAACATCCAACAAATGCCGTTGGCTTTGCCAATAAAATTCATACTCATCACTTCCCTAGTTCAGAGAAACCTTTAATTCAAGCAGGCATTAGGTACTGAGCGCTGACACCAGAGGCTGTATGCAAACAGACAGAACAGTGATCTACTCAAAAACAGACACCTGACTTTTTTATCAAAACCCTTTTGACAAAAGTCCAGATCATGCTTGCTTTGTTCTTTTGCCTGCTATTCTCCATTTCCTTTAAATGAAAACACAGATATTATCAGAGTATTTTTTGAGGTAAGTGCCAGGAAGACAATTTCTCACAGATGAAAAGACAGAATGGTGATGGCTGCTGTGTATGTGCTAAGTAGAGGGTGGGAACTGGCAGGAGGACCTTCCATCCACCAGCTCTGTGCTGCTTCATGTGGCTGTGGTCCTGGACTGCAATACCCTCATAGCCAGCCCAGCCACCTAGAGAATGACAGCACCATACTGCTACCTTGTTTCAAGTACACAAAGATGCATAATGCATCACTTTGAGTGAATACAACTACCTGGTGTCTGCAACTGCCAGGTGTCTACAACTACCTGAAGGGAGGTTGTAGCCACGTGGGGGTTGGTCTCTTCTCCCAGGCAACCAGCAGCAGAACAAGAGGACACAGTCTCAAGTTGTGCCAGGGGAGGTATAGGCTGGATGTTAGGAGGAAGTTCTTTACAGAGAGAGTGTTTGCCAATTGGAATGGGCTGCCCAGGGAGGTGGTGGAGTCACCATCACTGGAGATGTTCAAGAGGAGACTGGATGAGGCACTTAGTGCCATGGTCTAGTTGATTGCTTAGGGCTGGGTGATAGGTTGGACTGGATGATCTTGGAGGTCTCTTCCAACATGGTTGATTCTATGGTCTTATAATTCTATGATAATAGCAACAGCTACACTTCCTAAAAGGTGCTCCAAGGTAGTAAGTCTCGAACTCTTTCCAGAGAGGCCCAGTGGTTCAAACATTAAGGCACAATAATGATCTCCAAGTATGATTTTCCCCCAAATCAAGAGTACA
This sequence comes from Indicator indicator, assembly GCF_027791375.1. Classification (NCBI taxonomy): domain Eukaryota; kingdom Metazoa; phylum Chordata; class Aves; order Piciformes; family Indicatoridae; genus Indicator; species Indicator indicator. The sequence continues at coordinate 17,355,820 of NC_072010.1, forward strand.
TTCTTTACACCTAATACATCAGGACAAGGTGATAACTTCACGCTTATCCAGAAAATTAGAGCATAAAAATGGATTAATGACATAAAGTTTATTTTTAGTTTGGATTCTCCCCATTCTATTCAGAGCATGAAACCCAGAGGCAACAAATGAAAAAACAAGTCCCATGAAAGTGAGTTTTGCATTAATAGCTAAGTGAGCCAGTGGAGAACACTAAAATGCAGCAAGGGAAATTTGGCGAGCTACAATTCACACACATGGCACTACATTCACACTTAGATGAATACTTAGTGGAAGAAAAATTTCTCATCACATCTTTTAAGTTTGGGTATGAGCTGATGAATTGCTTGTAAGAAACCTATACAAGCCTTGAGGCAGTTAAAGTCAGGAATGAACAATTATATCAAACCTTTGATGTAATCTTATGATCCCACTTGTATTTCCATTTCACCTCATTTAGCTCTCATTAGTCATTTTCTGTTTGGCCAGAAACATCAAGTAAACTGAAATTAATACCCATTCTTCCCTGTCTATCACGTCAACAGGTCAAATGTTACTTCAAACAAAGGAAAAATGGGTGGAGTAAGCTTGAAACTTGCCAGTTAGGAAAAAAAAAAAGGTAAATCTGTTTCTAAACTCTGAGAAATTGTCAGAGAATGCACATTTTCACAGTAATACACCAGAAATTGCATGATGTAATGATTCTTGTGAAGGTAATACACTTTGGTAACTATGAGAAACTGTGCTAACATAGTGGTAGCTATAAAAGACATCATCATCAAAGGCAGTGGCTGGTATGGCAAGATGCAAGCAATCAAAACATCACAGTATAAAGCTAGAGCCAAGTTTTAGTGATGTTTCATTTCACATGGGGTGTGTAGGCAGTCATGAAGATGGTGCAAGTGCTCTTTTACAGCAGAAGAACTTCACATTATTGAGCGCTGTGTCATCCTGAAGCCTCTGTGGGGGCTCTACCTTGGTCTGAAGACCACATATGTTGCAGCTTTTGCTCCATGGGCCAAATCTACCCCAAGATAGTCCATCACCTACTAGCACACTTTCATCTGAGCATGTGAACTGGATGTTGTTGGCTGCTGTGTCATCACCTCCTCCTTGGGACTTCTCTGTTCTCAATGAGAAGGAGGTCAAATAGCCTCTAGGGCAAACGTGGGAGGTGGTCCAGGTACCCCACCTGACAAAAAATAGACAGAGGAATATCTGGGCTCTGCAAATTGCTGGGAAGTGCTCCTTCTCCTTGTCATGCTGCCTTGAAGTTTGACACTTCCTTGCTCACAGCAGAGACCAGCACAAAATCCTGCTGCTGTCTAGGGGACCTTAGTTTCTCCCTTTTTTCACTTGCTTTCTAAGAGTGTGCTTTTTTCTTTATTGGTATCTCACCAGGCCTTCCAAGATTGTATATTTATGGTTCTGCTGAAAACTCTAAGGATGGCCTGAGGACGTGTTTGATGATGCATCCCTGACCTGCCTGACAAGTACACACTGGGCAGAGAGAAGGTGCAGTGCTTTTCACTGCATCAGGCCCAGGGCTTCAACCAAAGAGTTTCTAAATATATGGCTAAAACCCCCTTTTCTCAAATTTGCCCCACATGTTGCAGATTTCCAAAGCAGAACTTTGTACCCAGGGCTATATATATAGGTGTTCATAGTGCTCTGGAAGAATTTCAAGAGCAAACAGAAAGAGGTAATGTGAAGCAACAGTGTTTGATTACAAACAAAAGCCCCACCCACCTGTTTTCTTGTACTTTACATACTGAGAGACAAAGGAAGTCAGAGAAGACATCCCTGCAAGTGGTGATGCCTATGGATATTTTGTGAGCTGGTGCAGGATACACAGGGGAGAAACCACAGCGTTACCTACTTCCCCACCAAGGACTCCACCACTGAGTCATCTTCACAGTGCAGGCGAATGCCATTCAAAGCTGTGTCATCTCCTCCAAACTGGGAGGGCTCCACCTGCAGTAGAAGTCACATAGGCACAGCAATAAAGGCAAGGGGAAGAAGACACAGGAAAGGTCTTTTAAGTGCCACTTATAAACCATCTCAACTTCTTTCTGTAATGAGAAAGATAATACATCTTGGCAAGCACGTGGGAAAAAGATGCCTGTCACTGAGAAACTTCAGTGTACCTACATAAGCCCTGTAACACGTACTCCTTCATGTTTTCTGTTTCTGTCCCAGCAGAGACTCTGACTTCCAAGAAGGTTGTCTCTCTCCCTGTGACTCCAGCAGCAAATTTTGGCACTGACATGACTTCTCCCAGCAACATCAGCCGCGTGCAGAGCATGTATCTTCCAGCACAATTTATCCAGATTGAGAACAAACAATTCTGTCAGCAGCTCTGGTTTGGCTCTATCAAATGGCAGACCTCTCATCCTAAAATCATGGTTTTCTTTCCTGGTATAACTACAGTGGCAACATTTTCTAAGCTACATTTTCCAGAAGACTCATAGTTTTATACACCGAGTACTGTATTCAAGAAGAGGAAAATCTCTGCAGAAAGACCTTACGCTCTGGAAAGGACACTCCTGAGAGTTGGAGAGCTGTAAACCAGGGTGCAGGGACATCAGAGGGTGGGAAATAGGGAGAATTTTACCTTCAGTGAAAATCCTTTGGCGTAGCCATAGCGGCAAAATTGCTGACTCCCCCACCTGCCCCAGTGGCCTCCATTGGGCACAGTGAGGACAGAGGTGTATTCACGGGCCCCTGTGCCCAAGGTGCTCAGGGAGAGGAGCAGGATGAGAAGCTTCATCTCTTGCAATCTGTGCCTGCTTAAGGAGAGCTGGTATATGGACAGGGGAATTTATATCCTGCTAAAACAGCTTGCTTTTCTCCACCAGTCCACTGCCAATCTCCACAGGAACAATGGTTTGCATCCTGGTAGTGACACAGCACTTACTGACCTGCTCACAGTGCCCGCGAGGAGCTTGCTTAGGAGTTCAACAGCCAACATAGAGACTGTGGCTGCAGGTGTATCCACCATCAGGAAAGAGCTACAGTAAGACTATGTACTCCTTGGTGTGCTCATGGCACAGGCCCAATATTAATTCCTTCTTGCTATGGAGACAATTGGCTGTGGGGATGTTTGCCTTTTGAGAGAAACTGTCGTAACCATTTTAATTATTGCTGGATGCCTGTCCAGACAGGTCAAATTACACAAAGATGCACGAGGAACTTGGCTCAAACAAAATATAAGGAAACTCAAGCCTCATCTCTCCCAACACCCTCTGCTGAATAGGATTCCTGGTGAGCTTGACATATGCATACGTTATTTATGGTTTCTATGTCTTTTTTTTTCACTGTCATTTTTATCTCCATAAAAAACATTGTGCTGTGCTTTGTGACGAGTTTAATTAAAGTCAAACACATTGGCATGCCCACAGCAATTCTCAGTGGTTGCTGAGATAAAAGCCATTGGGAGGGAAGGTGGAAGTCAGGTTTTCCAGAAAGGTGATAGTGAACTTGCATGACAGTCATTGAGCATACCACAATGCAGGGAGGTGAATTTGAAACCCTGGAATTGAAAGTCTCTTGACTTTCAGACAACCAATGCTTCCTAAGATCCTTAGTCAGGCTTGCAGGGTCTGGCAGAAGCTGTTCCTCTGTTTAAGAGTCAAAGAGAGGAATACATTTTTGGAATGAATCTCAAGCCTCAGGATTTTATATCAAGATAGAATGCCAAACTTTGATTATCAGAAGACAAAGATTTTCCCTCTTCTAGGTTTCTCTTCCAATCTCTGCTCTGTTCCTTCTGCTCCTTTTCCATTAAGAAGTAACTTTGCCTTTCCCAGCCTTGGCTCTGTACTCTCCTTCCACTTGTCAGTGCTCTGTACAGGTGACAGTATCTGCAAATAGAGATGATTGGAAACTGGGCAAGACACATGCTGGACAACACCAAAGATCACATCACATGATAGAAGCACATCTTGGTTTGTTTTATAAACCTGGACTTTCCACCTTACTTCTCCAAGGGGGTGTCAAAGCACAGAGGAAACACACTTTCATCAAAAGGACTGTGCAATCACAGCTGGTGAGCCAGGTGTGTTTGCTCAGGCAGGATCACATGGTGGCAGCTGGGGGCACTCAGACCTGCCCTTGGCTGCACATGAATGGAAAGGAGCAGAATGGATTGGAAAGAAATGGCTGAGGCCTGGTGTTAACACTACAAAAGAAGAAGCAGGATACCTTATTAATTTCTCCTTTCCTGGTCCAGACTATTGCCCTCAGCCATTTCACCTCTGGCAGCACTGATACACATCCACAGCCCAGCAGACTGCTGGGCTCAGACTCTTCCCTCAGACTGCTCTGAGATTCCTATCACAATTCTGTCTCTTCACAGCTCTGAAGGGAAGATCTCAGGGCATGGAGAGCCAAAGTGTAACAGGGCAGAGCAGAGCAAGGAGCAGTGAGGTCATCTTCAGGGATCTGGCCACAAGAAACGACTCCTATGCACCCTTCAGAGGCCTCTAAGAAAATTCAAGCCCAGGACAAGCACTATCACTCTGGTGCTTGGGGAGTATAATTTCTCCCATTCATAACCAAAGAAACTACTTGGTAACCTGGAATGCAAATGTGAGATGCCTTGGATTTGATTTCAGAGTACACTTAGACAGTGCCTACTGTGTGCGAAGCAGAACTGCCATTGGTTTTTGCCACCACCTAATGGTGCTAATTTTTTGATACCTTGAAAAGTTTTCTAAGCTCTGTTTACCTAAATTATCAAAATAAAAAAGCTCTACAATGATGAGATCTGGACATCTTATATGTACCCTACTCTCTCGCTTCCTCTCCTGCGTTTTAATATCCTTGGAATAATGTCAGAATAGTTTCAAAGAAGATTAGAAAACTTAAGAATTTGATGAATAAAACATGACTACAATAGCATGAAAAGGATACAGGGTATTTCTTCCTTCCATTGTTCATCCAGCTGAGTACAATTATTTTTTACAAGCAGAGAAGCATAAAAACTATGCCTCTGTTTTTCAGGTTTTATCAATATTCCAGAACTTTAAAAATAAATAGATTAATATAATATAAACTGTTCCATTATTTTTATAAATCTGAGATGTTCATGTGAACAAATACTTAAAATCTATATATCACTAAGGCAAAGGGTCCTGCACTTAGGTGGGGACAATCCTTGATATGAATAGAGTGGGGGATGATGAAATTGAGAGGAGCCCTGCAGAAAAGGGAGGTTGGACCCAGGTGGGGGTTGGTCTCTTCTCCCAGGCAACCAGCAGCAGAACAAGAGGACACAGTCTCAAGTCGTGCCAGGGGGGGTATAGGCTGGATATTAGGAGGAAGTTCTTCACAGAGAGAGTGATTGCCAATTGGAATGGGCTGCCCAGGGAGGTGGTGGAGTCGCCATCACTGGAGACGTTCAAGAGGAGACTGGATGAGGCACTTAGTGCCATGGTCTAGTTGATTGGTTAGGGCTGGGGGATCAGTTGGACTGGATGATCTTGGAGGTCTCTTCCAACCTGGTTGATTCTATGATTCTATGAAAAGGACTTGTAGTAGTGGTGAATGAGAACCTGGACATGAGCCAGCAAAGTGCACCTGCAGCCCAGAAGGCCGAATGCATCCTGGGCTGTATAAAAAGATGTATGGCCAGCAGATCCATAGAGGTGATTTTACCACTTTGGTCTGGTGAGACCTCACCTGGAACACTGTGTCCAGCTCTGGATTACTCAAAACATGAGGGACGTGGACCTGCTGGAGTAGGCCCAGAGAAGGATGATGAAGATTATCAGAGGACTGGAGTACCTCTCCTATGAAGACAGCGTGAAACAATTGGGGCTGCTCAGACTGGAGAAGAGAAGGTTCCAGAGAGACTTTATAACTACATTTCAATATCTGAAGAGGACCTACAGGAAGGCTGGGGAAGGACTTTTTAGAAGGGCTTGTAGCAATAGGATGAGAGGCAATGCTTTGAAACTGGAGAAGGGTAGATTTAGGCTGGACATAAGGAGGAAGTTCTTTACAATGAGAGTGGCAAAATACTGAAACAAGTTGCCCAGGGATGTGATTGAGGCCCCATTCCATTAGACATCCAAGATCAGACTTGATGTGGCCCTAGGTAGCCTGATCTAGTTGGAGGTGTCCCTGATCACTGCAGGGGAGCTGGAAAAGGTGACCTTCGAGGGTCCCTTCCAATCCAATGCAATCTGTGAATTTGTATATGGTGTATGCAAAATAAATGTATATAAATTTATATATATAACATATAGCATATACAATTTCCTTCATTTTATGATATTATTTTAAAAAATTATACATTACCAACTCAGAAAAATAAATTGATTTCTGATTTTTACACTTGAAAATGCCACACACTGAGGAACACAAACTTAATTTGTCACTGTTGTTGTTTATTGTCTTTCTCAAATACTAAGATGTACATATTCATGTACATATTCATGTGCATCTTAGAATCAGAGAATCAGAGAACTGCTGAGGTTGGAAGAGACTTTTGAGATCATCAAGTCCAACCACTCACCTAGAGTTCACAATCACACCACTACTGCTGTGGTAGAGAGATGCCAACAGAAACAACAAGGCAGAACAAATGAAAGCAGCAAGTGCTCAGGAACTCATGCGAGGACCAAAGGTAGAAAGCATCCATCAAACAAATCAGTAAGTGCAGAGGGGGGAGTTTTGGCTGAGTGATCATTTGTTTCTGCATGCTCTGGTCCATTTTATACTCCTTCCACTATGTTACCACTTACTGGCTGCCACTCACCAACTCTCAGTCACCATGGCCCTCAGCAGATCCAATGTCCAAAGTAGCCCTTACAATTAGGTATAAATCAGGTGTAAATCAAACAACCTGGCTCTGTCAAAACTCCCATGTCCCTTTAGCTTGAGATGAATATGAGACACCACACAGATAGCTGCCCCCTGCAAAAGGGCACACTGTTTTATGGAAACAGTACCTCAACAAACCCAGGAATCTCAGCCAATGCCAAAGAAACATGAAAGTGCAATAGAGAACCATTTATATTCAGTGAAAGTATGAATAAGCAAAGGGCTGTATAATAAACAAAGAGCAGATGGGATTCTGACTGAATGTAGACACTTACAGTGCAGATATCTCCATCTGAAACAATCTCCCTGGACTCCCTTTATAGCCACTGAGAGAGACAGTATGACAACAATAGAGAGAAACAGACACCCTCATGTGAACCTCTCCCTAAAAACATTCATTGATCTCAGATGTCTACAGGGAGGCATGTTCCCCATTTGGACTGATTTTATAACTGCCATCTCTTTTTAGGCTTTAGTAGGCTAAAAACAATAATGCTGAATTAGAATTGTTTTTCAGCAATATGGGTAAATGTTTAAGAGAACATGAGTAATCAAATTACGTGCTCTCTGGTCCCCATTTTCTCATTTGTCAGATTGGCTCAGATTAATAGAATATAGAATACCAGGAAAAATGCAAGTAAGAGATGTCAGAAGTGAGACAAGAGCCAGGATTTTCTAGATGCATGAGAAAAGAATGATGCTTTACAGCAAACAGACTAAGTATAGCTATTTCTCAAATGTAGGAGGAAACAGTTTAGCATTAGTGATGGGGTGTGAAGAACTCCACTCCAAGGTGGTGCTCTTCTTGTTCAGAAGTTGTTTTCAGTTACTTTCCCACCTGTCTATGACCCCCAACTTACGTGTAAAACTTCCCTCAGAAATTTAGACAATTTCATTTTCTTACCTACTAGGCTGAGTGGACATTGATCAATTTTAACATCCAAATTATAATCTTTACAGTTCTTTATATTCTCACCTGCTGGAGAGAATTCAATGGAGATCCACAAGGATGATTAGGGGACTTGAGCATCTCCCTATGAAGAGAGACTGAGATCCCTGAGAGTCTGGAGAAGAGAAGACTGAGAGGGGATCTCATCAATGTCTATAAATATCTGAGGGGTGGGTGTCAAGTGGAGGGGGCCAGGCTCTTTTCAGTGGTTCACAGTAATAAGATAAGAAACAATGGGTTCAAACTAGAACATAGAAGATTTCACCTCAACGTGAGGAGAAATTTCTTTACAGTGAGGGTGACAGAGCACCGGAACAGGCTGCCCAGGGGGGTTGTGGAGTCTCCTTCTCTGAAGACTTTCAAAACCCACCTGGATGCATTCCTGTGCAGACTATCCTGGGTGATCCTGCTCTGGCAGGGGGGTTGGACCTGATGATCTCTTGAGGTCCCGTCCAGCCCCCCTGTACTGTGATACTGTGATATTTGGTCTTCTGTATTATTGATAGAACTAATTTCCTTCATGTATTTCCTTCTCTGTAACCTTATTTTTTTATTTGTTCATTGCAATTTTTTAAATTTTTTTTCCACAATGACTAATTATTTTAACACATTGTGAAAGCCAAATTGCCATGCAGTGGGAATTCTCAATTTCTTTCAGTTCCTACTTCCTTTCAGGGATCCAGAGTGTCAAAAATTATGATTTTTGCCAGAGTACCACAGAACAATCCTCTATAAATCAGTTAAGATAGAGAACCTGAAGTGTAGTAAATCAGCTTGTCCATGTCTAGACCATGCCTGAGTGTTCTGAAGGATGAAGGATATTTAATTCAACCTGTGCTTAAAATCTTTCAATGATAAGCACACCCCAGATCCCTTAAGCAAGGCAGTCTAGTGTTCAGCTGTCTGGAGTATTGGACCATCTCTCCTAACATCTGCTGAAATGTGAACAACTGTTGAATGAAAACAACTGGGGTTTTTTTTGTTCATAATAGTACAGTTTATCTGTTTCTTCCTTCCTCAACCATTCATACACATGAAGACTATTGTCACTTCCCTCTTCAGTTTTGTCTTCCTGCTAAATAACCCAAACTATTTCAGTCCCACTGCATAAATAATTTTCTAGATTTGGTGTTTTGTAGGGTTGTTTAGGGACTTTTTTTTTTTACTCTCTTCTATCAGTAGGACAGTAAGTTCCTTGCATTTCATTGTCTGGAACTATATCAAATATCTCAGCTAAGATGATCCAAAGTGCTGAGGAGAAAACGGTTATTCAGCAGGGCTAGAAGTTTGCACTCCTGATTAGGCTTCCCAGTATTATTTTGGTCATTTTCACAAATTCTATGACCTGCCTCATGCTCAGGTTATGATCCTCTACACTCAGCATTGCTACAGAGAGTGCTTACCCTTTCCCTTCATACTAAATTAATTTCAGTATTACTTGCTGTCCGTCATGCCCACACAAGAACTGAAAACACGGAAAGGGTCCACTTGTCACTAGATTTCATTGTGATTTCTGCCTTCATGGGATAGGCAGCAAGCAATTCAAACATCTTTAAGAAACTTGACCAGAAAGAATCATAGAATCATAGAATCGTAGAATCAGTCAGGGTTGGAAGAGACCACAAGGATCATCTAGTTCCAACCCCCCTGCCATGGGCAGGGACACCTCACACTAGATCAAGCTGGCCAGAGCCTCATCCAGCTCATGTTGAGCTTCTCGTCCACCAGCACCCCCAAGTCCCTCTCCTCAGGGCTGCTTTCCAGCCAGTCACTGCCCAGCCTGGATTTGTGCTTGGGATTGCCTTGACCCAGATGCAGGACCCTGCGCTTGGTCTTGTTGAACCTCATGAGGTTGGCTTGTGCCCACCTCTCCAGCCTGTCCAGGTCCCTCTGGATGGCATCCCTTCCCTCCAGCGTGTCTGCTGCACCACACAGCTTGGTGTCATCAGCAAACTTGCTGAGGGTGCACTCAATGCCACTGTCCATGGCACTGACGAAGATGTTGAACAAGAAGTAGAGGCCATGTCCATTATTGAGGAAATTATGTTACTCAGGTCTCATGGTTGATTGCACTCCACACCAAGGTGGTCACTTCTTTTCCCCAAGGCTGTGTGAGGGGTCACAATCAACACTGATGGAGATTCACAGAGAAGAGCCAGAGAGAGCAAATCTGCTCAGGCAGGATTGTACAAAGGCAGCCAGGGATGGAGAGAGGTGATGTTGGGCTGCAGCCTAGGTGTGCTAGAGAAGTTGAAGGGAAACTGCAGAGAACTCAGCTGGGACCTGAGGTAGGGCCACAGCAGACCATGCAGTTTGTTTCTATCCAGGGTACACGACAGCACCACATGACAAGAGAAACCAAGGTATTACCTTGTTTGACTCTGACACTTGACTATTTCTGAAGGTGTCTTCAGTATTTCCCAGCTTGGTGCCGCCTATAAATTTAATAAGCAAACTCTCTAGTCTAGCATGCAAGCCATTAATAAAAATATCAAGTAATTCCAGACCCAGACCAGTCTCCTGTGGAACATAGATCAATATAAGTTTCTACAAGTGGATCAGGTTTGTGACACTTTTTACCATTGATTCAAATTGCTAATTAAGAAAAAAATGAGACAGACACTCCTGTAGTGCAGATTTACTGACAGTTAGAGACCAGATGTCAATTTACACCCACTGTAGATCTATGACTATATCTCCAGCTAAAGATCACTTCACAGGAAAACTCTAGCAACTTATTCTGAAAATGCACTGGGAGAAGTTCTCAGAATTAGCCTTAACCACAACCTCAAGGCTGTTCAGTTCCCTCAACATGAGTGTTGTGGCATATCTAATACATCCAAAGTGATCCATCCCTCTGCTCCTTGTCAGGGTCCTACTCCCCTGGCTATATATACTGGGTACATACCAGTGCATATCTGAGCTTTCTTCCCCAGTAACCCAAGTGATTCCCTTGGTGTCAACAGGCTGCCACTGGCTATGGTATATTCTGCAATGGGATACAGTACTATGGAGGCAAGCCAGCCACCACCACTTGGCTTTGGAAAGCTGTCTGGTCCTAACAGCAATGTCAGCAAGGGTACTTTAATCCTAGAGTGTCACCTGCAGAAAGCTGGGACCTCATCTGCTCTTGTCACAGACATCACCTTTCCCAGGTTCCCTCCTGGCAGGGGGGGTTGGACCTGATGATCTCTTGAGGTCCCTTCCAACCTCTGATATATTGTTATACTCTGATACTGGTGGATGCTGGCCCTCAGGTCCTTTCCTTTCCTTTTAACTGCCCTGTGGAAAAAGGCAGCATGTTCTGTGGCTGTGTTTTGGCCACATGTGGAATTGCAATCCTGTCCATTCTGGAGCAGGGCAGAAGTACCTGATGGTCATTAAAAACTACCATTGGAAAGTACTGTTGGTCACAGCAATCTGAACATTCATACTGATAGGAAAACCCAAGCAAAAGTCGTTTCTCTCTCAAGAGGTCTTTGCAGCCAATCATGCTGCTCCAGAGAATTTACTGTGGAAGTCTGTCATCTATGGTTAATCATCCACCTGAGGCTGCAAAGTATATTGATCCAGCAAAGCCTTTAAGCACAGGCTTCATCTTCTGGACTTCATTTATATTCACCAAAATTCACTAAGTGCTGAAAGGTTTTGCCCTACTTGAGCCTGCAGCGTCTTAAAAGCTCACACATTCAATTAGCAGCCTTTGAGCCAAGGTCTCAAAACCCTCACCACTGACCAGTGGGACCAGTGACCTGAGAGACAGCCCTCACTCTTACACTGTGCCAGATCTCCTTTGTCACAAGATTGTGTGAACAGCCATGATCTGGACCCAATAGCTTTGCTTGGGAATCTGGAGTTACACCATGTGTGAGGCTCTGGACTAACCAGAAGATAAATAATTCATGATCAGCAACTTTGCTGATGAGTTACTCTGTAGTCTCTGTGAGGAAGGAGGAAATGCTGGTAAGACACAGGTTAACCCAAGATATCCCACACAAGAGTGTAGTTCAGATTGAGAACACGAAGGCTGCTCTTTCTGAGTTATTAATAGGTATTTCTGTGGTTTGGAACCTGCTATCTACTTGGCTTCACCTCCTGCAAACACATTGATCCACGTCTCCATCTCGTACCTCACCTCTGTCATAAACATCAAGATCAGGAACTGGTCACCACCTGCAAACAATGGTAGCTGCTTGGGACATGTTCTATTTATTATTTGCATTCTATTAAAAGTCTGATCAAGCAAGGTCCTGTTATTTGCTTCAGGAGTGTCAGTAGTGTTGAGTATCCAAGGGTTCCACAACATTAGTTTCTCTCATGAAATGAGGGAGTGGTATTTCTGCATATAATGATCCAGGCACCAAGGAGCATAAACTAAAGAAAAAAGGATTCATTTTTGGCTCTGAGGGCCAGATTTTCTTGATTAATTTCAAGGTTTCAGATATTACATAGGATACAATAAATCCGAAACACTACAACTGCTTGCAGGAAACTGTTCTGCAGTTGAGACCCTAGTGTCTTAATGCAAACAACTCAGAAAAAAAACAACTAGGAAATCATCTATGAATGACTGAAGTGATCCAACATGAACCACCAAGGGAGGTATGAAAGGTGTCCTAGCGAGCATTCACACTCAGAAAGGACTCAGGCTTCAGTCCCCAGGTTCTGTCTTGCTGCCTAAACATCCTAGACTGACTGTATCCAGGCCCTGGTTCCCTGAACATGACCTTAGTGCCAAGATATTATCCTCCTTGCAACATTTTCTTCTTTGTCCCTTGCCCAAAGACTTGGAAAAGAAAGGAAAAGAGTAAAAATTACACCTGTATCATTAAAAATGCAGCATTCATATGAGCCACATCTCACTTGTTACTGCTGTTGTGGGTGATGCTGAGAGCTGTAAGGATCAGAAAAGCACTGAGGAGGTAGGAAAAGCACTGGAGAGGCAAACAGAGGAGGTGGAGGTTGCTCTCCTTGCACGTAAGTTCTTACCATTAGTATGGACAGAAACAAGTGGAGACAGCACAGCCACAGGTAGAAGGCAGGGGAGCCACTGTCATCCCAGGAGAGGGTAGCATCTGCCTTCCCACACAGTTTTGGCAGACATAGAACCCTCTCCCATCTCCTGCCCCAGCCATGTGCATTCATGCAAACCCACCTGGAGATGGTGGTGCCAGCTGGGACAGTGGGACCAGAGTGCTTGCTGGTAAGAGCAAGCAAGCTTCTCTTCTGATGGCTTACTGTAACTCCCATGTCACCTAAGCTGAGGGGCTCACTTGCAGTCAGCTGTTGGGAGGGGAGGATTGCTGTGGAAGAGATGTTTGATGTGAAGGAATACTGCATCTTGGAAAAGGCAGTAAATTCTCACCCCAGCTTCTGCTCCAGCAAGTATAAATCTGTTTAGTCCCCACCAAAGCCTCCATGCTAGCTGTCAGTGAAGCATTAACAGAGAACCACAGAATCACAGAATTAACCAGGTTGGAAAAGACTTTCAAGATCATCAAGTCCAACCTATCACCCAACACCATCTGATCAGCTAAACCATGGCACAAAGTGCCTCATCCAGTCTTATTTTAAACATTCCCAGGGATGGTGACTCCACCACGTCCCTGAGTAGCCCACTCCAATAGCCAATCACTCTTTCTGTGAAGAATTTCTTCCTAACATCCAGTCTAAACCTTCCCTGGCACAGCTTGAGACTGTGTCCTCTCATTCTGTCACTGGTTGTCTGGGAGAAGAGACCAACCCCCACCTGGCTACAGCCTCCCTTCAGGCAGCTGTAGACAGCAATAAGGTCTCCCCTGAGCCTCCTCTTCTCCAGGCTAAACAACTCCAGCTCCCTCAGCCACTCCTCATAGGGCTTGTGCTGCAGATCCCTCACCAGCTTTGTTGCCTGGTGATTGAACAGGGTCTTGCCCACAGCGTGTCTCCTGCAGCAGCCCTACAGGAACCTCACTTAACCCTTTCCATTTGATGCCACATGAAGGTTTCCAAACAGCCCCAAGAGTTTCTTCTCATGAAAGACTCGTCATGACTGTGCCAGGATTTGCTTATTTATGTCAAAAGGCTCTGCCTACAAGCACTTGCCAGTCATGCTGCTCTTGAAACCTTGACACTGCTGTTTCCATTTCTTCTCCCAGTGTTCCTCATGGATAACACACTAAGTCTGGACCTGGGAGACACTCAGGTTCAGTGCAGGTACAAAGGGGACAGCAGGAAGAGTGCCTGTAGCAGTTTCTGCCATTGTACAGGAGCAACCACACAGATGTAAGCAGAAGGTTCTCAGGAGCAATAGAGGAAGACAAGAAAGCAGACACCTTCCTTTTTCTTTTGATGGCATCACCTGCAGATCAAAGCCCTTTCTCAGTGATTCTCTTCACTTCTTCAGCTTTGTGCAGGCTATAGCCAAAGGGCAGGTCTGACTGTCCCTGCCTGCTGCTGTATCACCCTGCCTGAGCAAATACACCTGGCCCTTTAGCTACTCTCTTGGGTTTTTGCTTGGGTTTTTATTTCAAGTAAAAAAGGTGAGTGCCTTGGTGGGAAATCCCTGGTTTTCAGTTATTCACTATGCTGTGGCCTCTTCTTTTTTTGTACTTGTATAAAACTCCCATGTATCAGGTATTTTTGGAGTTGGTCTTTGTGTTGCAGTCTTGCCACTCTTGGCCCCTTCAAAAAAAAACATTTCCTTTCATCACCTTGTTAAGTCTGTCTTGTCCTCAAATTAAATTAATTACATAAAAATACTAAATCAAATGAATGATTGGTTATTCGTGCTACACTAGTTCTTGAGTTTACAGTTTAATTCTTAGAGTGTTTAATTTTCTAAGTAATTTTTTAAGGAACTAAAATCCTGAAGCAATGCATGCTGTGGCATCATTAGAATCTACCATCTGATTGGAGGCCACTGCTGTAGGAGAAGCTGCCATTTTTAGAATGTAGGTTGTCTTGTCCATCTCCTTCAAACCATAGCCTTATCATCATCCCAGGAAACTTCCCAGAAAACTTTTGCAAGGACTTATGCACTGCAAGCACAAATGGACAATTTCAGCACAAATGGTTATAGAGTGGAAAAGCTACAAGCAAGTGAAATCAGTCATAGAGAAGCAACCAGCAAGAAATCTCAACAGGCGTTGCTAGCAAATGTGTATGTAACAACACATATATTTCTTCCTAGAAGAAAATGTTAGCATCATGCTGAGTCCAAGTATCTTGAAGTTCCTCCTAAAATCTGACATTTATTTCAGGTGGAACCTCAGAAGAGAATGTTGTGGGAAGGGAAAAAAAAATAAAAAAGAAAAAAGTAAGGCATTCAGTGAGGCCTGTAACAGACTTTAGTGTGCACACTCAGGTTATGCATGTCACATGGGAAAATTAAGAAAGTGAATACACTCTATAAAGGAACAAATAAAACCTCTTACCCTTTATGTACCTTTGTGCAGCACCATTTTTCTGTCCCATGCAGGGTTAGGGTGAGCTTAGGTTTAGGGCCAGGGTCCCAAGGTCCTCAGGGATGGAAGTTCCACAGCATCCTGCTTGGTGGAGAAGTTCAAAAGAGATAAAACACTGATATAGATAATCAATGCCTACAGAGCAGAAGGAAGAAATACCTGCAAAGATCTACACTTGTTAATAGTGGTCAGTAGAAGCAATGTTAGAAAGTAAAGTTTGAAGCTAACAAAAGATTTGGCTGGGACAATTCTTAAGTGTCAGGGAAGACTAGAAAATTTAGGCACTGCATGTTCCCTAATGAAGCTAGAAGAGGTACTTCTGTGCTGGTAAAAGGCAGGTACAATATTAACAGAAAAAAGAAAAAAAGAAGTGCTGTCACAAGGACTGCTTGTGTCCTTAAAGGGAGGAAAGTGCAGCTGTACACTGCTTGCTGTCAAACTGTGCTTGCCTTGCTGTCAGGACCTGCCTGTGTGCACCACTCCAGGGTTCACAACCACAGAGTCATTCCTTGGCAGGAGGTTTCGTTCACCAAGTACTTAATTCTCCATTCATTTGAAGTCATTCCTGGCTTTCACTCCTCTCTTTAGAACTACAAGAGGTCCACTCCTAGGGCTCCCCATTGGGGCTGCAGCTAAGTGCAGCAGAGGGAGGTTGCCAGTGGAAAGCTCTTGCCTACCCTTCAACAGCTTTCTGTCAGGGACAGCCAGGACAGGTCACTGGTCAAAAGCCATGTGTCAGAAATATGCTATAACCAGGCCAGAGCTCAAACTTAGATACCAGGGCCCTCACCCAAGGGCTTGGTCTCTTTTTGTCTTGGTGCTTCCAGGGAGCAGGTGCATGAAAACACACTTTTGTGTTCTCTATTCCTAATGAGGTTCTTGGGGCAACAGGGCAGCTCCGCTACTGCTTTACTAACATCACTGGATGTGCATTGCAGGCAAAATTCTTCTCCACTTGCAGTAGTGTCCTATGCCAGCTACCCACATGGCATTAACTCCTTCTGAAAACCCTCCTTGATCCCAGAATGTGATTTTCCACAGATACCACCACCTGCAGTGACAGCACAGTTCACATTTTCCCAGACTGCATGCCAAAAGCTAACTCTGATCTAGATTTCCCCCTGCATGTCCAGTTTCTCAGTAATTTTATGTAACTGGAATATGGATTTCTTCCATTTCTTGGAAATTTGTGGAATTTCCCCAGAAAATCTTCACCAAAGGAGGGGCAATCCTATCCACATGGCATGAATCCTATTAGCTTCCCATACAAATCACAGGATGATAGGAGTTGGAAGGAACGTTTGGAGACCATCTAGTCCAATCCCCTTGCCAGAGCATGTTCCAGGCCTTCCTGGGCAACTAAATGCCCTAGCTGTCAGCCTTCACATGGTCTATTCCCCTCATCTTTATCTACTCCTCAAAGCAGGTCTACAATCAGTCTTTGACCACTACAAACAGTATCCGCACGCTTCACTTGAGTACCACTTGCTTTGGGGAGTTTTCTCAGTTCATTTTCCCTTTTGTCCCTTCCTCATCCATGACCAGGCATAGAAGGGCAAAGCCCCAGAGTTTCTTGAAAAACTGGACCAAACATCTTGGCCGTAATAGCTTCACCAGAGAGGCTGAGGTACTCGTTTTAACTGTACACCTACATGAGATGCAGTTATACAAGAAAAAAAAAAACTAAAAGAAAACACAAGGTTATTTTTTCTATCCAAACTGGGACAAGGCATTGTGGAAAAATATTCCATTAGCAGCATGTATCTCTTCTATGGCCACATCTGCTCAATTTTAGCATGTAATTAGACCTTGGCTCCTGCCAATGAGGGATCTATTAGCTAAAAGCTCCTCAGACAAAGAGAAGCCTTAGTGCATAAATTAGTGCAAATCAAGCCTTGGCTCTACCCTCCCATGCTGCTTGAAGCTGTTATGATCTCTGTGTCGCTACAAGAAATTAATGTGCTGCTAGATTCTGAGGACAACAAGCTGATGAGAGGGGAGGTGGTGAGGGCAAGGCAGCCCCTCATATTTTCCAGACAAAGTCCACGACCTCAGGTTTACACCCTGCATGAGAGGAAATGCTCAGGAAACTGGCATTGTGTACCAGAATTGAAACCATGTGGTGTGTCAGCCTTAGTTGTAATTAAGTTTTTAAAGAGATTCATGTAAATCAGATAATGCACAGAATTTTCTTGAACCCCTGAAAGAAACTGAGGTGACTTTTTCTTGGTTTCTAGTCTTTTTTCCTGCCACTTAGATCCTCACTTTTTCCCAGGTGGAGTCTGCCAAAAGTAGAGGTGATAACACAGCTCTGAAGAGCACCTGCCTTTCATGCACAGACAGTGAAGTCTTTGAGTCACTCCTATGAGATGCAAATTGTTTTACTCTCTCCTGTCGTGCAGCAGCTCAAACACAGTCACAGGCACTTCTATGTGAGTGGTGCACCTCCTTTGTGAAGATGGGCAACAGCCACCTCTCCAGAGGAGGAATGGAAGTCAAGTTCTTCAGAGAAACAGTGGGAAGAAAAGCAAGAGGAGAGTTCACATCAGTAAAGTAATGGGCTGGCTTACCAGGAGGACAGGGAAAGGACTTGGGGAGGGTACAATATGAATACAAGAGACAGTAACATGGGAAAATGCCCTAGTGTAGTTCTATGCCCCTGGAGTAAGTGGTATCTGCCTCTCTGGTCTGGTTTTCACCTCTATTCCAAGAGACCTTGCTCACACCACCAGGATTTATCTACAGAGATTGTCTCAACACAGCAGAACACAGCTGCCAGCACAGAGCTAATACACCTTGCATTGAATCTCAGGGGAAAAAAACCAATGGATGAAGAGGCTCTGCAGAACACAGAGTTAAATTCTGACTGAGACCATCTCAGTATGGCTGCAGTGCAGGTCCCACAGAGCAGCTGAGGAGGAAGGAGCAGGGAAGGACAGGTGAAAGAAATCCTGTCTTCAACATCGATAACAGCATACCCTGTGCAAGGTGTTTCAACACATTCATTTTCCCTTAGAGAGAACACAGAACTCAAATGTTACCCCCTGAAAATGCCTCTCCAGATACACCAGGACAATAAAAAATGGATGAAGGAGGAAAGAAAGAAAGGAAGAGCATGGCCACAGCCACTCTTCAATATATTATGATGCCTGATCTGCTACATTAAAGAACCTGGCTTTGAAAATCTTCCCCTAGGTGCTGGAAGTAGCTTTTCCTAGCCAGGTTGTGATAATAAACCAGGAATTTAATACTAATAATAATCATAATCCTCAGATTTTTTCTTTTTTCAAGAAATGAAAATGCATTGATAAAACAAATTAGAGATGACTCATTTCTTCTTGGCAGCACAGCAGAGTTCATCTCTGAGGCCTTGAAGAGGAGGTATATAATGCATTGATCTTCACCACAGGAAAAGAAGACTATCAGGAAGAGACAGTGCTAGGAGACGGAAGTGGATGGAGACTTGTGATTCTTGCTGGTGCCAGTGCAGACAGAAACTTGAAAGCATTGACTGGGGACACACTTCTCCCCATGGTAGTTGTCACTTCCCCACTCCCTGCTGCTGGCAAAGAGGTGACAGGAAGTGCAGGAATGGGGCAGCACAGTTATCCAGTTGCTGACAGAGGAGATGGGAAAGATGGAGACAGTGACAACGGAAATACCTTCCATCAGCACTCTTTCCTCTGCAACAGCCATGGTGCTCCCACAGCCATTTTGCTCATTGTGGCTCCTGATAATGGATTGTTTTATTTTTGCCTGACGTGTTTCTGCAACCAGTTCCTGTCCAGGTAGGTATAAATGGGGAACTATCCTTCAGTGTTCAAAGCACTAGCAGGTGCTTGTTCTTCCCTACAAGGTCTGAAGAAGCTTGCCCCCATTAGGTCTCTGGGTTTATAGCAGCCTCACAAAATGGCCAAGTCCTTGCAGTTAGTGGCAGCAGAAGGATTTCCCAGAAGACTGGCTGTTACTTGACACTTATCTCACACAGTCCTAAACAGAAAATACTCAACTTCTACAAAGCAAAGCAGTGGTGATGCTGCCTTAACACTTGCTTCTATTGATACATTGGAGATTTGCTGCTCCTGATCCCACATCAGGTTTTCACTACTGCTGCACCACCAGGAACCCAAAGTAGAGAGGCTTTCCAGTTCCACAGAATTGTTGCACAAAAGTGAACACTATCCAGGGCTAAGTCCTGCTCCTTCACCCGAACAATTACTGCAGGTCTGGCAATGGCTTAGAAACTCAGCCCAAATCAACTACTGTTTCTACTCCCTTTCCTTTGTTTGACCCTAAAGTGGTTTTCACCTTCCATCTCTGCTTTAGAAAAGAGCTGATGCCAGTTTGAGAGGGCGTTTTCTAATCACAACCCAGGCCAGACCTGTGCCAAAGCTCAGGCAGGTGCACTTGGGCTCACCCAGCTCCGTGAACAATGCCGTAGGTAAAGGGGAACGGCTGAATGTCCCTAGAAAATTGTCTCTATGGTACTTCTTACATGTTAGTGCTAGGTAAGATTTATTTGCTTGTTGATTTTCTGCACTGCTGCTTTGGGGATGTTTACCCTTTGCTAGGCTCCCTAGGCAGCAGGAATTTGATGTCCAACAGTTTCTTATCTGCAACTCTAGTCTAGCTTGTATTAATAAAGGTTCAAGATGATTTAGTACTTCCATTTTGCTGGCCAGTTGCAAAGGAGATGGGAAATTCAGTCTGGGCTTACAATCACACTGAGACATAATGCATGTAATAATGTCTGATCTAATCAATATTTTCATATACTTAATTTAATTAATGTGGCATATGCTGAAATGTATATATGACCCTGCTTGCTTACATTCTCCAGCCAGAGTTTGTACAGTTAGACCCCAGCAGTCTGACTGCTTTTGCTCATATTCTCAATTCTTTCCCAATTTTACCATGCAAATGCAAAGAAAATAAACATTGTAGCAATGTCTTTGGCAGCAGCCTTCAACCATTTATTGGTGTGAACCTCCTGTAAACAGCTGTCTCTTGCCATTTCACACTCCCCTCTTTGTGGAACCAGCAGAGGCTTTGCTGTTGGAAGCACAGCAGTGCAGGGGACAAGTAAAGTTGTCCCCAAAGAGCTTACAGACACGTATGACATGATTGTCATGGCTGAAGGAAAGAAGTGGCATCTCCATTCTTCCTGCCATTTGCTCACACCTCCAGCAGCTGATGCTTCAGCAAAGAGCCACTTGCTGCAGAGGCCTTGTGGTGAACACTGATAGCAGATAGTGTCCATGATCAGAGCCATTCCCACGTCCCCGTTGGCCCCAGGTGCAGCTACATGAGACCAGACCATTCCCTTTCTCTTTGCAGCAATATTTTGTGACATTGCAGGCTCTTATCCTGCCCCCAGGCAGTGACTGTGAGCTGTTCATGATGACAGGCACTTGCTGATCTTCTCACTCCTTGCAGACCCCAGGTGACAGGACTCCTACTGTGACATGGTTTCTCAGTTTTTGAAGCAATGCCCACCTCCACAACATAGTCCTTTCATCCCCTGACCTTGCAGACAGTACTTATAGAAGATTAGCTCTTCAAATATCCCAAAAACACAGGAAGTGAAAAGGAAGAGCTCAGAAGAATAAATCTGTGTGGCTTAGGAAAAAGAAAGGATGAGATAGCATCTGGAAATTGATGAAAGTAGAAAAGTTACTGTGTAAACTAGAAGGAAGAGCATAAATCAGGAAGGAAATGTATTCAGAATTAACTGAGAGTACAAGTCTAAAAAAATTTTTTGCTGCCACAGTTATATGCTGAGATATATCTAGTTTTATACCAGTTCAGTCCCAAACATCTCAGCAGATGAGGCTTTTTTCAGAACCCAAGCACCCTTCTCAGTTTGCTGCAAAGAAAGATCAAGTTTTTCAGTGTCATATTCACTCAAGTTTTGAAGGTTTTCTCAACAGGAAAAATTCTTCATCAAAGTTGTTTGTTTTCACTCTTCAAATCAAGCAAGAGTTGGCAGCAATACATCATGCCAGGATAGCTATGACTTTGCTTGGTATGAATTACCAGAAAAATTCTACTAGTGGTAAAGTCTCCAGGGCTCACCAGCTGCAAGGAATGTCATACATGAAGAGAAGTACTTAATTTTCAGTTTAGTTCACTTTTGCAGATACACACACACACACACATGCACTCCCTCAGATCTTCGGGAAAACCCTCCTGGTAAGATCTCCACAGGGACTGTGGAGCAGCATCAGCCCCTCTCCCTGCCCCAGCTGCAGCTGGGATTTGAATGATTTGGGCAACAGGCAGGCTAGTCCCTCAGAAAGGCTGCTGACCTGCCTCTCAAATTCCTCAGGCAACAGACATAATTCGTGTTATGATGTTCCTCAGCAGCTATTTCAGGTCTTAAAAATATCCTCAATAATCTAATAAAAAGTAGAGACTCTTGTTGGCATGGGACATGTTCAACACCTGCAGGACATTTGTCTCTCTTTGCCATCTCAGGGCTGAGACAACACTGCCAGTCTCTGTCACCGAGTCCTCAGGAGTGCTTAGAGTAGTTTCTGGTTGCCTCCTTCCCTCGCTCACAGGCAAGCCATGGACACAGACCATGCAGGGGGTCCTTCTCTATCCCTCCCACCAAAAGGAAACCCCAGAGCTTGCAGACTGATGGACAGCAGGAGTAGTCAACCTTTAAGTTGTGGTGCTGAAAGTACAGGTCCAGGGCACATGATTTGTTAACAAGGACTTGAGAAAGGGTAAAAAGAAAAAGGTAGTGTTAAACTGTAAACCAAAGGAGGCTTCAGGCAACAGCAAAGCTAAAGTTTGGCCAAAATGAAAGGGTAGAAGTAAGGTGTCTGGTGGCAGATCGTGTGTAAAGAACACAGCAGATGAAAGGCACTTTGGGGAACAAATGGCCAAGAGAATTAACACTAATAATATTTCTTCACATCAAAAACTCAGGAGCCTGTCTGAAAATCTGTAGGACCAGCTGACATCAAAGATGTCTCTAAATTGGAAGCGCTAAGGTTGTAGTAGTGATAGATAACAGGTCATTTAAAATTACTGGAAGTGTAAACAGGGGCAAACATGAGGTCAGTTTAAAAAAACTGTTCCAATGGTGGCCGAATAATTACAGACCTCTTATTTCAGTTTATATGCTACAGTGTTTTTTGCCAAGGAGTGAGAAAATGTGAGAGAAACGGCCCTGCAGACACCAAGGTCATCAGAGAAGGAGGCTAGAGGAGGTGCACCAGGTGCTGGAGCAGAAATTCCCCTGCAGCCTGTAGTGAGGCACACTGTTCCCCTGCAGCTCATGGGGGTTCACAGTGAAGAAGATAAGCACAGTGCAGCTTGTGGAGGATCTCACACCAGAGCAAACAGTTGTGCCCCAAAGTAATCTGCAGCCTGCAGAGAGCCTGCACTGGATCAGGCTCCAGGCAGGAGCTGCAGCCCATGGAGAAGACCTTTCTCTGAAGCAGGTCAGACCTGTGATCCTGTGGGGGTCTCACAGTGGAGTCCATTTCTGATTGACTACAATGCATGGAAAGGGTCTACACTGGAGCAGTTCATGAAGAACTACAGCCCATGGGAAGGAGTCATGCCAGGGAAGTTCAGGAAGAACTGTCTCCTGAAGAAGACAAGGAGGAAGGAGTGCAAGAGACAGTGTTATGAACTGACTGCAACTCCCATCTTCCACACTCCTGTGCCACTCGTGGGGAGAAGGTAAAGAGTCAGGAGCGAAGCTGAGCTCAGGAAGAAGAGAGGGACTGAGGAAAGATGGTTTTAGTTTTGTTCTTGTTTTTCACTATCCTACTCTGTTATTAATTGGCAATAAATTAAATTAACTTTTCCTAAGTCAAATCTGTTTTGCTTCTGACAGTAACTTGGAAGTGATCTCCCTGTCCTTATCCTGACCCACTAGTTTTTCATCTAGTTTTCTCTCCCTGTCCTACTGAGGAGGGAGAAAGAGAGAGAATGGTTGGGTGGGGTTCTGGCAACCAGAAAAGGTTAATTCACCACCCACTGTGAAAAGTTTTCTATCTATTTCACAGGCAGCTTTTAATAATGACTGTAACCACTGCCAGCATTTCCTTGTTAGAGATTCTCCAGAAAGAACTCTTTTTGTCTTCATGAGGACTCTCAATCAAAGTTGGATCCAGCTGAGACAAAAAGACCCATCAGAAATTATTATCATAAAATGTGAAAGACATAACCAAAGGGGGGAGAAAAAAAACGTAGGGGGGAAATATAAGGTAGAGCCCAGTCGATTATTACCAAGCCTAAAATACTCCCTGGCCCTTTTGGCTTGGTAAGCAGAAGCAAGATGGGACACCCTGTACAGTGTTCAGTGGCATTAGACACCTACCATCAGGCAGCTGAATCAGCTGCATAAAGCCTGTTCAGTGGATTCAGTTTATAGATTTCACCAAACCTGTGCATTCCCACCCTCTGTAGCAGCAGCTCAGATACAAAGGTCACAGTTGGACTCTTGTATAGATAAATATGTGAGGCTGTCATAACTCAGATGAACCTGAACCACAGCTCTGGTGGCCTCACCAACCAACAGAAAAGAGCAAGAAGAGGCAGAAATAAGAAACTGTGAAGGAGAAAGATGTCTTTGCCTCTTTACCTCAGAGAGCTAATTCTCAGTACTAGCTGCTCTGCCCTGAGACTCGTGAGAAGTCGTGGACTCTGCCTCAGCCTAATGACTGTGTTATTAGAGGTATTTCTAGGAGGGAGAAACATCTCTTTGCTCACCTAGGGAGTCACAGGACAAGCAAATAGTGCTTTCCCTCACCCAGCTGGCAACATGCATTTGGTCTAGGTGCACCAATGGTTTTGGACACTGCCTGCCCCTTGGCTCTCAAGGAACACCATTAGGGGCATAGAAAGTTTCAAGCCTCTACATCTGTTTTTAAATGGTCATGACAGCAGCAGGAGTGCTTGTAATAAAAATGTATATTTTTATATATTTTATAACTAATATTTCCTGGCGATGGTATCTTCAAACACCACCATAACTTATTTACAAAATGTAGTCACAGGTTCAATTATTTGGTTGTGGGTTTTACATTCCACATATAAAGACAGTTAAATGATTTAAGCACAGACCTAACCTTTCCAATACAGCATTTCAAATTGCAGATACAGGTGCTGTGATCTGTGGTTTTCCCACAAATGGGATCCTGTGGCAGATTCGCTAAGGACTCACAGCTTGCTCCTCTGTCTGGTATATTCCCAGATGCTGTGGCTATAATTTGAGCAGTCCTTGGTCTGGAAAGGGCTAGGGGGCCTCTCTCTTGTCATGCCCAGTCACTGGGCTGTAGCCTCTTCTGGGATTCAGTTCCCTTGGAGCTTTTCCCCTTTCTGCCTTGGTCCAGGTGCAAGGCCTGGGTGAAGTTGTTGGTCTGCTAGAGCAGGTTCCTCAGCTGCTACTCGGGCAGCATTTGGCTCTTATTGCTGTCTGGGTGAGGACAAGGCAAGTTGCCTGACTTCTTGGCTGGTTTAAATACTGTCCCAAGACAATTAATGCCCTTTGGTAGCACAGAACCCTGATAACTGGACCTATGGGATGGGGCATATCCAAACATGGCCTAGGGCACACACAGTTCCCAGCTGTGTTCCAAAGTTAATTACCTGTGAGACATGTTTATCTGGACCCCAGGAAGTGTCCAGGTTTGCACACTCACAGGTGCTCACAATGTTAATCACACGTGCTATGCATTTGCCTTGGCCATCTGGGCGCCCCAGGAACTGTCCAGGAAAGCACATCTGCAGGTGCTTAGCCCATTGTCTGAGCTAGGGCATGTTTGGGGGTTTGACCCTTCAGGACAGTGCTACAGGCTTCAAAGCTTGAGTGACCCTTTGGCAGCACCAAAAAATGCTTAAAACTAGGTCTTTTATCCAAAACCTATCTTTACCTTTCAGATACAGGAACCATTTAACTGGCTTTATCTCCAATGACATTACAAGGCCATTGCAAGAATGTTTTCAGTCTGTGTACAGCTTAAACTTTTTCTCACCATCATCTAAGAAGGTTTAAGAAGAAGAACCAATTGAGAACACAGCTCCTATTCCTTGCTTAGGGAGCTCCACCATCTTGAAAACAGGAAGCATATAACAAAATACCTCCTGGTATTCACCTAACCTACATGCAGGGATCTACAATGTAAATGCATGTATACAATGCCAACAAAGATACTGCAAGCACTTCACTCTTTTACCTAGATATTTTGGCTCTGTGAGTACCTTCTGTGTTCTGCTGGTTTCTGATTTTGAGGACCTGCACTGTTTTCAAAGATTTTGGTTTTATTGTAACTCTCAGCTCTTTTTTGTCATGAGAACAAGGAATTAAGTTGTCAAAAAAATAAGAGCTATTTCTTTTTTATTTATATGCTTGAAAAAAAATACAGAATTGATCATTGTTTTGCATTGGCCATCATGTATTCACTTATATTGCTGAGTCTAATGCTATCCTGCTTTCCAATAATTCAATTAAAAGAAAAAAAGATATGTCACATAACATGGCCCTACAACTAGCTGCCAAAGCTAACTAGCAAAGAAGTTGTCAGACTCACTGAGAGCTTCGAACCCCAGCTTTGCACTCTAACATAATGAAGAATCCATTTGTTCTGAGCTTGCAAGCTGGTATTTTCCCTGCCTAACTGGAGGATTGCAGGTTGATAGAAGACAAAAAGAAAAAGGAGGAGAAGAGAAAGAGCTAGATGAGAAAATGTTCATTAGCAGAGATGTTGGAGACATCACTGGGTACTCAGAGAAGTTCAGTGTGTGATAAGATTAAGCCAAATGTACTCACTGCCCCTGCCCCACAGCAGCACAAATTCAACTGCTGATACTGATCTCAGCATTTTCATACCAGTTCATGCTTTACTTCTAGAGTTAGGAAGGTTTCTCTAGGGTAAAAACTCTCAAAGTTTCTTTGACTCAAGAAAAAGGTTCATTGTCCTGCAAGGGTTAAAAGTTAATGAGAGACTAAAGAGGGAAGCAAAGAGCTGAGTTCAGTTCCTTGTTTGTTTTCTGCCTCCCCACTCTGAAGTTATAGAAAAGCACACAGTGTCCACTTTCTCCCACAGGCAGAGTTAATTACTAATATGAATTGTTTTTACTGCTTCCTCCTGGAATATCACAGAACCACTGACCCACTACCACTGCCTCCACCACCTCCTCCCCAAGCAGTAAAAAGGAAGCAACAAAAAAAAAAACAACAGCAAAGATGACAAACAGGGCCTTGCATCTCTGCATCCGCTTCTCCTACCTGCAGTGTCAGGACGTTTGGGGCTGGAGATCAGACTGATTGACAGAAAGGATACAGAAGTTGTGTGAAAGTGGAAGACAAAACAAACCCTTTCAAATGGAGCAAGATTCAGGTCTATGGATATATTTACGAACTGTAAAACATCTCTACCTTTTTGCCATCAGCCACTTGGGGTCTCCTCCTATTCACTGCTTCGCCTTATGATCCTTTACAGTTCTAGCTGTCTCTGCCACTACCTCACCCTAAAGCCATAACTTTCCACATATCCTGAACATCATGCAGTTAAGATGATTAACGAAGATGGTTGCTCATGTCACTTATTCACAGCTCTTTACGTGATATGGGCTATGGCCCATTACTCTTGCTGTTGTTGCTTCTACTCTTATGAGGAAATTCAGTTGACACCTTAATCTTAGAATGTCCTGTATTGCCAGGAGTGGCAAAATATCCGTGAACTATCCATTCTCCAGACCAGGACCCTTCTCCAAACCCCTGAGCAGCCTCTTGGTGGCTAGGCTCAGTTCAGCTCAGAGTGGTCCCAGCTCTGCACCCCTTCCCTTCACCTACATGCACATATTTTCGCAGCCCTGCAAGCCCCTCCAGCCAGTGTACACCCATGACACCTTTCTGCCTGGCAAGGGTGGCCCTACCAATGAAGGACAGGCAGTCAACAGCAGCAGTACATAGCAACAGCTAACACTCCCTGTGGGAGTTGTTGACACTCTCTATGGACTCCTTCCCACTCGCTTGGCTCATAAATTCCCCCTTGCTGTCACCACCATGCAGTGAGGCACTGAGCAGGTCCTCCACAATGCAGATGCTCATTCCAGCCATCCTCTGCCTGCTGGGCTCCTGCTGCCTACGCAGCACAGAGGCACGCAAGTATGAGTCCATCCTCACGGTGCCCAATGGAGGACCCTGGGGCTCATGGGGCCACCAACAATTTTGCCTCAGCGGCTACGTTAAGGGATTTGCACTGAAGGTAAGTTTTCACTCCTCCTATGGCATTGGATGAAACACTGCTGTGAAAGGATCTTACTTTGTTCTGGCCTCAGAAGGGCTGGTGGTAACACCTGGTCCCACCACAGAACTTAACATTGTATCTCCACCGCTCATGCAACCTTATCAGCAAGAAATCTGTGGCATGGATTAGCTTTCCTAGATCCCAGTAAATGATTTCTTATTGGAAGAGTCCCTGGGGCTGGAAAACACCTGGGGGCGGTACAGCAGAATGTGCACCCAAGGGGCTGGAACAACTCCATCTGCCAGCACTTCAGCTGTGGGTGTCACAGCACGTGGCAAGAGGGTGGACAAGACCCAGGACAGCAGCCATTAAGTATTCCTGTGTCCAGAGCCTCTGCTTTGCAGTGTGGAGAAAAAACAGAGGGCTCCCTGAGAAATGCTGTGGAACTGCATTACAGCTCACCTCAGCAGCGCTACCTATGCCTGGCTTTGTCCCCGAAGTCTCTCATCACAAGGGCTCCCTCACCTCTTCCTCTGAATGAGGGAGGATGCTGACATTTCTAATTTTCTTCTCTTCCAAGGTGGAGGCCAAACAGGGATTTTGGCTGTTTCGTGATGACACAGCTCTGAATGGTATCCGCCTGATCTGCAGTGATGGCACAGTCATCGAGTCCTCTGTGGGAAGGTGAGTAGTCTTTGCTTTCTCCTTCAGGGGAGCAAGAAGGAAAACTAGCACAGTGGCTTTCCCATAGGCTCCCAAACCCCTCTGAAGGCAGCTCCTCACTTTGCTTGAGGACGTAGGTGAGGTCCCCTGCGGACAAAGTATGAAGGTCTTAGGGTAGAGATCTGGTCTCAGGGAAGGGACTAGTACTTCAAAAGATGAAGCAGAGTTCCAAATGCATGTCTTACACCTGTACTTTGTCCTTTTCCTCAAATGCTTGCTTTGAAAATTACATTAACATGGACAAAGCAAGCAGATGAAACTCAAAGCAACAGGGCAGCCCAGGGTTGATGGTAGCCAGGCATCTACAGGGTGATGGGGAAGCAGAATGAGACAGGTGTTTGTAGAAACCACCATCCCTGTTTAGGTTCCTTACCTCAGGACTACCAGGATCCCAGGTGAGTTTTGTGTTGACTGCAGTACAGCAGAGGCTGAACATGCCTCAGCAAGTTGTTTTTCTTCTCTGGCAGTTGGGGAAACTGGACCAAAGCTCAGTTCTGCTCCAGCAGCAAGCTGGTTTCCTTCTCACTGCATGTGGAAAAGAGGAAGCACCTGCTTGATAACACAATGGCCAACAACATAAGGTTTGCCTGCTCAGATGGGACAAATCTGGAGGGGTTGGGAATTTCAGGAGGTCACTTTGGCCCATGGAGCAGCAGCTGCACCTCTGGGGCCATCTGTGGGCTCCAGACAAAGGTGCAAGGACCTCAAGGAATAGGGGATGACACAAGTCTGAATGACGTGAGAATCTTCTGTTGCAAATAAGCTCAACACCCCACCCCAAGCCAGCATCTGCAAAGTGGTCTGACATTAAATCTTAAATCTATCCTTACACAAGGAGCAGTGTGTGTTTTTCTCTATCACATCTTGTCAAACGTAGCCAGAGCAGCACCCAGGGGGTTTCCTCCTGCCCTCACCCATCTGCTGCAAGGTTGCTGCAGCTTCTTGCTCCTAGGTCCAGCCTGGGACCAACACACATGGCCTGTCACTGATGGACACCAAGCACAGCACTGTCAGGCTGTGCCTGCACCTGTACAGAGCCACACACACACCACTCACACATGCAACCAGCATGGGTGGCAGCTGCTGGTTCTCTCTGGTAGTTCAAGACTGATGTTCCCTAGTGAAAGATACCTTCACACATTGAACACAGGTCTCTCCAGAAGCTAGCAATACCTCATATGTGAGAACTCTGACCATTATAAGAAGTATGGGACAGGAAATAGCCACAACCTCACATCTCAAAGGGAGCGGGAGCAAGTTGGTTGGAGAGTCTTGTGATGCACATGCACAGGAAGGACTCAAGGAAGAAAGGGACAAACAGCAATGGTGAGGAGAGTTCAAGAGTGAACTGCAAACATTTCAACATTTTTTTCCCTTAGCACCAAGAGTACAAAGAAGAGGTAGTGTAACAGTGTGAGAGCTGAAATCCCCCTCCCACACTGACAATAACCAGGCTAGCTCAGTCTGGAAGCAAATGAAGCTGTATTTTACAGGCAAAACTACAAGCTATGATGAAATGCAATGAATATGTACAAATATACACTACTCACAACATTTACAAACATGTACAATCAACAGAAAAACACAACCAAGCTCCCTTGGGCCCCCCTTCTCTCGAGGGGCTGTGATTCTTCCCCAAGGGGCTTTTCTCCAAGGGGCCTCCCAGATGGACTCCCCCTGGCAGAAGGCAGAGAGTCAAGAAGCAGAGAGGCTGTTAGGCTTAGCTTGTCAAGGTCAGTATGCAGGTGTGTTATCTTCAGCCAGAAGAGAAGCAGCAGGCAGACAAAGAGAAGATGGACTGCTGACTGCCCAACTGTCCCACTGTCCTGTATCTTGTTTTGAGTGGTGATTCTTAAACATGTTTATCTCTGCAATGGAAGTGTTTAGAACAATCATTATTTTGCTTTCTTACACCCAATAGTGTTTTATTTACATTCTTTCACTTTCTCTGCTCGAACTTTGTGAAGGAAAAATTAAAAGACAGTCTTAAAACCATCACAGGTAGAAATCTGAGAAAGACATAGGAGGGAAGGAGGATTTCTTTAACCATCTGAAGTTCATAGATATTTCCCACACTCATACATTTGGGATTTGACTGCAATGGTATTATCCCTGCTAAGCAATTCTTGCTCCAGAAGATTGCAAGTGGTCCTCAATAACACCTGTGAGCTAAGAGTTTCTGTCACACACTGAAATCTAAACACACAAACACAGCTAATTCAGTGTTAGCTTTGTTTAACCCCTGCTGGGAGTCCAGACATTCCAGAGGTTTCTGAAGCAGTAATTGTGCCATCATTTGCCCTTAGGCATCCAAATTAACTTCTCACCACTTGGCATGCAGTCAGGAGATGACTCACAACAGGTATGCCTTAAAGCATTTTTAACCTTTTACACCAACTCTTTGAAAATAAATTTTTTTAATTCCAATTCTTATTGCCCATATGGTTGGCTACCACATACTTACCTTACTCCACATCTGTACTGGTAAGGCCCACAAAGCCATCTATTATTTCAGGAAAGCAGCAGATCTAAAACCAAAAGAGAATCAAAGAGTATATGAGCTGGCAGAAAGGTCAAACATCCACATGGGTAGGTATCCAAATGTAAGAGATAAAGGCACTCTCAAAGGCAGCTCTTTTTTTTTTTTTCTTTTTGGTATGGGAATCTCTGTTTGCAATTAGACATAGCAGGAAAATTCATAAGTCAGCTTTTCTGCTGGAAAAAAGGTTCTCACAGTCCTGGGGGACTGCGAAATACACTGATACAAAAAGATAGGATTCTTGTAAGGAATGACTCATGAGGTTCTTTTTTTTCTATTACCTTTGTATTATTATATCACTTTCATATTACTCATTCAGTTAAGAGAGTTGCTGTACACATCACTTTACATAGCATTAAAGCTGAAAGAGTTTTTTCTGTGTAAACAGAACTGAAACAGAACTAGTCTTACAAGGAGTTCCACAGTCTTTGTGCTCAGCTCCTAAACCTCCTCATTATTACAAAGACACTCGATTGAGCTAAATCCAAATGCAATGGCAGATCCCTTTGAATAATAAATATCCTAGTTTCTGGGCTGAGATGATATGAGTGAAAGGCTAGAAGAGAAATCCATTACTCCTTCAAAGTCACTGCTTAATGCCAGATTTTGTACTCTCTGTGCTACTACTCTACACCTGTGAACCCTGCGGCTTGCCACAGTCCACCACAAAGTGACAAGGCTCGTGTCAGGCGCTCATTTTCTGTCCTTTCACAGCAGTGTGTGGCCTCTCTTATCTCAGCAAAGTCTGAGTGAAATACCGAATGGAAACCCAAAGCTCCTCAATAATGATCCTTCTTCTTGTGCAGGTATTTGCCTTGATGCATAGCAAGGGCTGGTTGAGATGTTTAATCCAAAACTCTTCACCTCAGGTTTTCTTTATCTTTAGGCACCTTGGATGTAAAATAACTAGCAGTGTCTACTCTTCCTCCATGTGCATCTCCCCCACTGACTAGGTAGAACATGCAGGGTGTTCAAAATTTTATGTGAAGATATTCACAGCAACACTTCTTCAAAATATGTAGGTTAGGTTCACCAACAACTCTTAATGAGTTAATACCAGTTTTCACATAGGTATGGTTTTGAGCATCTGGAGTATGAGAACTAGCTCTAAAGTAACAGCTAGGGCTCACCTTGTAAACAGTTTGTTGTATCTGTAGAGGGATGGTGGCCTTGTTCTACACAAGCAACCAGCTTTCCTCCTCAGAAAGTCCTAGTTGTTTGCCCAATACAAACTGATTCAGACAGAGGCACACCAATGGGCTTACCTGACAGTAAAGAAGTGCAACAGCGAATGTCCTCAGGCTGAAGTCTTTGTTAAGGTAATTCAGTGATGCCATTTATATGTCAGTAAGTGAAGTACAAGCCAGGAGGGTCTCTGCACAGCTTGGACGTGCACCCAGCTGAAACATTTCCGGGCATGTTGTCCATGGACAAACAGCTGTGAGCCAGCTCTGCCATCGTAGGTAAGAGGGCATTCAGCCAGCAGCCTTAGCCATCACCTCCCAGTAGTGTTATGTGGTAGTTTGAAGCTGTACTTTTAAAATTTTCCACAGATCTTGAACAGAAAGTGGTAAAATGTAAATAAATCACCATTGGGTGTAAAAAGGAAAATAATGATAAGTGCTAAACAATTCATTGGAGAGATAATGGACTTAAACTAGTAATGAAAACAATCTCTCTCTTTTTTGCTGCCTTCACCTCTGGCTGATTCTTCTCCTGGCTTTTACTGACCTTGACTGCACTTCTTTGTTGTGATTGGTATTAACAACAACTTCTCTGCCCTTTCTCTTGTCCCTTTTGTGTAGGGGACAAGAGGGAGTAGGGATAGGAGCAGGGGGGGGAGAAGCTGTTGCAGCTCCCCTGGTTTTTGGCCATGGGAGTTCTTGTGCTGTTTATAAATTGTAAATAACTGTAAATATTGTAAATACTGTGTATTTTTTACATATTCATTGCATTTCACTGTAGATTGTAGTTTTGCTTGTGAATACAGCTTCATTTGCTTCCAACTGGGCTGGTCTGGCAATTTAATGTTGGGGGGAATTTCCAGTCCAGCAGATGTTACCAGTCCAGCACCATGCTCATCGCAGCTATCCAGTACTCGATAAAGAGCAGAGGCAGCCCTATGCTGGGATTTGTTCAGAGCAGGACTGCAAAGAGATGCACCTACTTTTGTCTTCAGCCCACTCTCATCAGAGTACAGCTGCTTTCACACTGTCCTCACACTTTACTTCACTCCAGATGTGTGTGCAGTCATTTCTACCTGCTCTTTCTGTGCTAGATGCTTTTTCTCAAACCTCTCTCCTCATTCCCCAAATGCAGGGCACTGTGGAGAAAAGGAGTGCAGCTGTGACAGCCACTTATAGCAGCATTTATGTTTTATTACTTGCATCTGATAGCCCATGCACTATCTGAGGAGCTCTGTCTCATATTCTAGTGACAAATCTGATACATAAAAACTGCAGTAATGGACCAGGACCCCTGTATCACTTGACAATGCGCAAAGAAAGATCTGCAGGATAGTCCATGCTCTAATCTTTGTTGCAATTTGAGCATGCACATTTGCAGGCGTGCTTTTTATGTTCTAAGTGATGTGACAGTGCACTTTTTTGGAAGTCACAGATTTGTCTCCCAGCTGTCACAACACCTGGGACACCCTTCCTTGAGTGAGAGAATACATATGAGTAGTAAAACAGAGCAGGATGGAAAATGCCTTGGAAATTTTCCTTGTGTTTCTCCCAAGAGTACTAAAGGAAGACAGAGAACATTTTGATCTTCCTTATTTTCCTCCCAAGCTTTGGTTCCCCCAGTGCATCAGCAACCTTTGGGCATTGCTGCTACATGATAGATGTAGTACCAGCCGTTTTGCAGACTATGAAATCAGTGGATTTAAATCTGCCTACAAATCATATAAGTTGAAATAATTACTATTGAAGCTGGGAAATAGCTGTCTTCAAAGCTGTGCAAAATACTCATGCCAGCATGAATCCACCTCTAGGCACCAGGCATTTCAAACAAACTACCTCCACGACAGCAGTCAGTCTCAAAACTGCCCTGGAAGTTGTTTCTTCCCTAAAAGCAGCAAGTGTTAGATTCCACTCTAAACTGGAAAATAAACTGCACCAGGAGGCATTGCAGCCTAGAAGTTCTCTTGAGCTTACCAGCATTCTCATCCTCCGAGCCTACCACATTCCCTTCAGAAAAAAATATAACATATTTCCAGCATTGCAAAGTTTGGACTTGGGTCCACACTGAAGTTCCTGATGTTTGGAGCTCTTCCAAGTCAGCTTATTTCCTCTGACAACATTTTTAATGAAGTACTAACTTGCATTTTCCTTGAAGTAGAAATACTGTATCTGATGTTATCTTCTATTTTTATTATTTTATTTTAATAAGAGATTTTGTTTTGCTTCCACAACCGTGTCTTTGACCTGTAATAAAATATATGCTGAAGTAATGGCTAATTCTGAACAAGCAAATAATTGTTGCAGTAAATCCAAGGAAGGGTACAAACAGCTACATCCCTCTGGCCCTTCTGTGCCCATTTTCAGAAATGAACATGTACTTTGAGCAAGAGAACAACATTTCTTGAGTTTCTGTAGGGTCATAGCAAAGTGCTGTCTATATACATGTAATTAGAAGGGAAATGAATTAATTGCTAAAGCACATGTTGCCAGTGGGTAAAGCAGATATAAGGCATATTTACGTGGGTTGAACAGTTTGTTAAATGAGATTACAATAGACACTTTGCCCCTTGCCAAGTGTCACTTCAAGACAGACTGAAGTAATTCATCAGGAAAGTCTATTACTTAAAAAAAGTCTGTAATTTCTACTCATGCAAACCAGTGTTCTTCCTCATTTCTTTTGGGGCTGTTTTTTTCCCTTCTTTCTATCCCTTAACCTTTCATATTTTCCCTTTGTTTTTTAAGCAAAAATGGATCTCAGCCTTAGCTGTGACTTCAGATACAAGCTTTCTCATACTCACTGTATTGGGGATTTCCTTCTTCTGCATGATGTCTGTGCACCTGCTTCTGTTGGGGGAGGATGTGGTTTCCTCTTCCCATTTCAGGGGAGAAGGATATCTTTCAAAAGGTTCCCAGTACCAAGGCTGCAACACGATACTGTTGGGGAGATTCTTAACAGAAGGAAAAAATATCACCTCTCATTCTCCTTCCCTCTGGAATGATTTTGAAATATATATTTTTTTTGAAAGTCCAGAAAGCAGACAGCACCATTTGCTGTTCTCACAGTGCTTCTAAGCTTCAAATCTGTGGAAGTAGTATCTGGTTTTACAAGAGAAAGACATCAGGAAAGTGCTACAATTTCATTGTCTTGCTAAAATCTGTGTCTTGATTGCAGTTGTAGAACATATTCCATTATGCAGCTATTTTTTTTCTCAGTTCATCACAAAGGCCTGTCAAAAATACACTACTAAGAACCCAATTCCCCTTCTTCTCTAAATATTACTTGTCTGCTCATACAGATTTGTCTAAATGCACCTCTGTCACCCATAATAAGGTAATAGGCCAAAAAATTGCTTAGTGTCATTGTGTATCTTCCATTTAGGTACAGAAGATGTTTTAAACCTAAATTGATGCCTTTATTACACCTCTTTCTTCTGCTCCTTGTAGCACTTTCAGATATCATCTCTCAATAACTGAAAGAAGAACTTCAAACTATTCTGGTGTTAGGGTTATTTTCTTCAGCTGAAAAATCCCCTTGCAAAATTCACATTCAATATCTCCATGTAATTTATCATTTGTATTTGCTGTATTGATTGAGCAGCCCATAGAAGTTCCACACAAGGCAGTCTGCTAGGAGTTGGTGTCCAGGCTGGCTTGCCTGAAACCCAAATGATGAAGCTGCCCTGCTGGCATGACATTTTCCTTAATATCTCGTGGGCTGAAACTAAGTGAAGAAAAGAATAACATCATGGCCTGACAGGAATGAAAAACAGGACAAATCACCAGTATCTGTGTTACTGATGCAACTCATTGCCCTCAGCAAGACAGGCAAGGTACCCTGTGCTGCTCTGTTAGGGCCAACCAGGGTCCTCTCACAGCTGCTCAGTGCTGGCATGCCTCTCTTATGCTCTTAGAATCATAGAATTGTTTCAGTTGGAAAAGACCTCTGAGATCATGGAGTTCACCCATCAACCTAAGACCACCATGGCCATTAAACCATGTCTCAAAGTGCCATGTCTATAAGTTGAACACCTTCAGGGACAGTCACTCTACCACCTTCCTGGGCAACATATTACTGTCCCTGACCACTCTTTAGTGAAGAAATTTTTCCTAATACCCAATCTAAACCTCCCCTGGCACAATTTCAGGCCACTTTCACTTGTCCTATCAACCTGATACTAGAGAGAAGAGACCAACCCCCACCTCACTACAACCTCCTTTCAGGAAGTTGTAAAGAGCAGTGAGGTCTTCCCTCAGCCTCCTCTTCTCCAGACTAAACAACTCCAGTTGCCTCAACCATTCCTCATAAGACTTGTTCTTTAGACCCTTCACTAGATTTTTTTTACCCTTCTCTGGACACATTCCAGCAACTCAAAGTCTTTCTTGTAGTAAGAGGCTCAAAACTGAACACAGCATTCAAGGTGGGGCCTCACCAGTGCCAAGTACAGGAGCCCAATCACTTTTCTATTCCTGCTGGCCACACTATTCCTGATACAGGCCAGGATGCTGTTGGCTCATGTTCAGATGGCTGTCAACCAACATCCTCAGATCCTTTTCTAGTGGGCAGCTTTCCAGCCACTCTGCCTGAAGTCAGTAGCATTACATGGGGTTGGTGTGATCCAAGTGCAGGACCTGGCACTTAGCTTTTTTAAACCTCCTACAACTGACCTTGGGCCATAAATCTTCCTCCAGCACTTCTCTGCTGATATGCATTTGAATATGATATCCCTGGAGACATTTCCTTTTCCTTATCTAATGCAACTTCCTAGCAAAATGCAAGGGTCCTGATGTCAATGTGCTTACCATCTCTACTCCCTTATACTGTACTTGCCAGGCTGAAGCATTTTTGTGTACATGGACTTTGAATTACTTAAGTCAGTTTTACACACACTGTAAAAGATCCAGATGCAGACTGATTTCACAGTCTAGTAAACACAAAACACCAAGTCAGCTCACTGAGGACAGCTCTTATGGCTGAACTCAGTTTTAAAGAAAAAAACAACACACCTGTTCACTATTCACTTGCCCCACACTGTGCTTGTCCTGCTTAAACCTGTTAGGACCAGCTATAGCAAACCTTTCTTGTAATGGGGACTAAGAACCATTAGTGCACTCTTTGTATGCTGGCAAAAAAGATATAAGCACTTGGAATTGCCCCAAGTTATCAAGGATTTTGCAGCTGAGCAGGGAGGGTTTGACCTGGTACCCATAAAAACTCAGTTCTCCCCCACCTCTTTCATCAGCTTGTGTTTCTCTCTCTTTGAATTGCAAGCAGTTTGGGCCAGGCAAAATCTTACTAGGTGTACAGAGTGTCTAGTGTAGGAGGTTACCTAGAGCCTAAACCAATCAAACAGCTATGGGGTTTCTGCTTTTGCCTCCCTTCCCAATGCTTTTCGTGCTAACTCTAGTAGGTCTAAGAAACGTTATGTCTTAGGAGAGTTTACCTTTGACTAAGGCATCTGCACATATTTAAACTCCTGGATAATTTTCTAAGCACTATCCTGAATGTTGAATGTTAGCTTGAATCAATTTTCAACAAGTGTGTTGGAAACTGCTAAATCATACAAGATTTATAATGGGAGTGAGCCAAAGACCATAAAATATCTGCAGAGCATTACAGCATTATGGAGTCGTATGCCTCCAGCATTGTTTTCATACAAAGTGAGGAATAAATTTAGAGTGAGCCACAACATCTACAAGAAGCTGACTCATTTACACAGGAGGAATAAATTATGTTAAAGATCAAAATGCGCTAATGCTTCTTAATATAAAAAACATATTTGATAGATTAGCACGAGTCCTTGTTAGGTGATGCTGTCCTGAAGAACCCAGAAAAAGCAAGTTAAGAGCTAGTACTGTCTATGGACAGGCCCAGAAATCTTTATTGCTAGGCCACAGCAACACACACTGGCTTGGGTAAAAGGCTAGGAGAAAACAGGCTTCTCCAAGCTCCTTGGGTTGAATATATGTCAGTGAGTTATTTCTGCAATCTTTACTTAAACTGTTGAAGGAAACTCCTCTTCATATAGTTTCACAAAGACTAGTTGTCTTTTGGAAAAACACCTTAAAAGAAGGCAGAGCATATCCTGTGCCAGGGAAAGGCAGCCTCTCTTCACCCTAACCACACTGTTGAATTCACTAATTAGCAGAGAAAAGGCATTTCAGATACACTGTGATCTGTAGGTGCAGAATAATTAGGATAACACTTTACTTGCTCAATGGTAATACATGCCACATTTGAAACCAAACAACTACCCCCAAACACATTGCCTTCTGCTTGTATTAAGGCAGCAAGCAGAATTAATGAAATCACAATTGTCTCTGCAAAGGCGAAAGCCACCTCAGTTAGGCAGACAGATTCCCCAAACCACACCCTGAAAATGAGCGAGGACTCTGGAGAAGAGTATTTCACCTACAAATTAGAAGAGTTGACTCAGACCTGTCCAAAATGCTTTTGTCTCTCTAATCTTTATAATGATCAGGGGCAAAACTAAGAGGAAAAACATTCACTCTTGGACTCTTCTCTATATTGCTTTTCCAATTTTTCCTCTTCCTTCTTATTTTTAAACTCCATTTTTGTACTTAATCTCTGAGAAAGCTCAGCAAACTCACTCAGCATATTTTCAGGGCCATCAGTGCTCCTTCATTCCAACTTTCCCCGCACTCCTAGAGCAACTTCCCCTTCTCTGCCATGCCTCGCTTTTGGGATCAGCAGTTAGCAGAACTTCCCATCACAGAAGAAATATCACCACCAAAACTATTAATCACAGCTGCACCACAGGTGGGAGCAGACATTAGGCTGTAACTAGAGGCAGACAGAAAAACAAGGTTATTTTATTAGCAAGCTTCAGTTCTAAAGGCTGAACATCACTCAGATGGATAATTGCAATTCCTTCTGGCTTCCAAACAACACAGAGTAAACCAGCAGCATTTTCAAGAGGCTGTGTCCAGCAGCACTGTGCAAAGCATGTGATGGTGGAATACATGTCTGCAAGTGGTCTTTTGCTTTACGTGGTCCTGGCTGCACCACAACATGCATCACCTAGTTCTGCCTTAAACCCCACAGTATTATTGCTGCTCTTGTTCGGCATGTGCAGTAGTTTCTCTAGAATTTTCCACCCATCTTCTCCTCAGCTCAGGAGTCAGTAGGTCCTGGAGCTGTGGACAATGGAGGATTCTGTCACTAGAAACCCAAGGTGCATTTTGCCCTCAGCCAACTCCCAGGATGCTCTATGGCCACTAAGAGTCATTCGATTATGCCCATGCCTTTGATACCATATTCTTAGAACATTCAGGAAAGCCAGTCAGCTACAAAGTCTTCTTCCAATACCTCTGATGTTTGCAGGATTGGCCAGTAGCAGGGCTTGGGATGTATCCAGACACACAGACACACGCAGAAGACACTTGACACAGCCTGCCACACAGAGTAACCCACACAGCATGGCCTTTGCCATCATCCCCACAAACACCAACATTTCCCATATACAGACACCAATTGCTCAGTCCTATCCCTTCTCTCCACCTGGTCAAGACTGAAGCTCAATAGTAAGAACACTCATGCCTTTGCTCTCCAGGTTCACAAGCATACCCACATTCACAGATCCCTCAGATGTCAGCACAGCCCCTAGGTCCACTAAACATCCGTGAATGAAATCTACTTCCCCTTCCTCCATACATAGGTCTGCTCCTACCCACGAGTTCACCCATCTTGATGCTCTTTAGCAAAACAGATGCACACACTCACACACTTATCTCACAGGCACTCCAGACTCACCAACCCCTCAAACATCAGCACAGGCTCTCAGTCCACCTAACATCCATGGCCATGCCCAAGAACATTACCCAGCCACCAATTCAAATCTCAAGTCTTTTTGGGAGGCAGGTCTCCTCCAGCCAGTCCAGTTCAAGGTTTGCTGGCAAACACATGCATGTACCCACACAGAATTCAATTCACTGCAGAGATTACATCAGTTTCACCACAGAAGGATTTCCTAGTTACCAACATTTAGAGTCTCTCATATACAAGCTGTTCTCTCCAGCTCCTGATAGCTAGACCCCAGATCCTGGGACCCACAGCCTCTTTTTCAGCTACTAGTACTGAGACCTCATAATTCTAACAGCATAGTGAGACTACAAAGAAAGAATGGTTCAGGAAAGGATTTAAGAAGATTGGATAAATGTGGTGGTCAGACACAGGGCTCAGTTCAGCCCTATCCAGCCAAGATTTTTATCCCTCCTCTGCACTGCCTCATGCTTATTCTTTACCCATCTGCTCGGATCAGTCTCCTTCTCCCAAACTTACTGTAATAGCTTCTACATAATCCCACAAACCCCTTCTCACATACCATAAGACTGACATAGGCCCACAAGCCTCCTCAAATATGCAACAACATTCATAATAATCATGTTTTCCCTCTTTGTCACTGACAATGCTAAGGGTGGTGTCTTCAAGGCTGTGCCCAAGTAGTTCCAAGTATTCCAAGTATTCATGTTGAACAAAACAAGTACCCATAAACACAGCTGTGGCATAAGAGGAAAAGTTATCTTTTTGCACCTCAGTTTCTCATCTCTAAACAATAGGCTAATGGTCCTTTCTTTCCAATGGATGATTTCTTTGAGATAGAAACTGTTCTTGTTCTGCATATTAACAGCATTTCTTATCTGACCCTGTTGGAGACTCAAATAGTAACAAGAGGAGTCATTTTTTTTCTTCTTCAAAATCACTTGTGTTTCATCAAAGAAAGAAATATTAGAAAATAGTCATCATGCTAACAGAAAACAGAATTAGTTGTCCACAGTCTATGTAATTAGCAATGAGCAAACTGAAATGGAAACATTACTGCATATTGTTTCAAAGTCCTAAGCAGTTCTATCAGAACAAAGCTGTTGCAAAAATAAAATAACAAATCCCAAGGATATATAAACACTTCTGCTGTAATTGCAATTGCAACAGCAGTCAGGATTCATATAAAACCCACATAATCTTCTCAGACTTAGGGAACTATCTGGCTACTTCCTGTTGGAAGGACAGATGTCACATCTTGGGATATTCATCAGGAGCCAGGGGCTCTCCTTAGTCCCTTGAACAATGGTTAAAAAGAGGAGAGACTTTTTTTTGCAAAAGCAGAAAATCATAACTCCATAATGAAACTCTTGCCCTCTACAGCTGTGTGTTATTTTTTAAAGAAACTCTATTTGGTGATGTATTTTCATGTAGTATTAAACTGCTACAATTGGTATATTAAAAATGCCTTCTGGAAAAGCTTATTTTTATTTGGGTTCTTGTAGTGCATCCAGAAATATGAGCCACAAGGAACACTAGATCCTCCAAAGATAGATATCATATCTGAAACTGTATGCCCCCTGTTAGAATAAGTCCAGAGCTCCACACCAGCAGCTCTTCTTCTGGGTTGTGCTCAGCATAAGTACAGAGCTTGGAGCTACTCTCGCCTAGGATTCCTGCCAGTATCTGACAACTTGACTGAAAATGCTGCACTACCCACAACAGTGTGAAGCAAGAGGGTTCAGAGGCTTGTGCTAGGGAAAGCAGCAAAAGTCCACCTGAATTAACTAAATAAAATGATTGCCAAAAGTCAGCAGGAATTAAAGACAGGAGAGGTTAATCAGTCAGACAAAGAGGCTACTGATGTAACCTAGCAGCCTTTGTGCAAGAAGCACGTAAGAACTGCAGCTCAACTGTGAACACAACTGTGGCCTAATCAGGGGGTAAAAAAAGCCACAAAAAGTATGCTGCTCTTCCCATGTTCTTCTCATGAAGGGTAGGGGAGAAAGAAGAAGAGGGATGTGACTACTACTGCAATCTACATCCTTCACTCTACCACCTGCTGTATGTAATCATCTTGTGAAAGGTAGCAGAGCTACACTCTTGTAGCATCCCATGAGGCTACACACAGTGCCTCATCCCATCTTGAGCAAAATGGTCTTCTAAGGCCCTTCATCTTGACCGGGCATTTGAACACAAATTCAAAATCATTTCCTTTTGGCCAAAACGATCTCCTCGTGTTCTCCACATTTTCAGGGTTGTGCTAAGGCTTTACAAATCACATATCCTGAACCTAATAACCAAGTGACATTTAGTAGCATTGTAGGAATTGTCTGGATCCCAGTGCTATATGAGACCAAGGCAATGGATTGAACAGTGGCATGAACCAACATTTTCAGGGTTTCACTATCCCAACAGATTTCTTATGGAAGTATCACACACAGCTTACAGAATCATTAAAATTCCACACATATCTATTGCTTCCTCTGTAGGCCATTCAAAGAAAAGAGATCTCAAGAAATCTTCCTAATCTTTTTTCCCCCTTTATTTCCAGTTCTAAGGTATAGGTTAGAAGAGTGTACGTCCCTGGGTTCACTTTAGTCTGCTTTTTGAAACGTTTTTCTTCTGCAGGTCCTCTGGAAAGTTGCATTTGGCTCCTGAAATCCAAGCACTAGTTTATGTGAAAACTTACCCCCAGTTAAGATCCTGTGCCTTTGGAAAGAGGAGCCTTCAGTTCTCCCAGTAGTTCCAATCTCTCATTAGGGCACTAAACTATATTAACAAACATTAAACATTCAATACACATTAAACATTCAATACACATTAAACATTCAAAATGTGAAACACATTAAACTTTCCCATGTTTAATAAGACACAATTTGGCTAATCTCTTATAAGAAGAAAATTCAATACTATTGTGATGGCTGCTGCAAGTCTCACAGTAGAAAAGTTATGTTCTATAGGATATAGCTCCTACATAGGAGAAAAAAATAATGACAATAATTTTCTGCATAGAAATATAAGCCACAATGCAGCCTTCCTGGATCAGAGGTGCAACAATGCAAGTGTCTACATGTGAGGCAAATGCAAGTTCCTATTGCAACCCATGGAGAGCCAGTCAGGACGTGGAGTTTACTGACTCATCCCAAAAACACCACCCACACTCAGCAGGCTGAATCATTCTCTCGACTCCACTTGTTGCACTGACTGTAACAGGAGTTTAGACACCTTCTTATACAAGTGCTGAATCAGCCCCCTAAATTTAAGGTGAGATATCTGCTTCTTGCATCTCACCATTGATTAGTAAAAGCCTACACTTCTTGATACATTTCTTGGTGAAACTACAGAACTCATTCCCAAGCAAGTTCTGAAGGTTATACGATGGTTGATGTTTATGTGTCAGCATGGGTAATGTCTTCAGATGCTTCTCAGGAGGAAAGGTAAATTATACAATGCAAAAACTGGACTTGAGACAGAAGGGTTGAGATGTATCTACAATCCACAACTGCATATCAGGACATTTGAAAGAATTTTCTTTCCCCATAGGGGCAGTGCAGATACCAAGTTTCAAGCGGTTCCATGACTTAGTTGGGAAGAAACACAAAATTACTGAGGTATTCAGGCCTTCACTACCTCTTATTGAGGACTGCCTTAGAAAGAATACATAAATTGTTCCAGTACTGAAACAATTTCTCCTCTCAGAGGGCTTTTCACATCAGAAGGAAGAAGGATCTTTGAAGATGCAGATACAGAACTGCAGCTCGGTTTTTGGGTTTGTGTTTTGAATACTCAAGAGCCATTTTTCTGAGGTACTACAAAGCTTGTCAAAGGTGACAAGAAAGTACTGTAGGACTCCTGTCTACCTATGGTAGCTATGAAGCATAAACTGGCACAGGTGAGATTTTTTAGTTTTTTTCAGCAGTGATAGAAAACTGCAGAAGGGGAAAAAAATCATTAAAACACTCTTATTTGGAAGAGAACATCCTTTTGGAAACAGATATGGATTACTTAACTATAGAGAGGGGACACAGATTACCTTCACAATCTGAGTATTTTGCTTCCTGCAGCAATGTGGTTTATCTACCTTAGGGAATTTGGGACTAAAAAAGGCTTCCTGGCCACGAAAGGGTACGAAAC
The DNA here is from genome assembly GCF_027791375.1 of Indicator indicator. NCBI lineage: Eukaryota > Metazoa > Chordata > Aves > Piciformes > Indicatoridae > Indicator > Indicator indicator. The sequence goes on from NC_072010.1 coordinate 17,399,617, forward strand.
TACCCTGCACAGAAAGCAGGGTTTGTGCACTTCAAAACAATCTTTCTGCTGCACAGATTACCACAAGGATAGTGAAAATTACACTTTCACTAGTCACTAGATCCACTTCACATCTTAGCCCATCTGATTTTATCTCTGTATATTCCCATTATGGCCTCACATAGATCACCAGTAATTTTCCTTTCCAGAATTTAGAAATGGATTATCATCCCTCCTATTAAATGCTGCCCTGCACTGACCACATCTAAGCCAGAGGGACTGCATGGATGTGCAGACCTCCACAAGTTCTCATCTTTCTGTGGATTGTTGCTCATTAGCAAAACAAGAGTGAAAACACCAATGTTCCACTACTCCAAGTATTTTTTTCTGCTAGAGCCTGAACTCCTTAGGACATGGGTGGCCTAGTTACATCAGTGTGCAATACCCAGTGTAACAGTAGATTTGGTGTGCTGCATGCTAATAGCAATACGATATTCACAAATTCTAAATCATAATGTCTTTGTTGTATGTGAGAAACATATAAGGAGGCCAGGGATCTGCACCCCAGCACAGCAGTGAGAAGGATTTTGCCAGAAGGATGACAGTTAATCACCTTTACCACAAAAGAGATCTCTCCAGTTTCAAAGGGATGGAGGGAGAATGAATCCCACCACTGACTATCAGTAGGGACTATGAATCAGTAGGGGAGTCAGACCTCAATGCCTCCAAACAAAATAAAACTTTGAACTAATTAAATTGCTAAATCAAAGAATTTAAAGGAATTGAAATTTTCTGCTGGGTGTGCTGTCAAACTGACCTAGTGACTCAGCAAGCCAAATTATTGGCCTGTACTGTGATGTTATTTGGGGATTCAGGTTGGTGTTCAGACATGCTGTTAAAGGCTAAACTAAAATAACAATTTTCACACAAAATTTCCAGGCCTGCAGTTTTAAAAGGTCCTGCTGTCTGTCATTAAACAAGTGGGAATTCAGTGCAAAAAAATAATTGGATACTGTGTCACCACACTAGAAGTTTATTAGTAAATATCCTTAATAAAATAATCCAGATGTGGAACACACTCCCTGAGAAGGTGAAAGTGATCACCTTTAGATTATTCCTCAAGACCTTGTATTACATTCTTCCTTCAGAAGAGGGAGATGATCAGTGATCACACACTCCCATCTTCAATAAACAGACCCTGGCCCCAAGACCTCCACCTGTTAGTAAAGGGAAGAACACAGGGGTCCACTGACCTCCAAGGATCAGGCAGCACCAGTCTTCTTAAACAAGAAGAATTCATACACAGAGATGCTCAGCATGATACCACACAGGAGAAGCATTTTTGCTGGCACCCTCAAATTAGCAGACATACTGCAGGCAACATGTCACAGGGAAAAAAAAACAACAGGGCGCTGAAAAGTGCAGAGCCAGAAATCTCCTGTGAGCATGAACCACGTTAAGCAGAAGTTGTAAAAAGAAGCCTGTGTTGCTCAAATGACGTGCGGAAGCTAATTTAAGAAAATGAAACATCGTCATTTTATTGCCCTAAATAATGCAGCCATATGTGCAAAACACCACAGGACTGGTAATGACAAAAATGAGGAATCATCTGATTACAAAACCAAAAGAGCTCTATGAGCAACCAAGAAATGAAGACTTCTTTTAACAGCAGCAGTTTTACAGAAAACTATTGTTATTGACAAAATACTTCCCAATGGTATGGCCTTTCACGCAGGGGACCTTAAACAAGAGTTTTCCCGTTAAAAGAAATTCGTTGCTGGATATTTAAGGTTGCTGACAATTTTTTTCACCAAAGCAATCATTCCAAATTTGGCCTCCTATGGTGTAAAACCAATTTCTTCACTTTCCTGTGCAACACCAGAGCAAGGTGACAAGAAGAGATGAGATGTTCCGCAACTGTAAATGGCACTGGAAGCCTTTACAGATGCTTTTGGCTCCCACATTCATGGCTAGCTGTTGCCTGACTTCTTGCCTCTCGGTATCATGAGTCATACTCTATTCCCAAGAAGCATCAGTTCTGCTACTGGAAAACAAACAAACCCCCACTTTTATTTTCTCTTGCTTGTTTCCTGTGAAACTGTAATTGTTTATAGCTCTTTAGGATCTCTGCTAATCACTTTTTGTTTGGATTTACAAATCTGTGTAAGTGACATGTAAGACCAAGGCTTGTTTATCAGTACCCTCGAATAGGTGACAAAAACATCCCTTTCCTAATCTTATGCTCCTGTGATAAACAAACTGAACTGTCAAGCAAAGAACATACACAAATTCCCTAGAAAACACAGGCCATGCACAATGATGGACTCTGAGGATGAATTAGTGAACTCCACTACTCCAAGAGGAGAGGCTGGAGCATCTCTCCTATGAGAACAGGCTATGAGAATTGGGATTCTTCAGTTTGGAGAAGAGAAGGCTCTGAGAAGACCTTATTGTGGCCTTCCAATATCTGAAGGGAGCCTACCAGAAAGCTGGTGAAGGACTTATTAGGCTGTTGGGTAGTGATAGGACTAGGGGGAATGGATCCAAGCTAGAGGAGGGGAGATTTAGATTAGACATCAGGAAGAAGTTCTTCACTGTAAGGGTGGTGAGATACTGGAACAGGTTGCCCAGAGAGGTAGTGGAAGCCCCATCCCTGAAGGTATTTAAGGCCAGGCTGGATGTGGCTCTGGGCAACCTGATCTAGTGGAGGGTGTCCCTGCCTATGGCAGGGGAGTCGGAACTAGATGATCCGTGGGGTCCCTTCCAACCCTGACAATTCTGTGTGATTCTGTGTGAAGACAGAGTGACTCCACCTGTGCCACTTCCAGAAAATGCTCTTCAGCCTGTTCTCAAAACCTCCAGATCCCAGAGCTGTGGAGCCTAGAGCAGGGTACTGGAGGCCACTGGCTGGAGAAGACATATCACACACATTCATATGTTAGCATAGCATATACTAAGAAAACAAAGGAAGCTGCAGCTGCTGTCATCCTTATCTGTCTGGGTTATAACAGGCCACGTTTCCAACATGGACAAGTTTTGCTCATCTTTCAGCAAGTTGCTTCCAGCTCTTCTGAGCTTTCTTCAAGGGAAAAAAAAAAAAGTATTTTTCATAGTCCTGAAATACAAGTGTGTCCCATACTAACTTCATTCCATTTCTGCATTTTGTGCTTCTCCATGTTGAGCTCTTGCAGACTAAGGTTGCAGGTACCAGTGGGAAGGCAATGCTGCAACTGACATATGGTCTCTAATGCAAATAGAGCCAGGATTCTGCAACCACCTGGCCAAACACTTCACGAACTAGCCTGTTCTAATTTAGAAGAAACCTGTATCATCATCATCGTGTATTTTCACATCTCACTGCCTTAAAAATAAGTATTAATGTTTAAATCACAGCAGTTCACAGAAAACAAGATAAAGAGCCCTGAAGTCAAATGGGAGAAGTGAGCATTATAGCAAACTTGCTTCCTACGAATGCTGTGAAACTGTTCTGTGAATCAAGAGCAGGAAAATGGTGGAGTCATAGAATCAACCAGGTTGGAAGAGACCTCCAAGATCATCCAGTCCAACCTATCACCCAGCCCTAAGCAATCAACTAGACCATGGCACTAAGTGCCTCATCCAGTCTTCTCTTGAATGTCTCCAGTGATGTTGACTCCACCACCTCCCTGGGCAGCCCATTCCAATGGGCAATCACTCTCTCTGTGAAGAAGTTCCTCCTAATATCCAGCCTATACCTCCCCTGGCACAACTTGAGATTGTGTCCTCTCGTTCTGCTGCTGCTGGTTGCCTGGGAGAAGAGACCAACCCCCACCTGGCTACAACCTCCCTTCAGGTAGTTGTAGACAGCAATGAGGTCACCCCTGAGCCTCCTCTTCTCCAGGCTAAACCCCAGCTCCCTCAGCCTCTCCTCAGAGGGTTTGTGTTCCAGGCCCCTCACCAGCTTCATTGCCCTTCTCTGGATACATTCCAGAACCTCAACATCTCTCTTGAATTGAGGAGCCCAGAACTGGACACAGTACTCAAGGTGTGGCCTGACCAGTGCTGAGTACAGGGGCAGAATAACCTCCCTTGTCCTGATGGCTACACTATTCCTGATACAGGCCAGGATGCCATTGGCTCTCCTGGCCACCTGGGCACACTGCTGGCTCATGTTCAGCCTACTATCAACCAGCACTCCCAGGTCCCTTTCTGCCTGGCTGCTCTCCAGCCACTCTGTCCCCAGCCTGTAGTGCTGCTTGGGGTTGTTGTGGCCAAAGTGTAGAATCCTGCACTTAGCCTTGTTAAATTTCATCCCATTGGCCTCTGCCTGCCCGTCCAGCTTGCCAAGGTCCCTCTGCAGGGCCCTTCTACACTCCAACAGACCAACACCTGCTCCTAACTTGGTGTCATCTGCAAACTTACTGATGATGGACTCAATTCCCTCGTCCACATCATCAATAAAGATATGGAATAGCATGGGACCCAGCACTGATCCCTGGGGGACACCACTAGTGACTGGCCGCCAACTGGATGTGGCACCATTCACCACCACTCTCTGGGCCTGGCCCTCCAGCCAGTTCTTGACCCACTTCAGAGTGAATCTGTCCAAACCACGAGCTGCCAGCTTTGCCAGGAGCTTCTTGTGGCAGACAGTGTCAAAGGCTTTGCTGAAGTCCAAGTAGACTACATCCACAGCCTGCCCTGCGTTCACCAGGCGGTAACCTGATCATGAAAACAGATCAGGTTGGTCAGGCAGGACCTGCCCCTCCTGAGTCCATGCTGGCTGGGCCTGATCCTTTGGCCATCCTGTAGGTTCTGTATGATTTCACTCAAGATGACCTGTTCCATAACCTTGCCTGGCAATGAGGTCCTCACAACTCACTTGCATGGCCTCACTTCCCATCATTAAAAGACAATCCAGGCTTTCTAGCATGGCTGTTTTGTTAGATAGGTACTCATTGACCTTTTTAAAGTTAATTATTTAATATGCCAGAATGATATTACTGTTCTCATTTACCAGTATTCCTGTTTGATTTGTACAAAAATGTACTAAGGAAGACAAGCACACCGTTTAACTGCAAGACTGAACTTGTTTTTCATTAGGAGAGGAAGACAACAAAATTATCACAGACAGCAGTTCCCACCAAGATTTGATTTGGAAGCTTTGCACAGAAGCTAAATATAAGACTGCACAGTTCTAAGTGGTTTAAAACAGTACTCATGGACAAGGAGCCCTTCAAGGAGGTGAACAGGAATTGAAGTAAAGAGGATCTCAGGGGCACACAAGCAGCTGGGATCCGAGAGTACCTTCTCAGCAACAAAAAGCCCAGGTTCTGGGTTAGAGCATGGGATGTACGGAGGCATGGGAGCAAATTCATTTGGTTCAAAGGGACAGCAGTTTTGCAGCTGTTGGTCAAAGCCTTCAGACATGAAGCTGTTTGCAAAGAATTGTGAAGATGAAAGTCCTGAGGATTAAGATTTCCTTAAAGGGCTTCACACTTTTTTTCAGCTTTAAACTAAGATTTTAAGCAGTTTCATGTTCAGTAGGAAATACGGAATGCTATTTATCCACACAATCTTCCAGGCAGCTATATAGAGACAAGAACTACTCAGATGTCAGGTGAATTCCACATAATTGGTTTCCTTTCTGAAACTAGCCAACATATTTTAACTCTGAAAATAGCCCAAAAGCTTCCCACAACAGACTACACGTCAGGAAAAGCAGATAGCTGTTTCACAGAAACCTCTTGAGAAGCATGTGCTGTTTGTAAAAAGAGATCATAGCCAAATTCTCTGTCCACTCTCTGCCTTCAAAAGCAGAATAAGTCGTTCAGAGCTTTTAAAATCCCAAATCTGTGTTGTAATTACAGCTTAACGCTTTCTCCAGAGCTCTCAGGATCAGCCAGCAGTACACAGTCTGAAATTCAACCAACCTGTTTGGAAATCACTGCAAAGTACTCATGGTATATAACTTCAGCTGTCTCTCAAAATTTCTCCTGGGTGGTGGTCCTCTCACTATTTGCCAATAGTAAAGAAAGTAGTCAATTTGCCCTACCAAAACCAACCAACCAAATCAAAACAATGATAACAAAAACAAAGCACACACACGCAAATCCAAACAAATAAAAAAACCCCAACCCAACACACCACCAAAAAACCCCAAACAAACCAACCAAAAAAGCTCCACTACAAAAGGAGGAGAGAGAAGTAAATAGAGTGGAATAGACGAGTGAGAACTACCTGTTTGGAAGAACACCAATAACAGCAGAAAGCCTTGCTTTCCATTTTTGCTGAATTTACTGCAGCTTAAATTAACCTCATTTTACATTACCTCAGCTTACATCAATGTATGACATCAGACAACTACCCTGAGATCAACCAACCACTCTGACATCAAACAAGCACTGGTTAGGAATAAGAATACTAATAGCATGGCAGCTTTTGTACTTTGTTTTGTAGCTATGATGATCCTGTTTAGCTCATTTTCCCCAAGACAGACCTATCCTGGGAATCTTAAAGGTAATAAGGACAGAGACAATGTCTGCTCAACTATAGCACCCATCCTGCTTCTCTCTAGAGAACATAGTCTCCTTCTCTGGAGACTTTCAAAACCCATCTGGATGCGTTCCTGTGTGGACTACCCTAAGCGATCCTGCTCTGGCAGGGGGGTTGGACGTGATGATCTCTGGAGGTCCCTTCCAACTCTGATATAACTGTGATACTGTGATATAATCGAATAAGAGGTTCTGGAGTTTGAGTTCCTGCTCAGATTTCAACCAGGGCTAGAGCAGCACTAATTGCACTAGTGCAAGCACATCCTCCTGGAAACCACTGAAAAGCCTGGAATGCAGGTGAGAGGACAATTCCCTCAGCATAGCAAGGAAATACAAAGGAGGGGAGTACTTTGAGTACTGCTGACTTGATAGCAAGGTGTTACGGATTGAGTTGAACCTGCTGTTGTTATTCATACCACGCCATAGTCACGTTAGCTTCAAAAAGTGAAAGTGCTAACTGGACCAAAGTATTATGGGCTTGAAGTTCAGATTGCAACATGGGAGGCTTCCTGTTCCGGTTGCTGCTTCTGGGTTCTTTGGGTGTTGTCTTTTCCGCTGGGATGGTGACAGGACAAGGAGGGATGGCGGAGTACTTTTCTGGCTTGGGCTTTTGGCTCACTTGCTGCTGCTTTGTGCCATGCTTTTTCTGCAGACAGGCTACAGTCGTTATGCATTTTGTACCATGTTTATCTGATTTTGGATCAGTAAACTCATTTTTCTATTTGTCTCAATCCTGAGTTTTCGTGTGCTACTTTTCCCTCACTTCTCTATTGGGAAAATGCCAGTGGAAGAGTAGCAGCACATACTATGTGTAAGGATCTTCCTTTCTGACAGGACAGGACATGGATATGTTCTAACACCTGCTAAATCACACACGTAGATTCACGTGAAGAGAGAAACCTCTTTTGCTCCTTGGTTACACCAAAAAGTATGTACGAGCACATTTATAGCAGTGTAAGAAATCCAGATCTCAATCTCTGTTCTCCCTAAAGATATCTGAATTTACATTTTCCCCCTCTTAGTGCCAAAGAATTTAGGTATTGGGTATTCTTCTGGATGAAGGAGCTATATTTAAAATATTTTAATATTTATTAGAGTAAGGACTGAAGTCTAAGCATACCATGCCTTCCACATAAGCACCCTTACAAGGTGCGTTCACTTTCATGGCTTCATTAATATTTAAAGATACTTATGAAGAGGAACTTGGAGATATGAAGGTCTGGTCTGTGACCAATTACAAGATTCTATTTTCAGTGTATGTGGCAAGGAGTTTCCTATTCTGATAACTTCTAATAGGGTAGGACACACTTTACTGTATCACTAGCTCGAAATTGTTATCCTTACTCCATATTTCAGAGTTCTTTCTGGTCCAAAGAATGCCAGTAGCTTTGCTGAAATTGGAATAATAAAATATACACAGACTGTGAGGCAGAGAGAAAGACTTTTCTACACACAAGTTTGATATCCTCTGTGAAATGGAGCACTTCCCTTTAGGAACAAATTTTGTGAGAAGTGGTATCATTTAGAAAAATTGCCTCTTGAGCACAGCATTGGATAAAGACTTTTCCTTTGCCTTAAAAGACTATCACTGCTGCTTCCCAGCTATCCTTCAGGAGATCAGGTGCAACTGCAAGCAACACAGGCTTTCATAGAAGGCAGTTTTCAGTCATGCTCTCACAAAAGTCTGCACTGTACTTAAATTTGCGTCAGAATTATCACATTCTAAGCAACTACAATTTCATGCTCTATACACTCTGTAATCTTTTCCAGTAGCCTAAGGAAGATCCAAACTTGCTGGATAACAGCAGAACTGGCCCTTTTATGCATAGCTTACCAGTAAAAAATTGTGTAAGTCACACATTAAAATCACTAAAATTATCATGAGGGCTCATTTTGAAGTTATTTCTCTTGCAGTGACACATGTACAAGGATTCTACAGAAAATAGTTCACCTCTACACTTATTCAACCTTGTAACATCAAGTGAACCATTTCTGAATTCGAGCAGCTCACAGATTTAACAGGGCTGTACAGGGCAACAGTTCATCAGGAAAAGAACAGGAAGCACACTGAGATACACAGTGCCTTAACTTCTCCTACGCTAAGGGCCTTCCACTTCCCATTTGGTGCCTTTCCTTGCAGCAGTGCAATCTTTTGTTGGCAAGTCTGCACTCTTTCCCTTATGCACTGGAAGGACACTGTCACAATGTTTTCATCCATGTCCTTCTGTCCTTGTCCTGTTCCTCCAGTTCTGCATCTGTGAAGCCCTAGTGTCCCATGGAAAGTGATTGAAACTGATGGAAGAATCATCCTTTTTCCCACCTCACACCTTCCTAACCCCATTTTGTAACTTCTACACAAAAGCAAAAACCCCAGATCTAATGAATAACACAGTAGGCACCAGTCCTTTAAACAGCAGGCAGGCATTTTCCAGTGACAACCATGCACAAAGCTTAATAAATCAATTAATGTGCAACTCTCGCTTCTCATCAGAGCGTGCTCCAATCATCACTAACAGCATCAAAAGCAGGAGCAACCAGCAGGGAATTTGAGCAGGTCTTGATGAAAACTATATAGTTATTATCAGAAAAGCGTTATGGCAGACCACCTGCCACACTTGAGGAGATGCTTGGGGAGAAGAGTCACCTGGGCAAACCTCTGTGATGACTTTCCTCTTTGTTAGCCATTGGAGAGTGTTTTCCCTTAAACTTCTTCCACTCTCCTCTCTTTGTTTTTTATTGTCAAATGTAATTGTTACCATTCAAGTTGTCGTTTGCCACCACCTGTGGACTGTCTCGATACCCTTCGTGCAACAGGTCAGCTTGAAAGATACTACTTCATCCCAAATGGAAGTACAAAAACATTGCATTAATTCTTGTGCAGGGGGCAGCAGCAGGTTTCTCAATCACATCCTGTATGGATGTTTGTGTTACTGGAATGACCACAACTTAAGAGAACAGAACTCAAAACCCCCAAATTACTTTTTGTATAGCTTTCTTCTGCAACGATGGATTTGTATTAATCAAGATGTTCTTAAAATGTACACCATTTCCTACAAAAAGCCACCAAGATAATTAAGCACTGGCTTGATGCCAAATACAGTACTAAAAAATAAATAAATAAAGCCAGTTGCCTCACAGATTATTAAAAAAGTCCAAAAGCAGAAGCTACATTTTGAAGAACTCCAGTGGCCAGGTGGATAGCATTATTTAGGCTCACCTAAAAAATGAAAAACTAAAAGCACCATACACTTCCACTTGTCAGGGTTATGAGCTCATGTGACCCATAGTACCCAAAACAAAACCAGGTAATCAGCAGTTAAACACTATTCTTGATTTTAACATTTATTAGCAATACATAACAAACTAGGGTTATTCTTAACATAATTTATGGCTTATACAGTCCTTGACTTCCGGGATGTACTCATTCCTTGTTTTTTGTAAAGTCATATGGTTTCCACCACTGTGCAAACTGCAACACCTTCTTTCTCTGATCCTCAAAGTTCTGTTTGACTCCTTTTCTCCAGAGCCGTGGTTCCAAGTCAAGCATGCCACCAATAATTTCCTTTGCAAGTAGAAGAAAGATAGACCATGACAAATGTAAAAAAGTCTATTAACTTAACACTACTTTACCATAGGATAAAGAAACATATTTTCAAATTATGTGATTATTTGTCACTGTTATAACTGTAGTTGCTAGATGGTTGCCTCAGCAACATGTTTAGGTACCACATAGCAATCCACTGCATAAACTGCAAAAATACCCTAACATTTGTGACTAAGAAAAGTTGAGAAAAAAGAAATCTGCCCACTTGGCTATTAACTCCTTTTGAAGTTGTGATTGTCCACAGTCACTTAATATTTTTGCAATACTAAGTCTTTGAATAAATGATTGATGTGACATAATAAGGGGAGACTTCATTGCAGCTTTTCCTGTATATACTATACTCTCTATAGTACATGGAGTAATTTAACCACAGAAGTGTTTTACTAGGAGTCATCTGTGAATCTGTGTTTATATACCCTAAGTTATTCAAACAGGAGTCAGTGCATTTACATGAGAATACTATAGCCATGAAAACTCTTAAATAGATGCAAGTATTTTCCATTATATTATACTATATTACCCCATAGTATATATACTATATATACTACATATATATATATGTACATATATACTATACTACATTACACTATATATAATATCATGTAATACTATGGTATTATACTATATTATATTAATTATAGTATATTATATGTCAAATATTTAGAGTTCCTATTCATTCAAAAGAAACATGGATCTAGGATCACATTCTGAGTATCAACCAGTGAAGAAATCAAATATGCCTTTATTCAACAAGTCGAGTTACAACAACTAACTAAGGAATGACAGCTAATAAACTGGGATAAGGTGTATCAAAATGACTGTTCACTGCTAGTAAGTTGGGATAAGGTACATCTAAATGACTGTTCTGGCAGCATCTGTTTTAATAATTTCAATTTTACAAAATGGTAAATTAATCTTCTACATGACAATACCTTTCCAAAGTAATGAGGAAACTTGTGTTGATCTTCAATGACATGAGCAAATCCTCCTTGAAGGCCAAAGTCCACAGAAAAGTATGGTAATCCTTTAGGAACCTATACACGCAAACCCACATTTTCAAATGTTTAGCATAATGTAGTCATTTAGTTAACTTCTCCACATCTTAATGAATTTCAAAGTGATTTTACAGTAGATAGTATCACATTTATTTTAAGCCATCTCTCAAACCAAGTATACGTAGTGGAAAACTGCAACAGAAACAGTGAAACAAACACATAAGGTGAACACCCTTACAGCTAGATAAAAAGATAATGAAAACTGAGAAGATGATTACCGGATGGTAGAACCTCCAGAACTGCTGCAGCACCAGGTAAGAGACTGGGGGAGACTAGGCAGCAGCACACACACTAAGCAAATGCCTTCCTGAGAGTTTAATAGTTCAGCTAGCCTACAGAGGAGATATTAATTACCCTGCCACAAGCAAAGACCCTTCAGTCTGACAGAGATGTCATTTATTGCTACAGTATTACTACTGTATTGCAAGTGATTTCTGATATTTCACTGCAAAAACTTATTTTCCACTCTTTTAAGTGTTGAGAATTTTCCTGTACAGATAAGATTTACAAAGCTTCAAATTCATAAGCATTTCCTCTGCTACAGTCCAAATAATGGTGATATTTTCAGAAGGCATGTTCCATATATTGTTCGAAAATTCATTCTAGAAATAATTAAGACTTAATACAGAGGGGCAATGTAGCATAGCAAGGACCATAAAGCATTTTAAACAAACTTAAAGAAAAAAAAAAACAAAACAACAAAAACAAAAGAGAAACAACCACAAACCAAAACATTAAATAAGGAAAGAATGGGTCAGTGGGTAACAGTTAAGGATTTTTTTGTCACAACAGCCCATATTGTGCCAAGTTTTGGACTGGTGACTAAACCAGTGTTGGTAAAATGTCATTGTTTCGGCTTTTGTTCTCCTGCCTGTGTCCTCTCAGCCCACTGTCCACACCCAGCTCCCTTGCAGCAGGAAGCAGAGGGAGAAACAGAGAAGGTCTTGCTGCTGTGCAAGGACTGCATGCTTATGCTCTTCCTCTGGACACCACAGTCTCAACTTCTACCCACAATCTACTTGTTATATTATGCCTCTGCCATGTCTGACATTCCATCCAGGCATACTACCTCCTAATGTAATTCTCCAACTTCCCAAAACTCATCTCTGTCTCTAAACTATACTCTCATATCTTCCTGAAGACTACAAGGCATTTCTTTAATCCTAAAATAATGTTAAAAATCACACGACTGTGCAATGATTTACACTCAGATGCATTGTATTGATTTAAAAGAAGATTCGTGACTTAATCTGAAAACAGGAGTACCTTCAAATGGCCACATAATAGTCCCAAAATGTATGGCTAAGAAGATATTTAAACAAATCAAGTGTTCTGATGCCCTACCATGTGTCAGGAAAATTTATTTGTGTCAGATGTCGACTTTCCCTGTTCTGAAACAGCAATGAACAGAAGATATGCAAAACATGACTGTTTTGTTTGCTGCCAAAACCCATCTTATGTTTAAAGTCTTCCCTAAGGTCCTTGCTTCAAATGAACTGAATTCTTGTCAGCACCCAATAGTGCTAGCAAACAACTAAATATTACCTTCTTTAAAACTATCTCCTACCTGCAGAAAACTACCATCAAATCCCATTTCTCTCTTTTCTTTCATAGACTGCACAACCTCTAAACTAGTTTTGTCAGTTAAGTTTTCTAACCTATGCTCTCCCCTTCTGTAACCCTCTCAAAATACTGCACCCAAAACCACATCCAAATTTTCCAGGTAAAGCCTCACCACTTTGAATAAGGTGACCCACAACTGACTACCATTACATTTCTATGACATTTTGGCTTACATGGCAGAATAAATTTTGTCTTTTTCCTACATTTGCTACTGCTGGTTTAATTCAAGAGTCATCACAATATACAAAACCTCTCCTACTATGCAGCCACCGAATCCCTTACTCACTTTCATTTAATCTCTTCCTTTGTCATATCAGGCTTTATGTTTCATTATTAAAACCCATCTCCTTTTTTTACTAAGCTAGGATCTTAATAGTGCAGAGCTGCTCTATTTACTACAAAATACTTTCAGAAAGCAAGTATTATTGTTACATAGTAGCAACCTACTTGTGGTAAAGTCTATAAACCACACATCTTTCACTTTATTATTAAACAGATGGAACAATCTTTGAACCTAATAGTTTCAGCAATTTCCTTTAAGATTTGTATATACAAAGATGTTTTGGTTTAGTATCCAGGAGACAGAACACTGTTGCTTTGTTTCAGAAAAAAAAAGACTTTACAATGCTATTTATATTTTTGCTTCATAAAATTAGCAACACAAAAGACTGTTCTAGGTCAATGAAAAAGACACATCACATTTTCTCCAGCAAAGTAATTTGCAAATCTTTGATCTACCTTAATTCTTACAGTTAATCAAGAAAATGATGCTGGTTCATGTTCTGAAAGTTCCAGCTTTGTTCTCAACCAATGCTTGCAGCTCACTCTACCAATTGCTGAAACAAATTGGAATCTTTTCCTTAATGTCAGTTAGGAGTTCACTCAGACTCTGAATTCTCCTAATTCCTATGCCATCTCCTGATGCACTAACCTAATTATGTCCCCTTTCTTCTCTCTTTGAAATAGTTAATATCAGAAAAAGATAAGAAGAATTTGCCGAGACATTCAGTGTTCATTACTTACAGATTTCCGAATATCTTTTGAAGAAAGATCAATTAACTTCTTGTTCACAGACCACTCTTCATCAGATTCCATTATAGCTTTCTGTAAAATCATTTTATCTAAATGTGAAAATAGTCCTTCATACAACAAGCAAAGAACTAACTTGCACTGCATTTATTTACTGACAAAGTAACTTTATTTTCAGTAACCTTCCTGATTTCCACAATTCGCTTTATAAAGGCACAGTATATTATCATAAAAATCATTTAATTTTGTTCCTCTGTTTTAAAAAAAACAAAAATTAACTTCTGCCTGACACAAATCATCTCTAATAAATTTAACCTAAATGGTCACAATCTCTTTTTAATAAGCTCATTATGCTGTATTAGCTTTTTTATTTCCCCCCTTTCTTAAACACTTAGAGGGAGAACACAGCTTAGAAAGCTGATTCTGCTTTAAAACCTTTAAAACTGTCTCTGTATCCTCCATGGTATGGAAGAGAGGATAGTATGTTGTGCTTACCATTTAGTTTCTTTGTATTTTAATCATGGAAACTTTTGAAAAAAATTTTATGCAGATGACATTGCATTAAATCTTGCTCTTTACCTTTCCTTTAATATTTAGACAAAACACAAGTTCTACCAGCACCTGAAGCACAGCAGTGACATCAACCAGGTGGTTAATTTGGTTTCAATATGGTAAAAGTTACTGTATTGCTGTTCATCAGACTGATTGCTCCACTTCATCAAAAGCCAATCACATTATTTCCAGAAAACAAACAAACAAAAAAGTTCCAAAGATTAAAAATGATAATTTATGTATAAAAAGCAAATAATGATCCAGTAATCCTGAAAGCTGAAAGCTGAAAGGCAAAAGTTCCAAGGAAAAGCTTCCAATGAGCCTTTACTTACAGGGTTAGGGGAAAGAGACCAAGAAAGGTATAGAGAAATATCTATCTTGCTGTCTAATGTTCATCAGAGGTCTAAGACCTTGGGCTTACTAAAATAAAATGGGGATGAAACATTATATATTGTTATTTCTTAAAACAGTTGTCATTATTTTCTTATTTTATGCTTGGCAAGGCACATCTATGGGGTTTTTAATTCTTCTACAGGCAAGTAAGAAATATTGTAATCTTTACAGCATTTCATGAACCTACAATTCTCTTGTCTTCTTCCAGTATTTGTCAGTGCAGTCAGACTTGAGACAACTGTATAGTGACAATAAAGCTCTTCCACTGACTTCCTGAAAAGCAGAATTTCCTCACAGGGCTTATTTTCAGATCAAGGAATATCATCAAAGAATGCATCTTTTCAAAAAACACTACCTCAATATCAAGAATGTTTTCCAGAAATAGATGAATTACAATAAATACATTCAAATGATCTAACAAAACCCATTTTTGTGTACCTTGAAGTAGATTGGAGCCATATCTCCTACTTCTTTTGGAAGAGGAATGCATTCATACACCATGTGATACCGTTTCTTCATACTCATGTTTGTTTCTAGGAACACACAGTCCAAGTCTTTAGCTTCAAACATTTTCACCAATGCATTTCGGAACCTCTATTTAAAAGGGGGGCAGAAAAAAAAGTATAACCTGAATTAACTTTTCAAACCTTTAAAAATAATATTTTATATTATTTCAGCAACAATATACTCAAAATCTCATAATAAAATGGATCACAGGAGCAATTGTACATGGAAAATTTTGTATTATTCAATTTAATATGTATTTTCCTATGCTACAAACTTAGGAAATCTAGAAAACTACTGTGAAATTCACATTGTAATTAACACTATAAACTTTGTTTAATAAATAACATGAATTTTTACAGTTAAAATTAAGACAATCTTGAACTTCATAACCATAATGCTCCATGAAAGAACATGGCTTTAATAGTAGGTCCCAAGCTTGCAGCTTCTAAAAAAGTAATGTCTTGTATTGACTATAGATACCATTATTCTTTCACTACTGCTTCCAATTACATTGCTAAAGAAGAAAAACAAAAAAAACAAACCCAGTAACATTTCCACAAGGCATGCTTGACCTTTAAGGAAAATATTAACATTGCCTCATCTTTCTTTTAAAAAAGAAATATTTAAACTGTCTATGAATATATTCACAGGATCAATGGATAATAGCTTTATGAACTAGTTGTATTTTCTACCACAGTCAAGTCTATCACAACACAGGAACTGGATTTGCTTATCTTTATCCTATTTTCCTTCTCATACAAATTTAGAAGAATTATCATCTATTTAGTTAAAAGAGGCTAGAATAAATAGAAGATACCGAATAAACATATTTATCACTTTTCCCATGCTCTGTTGTTCCTCCTGATCCCATTTGTTGCACTTACTTTCTTCTTATCCATGTTTCTTAAGCATTTCTCTCATACACAAAAGAAATTATTTCCCTTCCTGCTTGAGGGGAGCAAATTTTTTTCTGGGAAGTACAGTATAAAAATTACATCAGCCATGAGGATCAATGTGAGCAGCAGATTTGGAAAGTCAGAGAATCCATCTGCCAGACTTGAGGCAAGACAAATGCTCACTTAAACCATTTAAAACTCACGAACTAACCCGGTTTTAAATCTCAGCAACTGCAAGCAAGACTTTCTCTAGTCTCAAATAGTTTCCAATATTTTTATGTAAAAGGTTGCAAGTTGTTTTCCCCTTCTTATAGTTCTGATGGTAGGGGTAGGGATTGACAATCACTGTCAACCTCTTAGGCAGAAGGCTGTAATATTCCTCCTCTGATTTTCTAAAGAAAACAGAACTCAAAACCTTCAAAATGTCTTTATAAGAGAGTTCAAAAGCATGACCCATTATTCTTGGTACTTTATTTAGTAATTCTTTTCAAATCAGTAGGAAATTGCATTCTAACAGGGACCTTGCTGATTTGGAGAGAGAGACACTTCTCTCCCAATTGACATCCACCCAAAACCCACATCAGCTTAAACAACTTGAAGATATGTAAATAATGTATCTTCAGCTTTTGTTTCATTATAAGTGATCATTCACCCTGACAAGTCTTTTCTTCTCCTTGTCACACCCAATGAAAATTCTAACTGTGAAGCCAGTTAGTCCACTTTTTGTGAGGAATCAACTGTACCTATGTTATCCCTGATAGATGTTTCTCTAACCTGCTTTCAAAGACCTCAGACAAAAGAGGTTCTGCAGCATTCCAGGCAATTTTTCTAGTGCTTATAAATTGGGACTTTTCTTCTGTGTTTACCCTGCATCTCCATTTTTCAATATTTGACCACTAATTTTCATCCACAATGCAAGAATGTTCTGCATTTTAGGAGAACCAAAAATGAGCTGCCAGGCTTGAAATTATGAAAATAGGTACTTACGACAAGTATATTATTATTGAAAATAACAGTATTTTACAAAACTGTTAGAATATGAGACGGTTTCTCAGCTAACCTGGATTTCTTCCCAGATGTCTTCATCCAAAAGAGTGGCTGCAGTATGATGCTGTAGAGGGGCTATCAGGCAATGACCTTCAGTTAGGGACTGGTTGCTTGGCAGAGACAAGTATACCTATAAAACCAATCAAACACTGAAATGCCCATTTTACTAGCATTAAAAACCTTCCCATTGCTAAGGTTAAGAAATAGATTGCTAAATTCAAACCAATAGAAGCCATTATAGTCTAACTACAGCAATGTATTAATGTTTTCAAAGAGGTCCCATTACCCATCAGTACCTCAAATGAACTAGTAGTATTCATGGAATAATTCACAGAATCACAGAATCAACCACTAACAAGGCAGTATTATCAGTCTTATACCCTAATCATTCATTATGAAATGGCCAGCAGGTCAAAGGAGGTCCTCCTACCCCTCTACTCTACCTTAGTGAGGCCACATCTGGAGTACTATGTCCAGTTCTAGGCCCCCCAGTTCAAGAGGGACAGGGAACAACTGAAGAGAATCCAACAGAAGGCTATGAAAATGACAGGGGTATGGGAGCATCTCTCTTACGAGGATAAGATAAGGAACTGTTTAGCCTGGAGAAGACCAAAGGGCTCTTATGAATGCCTACAAATTTCTAAAGGGTGGGGGTCAAGAGGATGGGGCCAGACTCTTTTCAATGATGCCAACTGATAGGGCAAAGGGCAATGGGCACAAACTAGAACACAGAAAGTCCCACCTAAACATAAAGATATACTACTTTGAGAGTGACAGAGCACTCCAGAGAGGTTGTGGAGAGAAAGGGACCCTGTCTAGACCTCCTAAGGCCTGTCTGGGTTTGTACTGGACCATGTCATGGCCCTACCATGACACCTTCTCTGAAGTCTCAAAAACCATCAGGACTTGTTCCTGTGCAACTTGATCTAGGTGTATCTGCTTTAGCAGCAGGGTTGGACTAGATGGTCTCTAGAGGTCCCTTCCAACCCTCACCATTCTGTGATGCTGTTTAGTACATTACTTTTTTTTACTCTAGGTATCTATCTGTATGCATTTTAATAAAATATTTTATATATCTAATGCATTCAGATATATATATATGTATATATATTGTTAGATATATAAACACATATATATACACAGACTATATATGTACACACACATATACATCTGCATGCATATATATATATATCTAACCTGTATACTGAAAAGAATAAATGCAATGTACTGTAATAGATACCTAAGCAGTTAATCCATTGGTCTATAAAAAGTTTTCAAATGAAAAACATCAATAATAAATTAAAAGTCTGGAGAAAGAATCACAAATCCTGTATTGAAGCATTTTTTCAGATAATTCCAAATATTTATGCAACTTTTAAAAAGCATTAACAGCAACAGGAAGGTTCCCTGAAGCAAACTTCTATTTTAAAGGATTTTAGGCTTTAAAATGGAATTCTCCACTTAATTTTCTTTTCTATCGTTGAGATACAGATCTTTACTAGTTTAAATCACTGCACTGGAGGAAACTTAGTCTTCCACAAATCCACCTACAGTCTAATCTCTGCATTCAGATCTTTCATTATTGCTTCTGTCTCCCACAAATCCACAAATGTGAAGTTCTGATATCAAAGATTTGCTTTAAAATTCATGGTAGATTTATATCTTTTTCTCCCTCAGCCTTGATATATTTGTGAAAGAAATTGGAAGGGCAAGGAAAATAAGATGCAGAACAACAAATAATTTCATAGATGCAATTTTGTCCTTAATCTTGGGCAATCTAACATCAACATTGCTTTCCTTGATTTATTTTATTCTTACATTTGTGCTAAATTGCTGTTTTCTTACCTTGGTGCCAATTGCAATAATAAGATGTTTAGAAAGTTCACTGCTATCAAAGCAGTACGGGCACTTTTCCATACGTGCAGCGAGCTGCTGGTGCTCACGTATTGCTCTTCTTCTTTGTATTTCTTCCTCTTCCCCACTGCGTGCTCCTTTAGCTGCTTTGGAAACAAACATGTCGTCCAGAGTGTAGTACTCTCTGTCAGTTTTTTCCATGAGCTGAAAGAGATACACAGAACAATTGCATGTATATATAAATAAGAATACTTAGCTCTTTGTAGGATCCTTTATTATTAAGAAAAGCACAAATTATACAAGCAGCATTTTGGTACTTTCCATAGGACATCTGAAGCACATAGAATCATCGGGTACATCTCCTGAGAGCAGTTACACACAATTGTAGACAGCATAGGTATGAAAATACAGATGTGTGAGAGCAGTGAGAAAAGCATATTACTATAATCCAACTGAAGGGCTAGGTAATTCACTATTATTGACATAACTTCCGCTTTAAATGGACACACAATTTTTGAAATCATATATTATCTGATATTTTATTTCACTCCTCCTACTACTACTCTCCTATTACAACTATAACTACCCTTTAATACATCTCTTGTGAAATAACTACACCATGACTCTGCACCTCATATTTATACTCTGTGAAAACATGCCAACAGTTATTCTGAGTGAACAGTACAAAGCCATTTTGTGAAGTGCCTTTTTCTTTATACGCAGCCTTCGAGAGCAACTATTGCTAGATAAGGATAACAAACACAACGAGCACATCACCAGGAACGAGGCTGATCTTCTGGTTTTTTTGTTTGTTCATTAATTGCTATATTTTAGCCATTTTATTTTAGTTAAAAGGAAACTCTGAAAATATTACATTTGTTATGAAAACATGCTTGAAGGTCAGCAATATCTTACAGGATCTCCATAGTGGAAACCCACAGAAACTTGATATGTCTTACATAGACAATATTTAGAAGGGATGGAGTCTGTAAATAGAAACTGGAGGAAATTAAGGTGACTCAAGGTGAGGGAGGACTAAGAAGGTGGGCTTACAGCAAGAGATAATGAATGGAATGGAAAGCAAGAGAGAGCGTGGGGCAATGGGACTCAAACCTAAATGACAGTAGATTTCAGTATGTTTTGTATCTTGGAGAACACTTTTTTAATGTATATATAGTACTATATTATTTTACTTTGCTGACAAGCAAATCCCATATCATCTTGTGAAGATTAACTTTTTTAAGGACTTAGGAAAGTATTTTTTCACTTTCTGTGTTGGCTGCTCCATATGACGTTAAGATCACACGCCATTAACACCCTAAACATGCAACACATAGCTAAAGCAAAGGGATAAAGTTTAAAGTTTTCAAAACAACTTTTAAGTTTTTCTCTTTAAATGAAATCCCAGTGCTGCAATACTTTTATGCCTTATTTGATTGTAATTTTAATCTCCCTCTCAAAATGATAAGAAGGAAAAACAAAACCCCAAACCAAACAAAACAAAAAAATCAACCAAACAAACAAAAAAATCAACCAACCAAACAAAAAAACCCCAAACAGTGCACTACACAGATTTCTTCATACTGGAAGTGCTGGTCCTTCAGAGTCGTGGCAGATTTATGTATAAAGTAGTTTTTCTCCAAGAATTGATAATGAAATGGTAGAATTGTCTTCACAGCACATCCCAATGTGTTTTAGAATACTGATTGAGGTAGCCCTAGCAAAGGACGAATGCTGAAGGCATCATAACTGAAGCACAGTTTCCAAATAAAGCCTCCCAAATATCCCTGATGTAGTTTGTGTAGGTAATTTTTAATATATATATAATTATATAACAAAAAAAACCAACAAAAAAGGCAAACAAAAAACCACCAACACAAACAAACAAAAAACAACAAAATAAAAAAAACAAAACCAACTTCATTTTATAGGTTAGATAATTAGTTTTCCTATAGATAACAGCTGTTGTTTTTCCTGAATACAGCAATTCACTAATACACACCAATAGCTTATTTTGAACATGCTCAGTATTTCCATTACCAAGCAACTGAGGAACAGCCTCCTTAATATTAATTTTTTTAGCTACAATACATTTAATTGCTTATGCACATTTCCTACTGGAAGCGACTGCAGACTAAAATCAACAATTCAAGAGATCAACTCCATTCTTGTTCTGCTTTACTGCAATGGTGTAATTCTGTACTTGAAAATAAACAGGAAACTCCTGAGCTTTAGAAAATACTTAGTTGTTGGACTGTCAAAAACCAAGTCTGTTCTTCTGTCACATAAGCATAAGAAAGCTAAAATTAGAACTTTCAGCAGCAGAAACTCCAATAAGCACTACCTGAAGAATGACCCCACTTTATTACCAGAAGTAAAGGTTTATTGTTTCCTTTGTTTTATTTTCAATAAAAAAGTCTGACATGAGAGTGCAAATACACATGAAACAAGACAGCTGGCAAAGAAAAAGAAGAGTGGAAATCCAAACACCTTGGCTATCAGGAGTATCACGTGCAGCACAGAAAACCCATTAAGATTTTGTAACGCTTGCACTCAGGAGTCATGGAAACTCCTAGTTTGTTATGCATGACCTCTTTTAAGCAATACTACTTTTCACAGCACTTTAAAAATACTCTACAGATCTTCTTGTGATCAAATAAATATTCATCTTATTAAGCAGGCTAGAGGTCTTTTTTCAACAGTGGATAAAGTACTTCATACTAAGAGACATCTGGGACTCAAAAGACAATGCAGTAAACTTTTATAAAGTGCTGTTTAAAGACCAGATCTCATTTCTCCTCATACACACATAACTAACAGATTACTATATTTTAAGTGGTAATTCAGTGTTACAGGTTAAGACTAATGTCTTCATTGTAAATAGGTTTCTCCAGAGAATTCAAGAGAGTCTGAGGGATGGGCTCTTCAAGGGACTGAACGCAATTGTAAGAGACATGTTTATCCTATTCTATCAGCCTGCAAAATTCCTAAATAATCTGAAAAACACAGTGTGTTTCTCTTTCTCTAGCTTGCTTCTTTCCCTCTGTCTCTGTTTTCTGACATTGCTTGCTTGGTCTGATTATTTCTGTTTGGGTTAGGGGTAAGAACACTGGCTGGAATGAGAGGGAGATAACTTGTTAGCTAGCAGCAGCCCTCTGGGCTTTTGTGTCCAGGGGGATGTGAGCTCTTTCTATACAGGGGGTGTTAGCTGGGCTATTGCCTAGTTTTATATGTAAATATATTTTTGTATATGTTTATTATCTATTATGCTTTTATGTTTAGTTTCATTTTTGAAATAATTTCATTTTACTTCCAAATTCTGCATAGTGGGATAATTTACTCTCTGGGGTAAATTCCATATTTTGTCTGGTCAAAACACCACATTCAGTAAGACTAAAAAGAAATTACACTGCTGTTCTTCAGGAAATGTACTTTTTTGCATCACATTTGAGGCAATATGAAAAAAAAAATAGTCATCATTTGATGAGTCATAAGAGAAGGTCAGAAGCAATATAATCCAATACATGACCATGAGTGGAATCAATGAAAAGAATCACAATTCAGGAGGGTTAAAAAGGAAAAAAAAAGAAGCTACAATTGCAATTTAAAAGTCTTCTAAATAAATAAAATCAAAAAAGCACCTCACCCAATCAGCCCTCAGCAAAAGTTGCGTCACCCTAAACAATGGTGATTAAGATTTCTCAGTTTCACCAGAGAATTCTCCTTGTGCTTCCTGGAAGTCCAACAGTGGTATTTCAGGACTCTAAAGCCCTCAAAGTAAAGGAAAACAGTGGAAAAGATTAAATAACACCTTGACTTCTAATATTACTAAGCAGGCTATATCTATATATCTATATCTATATCTATATCTATATATATCTATATATAGATATATATATATATATATATGAGTGGAATCATGTGCATTTATCACCTATTCAATGTAAGCTCCCAGTGCAGCCTGGATCCCACTCAAGGTATGTGAATCAGGCTAGAGTAAGTCAGTGGAGAGTTTTAAAAATTTTCACATTTTTCATGGAAACAAAAAGATACAGAGAAGAGCTCTTCATACCACTAGAGGCCACGGGAGCCAAACAACATTGCACTTCTGGTTTAAGATCTATGTTGGTTAACAGAATTAGATGAAGCACCCTGGGGAAGGAAGACTAAATGTAAAATTACTTTCGAGAAGTAAAGGAACAAGAAAAGGTCGGCAGCAATGCAGCATTTGGAGCAGAGAAGCCGTATTAAAGGGGTATTTTAAATATTTTAAAGAGGTATTTTAAAGAAGTATTCACAGATCATTTCCAGTTTACATCTACCATAGTGTCTCTACCAGCAAGTACGAGCAAATTATAGATCCAATTGCAATACTAACAAAAGATAATAAGGAATGCAAGAGGGTTCAAGAATCCAATACCCCAGCTTCAAAGACATTAAATAAGTGCTTAAAATGAGTTCAATAGAAAATTATTTTAAACATTTCAACTTTCTCATGCAATTAAAAAAACCTAGTCACTAATAATTCATGTTCAATTGGGTGCTCTCCAAGCACTATACCCTCTCTTGCTGAAGAAAACCAGACAAGGACAAAGTGGAAAAACAAATCCTTTTTCCCCCCTTTTTCATAGCTTTAAAGAGTTTGAGACCTTTATTCAAGTCATAAATCTAGCACATCAATGCACAATGCCAGTATACTGCAGTTCTGACACAGAAACCAAGTTACAAATGGTCACTCTGCCCTTGAATTTTTGTTTCTTGCCATGCTTTATCCTATCCTTTAGATGAATTTAAAGAGTGTTAAAAGGGGATATATTTTCAACTCTAAAAACAATAGCCATGATAGGATTAAGAATTTCTTTGCAAATGCCCCATTTCAGTGTTCTTCCAACATACCTCACAACAGTTCAGGAAGTACAGAAACCTAAAACCAGGCAAAAATATCAACCAGCAAGAACTGTGCACTCCTACTGAAATGATATGAATGTAAGTGGAAAAATCCATTCAGCAATGTTTTCTGCCCTAAAAACAAACAAACACCCACTAATGACATTTATTCTGCAACATTAGAATAGCAGCAGTGAACATCACTAACACAATCCCTGCCAGTAGCAATGAAAATGAAATTTAAAATATTTTTAAGGCACAATTCCTTAAATGTGATTATACCTCAAATCCTAAAAAATGCCAAGCATCAATGTGTCAGAAGTGAAATAAAATAGAACACAGCTGCTACTATGGCAGACTCAGAAGTACTCTTCAACTGTTACTCTAAATGTTGGTCTTTTTGAAAAGTTATGCAGGAGGAAAAGGGAAATTCTCTTTAAAACAATTTATACTCTTATGTTTATAATAAGGTGCCGAGTGCATTCTGTCAATTACTCAGCCATAATAAAAATCTTTCAAAAAACATTCAAGGGAATTGAAAGAGCAAGAGGAAAATGTTCTCCAAAATACCAGAAGGAAAGCAAGTAATCATTTAAAAACTGATTTCTTTCATACATATCTTCTTCCACACAAAAGACAGAGCTAGCAAAAACCCAAAGGAGGAACTACACTCCTGTATTAGAGTTGCCAGAAAGCTGCTGATCTGCATCAGCTGAAGCAGCATCACACCTGTCGATCATCAAAGTCAGTGTACTCTAGAAGTTCTGTATTGAGTTCCCTCAAGACGCTTGATATTGCTTAGGATGGTCCTCAGTGTATTTCAGGTGCTTCACAGGTCACAAAGAAGCAGGAAGTCACACAGATATATCACTTTTAAGTCAGGATGTCCTACAAAGCATCATTGAACTGCTGAAATTAACAGACATCTATAAAGGCAAAGCGCCTTAAGTCCTTGTTTCTACCAGACACTGGCCAAAATGAAGACCTGACAAACTGATGTGCTCATAAGACAAATCATCTCCACAGTCCCTTGTCTTCTCTCTCCCATTTCACTTTTTTTTTTTTTGTTCTGAGCTCATCTGCCACTTTCTTCCTCCATATGCAGCGTTTGTTTTCCAACTTTTCTTTCTCTTTTGGCAAGCACCAGTTAACACACAGGTGGCCTTAAGCACCAGGCAAAATGACATAGCCTCCTACACCTCATAGTGTTAATCGTATAACTGAAATTTCTGCCATCCATCTGACAAGGAATCCGTTCTCCACAACCAGGATGCAGTTTTGGTTCAACCAAAAGAGAGAGCATCACAATTTTGCTTGCCTTGTCCAAGAAAGGCATGTAATACACAAACATTTAAACAGCAGTCAGGGAATGCATCCAAATTTCTTTCAGGAGCTTATAAAATTCATCCTTTGGGCTCTCATTTGGACAGCTCTAATACACTGCAAATGTGGCCAAAACACAAGGAGGGAGATCTCTAACCATTCAGCACAGGAATTCAGCAGAAGATCAGCATCTGACTACACTAAAATGGGAAGGATTTGAGAGAGGGAAAAATTGCAATGTTGTGTTTGCTGATTAAATTTCTAACATTGTAATTAGCACAAGTAATATCAACATATTACATGAATAATTTCATTGTAGCACATTATTTTCATAAAATAATTTATGTTTTTTTACATTTTTTACATTACTGAAACCATCAGGCACCTTGGCACAGGGCTATCTCCTAAAGTAAACCTGGTAGGTCTGAGCAAGGTATACTCCTGGGTCAGTCATATTTTTCTGACAATGTATGTTCAAGATAACTGGGAATTGTATCTCATAGCTTAATTTTAAACTGATTGTATTTTTCTTATTGCTGCATTAAAACCCTGCAGTCTCATACACTGCTGGCTGCCTATACACTCCAGCTGAAGTGTGCTGTGGGTTGTCTCTGCTGCTAGTCCTTGCTATTTGGAAAGCAAGTTCTGGGTAAGAATTTAATATCATTGTGATACTGAAAGAAAACCTCAAGAGGCAGAATTCTTAATCATCAGGGATTTTTCTTTTATGATACTCCAAGTACTTTTTTTTCCCCCCTCTTCAAATTTCTTCTGAGATTTAAGGATGAAACAGGAAATTCCATTAAATACAATTAGCACGGTAACAAAATATGCCTGCATCTTTCTAGTGTGGGTTACTTCCAGCATTTTTGTATGTATGCTTTTCTGCTTACATCCTCATTCTATTTTGTATGCAAGTATTGAACTTCTTTTCTTGCTTTCTTGCTAACGCAATCAGTTAAAGTTACTTCCATATAAGCTAATGAAAGTGCATCTGCTTGGAAAAAGACGTGAAAAAAAGTCTATAGATTGTACAAAACCTATCAGTTTGGTTTTAAATTGTCATGGCAACACTGACGTCTTTAACTTTAAATAACAGAGTTAATATTTGTGGAATGTTGTATTCATAATATATTTTGGGAAGCTTCAATAAGGAAGAATAAACTATTATTTTAGAATATAAATCTGAGTGTCATATCTGATCACATTTAAATTTACTCAGCATTTAGCACTTACTGTTTACAGCAAAATCACCTCAACCTCTCTGAAATCAAATAACATTTACTCAAGCCAAATGAAGGCATATTTTTATCACATTAATTTTTTTACAAGTCCAAACTCCCTACAACCACAGATACCTGGATTTGTAGGTTTAATTCAACATATAATTCAGGATAGAGGTATTTCCCAAACCTATCATTCCAGTGACATAAATAATATGTCAGAGACATAGTATCAAAGGAGTTTAGCATACCAACACACAGAGTGCTTTTAATGCCTATGACACTGACAGGAAAGTATGAATCATGTTGATGAGCAAGGTAGCTCAGGGTTACCTTTAAGCAGCAGAAGTCAAGCAATAAAAAAACCAGCAGAGCAATGCTCAATGGTTAGGGTAACTTCTTGTTTCAGTTACTTGAAATAAAAACTGTAGATTTTGCTATAAGTGGCTATTAGGACAGATAAAACTTTATATGCAAGTCAATGAAATAAATCTAAGCAAAAAAAAATATACCTCCAGGCATAGAATTCTGCTATTAAAAGAGTGATTAGCATTTAACTTTAGTTACCTCTCACCATAATTTTAATGTCTAGAAAGGGTTCTCCTGCACGAGTCTTCAGCAGCAGCATATCTTGTAGTTTTAACACAATTCGTGAAGAAAGCCAAATGCTCATGAAGCCATTTAATACGGACTGCAGGTTTTCCTTCCTAATCTATCTGTCCTTACTGTTAATTTCTTTCTTTTTCTGTCTCCACACAATATACACTGAAAGTTTAGTGCATTGAACTGAAACAGTGTGACACAGGACAAGGTGTTTGAAATTGTTTTCTTTTGGATTTTCATATTCTTTACAGCAAACCATGTACATGTAAAGTAAAAGTGAAAAGAAACAGTGCATCATAGATTTATTAGTGTCATCATGTCTATTAAATACTGTGCTACAATGGCTTCACCATGAAAAGAAAGAAGTGAAAAAGGGTTATAATAGTGGCAGCAGCAACATTCTGCTTCTTTTTCCCTTGGCTTTTACAATGTTTCTAGACTATCAGTTTGGTTTATGGTGATGGAAATACAAAGACATGCAACAGGTAGGTTTATACAGTAAGTGAAAATTATAAAGCTGAAAGTAATTTTCCATTTTACAGACTTCAGAACCAAGGAAATGCAACATGCACATTCCCTTTGTAAAAAATCTGTAGTATCAGCATACCTCTTTAGGAAATCTCCAAGTAAAGGTCAGCATTACTAATAAAGTGCTCCATTTTTTCACTGTTTCAATTCATGTTATGGATTACTGTAGAGAATTTTAAATAAAATGCTTAGAAAAATAACAATGGCAAGAGGGGAATGATAGATTTCAATGAAAAGCAAACTCCAATTTAAAACAGGATCAACAGACAATTGAGTAGCAAGGAGATGGCATGTTCCATTCATCTGATCTCATGGTGATCTTGAGAAAAGGAAAACTTTACAGGTGGAAAAACAACTTAAAACTCTTGTTTAGTGTGTGGACCTGGGTGGGAATGAAGGATGAGATAAAGTCATGTAGACCTTCATTTGCCAACAAGACTAGACAGGTTTCATGGACAGAGATTTTGGATCTCTGTACCCACATTTCTTCTAAGTTCCATGTAAAAAAGGAACCCCTTTTATGAATTATATCTATTTCAGTATCTCCATCACCCTTTACAAAATTGCAATTATGTCACTATCATGAGAGATTGATAACAACTACTCTATATACCATTTGAAATACCTCAAAACCACTAAATATTGGGACAATAATATTCACGTGGAGCAGAGCATTCAGCTGCGAAAAAGCTAGAAAATATGCTGCTCTTTTTCAGTTCTTTCCCATTCATGAGAGCAGTGGCTATTTCCTCTGTCCTCAATAGCCATATGGCTGGAATTTTCTTTTTGGCATAGTAAGGGAAACTGATAACAAAATCCTGGGGGAAATAATGTTGTAGTCTATATGCTTAGCAGTAACCACAGTTGACCAGAGCCACAACTGCATGGGGAATGCACTGCTGGCTGGTCCAGCACATTATGGGAGTGGGAGAAAACATGACGCACAAGACTGAGAAAATGAAGACAGGAGGGTTTAGGCTCCTCTGTTCACACTGGTAAATTCATGCTGGATTTAAGGTGGCTATAAAGGTGATCATACTGCATAACCAGAATTAGAAGGAGTGGGCAGCCCTCCTGTTGCAAGAAAACGAACATTCACTGGACTCAACAAGATAGAGATGATATGGAAAAATATAATAATAGTAATAATATAGAATAAGAATGTAGAATAATAATAATATATAATAATAATACATAATAATAATAATATAGAATACTAATAATAAATATAGAAACACTAAACAAATCAAAACTTAATAAAAAAAAAAAAAAAACAAACCAACCACAAAAAAAAAAAACCAACCCAGGCATATTTGGCTATGTTGTGACAGCAATAGTTTGTAGTCTAACTTTAATTTTACTTTTCTGCACAGCCAGTAATTTTGAGATAGCTAACAAATTCAAGAGATTTTTTTTTTAATATTTTTGGTAATTCAAACAAATTTGTTTGTTTGTTTTTCCATTTGGCTCAAAGAGGCAACCAAGAGAACCTAAGAATGAGTCATCAATCAAACATCAGATTTCCTGCAAATTACATTAACATTAGAACTTACGGAAGCAAAAACACTACTGTAATGAGATGCAGTTGTGCAGTAGAGATCCTTACAGGAAGGTTGTGGTAAAAATATGCCCTGTGTTTCATTCTTCAGAAGCAACTGCCATATTTACAGTGGATAACCTTTCAGACCAGCAGCCATGCCTAGGAAATCACAACAATAACTCAAGAAAAGCTGTTCAGGCTGATTAGATGAATGAAATTATTCAAAAGAATTTAAGGAATAGGATGTTCCTTCTCCCATTCTAGGTAGGATATTATTTACAGACTTTCAGCAGTTTCCTCCCACTGCTCTCCTGAAGGATGATAGATTTGTTTCTGAGGATACTTTTTCCACTTCTAAAATGAAGGCACAAAGAGAAAGTAATTTGTACGTGTCAAATTTGTGTACTATTATCAAACTAAAACTGACAAAAGAGGTTTGGTTGCTAGACTCCTTCCTGGGCATAAACTGCCTTGCTGAACCCACTTAGGAGAGATGCAAAATTTTAGAAGATTGTCTCACCGAGGTCCAGATCATAATGTAGATACTCTACATAGCATAGGTTTATCAAGTACATAAAGAAACCATTTTGCATATCTGTGATCATGTCCAACTTTTTCAGACTGCTGACAACACTTCAGCACTAACAGTGATCCTGTAATGCTGTGAACAGACATGGAAAGATATGGAAAAACTCAGCACGCATAGGAGCCAGTTTCTTAATTTAGGATCAAGAAACAATCACCATCTGGGGAAGAACAGGTGACAAGAACTGATAATCACTTGAAAAGAAACTAACAAAAGCATGTCAGGTTTTAACAGAGAAGAACTGGCCTCTGTGATGCCTCTTTTTATGAAAACAAAACAAAAAATACCTTCAAAACCTAAATATGACATAGCATGGGAACGGAGGACTTTGGTACCCCAAATTAAAACTTGGACAACCCAAATATATTGCAACAGTAACTGACAAAAACATCTAATTTAAGGTCATGCTCCAGCACACTTAGCTAGTATGTAAATAATATGGTTCAATCTTAAAAGATTAATCAAGAATTCAAGAAATGCATTCTAATAAAAACATAGAATCACAGAATCAACCAGGTTGGAAGAGACCTCCAAGATCATCCAGTCCAACCTATCACCCAGCCCTAAGCAATCAACTAGACCATGGCACTAAGTGCCTCATCCAGTCTTCTCTTGAACATCTCCAGTGATGGAGACTCCACCACCTCCCTGGGCAGACCATTCCAATGGGCAATCGCTCTCTCTTTGAAGAACACTCTCCTAATATCCAGCCTATACCTTCCCTAAAATAACGTGATGCAGAAACACTGTACCTAGCGTAACTGAAGCCAATAGGAGCTTTAGAGCCTTCCCACAGCAAAACAAAGTAGTTGCCTAAGCCACAAAATACAAAGGATTCTTGCAACATTCAAAAAGAAGCTTTTAGAACAAAATATACTGCTTGCTCTACCCCGGTGTGATCATTTAATGTTGCAAATCCACCTCCAGCAATGACTAAAATCTATGGGGGAAAAACATAAAGCACATAGAACTGACACTTCTGCTACACACTTGCAGCTCTCAGCATTTCACTCCAAAAATCCTGAGCCCAAACCAACCAAAGTTTCCCTATTTAATATTTACCAATTAAACTTTTTCCTCCCACTCTCAATTAAGGCCTCCACAGCATCTAGAGCACAAATTCTACAATTTCCTTCTTCGCTGAAAAAAAAAAAAAACCAACAAAAACCAACAAACCAAAACACTTATTCACTGCTCTGCAACCACCTCTCATTATGAGAAGCAAATATAGTTGTTTTCTATTACCATTTTATACTAATTGTGTGTTCTGGTCTACCAACTTGCCTTTTCTCCCCAGGGTTGAAGAATCTGTTTCTTAAGGTTTTCTTCAATTACCACTGTTCTGTGGCTCTGACCACAGTTTATGCTTTATAAGCTTGGGTAGCATCTAATGCTAAGGGACACGGTTTAGCATCAGACTTGGTAGAGTTAGATAATGGTTGGATTCAATGATCTTAAAGGACCAACCAAATTGATTCCATGATTCCAATCTATGGTGCACTATGGGTATGCTACAGTAGCCTTATATGTTTTCAATTGTTCCTAAATTCTATTTTTTTTCAAATTCCAAAATTCTGTTTCTCTTTCCAATTAAAGCAGCAGTGGTATGATGTTTGTGGGTATATGCACAGTTATGGTTTCACTCAACTTCACAATTATCATCATTTTGCATTCATCAGCTCTCACCTTCAGCTGAATTTATTGCCTCAATACCTATGGTGCAATCCCTTTCTCCCTAGTTAAGAGGCCTAAAGCATAATATCCTTTGTCTGAGCTAGACATCTTAATTCCTTTTATAACCACGTCTTTCAGACAGCATTCCAAATAGGACACATGACTGACACCACTAAAATCTGTATCTCTCTCCAGAGACACTCTCAAGTGTATCTTAATAATCAGCTCAGATGCAAATTTCACAACGTTGGAAAAACCCCAGCTTTGTGTTTTGAGATTCCACAATTTACAGCGATCTCTATTTTTGACAGTCCTGACTCACTATGTAATGAGAACAAATTGTCAGGTCATGAAGTATCCCCTCCTCAGATGCTTTATGTATGTGTTGAACAGAGGAGACCCCTGATGGATCTGCTAGTAACCTCTTTTATAATAAAACAAACAAAAAATCCCACATTTATTCCTTTCTCTGTTTCCATTTTAAAGATCACCATTTGTAAGGAGTGGTCTGAAGAGCAGTATCTGTCTCATCATCGTCACCATGAATCGGGACCTTCGTAC
Organism: Indicator indicator; assembly: GCF_027791375.1. NCBI lineage: Eukaryota > Metazoa > Chordata > Aves > Piciformes > Indicatoridae > Indicator > Indicator indicator. The sequence goes on from NC_072010.1 coordinate 17,431,614, forward strand.
CTCAAGACCTGGACTGATTTCAGGCAATGAGTTTGCAGTGGCCTGTTCCATAGCAAGTTACTGATTTTGTTACGGAGCCTGTACAATGGAATGCAGTCTCCATGGATTGCACGTGCAGGTCCCATGGGAAGAGGCCTATCTGGTACCAACCATCCATACCTGTCAAGTATGATGGATGGCCCCACAGTCCCTGATTATTCCTTCGGAAAGAGGAATCATAACTGCTGCCAAAAGGGATTGATGACCTGGTGTTGCTAAGGGAACCATGAACCTTAGTTAACTCTGCTCATTATAATGTCATTATAATACAAAAATACACCTCCTAGCCAAATGGTTTTGTCATTTGTTACCTCACATTTGAAATTCAAGTTTCTTTTTAAAAGATTGGGTTTCTATAAATTTGAGCTAAAATTAATTTTACTGATACTGGTAACATGAGACAGTTTTTCACTTGCTCCCTCTAAATAATGGTTCATGTAAAACAATCACTTTGACCTCATTTATATGCAATATTAATGCAAAGCTCTTCTTGCATGCACTTATCTTTCCTAAATGTTCTAATTCTACCTTGATCAGGTTTTTTCAACACTACATTCCTGCAGGCTTCTAGTTTTCAATGAGTTTCAACTCCTGGTTTCATGCTTTTAGCAAACTCAAAATAATTACTTAAAGTAATTCCCTGAAGACAATTTTTCAGTCTTTCTTATCAAAGAGTACTTTTAAGCCTGCTAAGCTCACTTTCTTTTCCAGTCTCCTTACTTGGACATGCTAAATGCTTTTAAAATAAGAGTTGGGTTCTGGATTTCATTTTTCTTTTAACATCCAGAATCTCTTGATTTATCTGTTCATTCACTGTGGGATTTTTTTTTTAATAAAACAAATTAAGTCAAGTTTTATACCATTTGGGAGGGCACTCACTCCCTTACAATGTTTTCACCAGTGGCATGCATGCGCAACTAGCACTGAGTGCTAGAGTCCCTCATATCACACAGTATCACAGTGTATCAGAGGTTGGAAGGGACCTCAAGAGATCATCAGGTCCAATCCCCCTGCCAGAGCAGGATCACTTAGGGTAGGTTCACACAGGAATGCATCCAAGTGGGTTTTGAAAGTCTCCAGAGAAGGAGACTCCACAACCCTCCTGGGCAGCCTGTTCCAGTGCTCTGTCACCCTCACTGTAAAGAAGTTTCTCCTCATGTTGAGGTAAAATCTTCTGCGTTCAAATTTTTGAAGTGCAAGCATTTTCTCTTTACTCATTTTAAACTCCCACTAAATGAACTACACATTTATCATAATTGCCTCTTTAGAGAAGTTAAATACTGTATTGTATTTTCCTCTGGCAACTGAACTCATGCATTCATATGGTAAAGTTCATCCTCAGTTGTACAGAATCTTTATTTTTAGAGCAGCTACATACCAAGCCGGGCCTTTTCTTCACCATTCCTAAATAGATCAAATTGACCATTGTCCCAGAAATCTTTACAGTGCAAGTAAACAAAATCTTGAGAAATTGGATACAGGTATAAGAATGCTAACCAAAGATGCTATGCATACAGAACTGGGTTTTCCATGTTCTTCCAATTCAATAACTACAGCTCACGTGTTTTAGCAATAGGTACAGAGATGATAGAATGGGAGATGAGAAGCCATGGGAAGAAAGTAACAGGATACTTATTCCAATCCCCACTTAATGTAGCTTTCCATAGACCAAAAGCAAAAAGAAACACCAAGTAAGGAGGTATCCATAAAAGACTTCCAGATTGCTTAAAGCCAGGAAAGTACATAAAGGCTGCACCATTGGAAGGGTAACCTTTTTCCTAAGCAGCCAGTGTTGGACACAGAACACTGGGCTGAGGGAATCTTTCCTACAGCTTCTCAGTAACCAGAACTTGAGAAATTCACAGCATTTCAAAACTGAATAGGAAAAAATAGAACAGAGGGGAAAAAATATAAATTAAACACAAATATTTGATCTCCATTCAGGTTTGCTAGTCCTCCTTGCATTAATAAATTACTTAATACAATGTCAAAAATGCAAAAACTAAACCAAGGAAAACTGAGCATGCTTTAAGTGTCCAACATTATTTACAGTTTGAAGTAAAGAAATTAGGAATCAATAAATATGTGAATGAACAAATACTCCTCATGAAGTTCAGAAATTTCAGGGGCAAGCCAAGTACATTACTGTATAAATGCACTTTTCTCAGAAAAGTCCAAATAGCCTTTCATTTGAGTTTGGAAAAATCCATTAAAAAAAAAAAAAAAACCACAACAAAAAACCCAACAACAAATTAAAACAGCTTCTCTTCCTGAGAGCACTTTCCACTGTTTTCACGGGGACACTGCAAACATTTGCTATTACCGGACTCAGTTAGCCCAAATTAGCCTCATTTTATTTTGACATCTCTGAAAAGAATCAGAGCTCAAAAACCAATCCTGTAAATTGTTCACTGGAAGCAGTCTCATAAAGACATCAGACTAAACACAGGATAAATTCAGCACATTAGTAAGAATTTCAGAAAGTCGTGTTAATAATGATTTATGAACTCACCTTCAATGACCAGATTTGAGTTAAAGACTTTTTTATGATTCCATTCCACTTATGTTTTACTATAGACACACACGCTCTAACCACCATTTCTCACAAATGTTACCTCTTCTAACAAAAATACTTAGTGGAGGAAAGACAATACAAGACCAGAAAATGGCAACCACAGCTCTGTTACACTTATGATGCATAAACTACAAAGTTTTATTGTGTCCTTACATTTTCATTTACTGGTAAATATTGACATGCCAGATATGCAAGTTAATTATAGTTAACAGTTTGTACTATTACACAGGTTCTGAAGCAAAGTTTTGGGGTTTTTTTGGAAGGGAAGGTAAAGAAGGAAATCAAATACTGGCAACAAGACATTTATTTAACCAGACTCCAAGGTTCAGTCTAGATGGAAAAGACATTCTAAACACTAATAAAACACTGCTTTTATTCATCACTAATCTGGGGAAAACCTCCTTTGTCGCACATAAGTAAGCTACTAATGTATTAATGTTCAACACACTCAAAGTGTTGAATTCTACAGGCAGAGGAACAGCACATTCACCTCTGTGAAGGAACTGAATGCAACACATTTCCTGCATGCACACAGGTTTCCAGGAATTTGAAATATCTACCAGGACCAACTTACAACAGACTTGATTATTAAGACTGTTCTAAACCAAAAAAAACCATACCTAGAGCACTGAGGCCTAATGTCCTCCCTGATATTTCTAATCATAATATGCTTAATTAAAAAGCCATATACACAACAGCTTACCTTTGACGCCATACGCATAAACAGCGAGCTTTGATCCTCTGCTGTTCTCATTTTCTCATTTTTGACCAAGTCCTTCAGGTCCATACTATCATCATCCTGAAAATACCTTACTCTTTCTTTGTCTGTATGAGTAGGAATCTGGAAACAAAGATATTAAAAATAAATATTAACTAGGTGAGAAAGATCAGCTATGAAACACAGTTTCTAATTATTTCAACAAGTTTAAAGAATCATAAGCCTAGCTAGGCACATCTGAAACAATTAGGCTTGCTGCTTCATTTGACCTAAGGAAAAGAACATCTTCCCCTTTCTTCAACTGCATTTAAATGAAAATATAGCCTCTTCCCACAATCATTGTATCTTTTGTATCATTAAGCTATCAAAGCTACAACATTACTACTCAGGAAAGATGTATAATAATTCACTGAAATAGTTAAACAGCTTACAAAAACAGATATTGCAAAAAGTGATCTTCATTACTTACAGAAGCTTTTGAAATGCAAACTTACAGACACTATTGAAACACAGTACTGAAAACTTGCACAAATGTGGAACCTCTGGTGAGAAATGTTGTGATCTTAGAGTGCACAAGAGAAGAGATTTTCTTCTAGGGCAGGAATAAACTAAATCTTGAAGGCGCACAGGGAATGGTCACTAACAAAGTAAGATGGCATTTTCCAAAATGGAATCAACAGGAGGATGACAACCAATTCCTCATCCTCTTGTGCCTTTTACTCCTCCAAACTGATCTGTCCTATTAATCAAGGACAATACTACTTGAAATATGAGGTACTGTCATCTCCTCTTATCCTTAGAAGATCCAAGTATTAGCTTGTTTAGCATTGCAAGCAACCATCCCACAAAGAAAACCAGGCTTCCACGTCCACTGTTCCCCAAAGCACTGTTACAAAGATTAGGTCATGGTTTCCTTTATCAGCAGTAGCAGTATTTCTGATCTGAAGAAAATTAGCCCCTGAGACCTGTCTTTCTCAGGCAAATCTTTCTTATTTTGGAAATACTCACCTCTGCTAATCTTTATTATTTGCATAACTTTATGTAATATAAATTAATGGGCTAGTAGACGATGATTACTTGAAAAACTTACTTCTCCTTGAATGTGTCCTAAAGCCCTAAAGTGATCCCTAGGGAAACAGTCTGAAAATCAACAATATATGCCTAATAAATACATACTGTAAAACTTAATTTCAATCATCTTATGAAAGGAACTTCTTAACTACCTTTTGACATTCTGACCAGACATTACAGCATCATGAAAGTAAGACTACAAAACAATTCCAGAATAACACTTTAACACTCACATTTGTAAAACTTACCATCTGTCGCTTTCTCCGTCCTCCTTTTGGCTCCTGTGGTTCAGTTGGTGCAGCCACAGGCCATGCCCTTCCACTATGATCTGTTCTGACAAGGACCACTTGTTCTTCTTCCTGACGGCTTGAAGCCTGTGTCAGATTTTAAGAAGTTTAAAACAGATGATACAAACAAAGCTAAAAGAAACATTTAATCCACACTAAATGGATTAAATCTAAGTGTTAAAAATCCAAAAGATTAAGTAACAGATTTATTATAATTAAAAACAAACATTACACAAGGCTGTCTTTTCCATATTCAAAAAGAACAGAACATTAAACTGATATTCAGCTACTTAAGTGGAGAGTTAACAAATCCATTCAAAAAAAGAAACAAGTTTGTATTCTTGGTTCGTTCTCATAAAGCTTCAACCCCACCTGCCTCAAGGAATTACCTAGAAGTAAAATTACCTTGTTTTTCTCAGTGGAGTTATGCATGCCCAAAACTGCTCCCATTTTGCCAAACGGATTTCTAAATATCTATTCCATATCAAAACCCAATCAGAACACCTGGACTAAGCACCCTTATTCCCAAGATTTATCCCTAGTTGACTTATTTAGATCCAGTGCTCACTAAAATTCTTGAACTCATTAAAAGAGGCTGTGGCCACAGATGTAATTCAGAAAAATATATCCTTCTGTAAAAATATTCTAGAGGAGTATCATTCACTGATTTAACTTCAGTGCAGCTCAGGAAGATTACAAACATATCTTCCACCAAACAAAGAGAGGAGGACGAGGCCTGGAATAGCTGTATAGCAGAAGTGAGGAACAGCCATTGAGGACTCTATCCACACAGAATTTAGGATTCCAGTCCTCAGACAAAATACCAGGGAGTAGAATGAATATATCCATTTCCCAAATGACTGCTTAAATACTTCATTACACCTCAGCTATTGCAATCCCAATTTTTAGGTACTTACAGTTGCACTATTGTTGCCACCTGCCTAAAGTGAAGCACAGGAGTGCTAAGTGCTGTTCCATACTACTCCCTTTATGTGCTCAGCCCCCCTCAGACCTTCATCTGCTCCTACCAACTACCTGCTCATTTGGGATGGAAGTTACTACCTTTTCAGCTGATGGACATCTGTTCAGATCCTTCCAAAACACAGACAATAGTATACTTCTACTTTATAGGGGCATTCTCACACTTAAATAAAGACATATCCATATAGAAATAAAAAAAGAAAATAAAAAAGAAACTCTTTACCAGAAAAATTGGCACTTAACTTTCAAAAAAGATTAAGAATTACAAAACCCCAAAAAAATAAAATAAGAAAGCCCCAAAACTCCTTCATTACACTACAAAGATGTTTAGGTAAATTAGTTGATTAAATGAGAGCAAATAATGGGAACATCACTAAATTTGGTGATATTAGGACAGACTTTGTCAAATCTTATGAATAACTTTATTAATCTCAATCTGAAGCTATTTTTCACCAAACAACTGACATCTGCTTTACATCTGCTGTCCTTGCCTAAAGAAAGCTTGTCCCAGAAACCCCAAAAAAGTCTGAAAATTCTGTGGATATTGAAGTACACTAGCATGATTTTATTTTTCCAAGAAAAGTAAAATGAAATTAGAAGTTATGGACCAAAAGGCTGCCTAGGTAAGCAACTTCTCTTCTATACCACCAAAGGCAAATTTCATTTTGCAAAGCAAGCCAAGATGTCCAACACTGATCTGGGTGTAATAAATCTAAGCGCCAGGTTCTACACATTGGCCACAACAATCCCATGCAGGCTCAGGACAGAGTGGCTGGAGAGCGGCCAGGCAGAAAGGGACCTGGGGTACTGGTTGACCGTAGGCTGAACATGAGCCAGCAGTGTGTCCAGGTGGCCAAAAAGGCCAATGGCATCCTGGCCTGTATCAAGAATAGTGTGGCCCTGTACTCAGCACTGGTTAGGCTACACCTTGACTACCGTATCCAGTTCTAGGTCCCTCAATTCAAGAAAGATGTTGAGATGCTGGAATGTGTCCAGAGAAGGGCAACAAAGCTGGTGAGGGGTCTGGAGTACAAGCCCTGTAAGGAGTGGCTGAGGGAGCTGGGGTTGTTTAGCCTGGAGAAGAGGAGGCTCAGGGGAGACCTTATTGCTGTCTACAACTACCTGAAGGGAGGTTGTAGCCAGGTGGGGGTTGGTCTCTTCTTCCAGGCAACCAGCAACAGAACAAGAGGACACAGTCTCAAGCTGTGCAGGGGGAAGTTTAGCCTTGATCTCAGAAAGAAGTTCTTCACAGAAAGAGTGATTGGCTATTGGAATGGGCTGCACAGGGAGGTGGTGGGGTCAACGTTCTTGGAAGTGTTTAAGAAAAGACTGGATGAGGCACTTAGTGCCACGGTCTACTTGATTAGTTAGGGTTGGGTGATCAGTTGGACTGATCTTGGAGGTCTCTTCCAAACTGGTTGATTCTGTGTGAAGTAGTATTGTGTATATATATTCTCTGAAAATATTACTTCCAGTATCAGCCAGGTATGTGCTTCGGCTGTTTTCTCTCTATTGTGAGAGGGAGAAAACGTGATTCATCACAGTAAGTGAAAAAAGGCCTTGTACCTTCATCCCACACTTGCCACAAAACCTGACTGGAGACAGAGACAACCAGAGGGAAGGACTGTGTTTTCATGTCATCACTCTGTTGTTCAGACAGGTGCAAGATCTAGTTATCACTATTAATATGAAAACACAACAACTACCAAAAGTCTAAAAATAAAAATCAGCATTAGAATGAACAAAGGGCAACAGGCTGGAGAAAGAATACAACATGAGCAAAGAGCAGCAGGATGCACAACACACTTGTAAATGGGATACAAATGCCAATGCAGCTCTCCCAACAGAACTAATCAAATCCACATGTAGAAGCGGCAGCAAGTAGCAGGAGTTAAATGATATGAAGGGAAAGATATTCCTGGCTGAGGATTTCACATAAACTGGACCCTTCAGAAACACTAATTATTCACTCCATCCCCACATCTGTTGCTGAGACAAGAGAACGGATGGAAATTTTTCACAAGGAATGGCTACAACTTATCCATTCCCACATTTAAATTTCACCACATTGTATACATAATTTTTCAAAAAGATAAATCACTAAAAACAATAGGCATCATAAGAGAAATTCTGCAGCAACTGCATGGCACAGTAAACCTCAGACTCTTATGTCAACGTACAAGCATCTAATTCCTTTTAAAAATACTCATTCCAAGATTTAAGTGTCTTCACTAAATTTTTCTAAATACAGACATTTCAAAAAGGATGACATTGTTGAGCAGCCTGTTATTTTCCCCAAATGAATGGAATTCACAAGTGTTCTACATGTCAAAAAAAACAGACTTTATGTGCATTTGTGTGTTTAACAACAGTTAAACTTTTTTCTTCTCATTTCTGCATGCCAGCACAGTAACATACAGGCTGTAGAGGAGTATCTTCTGTATCTGAACCACGGAATGAATTGGCATGGGAGGGAAACTCAGTAATTAAGTTCCAATGAGCGATTTCAGCAGGCTTTCATTCATGCAACATGAAATGATGCAGAAGATAAACATTTAGATACAATATATACAGCTGGCAAGTTTTTGTGGGTTTTGTGAAGTTGTTTCTTTTGTGTTTGTTTTTTTTCCCTAATTTCGAAGACTCCAGAGTCCTGATACAAGGCACATGAGACTGACCACAACATATTTACATTTAATGTTCCAGAGAAAAGGAAAGACAGTATGACAGTAATATTTAGCTTCAGAATACAAAGGGGAAAAAAAAAAGAGCAGTCCATCAAAGACAAATTAAAGCAGCAGATAAAAGGATAATTATGGACAGCATTAAGACTAATGTGAAGTAATGTTACAGACTAAAAGTAAAAGCATGCTATGGTCTAGAGATGAATCCAATGGATCAAATATGCCAGGCATGATTATTCAGAAAATTAAAGATGTTATTAGAAGTAAAGACATCTTTCAGAATCAAAATCCTGTCTGAATAGAACTGAATTAAAAACATAGCATAAATACAGAATGTTAATTGTGTTAAAAAACAAGACCAAAGATGATTTTGAGGAGGATATCACTAACAATACATACTAAAGCTGCTTCTAAAGCAGCATCAGAAGCCAAAAGCTTTCTGCTAGAAAAAAATAAGATGCTCAAATGCTTATAGTAGTATGAGAAGGTAACATTTGAATAATAAATTAATCATTTGCATTCTAAGATTTTCCTACTGAACAACTCTTTTTTTTCTTTTAAAAACAGAATTAACTTTAGAAATTGAAATATCAGTAGAAGAAAGCTGCCATGAAGAGCTGATTTTCCTTAGAGCTCCCAAAAAAGAATTCCAACATATAATATCTACATCCTTCAATATGCATTGTATCACCTAAATTGGCCCAGCACAAAAACAACAGAGGGTGGCAATACATAATACATATTATTAAATGTTAAATTTGAAACTGGGGAAGACAGACACCATCCCTGAGTTTTGTGACAACTGCTACAAAAGTAATATACTTTATAGGCTGAAAGGAACAAAAAGATAGTGTGCATTTACAGAATGAGAGGGGAATTGCTTGTTGCCATTAGTTAGGGAACATGCATTTTACTTCAGGCCAAATAAATATGCAAAGTACACAGTTGTTCTCACCAAACATACAAATCACTGTACAGTGATTAACACCCACTTGAACAAAGCAGACAAGTCTGGGTTTGAAAGATAAATGCTTTAAATTAAATGCATAAATAAATAAAATAAAGTTCTGAAAAAATATTTTTTGAGCTCTCCAGAGATGACGTCTGTTCCATAAGCCAGCAGGGGGAAATGAAAAATTTCAGCCACCAGGTGCACATCTCAATTTGAGGAATAGACACTGGAGTAGGTGAACAAAGGGAGTCAGCAAAGCTGAGTATCTGAGGTAGGATCTACTCAGTTGGAACTGGTTTTCAGTGTTAAAGAGAATAAAATATTATTGGTATGCTGTGGGACAGGGAGAAACTTGAGCTAGGGAAATCAAACTTTTTTGTAATTACTAAGTTAACAAAAAGCTGCATGCTGCTTGAGTTGAGAACTATCTGCAAATGTTCACTGAGAGCTACACTAAAGTAGTACAATCACAGTATAATGAAGGAATAACAAAGCTCAGCAAGTCTTCAGCAAGGAACAAATATCTACCTTCAAATGCAAGGTATGGGCAAATTAGATACAGGACTATGCACACAACTTGTTTCCTTCCAATGGACATGCTTTGCATTCTGGAAAAGCCTATCCTTATCATACAAAGTAAGCATCTAGAAGACATCTAGTATTTCTCACAGAGTGCTAGATGCAGCCATTCACTGCCTCCCAATCTCTTCCAATACTTTTTCTTCTCCCATCATCAACACAGTTTACCTATCACCAGTGTTTACCCATCACCACCATAGTTACCAGAAGGATAGGTCAATTCCATTTAGAAGAAGCAGTCTACCTCTTTCAGAGATGGGTGTAAAGGCACATCTCATCATTGAAGAGTCAGTGCAGTTACTGCCTGGAGTCCCCACAGCAACACAGCTTTCAAAGCACCTGAGACATGCTTCAGTCATTTGTTGTGAATAAGGGAACTGTCAGCTTAGAGGTAATGTTTAGAAAATCAGTAGGTAGACTATTCCCCATACCAACACTAAAGCATAGATCTCCCAGCAAGGTGAAATAAAATGATCAGAGGTCTGTACCAGCAGTCCACTGTACAAAACTTGCATCTTTGATTTCGGTTTCTGTGGCAGTTTAGGCTGGGTGCCCCCTGCCACTGCCGCATGAGATACACCTCTGGTGCCACAGTTTCTTATCACAGAAAAAAAAAAAAGAGATAAATAAATAAAAATAGCAGCACAAGAAAAGGAAATGGGAGCAAACTTCTGCCTAGGTTAAGAATCTAGTAATTCAAGAAAGATTCAGTACTCACTAAATAGAGTAGTAAGCCATCGCTAATGCAACCTTCAAAAGTACTAAACTAACACAAAATGGGATTAAAAAATAGGTTTTACAAGATCAGAAAGTTGGTCTACCATAATCGGGACCTTGTACTTAACAGTGAGGAGCATCAGAAAATCTAATGCAGACTAGCACAGAAATGAACTGGAAGATCTAACAGTATTTCAACAGGTAGCCCTAAATCTATGTACAAAGCATGAGACTAAAAAAAAACACCAAAACAAAGAACACAAACAAACAAAAACTCCAAACCACAGCTCTTAAATAAAAAGATTAATTATTAGGTACTTAGATAACCACTAATTGTTTGGTCTCTGTCCTTTCTTTCCTTCGGTAAGTGACACAGGTCAATAACATATTATGTAAAAAACTTAATTTCATCTTGTTGATATAAAATATATTGCTCTTTAAACTCAACTATTCTTTGTTCTTATATTCTGAAAAGTAGTATTTTAGCTAAACTGTTAATCACTCAGAATAAGTAATCCAACCTTCTTATTCATCTCCTGTTTATATTGAATGCCTCCAATCATCCCTGCATTCAAAAATCTTCCTATTTGCTTTCAGCACTTATTTTCTTAGAGCATCTCTGACATCGGGCAATCAGAAATATGTATCATGGAGTGGAATGGATAAGTGCACAAATCTCAAATCACATTCAGTAAAAGTCATACTGCCAGCCTGCGAAAGTAAGATTTGAACTAGAAATATGTAACTTACAGCGGCTTGTAACATGTCCAGTGATGTGTCTTGTAAAGGCAAAAACTAAAGCAATTAAGACTCAACAAATTATTGGATCTCAGGAAGCCACATAGCCCTGCAAATACAACCTTTTAAAAGGTGTAAAGAGACAATTTGGCATTTTAAATTGTTAGCTATACTTTGAAATGATTAGTCACTTAACCATATCATCAATGAGCCACTGTAGGTATGGGATGCAAGAAAAGTTTTGAAGAGTAAGGACTACATGGCTTGTTTCTATAGCAAGAACATCTGATACAAAACATATGTACTCAGATCATCAAAAAGAAAACTCCTGCAGTATGTTGGTTCTTAAGTCCACAGACTTCTAGTTTATCTTATCAAAAGACAGAAATGTGATATACAGTTGAGCAGGTGCTAAGCAGAAGTTTGGCATATACAAATAAAAATAGCTTTTACTTAAATGAATATAAAAATTTCATAGCAAGTAAATAAAAATCTCCAAGTGAAAATATTGCAAGTTTCAAAAATGTTCAGGCCTCAACATTCATTATTTAGAAAAGAGCTTTACCTTAGCTCTAGCACATGAGGCATTTTCAAAGAGTGTAGTATCATAAAAGGCAATTTTACAAACTGAAAGCAACAGACTAAGCCAATCAAAAAACAGTAATTTAGGCATATGAGGGAACTTAATAATGCATTTTTGTTAGACAGAGTAGTAGTCCAATCTGAAAAATTATTAAAGGAGTATATGTAGAAAATGGTCTTAAAAAAAACAGAGAAAGAACGTGGACTACTAGATGTTGCAGAACAAAGACTCAGTTCTGCATCCTTTTAAGCTTCCATTGATGCACTTCTGTTATTTTGGGAAGAAAACAAAATACTTGCAAAACCAAGGAGCCCATAACCTCTTCTAACCTAGACAAGCAGAATAGAATGACAAGGCTAACACTGACATTGGTAGCTGCAGTTTCATTCCAGACACCAGTCTCACTCTCCACGGTTGTCAGTGCAGCACCTGAGAAGAACCTCTGTAAAATCTCACACGTGCAACTTTGCAAGCCATGCTGCTAGCTGAAAGTGTCTCATTACCCAGATGTGCTGGCCCAAATCCAAATGTCTTCATTTATTTTAGCAAGATGGGTGCATAGTTTAATTGCTCCTCTTAAACAGCCTATTGCTATAAAATATTTCTGGTTTATGTTAGTAGCAATGGCTAAAGAGACCTAACATGTAATTACACTAAAGACTGGGTGGTGCCAACAGTCATTAGTTGATCAAATTCTCCTTTCGAAATCTCATTTTGATCACAATCATTGTGTTTCATTAATTAAACACACAAGAGATATTAACTTATGGCTCACCCTTTTATAAATGGCTTTAGGTGTAAATAATTTTAAGTCCAAAAAGGTTTAATATTGTGTATTTACCAAGGCTGCAGAAGGACCAAAAGAAACATTAGTGAGGTTCTAACATCCCATTTTGGATTGGAAGTATCCTTTCTCTTGGGGTTGAGGAGGTGTCAAATCTTTAATAAAACACCAAATTTATTCTGAGGAAACACAGTGAAAGGGTAGACACAGACAGTAAAAAATATGCAGAAATTCAACATAGTATTAGGAGAAAACAGCTAGAAAAAAATTACACCGTCAACTACAAGAGCTGAATGGCACCGGCAGTCAGCTTTTGCTTCCAGTGTCAAAGCTTACTCTAAAGCTTTTGTATTATGAGTTTGAACTCTTAAAAGTTTTATCTGCTCTGCCCTTTAGACTTGTTACATACACCGAAGTCAGTATGATTTCACATCATTTAGTTACTGATACAATTTCTCCAGTACTTTTTAATTGGAAAAAATCCTAAAAAATTACATTCAGGAAGCTGCGCCACTTCGTATCAATATATTTTTGTCTTATAGTTATCTGTGTCGTCTTCTTACGGACATCACCAAGAGTGTTCACGAAATACACTCACCAGAAACTGTATATACCTATTCTTTTTTAAAAGTATGCACTAATGATATTTTTGTTCTGCTAAAGTATGTCCACTTCATTACTCCCTCTTCCAGTTAGAGCTCGTCAAATAAATATGAAAACCACAACTTTTACTGAAGAAAGAATGGCAGAGCCATCCTGCAGACACAATTCAAGCGTGATAGAACACCAGGAATTAGAAATTATGATGAGCTGAAAACATCTGAAAGTAAATAGGCCAAGAGCCATCTGCTGCTGTATCTCACCACCGTCTGAAATTCGAAATGAAATCACAGATTTTTATTGCGCATTTAGCAAGGATCATTAATCCCCAGCATTCGAGCTTTTAGACAAGTGTCTCAGCTTCTCCTTTTCTGAGAAGCAGTTTTCCAAATTTTTTTAATGATTCTTTATGTACAGTAACTCTAAAAGCATTACTACAACTGTATTTAAAGTTCTGCATTGGGTATGTCACAATAAAATGTCACTCAACTATGTATTACTAAAACATATTACAGGTAAATTGTGACAAGCAAACATTTTTATCACAGAAAAATATGTGGTTATAGTCTATTTCCAAACCTAAAATTAAACATGTTGGCACACTAACAATTTTGAATGCCAGTTTTGAGGGTGATTTGGGGTAGGTGTTTTCTGTTAGTTTTAGTACTGACTATTTTTCTTCTTTATTTCAATTCCTGCACCAAAGTATGGATAAATAGATATTTTTTTACATATACAAACACATATCTACATACACACACATAAAAACACACAACTTTACTTCTACATAACTGGTTCTTTTCCCAAGAAATCGCTGTAGTTTTCAAGCTACTTTTGAAAAGGCTAATCTTGAAAATATGAATAAGAAAACGTTCTCAATTTTCCCTATTATCATTACTGGAACCAAGAGAATATTATTTCATTTTTTTTCCCCACAACTGATTTGTCTCAGCTACTCCTGATGTCACACAGTTTACTTGTCTCAAGGTAACTGTGCTGCAAGTAATTTCTCTAGATGCAGCCGTTTTCATCCTGTCTTTCTTAATGCAGAACTAGACACAATGGCATGCAATGGATGGTACTTTATCATAAATAGGATTTGAGGCATAAGTCAAGATGCTGTACTCAGTTTCCTTTCTGAAAAATGGTGTGATAATTCTTCAAAAAGAAGACAAAAATAAATTCACTTATATTGAGCTAGGTTGCCCAGAATTCTCTCTCAGTCTGGGCTCTAATGCATCTCATGGATACAAATTAAACATCAGACTTTCAACGTATCAAACTGTAGTTTCTAAGAGGCTGCTTTGGAAACCAAATCATCCTTATAATTTACACTCAGAAAGAATAATTAAATATTTTTTTTAAAAAGCCAAAGTATTCAAAATACAGGAAACTTAATATTATGGAAGTTTTCAGCAGAGAAGACAAGCCCTAACTAAAACTAGCTAAATGAACTCTCCGTGCAATCTAAATTTTCTCCACCTGAGAAGCACAAGCAATGGAATGGAGAGTGCTACTTTTACAGATGCAACAGGTAGCCTAGAAAAACTATTCTCCTTTAAAGCAGCATCATGTCAGTCAGATGCCTATTACAAAGTGAAATACAGTGTCTCCCAACATTGAAGACTATTGCTCTACAGATGCCCAGAACGCTCCACAGAAGCATTTCACACCCTTAATTAGAAAAACTTCTGAAGTTTTTTGTTCTGTTTTGAGGACTACACATATCTCTTGTGGAACATATGTGTATATTTACATACATTATGTGTGTATACATAAAACTGTACCCATCTCAATCACTGCTTTACTCCTTACACTTCATTCATTAAAAGAATCATAGCAGACTGAAGCTGATGGACTTAACACAGAAAGTTCAGTCATTCAAATTAAGATAAGCTATGCATAAATCATTTGTGTTTTCCATACAGTTTCCCAAATGTAGGGCATAAAAGCCTGTATTTGTTTCTCTTTTTCAGAGCTTCACTCTCATGTTTTAAATACTGTATGATAGTATATTCTCTACCATGTTATTTTCCTTCCACCTTTTGATCAATGTTGCATTGATTTTGTATTTTAAACACAATTTATCATTATTAAGAACTGTCTCTAGCAATTGCCCAGCAGAGACTACTTGTTTCTTCCTGCATACTGATTAAGTGCTATGGAACATAGCAGCAGGTTTAAGGCTGAGAAGTATTTTTTCTTAAAGGCCATATATTCTATTTGGAATTGAAAACAGTTTTTTAAAAGATGCATCCCCTTACACTTCATTCATCCACCACCATTAAGCAAGTCCAGCTAATTTTGTATCACATCAGTACACTTCCAGATTAAAAAATAAACACAATTAAGTCAGTTTGCAGCAACACAAAAGGAAGCTGTTTTTTCATTTAGCAGATTTGACTATAATTCTTATGCAGGGACCATAAAGAAGAAAGCATGGGAAAAAAAAACTGAAAAAAAAAACCCTGAGAAAACCTGAAAAAGCAGAGCACACAAATAATGCACATCATAAATTGTTTAGAATGATCATAAAGAGCATTTTCCACATATAGAGTAAAACATAAAAGCAGTTATACTGTGTCAACCTAAAGTTCAACATGTCTTCTTCAGCACCAGCCAAAACTGAATGCCTTCAAGTATTTGTGCTTCAGCAATTAAGAGCCAGACATCATTCATCTACAGTCCTCAAGAAGGTTATTTTTCATGAACTTGTCAAGTCTCTTCTTGAATCTACTTAAGCTCTCAGCATCCACAATATCCTAGAGCAGCCATTCTGTGAAGAATCATGCTTCTTCCACTTGTTTTCAATCTGCCTTTTCAATTTGGACTAGATGATCACTGTAGGTCCCTTCCCTCTCGCTCATTTACATTTTACCTTCCAAATTCTGTACCATCAAAAAACCCTCTCCAAATTATTGTGCAGCACTTTCAGGTAACAGAAATGCAAACTGTACCATGGTAAACCATGAACACATTGAAGTTATTTTCTAAATGCTGAAGTTTCTGAGGAGCTTTCTCAGCTTATGGCATACAAATACATGGTGGTGTCCTTTCACAGTCCTTCTGCTTACTGAAGAGCTGAAAACTTGTAGCTTCTTAACTGCATATTCAGGCACTAAGCCTGAAAAATAGCCCTGCTTCTAAGCTCTCCTACCACAACTAACTAGCAAAAATATTTATAATAGCACATTAGTTCAGAGACTACTAAAAACACTTATCCTCTATTTAGGTTTCATATGTGTGTGAGTATATATTTATTTATTTATAGATACTTTATTTTTGAAAAAAGGAAAGAAAAAAAACCCAAACAGCTACAGGAGAGAAATTAAAAAAAAAAAAAAAAAAAAGAGATGATGCAGAAATTATGTGGCAAAAATAAAATAATGAGAAAAAAAATAAACAACTACAGTGAACCAATATCCCTGAACAAAATTCCCTAGTATTTTTCTACCAACAAAGGAAGATAACAGATACTCATATGGCTTCTTCAAAAGGAATGTAGATAAACACTAGCTTCTTCAAAACAACACAAAATTTTTACTGAAAAATTCACATCCTAATTCAAGCAAAATAATTCCATTTATAAAGCTATTCCAAAGCCACAAATAATTTAGGAGCAACTCAACTGAAAAAAAAAATCTTTTCTGCACTTTGGACACACATAAGGCTAGCAGTTGAAAACAAATCAAATGTTAGGCAGAATGGAGGCTGGTAGTGCATTCAAAAAAAAACCCAAAAAAACCCAACCAAACAAACAAAAAACACTTCAATACTGCTGAAAAAAGGTTTTTTTCAGTATCAAGAGAATCTAAGCATTCTTTAACCTGTACTGAATTTTAGTCCAGAATACCTTCATACAGAAAACCTTTAACATTATTTGTGGCTGCTCGCTTCATTTAATTGAAAACACACTAATTACCAAGAACAAAGGGGAAAAAAAAACCCAACAACTAAAACACCCCTGCTCTTCCTCAAAGTAATTTTTTGCTATACAATTATCCAAGTGGGCTTACTCAGGACACAGCTATAAACTTCTCTTCTGCTTCTGTATCTTTTATAGTTTTCTTGCTACTCTAAGTTCAGAAATATGCATACATTTATGCTTTTTGGTATGGATGGAAATCCCTTACTTGTAATATCTAAATGCATCATAAACAGCATGTCTTAAAACTGTGAATGACTTTGATCAAAACAAAAACTAGTAACAAAATGGTCTTACAAGGATCTGTATGTTTGGTGAAATACATCAGCTGAGAAATGCACGGTTTTTCAACACTAAACATCAGTATTTGAAAACTGTACTTCAAAATCACATTTCTAAGATCAGTGAGGATCTGGATCAAGAGACCTCATTCTAAACATGTCTCACTTGGTTTTCTAAATTATTTTTTCTCTCTGAAAATTCACATATTTACAGTTGATACTTTTGTAATGACTACATGCTGTTAATTTTAAAAGTCTTTCAACTGAAAGTTAAAATCAGACTATGGTAAAATTAAAGCTATCCAAAATTGTTATTTGTGATTCAGTTTTTAATGAACAGGTCATTACCAATATTTCTAAGGACCACCCATAGCATGCTCTCTACTTTCCATTTTTAAAATCTGAGTTATTTTTCTCCTGTGTAATCACAGAATGGTAGGAGTTGGAAGGGACCTCTGGGGATCATCTACTTCAAAGCCCCTGCTAAAGTAAGTCTGCCTGGTGCAAGTGGCACAGAAATGTGTCTGGCAGCTTTTGAAAGTCTCCAGAGAAGGAGACTCCATAACCTCTCTGGGGTAGCCTGCTCCAGTGTTTTGTCACCCTCAAAGTAAAGAAGTTTTTCCTTATTTTTAGGTGGAACTTCCTGTGTTCTAGTTTGTGCCCACTGCCCCTTGTTTCATCATAGGGCACCGCTGAAAAGAGACTGGCCCCATCCTTCTGACCTTTAGATATTTACAAGCATTGATAAGATTCCCTCTTAAGTCTTCTGTTCTCCAGGCTAAACAACCCCAGGTCTCTCAGCCTCTTGTAAATGAGATGCTTCATTCCCCTAATCATCTTTGTAGTCCTCCTCTGGACTCTCTCAGTATTTCCTTGTCTCTCTTGAACTGAGGAGCCCAGAACTGGACACAATACTGCAGGTGTGGCCTCAACTAAGGCAGAGTAGAGAGGGAAGAGAACCTCCCTCAACCTGCTGGCCGTATGCTTTTTAATGCACCCCAAGCTACCTTTGGCCTTCTTGGCCACAAGAGCACACCACTGGCTCATGGTGAACCTGTTATCCATCAGGGCTTCCAGTTTCTTCTCCACAGAGCTGCTTTCCAGTAGGTCAACCCCTATCCTGTACTGGTACATGGGGTTATTCCTCCCTAGGTGCAGGACTTTACACCTGCCCTTGCCAAACTTCATTAGGTTGCCTTCCACCCAATTCTCTAACCAGTCCAGCTCTCACTGAATGGCAGCACAGGTTTCCAGTGTACCAGCCAGTCCTCCCAGCTTTGTATCACCAGCAAACTTGCTGAGGGTACACTCTGTTCCTTCATCCAAATGATTGATGAAGATACTGAACAAGACTGGACCAAGTACTGACCCCTGGGGACACTGCTAGCTACGGGCCTCCAACTGGACTCTGCATCACTGATCACAACCCTCTGTGCTCTGTCACTCAGCCAGTTCTCAGTCTACCTCACTGTCCACTCATCTAACCAACACTTCCTAAACTTTCTTAAGGGATGTTACAGGAGACAGCATAAAAAGCTTTGCTGAAGTAGACAATATCCACTGCTCTCCCCTCATCTACTCAGCTAGCCTCAACATCATAAGGCTATCAGATTTGTTCATATGATTTCCCCTTCATGAATCCATGCTCACTATTCCTGATATCCTTCTTTTCCTCTACATGCTTAGAGATGACATCCAGAATGAGCTGTTCCATCACATTTCCAGGGAATAAGGTGAGGCTGATGGGCCTGTAATTTTGTGGTCCCCCTTCCTGCCCTTCTTGAAAACTGTATTGACAATGGCTTTCACCCAGTCCTCAGACACCTCTCCTGTTTTCCAAAACTGATGGACTGGCTTAGCAGTAATACCACCCAGCTCCCTCAGCACTTGTGGGTGCACCCCATTGGGGCCCATGGATTTGTGGGTGTCCACTTTGCCTATGTGATCTCTAAACTCAATCCTCCTTGAGCAAGGGATAGTCCTCCAGACTTCCTCTCTTACCTCCATGGACTGCAACTCCTGAGGGCTGGTCTGAGCAGTGAAGACTGAAGCAAAGAAGGCATTCAGTAACTCTGCTGTCACTGCATCCTCCATCACTGGGGCACACACCTCATTCCACAATGGGTCCACATTTTCTCTAGTCTTCCTTTTGCTACGGAGGTACTTGAAGAAGCCCTTCCTGTTTTCCTTGACATCCCTTGCCAGATTTAATTCCAAGAAGGCCTTAGCCTGCCTTGTTGCATCCCTACATACTCTGACAACATTCATATATTCCTGCAAAGTGGCCAGTCCCTTTACCCACAATTACACAACTTAATCACACAACTGCAATATATTTAATTCTGGTTTCTTACATATAAATTAAAAACATGCCTAAGAATCACACTTCAATGAAGTCTACCTACACAGAGCTTCTGTAATCCAAAATTCTTGCAAATTCAAGGTCTGAAACTTTAATATTGTTGTCACAATGTAGTCAGCAAGAGGCCACACATTAGTTTCCAATTCAAGTGTGTCTGAAGAAACACAAGTCAATCTATGATGTCTGAGATGAAGCCTTTTCAAAAAATATTAGTAGCTTTCCAAACTCAGCTGACTGGCAACTGGATTTTCACTGTGGAATTGAGGTCAAATTGAGAAAGAACTTTAGTTTTTGCCTAAGTCTCATCATCATTATCAGGAGGACAGAGCTCACTAACAAAGGTTTTGACCCTGTTGCCTTGTAGCTATATCAAAGTTGGTATGGAAGAAGATTACTCTCCTTTTGCTGAATATCACCCCTTCAAAAGAGCAACATTTGAAGTGCCAGCTATTTCAGACATCAGAGTTACCTAACAGCACAGTCAATAACACAACACATATCAGTCTTATTTTTAACGGAAGATATATTTAATTGCTGAGAAAATATTACCAATAAAAAAATATATATATCCTATGGAAGCTGCAAAAGTACAGTCAAGAAAGTTTTGTTTTCCACAAAATTCAATTTGAACAGTAACTCACCAAAGTCACACCTCATAATTTTCGTAAGTACATTTCGTGTTCTCTGTAATTCAGCTGCTACCTGTCTGTACCATTGTGTTAGCACAAAGAAAAGAGGAGTATTTCCCCTTACCTCTTTTCCAGGCTTTGCTGCAGTCTGCCCTTGAGTGTCTCTCAACTTACGAGCATTCTCAAGTTCTTCTTGAAGTTTTGAAGCTAACTCCTTCAAAGAAAGTGGTAGTATTCTATTAGTTTAAACATTTAAAACTCCTAGAGACCTTTACATCAGAATTAACCTTTCTATTTCTTCAACTTTTTTAAGTTTTTTAAACTCTAATGACATAAAAGACTAAGGAAAACACATGAATGTAATTCACACAATTCAGAACAGAGGCACTGAAAGGATAAAAAAATATATTGTAATAAAAACACCAGAAAAATTATGCTTACACATTACTTAGTTATACTAATAAATTATTTGTGTAGCTAAGCATAGACACTGGTTTATGTATAGAAAGCTAAGGAAGACTGAACACATCAAGTGTACAACCTTTCCATCTTATGTTGTGAATCCCTTCATTTATTTTATATATTTTATATATATATACACATATATATGCAATGGGTCTAGGGAAATAGACATTTCTGCTACGCAGTTTCACATATCTCTATGCTACATATCCAACCTAGGCACTTAAGACTGTACTCTGGGTATTAAAACATACAAGAGGTGGAAAATGAGAATTGCTTACAGCTTTGCACAAATTGGTTTTGATGATCCTGCTTTCTCATCCATCTGTCTGTTAAATAAATACTAGCTTTATCTTTGTTTCCTAGGATTTGCCAGGTGGCAACCTATTAACCTATAAGGAATACTCTGAATACTTCATCAGTTTCATTGATTGGACTCCAACAATCATGTCCTATATTTGCCACCCTAAATTAAGTCATCTGGCCAACACCAAGCAGCAAGTCAGCAACAAAAACAGATTCAAAATTCATTTGTCCCACATGGTCAACCTTAAGCTTCAGCCACCAGGACATGGTGTCACATAACCATCTGTTCTGGTATGTGAAGAACTTGTTTAAACAAGCTGCATTTTCAATCTGATCAGAGAAAGTCCATGAAAAAATATTTAGAGAGCAGCAAGGCAAAGACTCATTATTTTATTATTTATACTGTGGGAGTTTGTTGTTTAACTAGGCTAATTCAGCGTGCATATGTAGAAAAACATCCACATAAAATCAACAGTAAAATTGTAATTGTGGCTTATGCTACATGTTTTAGTCAAAACAAAACACAGAGTAATAAAGTAATCATACTCTCCCCAAAGAAATACCTGTATTTTTTCATTCAAATTACTTTTATTTGGTTACCATCACATTAAGAAAAAACACGTTTGTGTCCAAACCTTTTGAATCTGAGCAGTTGGGAAATGAAACAACAAAAAAAGTTTAAAATTTTTGCTACTCTCCAAGAGAATTTTTGGAAAACTTCATAGCACCAAGTATACAGATTGAGCTTCAGTCATTTTGCCCTGTAAGAAAATGTCTTAAAATACTAACTTAAGTCGCTAACACCACTCCCTCACAAACCTATAGTTGGATTCCTAAATATTTTTTTTCTCACTAGTGTATTTTTTTGCATGTTAGCAAGAAAAGATACAGATTAAAACATGGAAGCATCTATTTAAATCATTAATATTCATGGTATCTTGTTAGAAAACATACTACTTGAGGTTACTTTTAATTCACTTTTGAAGCTAGTAAGATTTGGAATGGACAGGATATCTAGAAAACAGGCATTTGCTGAAATTTTGCAAAGCTACATACATCTCTGTCTAATGTTTGTATGAAAAGAATTAATATTAAAACGGTTTGCAAAGAAAGTACTTACAATATGAACATTTCCTCCTAACAAAATTTACATTGCGACAGTGGGCTTGACAAAGACCAACACTGTGTCCTAATCCAGCAATAAATTGATAAACCAAACATCCTAAAACTTCCCACAAATCAAAGAATCAATGGCTCTCAAAACATACTAATTTTGCACTTACAGTTGTAACATGTCTTATCTATTACTTCTTAATTATGCAAATATTGGGGCAAATCCTGTCATGGTAGGTAATCATTTAAAAAAAAAAAAAATACAATGTCTCATAGTGACAGCATTAACCTCTAAAAAATAGGTTTTTAATATATCCTTCAAAAAATTTCAGCAATGCTTCCTTAAGAGCAGCTACTCAGAGTAAGCACTTGTAAAGTATCTACTAGGAAGAAAATTAACTCTATCCCATCTGAAACCAGGACACATAAGAATTTTTCAAAGACATTACTGTATCTCCCATGAGTTCTGCTTTCACAATCCTTGCGCCCAGTCTGTTCATCTCCTCTTCATTAAGGATCCGAGGTGGCTCATCTTTTGATGTGTACCTGTAAAACACCAGCAGCACTAAACCCACAGAAAACACAACGTAGTAATCACCTGAATAATTAAGCATTATATGCCTACTATCCCAGTACATGTGCTCACACTGTCGAAAAATTGGTAACAACATAACATGAAAATGCCTTTGCAGCAGCTGCCAAGTACTCAAACAAAAAAGCCTGAATAAACTTTTTATAAGGTGTGTCTCCTTCTACTTTGGAGAACAATTAAATGAAAGTGCTATCTGCGACCATTTTCTCTGCATGAAACACCAGTCAAGAGCCAGTAGCAGGTATAAGCAGACAAAACACAAGGAAAATAGGAGCAGAAAGAGCAATTTAAGCCATTTTGTAATTCTCCTTTCAGGCTTTGGCCATGTTTTTACTTCACAGCTTAAGCAAAGATCCTGTATACCAAATGGTTTTCAATCTCTTGAAAATTCTTTGTGTGTGCACAGTACATTCTCTTCTTCTAAAGATGTTATGGCTGATACGGTGAAGTTTCCATGGAAAATTAACTGGCATCATTTTTAAAATATGAAGTCTCCTAGAGAAGCTACAGCTAGTAATAAACAGCATTATACCTTAACTTTAGTATTAAAAGGTCAGTGTATGAGTTCTTACGATAATAAGGTCTCCAAAAATTATGACAAGTTTGAGGGTCTTTTTCTCTAACCTTAGGAAAGACTAAAACCAACTAACCCTAAAAGTAAAATATCTAACACTAAAGAGATATAAGAATATGGGGGCTTGGGAGTAGGGGTGGGGAGCAGAGGGAATAAAAGAGGGAGGGACAATTCCCTCAATACTCAATACGGTTAAAGTTTGTAAGATTTGAGGGAGAACTTTGAAGATCATAGAATCATAGAATCAGTCAGGGTTGGAAGGGACCACGAGGATCATCTAGTTCCAACCCCCCTGCCATCGCCAGGGACACCTCACACTACATCAGGCTGGCCAGAGCCTCATCCAGCCTGGCCTTAAACACCTCCAGGCATGGGGCCTCAACCACCTCCCTGGACAACCCATTCCAGGCTCTCACCACTCTCATGGGGAAGAACTTCTTCCTCACGTCCAGCCTGAATCTCCCCACTTCCAGCTTGATTCCATTCCCCCTAGTCCTGTCACTACCTGATATCCTAAAAAGTCCCTCCCCAGCTTTCTTGTAGGCCTCCTTCAGATACTGGAAGGCCACAAGAAGGTCACCTCGGAGCCTTCTCTTCTCCACACTAAACATCCCAACTCTTTCAGTCTGTCCTCACAGGAGAGGTGCTCCAGCCCTCTGATCATCCTGGTGCCCCTTCTCTGGACACGTTCCAGCATGTCCATATTCCTGTTGGAATAGGGGCTCCAGAACTGGACGCAGTACTCCAGGTGGGGTCTCACCAGAACTGAGTAGAGGGGGAGAATCACCTCCCTTGACCTGCTGGCCACACTGCTCTTGATGCAGCCCAGGATCTGGTTGGCTTTCTGGGCTGCAAGTACACATTGACAGCTCATGTTGAGCTTCTCGTCCACCAGCACCCCCAAGTCCCTCTCCTCAGGGCTGCTTTCCAGCCAGTCACTGCCCAGCCTGGATTTGTGCTTAGGATTGCCTCAACCTGCACTTGGTCTTGTTGAACCTCATGAGGTTGGCTTGTGCCCACCTCTCCAGCCTGTCCAGGTCCCTCTGGATGGCATCCCTTCCCTCCAGCATGTCTGCTGCACCACACAGCTTGGTGTCATCAGCAAACTTGCTGAGGGTGCACTCAATGCCACTGTCCATGTCACCAACAAAGATGTTGAACAAGACTGGTCCCAGGACTGAGCCCTTACAGACTCTGCTTGTCACTGGCCTCCACTGGGACATGGAGCCACTGACAGCCACTCTTTGGGTGCAGCCATCAAGCCAGTTCTTTATCCATCTCGTGGTCCACCCATCAAACCCACGTATCACCAGTTTGGAGACCAGGATGTGGTACAGGACAGTGTCGAAGGCTTTGCTCAGGTGCCACCTGCGCAAAGATGGTGTCACCTTTAACTGCCAGATCTCCTCAGCCCTGAAGAAATGACCAAAGTTTTTTTTTTCTGCTTTGGAGATTGTGTCGGTGTGAGCTGAAATTCCCCCCCCACCAACAATAACCAGGCTAGCTCAGTCTGGAAGCAAATGAAAAGCTGTATTTACAAGCAAAGTCTAAAATCTACAATGAAATGCAATGAATATGTACAAATATACAAAATTCACAACATTCACAAATGTATACAATCAACAGAAAAGCACAACCGATCTCCCTTTGCTTCCCCCCAAGGGGACCCTCCCAAAGGGGCCTCCCTCTCCCAGGAGCTTCCCCCCCAGACCCCCCTGGACAGAGAAGCACAGTTAGTTAAGCAGAAAGTTGTTAACTTAGCTGCCAAGGTCAGTGTGTGTTATCTTCAGCCAGAAGAGAAGAAGAAACAGCAGCCAGACAGCCCAGCAACTGCCCCCACTGCCGAACGCAGAATGTGCAGAGTGCCTACTTTGTTTTGGGTAATAGTTCTTAAACATTTCTATCTATCCAATGGAAGTGTTTAGAACAATCGTTATTTTGCTTTCTTACACCCAATAGTGACTTATTTACATTCTTTCACTTTCTCTGTTCTGAACTTTGCAAGGAAAAATTAAAAAGACAGTTTCAAACCATCACAGTCCACCCCTTCTAAACAATTCCATTGGCTGCTACTATCCTTTATCTAATCTAAAATAATATCTACAACAATAGGTGAATAAAGACCATAGTCCATTCCGGCTATCTCAGATGTAGATGATTCAAAAGAGTCAAATCACAGGAAAAACAGCAAACAGCTTGTTTCCTCGCAGATGGAGCGAAGGAAGGAACAGGGACTCTCAGGTGACTCAGGGCTCTCAGGGTTCGTGCACCGTAGATCTCATGAACTCTCCTCTTGGGCGCGATGCTGTATCTGCGCAACACTCTGAATTTAACCTCTTTCAGCCAAAGTTAGATTTCTTTGTGGAATACACTGAATTTCACCATTTTCTTGCATCACCCAATAGGTGTGACCAGGACCTTCAGCAGAAACCACCCCTCGGACAGGTTTGGCCTCTCCTGAAGGAGAAAATACCCAAACAGTTTTGCCTAACAGATTCTTTTCTCTGATAACAGGAATTCTATCACCTTCTTCCTTTCGCAACAAATCTGATTGGGCAGGTCCAGCTCGATTCACTGAACCTCTACTATTCACCAACCAGGTTGCTTGTGCTAAATGTTTCTCCCAGTTTTTCAAAGATCCACCCCCCATGGCTTTGAGAGTGGTTTTCAGCAAACCGTTGTAGCGTTCGATCTTCCCTGCAGCTGGTGCATAGTAGGGAATGTGGAATATCCACTCGATGCCGTGCTCTTTGGCCCAGTTTTTTACAAGATTGTTCTTGAAATGAGTTCCATTGTCCGACTCAATCCTCTCTGGAGTTCCGTGTCTCCACAGGATTTGTCTCTCCAGGCCAAGAATGGTGTTACGTGCAGTTGCATGAGGAACTGGATAAGTTTCCAGCCATCCAGTGCTTGCCTCTACCATAGTCAGCACATACTGCTTACCAGATCGAGAACGAGGTAGAGTGATGTAGTCAATCTGCCAGGCTTCACCATACTTGTACTTGGACCATCGGTCACCGTACCACAAGGGCTTGATCCGCTTTGCCTGCTTAATAGCAGCACAAATGTCACAGTCATGGATGACTTGTGTGATAGCATCCATGGAAATGTCAATGGATCTGTCACGAGCCCATCGGTAGGTTGCATCTCTGCCTTGATGTCCTGATGAGTCATGGGCCCACCGAGCTAAGAACAGCTCACCTCGGTGTTTCCAGTCAAGATCAGGATCAGGATCAGAGTTTGTGTCCACCTGGGAAACTCTTGCAGCTAGATCTGCCTGATGGTTGTGTTGTTGTTCCTCAGTAGCTTTGCTCTTAGGAATGTGAGCATCGATGTGTCTCACTTTCACTGGGATTCTCTCAATGCGAGCAGCAATGTCTTGCCACAGATCTGCAGCCCAGATAGGCTTTCCCTTCCTCTGCCAGCCATTCTTCTTCCAGTCTTTCAGCCAACCCCACAAGGCATTGGCTACCATCCACGAGTCGGTGTAGAGATAAAGCTTTGGCCATCTCTCACGTTCAGCTATGTTAAGAGCTAGCTGGACAGCTTTTACCTCTGCAAATTGACTGGATTCTCCTTCTCCATCTCTCGCTTCTGCAACTCTGCGCGTTGGACTCCACACTGCAGATTTCCATCTCCGCTTGTTCCCAACAAGACGACAGGAACCGTCTGTGAACAAAGCATATCTCTTTTCATCATCAGACAGATCACTGTAAGGAGGAGCTTCCTCAGCACAAGCTACTCTCTCCTCTGGAGGTTTAGCACAGCTTGTGCCTTCTGGCCAGTTTGTGATCACCTCCACCAAACCAGGCCTTTCGAGATTTCCCATTCGAGCTCTCTGTGTTATCAGAGCCATCCACTTAGACCAGGTAGCATCTGTTGCATGATGTGGTGAAGAACCTTTGCCTTTGAACATCCAATTCAGAACTGGCAATCTAGGAGCTAGAAGAAGTTGTGACTCAGTTCCGATCACTTCAGAAGCAGCTTTCACTCCTTCATAAGCAGCTAAAATCTCTTTCTCTGTTGGAGTGTAGTTTGCCTCTGAGCCTCTGTAGCCACGACCCCAGAAACCAAGAGGACGTCCTCGTGTCTCCCCTGGAGCTCTTTGCCATAAGCACCAGGTTGGACCATTGTCACTCGCGGCCGTGTACAGAATGTTCTTAATGTCTGGACCAGTTCGGACAGGTCCCAGACCCATCGCTTGGACTACCTCTCGCTTGATCTGGTCAAAGGCTGCTTGTTGCTCAGGACCCCATTGGAAACTGTTTCTCTTTCGAGTCACATCATAGAGAGGTTTCACAATCTGACTGTATCCAGGAATGTGCAGTCTCCAAAATCCCACTATGCCTAGGAAGCGCAGAGTTTCTTTCTTGTTGATGGGATTTGCCATGGTGGAGACTCTGTTTATCACATCCATTGGGATGTGACGGCGACCATCTTGCCACCGCACTCCCAGAAACTGGATTTCTCTGGCAGGTCCTTTCACCTTGTCTCGCTTGATAGCGAAACCAGCTTGCAAGAGAATGTCAATGATTTTGTTACCTTTCTCAAAGACTTCTTCAGCAGTCTCACCCCAGACGATGATGTCATCGATGAACTGAATGTGTTCTGGAGCTCCACCTTTCTCCAAAGCATCATGGATCACTGCATGGCAGATGGTTGAACTGTGAATCCACCCCTGGGGCAAACGATTGAATGTGTACTGAATGCCTCTCCAGGTGAAAGCAAACTGAGGCCTGCATTCCTCCGCTATGGGAATAGAGAAGAAAGCATTAGCAATGTCTATGGTAGCATACCATTTGGCCTGCTTGGATTCCAGCTCATATTGGAGTTCCATCATGTCTGGTACAGCTGCACTCATGGGTGGAGTTACTTCATTCAAGGCACGGAAATCAACTGTCAGACGCCACTCTCCATTCTGCTTTCTCACAGGCCAGATTGGACTGTTGAAAGGTGAATGAGTTTTGCTGATGACCTTCTGACTCTCCAACTGACGAATCAAGTTTTGAATGGGCACCAAAGAGTCACGGTTGGTTCTGTATTGTCTGTGATGCACAGTTTGAGAAGCAACCGGCAGCTTTACATCCTCTATCTCATGTTGTCCCACAACTGCAGATTCATCTGAAAGCTCAGGTCTAATGGACAACTTCAATTTTCCTCCATCAATTTCTACAGTTGCTATTCCAAAAGCCCATTTGTAACCCTTAGGGTCTTTAAAACGCCCTTCTCTCAGAAAGTCAATTCCCAAAATACAAGGTGCATTAGGACCTGTTACAATAGTATGTTTCTTCCACTGCATCCCAGTTAAACTTATATCAACCTCTATCTTAAACAACTCTTGAGACCCACCAGTGACTCCCTGAATAGTTATAGATTCTCCCCCTTGATAATTTGATGGTATTATGGTGCACTGAGCTCCTGTGTCAACCAAGGCCCTGTACTTCTGAAATTTTGAAGTGCCAGGCCACTGGATGTACACATCCCAATAGATTCTGTTATCTCCATTATCCCTTACCTCCCCCTGGCGGAAGGCAGGGCACCCCTAATGGTGGGGATTACATCCACATGTACAGCTGGCACAACGTCCAGCACCAGAATTAGGATCACTGTTGGAGCTATCAGAGTTGTTCTGGGAAACTGAGGAAGCGACAGCTACCCTCTTGGTATTGCTACCTCGGGATCTGCCCCTCTGCAGCTCCCGTAACCTCTTGAAAAGATCAGAAGTTGGTTGACCATCCCATCTGTTCATGTTCTCACCAAACTGATCACGCAGAGTTATCCAGATACTGCCACGTGATTGCCTCTGCTGTCTGTTTTGGTTTGACCTATTCTGGAATGGCCTTCTTGGAGCACGTCTGTTTCTGACAGCTGAAACTTGTATCCATCTGGAGGAAGAGGAATTAGAATCATCCCCCTTCATCAAGTTGGATATGGAGGTTTTAAGTTCCTCCTTCAGCTCTTTCATGCAATTCTCCATCTTTCCAGACAGAGTTTCAATGGCTGAAACCAAAGAAGTACGTGCAAGACTATCCTCCAGCTGCCTCATTTGGTCAGTGAAATGGCCAACAGTAGGAGGTGCTCCACCATAATTTCTTGCCACAATCCTGCTTGCCAGAATAGTGGCATAATTAGGAGGAGCAAGCTTAATGAGCTTTTTGGCAAGGCCTGTTCCAACAGGAATTTCATCAGGATTCAGAGTCTTATGATCTCCATACATTACTTCTCTCACAGCAAACTCTCTCAGACGCCTGATTCCCTCAGCTATTGTGGTCCAAGGCTTAGGGTTCCATGGTAAATCATCTCTGCTGGGGTACCTCAGCGAGACTGCCAATAAGAGGCGTGCCCACAGAGAAACTTTACCAATGCACTTGCCTAGGTGCCTGTCTATGCCTGTATCCTTTGAGAGCATCCCCAACTGAGAGGCCGACTTGTCGCCTACCACCAATGCTGGGGCACCCATATCAAAACACCTGGCTAGCCAAGACAGGACTGGCTCATTATCTCCTCTGATGTAATCCTTCCTCACATGTCTAATTTCCTGTCTGGGTGCATTAGCTGACTGTATGTCATCCTCATCCTCATCATCATCATCATCATCCTGAGGTCGCTGTCCCCATAATCCTATTTTAATCCTCCGTTGAATTTCTTTGAGTTCAGAGGCACTACCAGCAGTTGCTAATCTACCAGGGTCTACATCCTGACCTACATCTCCATCATCCATGTGGGGTCTCAAGAGGTCTACCAGAGTTTTAAGGCTAACCCTCTCTTCCTCATCAGAAGGATCTTTCTTAACAGAGGGACCCTGAGTAGAAGGACCCTCATCTCCATCTGCACCATCTCCTGCAGCATCTGCATCTCCTTTACGCTTTCTGGTTACAGTGGCCACCAAATTTACTGGCTTGGTTTTCACATTCACAGCAGAGTTGGAAGAGCAAGTAGCCTTATGTCTTTCTTGATACAGTGCTATCAGTAGCCATATGATTATTCCAAGAAGCAACAAAATTAAGATTAAGGCTAGTACAAGATATCTAGGGTACCACTGGTTACAAAGACCCTCTGTAGTTGTAAGAGGAGTAACAAACTCATATGTGTCTGCTAGCAGATCCATAGTTGAGTTACCATAGCTTCTTAGCCCAATAAGACCATAACAGAATTCACCAACATTCAGTAACTTGTTCTTAACCCAAAGAAATGACTTATATGCCACATATCTCACAATCTTGTCTATCATGCAGGAAACAGCCCATCTGTAGACAATCACACTGATAACAGAGGAAATAAAATTACTCAAAATCCAAAACAGCTTCATTTTGCTTCCTAATCTGAGCAGAAATAAATCAAACAACTATCGAGCCCCACGTTGGGCGCCAAAAATAAAAAGTGTGTTGGTGTGAGCTGAAATTCCCCCCCCACCAACAATAACCAGGCTAGCTCAGTCTGGAAGCAAATGAAAAGCTGTATTTACAAGCAAAGTCTAAAATCTACAATGAAATGCAATGAATATGTACAAATATACAAAATTCACAACATTCACAAATATATACAATCAACAGAAAAAAAGCACAATCGATCTCCCTTTGCTTCCCCCCAAGGGGACCCTCCCAAAGGGGCCTCCCTCTCCCAGGAGCTTCCCCCCCCAGACCCCCCTGGACAGAGAAGCACAGTTAGTTAAGCAGAAAGTTGTTAACTTAGCTGCCAAGGTCAGTGTGTTATCTTCAGCCAGAAGAGAAGAAGAAACAGCAGCCAGACAGCCCAGCAACTGCCCCCACTGCCGAACGCAGAATGTGCAGAGTGCCTACTTTGTTTTGGGTAATAGTTCTTAAACATTTCTATCTATCCAATGGAAGTGTTTAGAACAATCGTTATTTTGCTTTCTTACACCCAATAGTGACTTATTTACATTCTTTCACTTTCTCTGTTCTGAACTTTGCAAGGAAAAATTAAAAAGACAGTTTCAAACCATCACAGAGATGCCCAGTCCAAAGCCCCAAAACTCAGCAGTAACATTCACATTAAATTCACCAGAAACAGAACCCTCAAAGATTAAGTTCTCACTTCTCCTTAACCTGTATTTTTCAAAGTAAGGCAGACTACTCCAGTAAAGGGAGGAAGACATATTTATTTCTTCATATTATATGTTTTTTTAAGCAGTGCCAGAGCTTGAATCGTTGTCTGAACTTTTTGACACTAGAGACATTGTTTTGATTTGCTTTTTATCTTGTGTCGATTTAAACTCTGAACCAGCCACATTACTGTGATTTTCAGCAAACGCTAGCTGGATGGACTTGTCCCCTCGGGAGATTCCTTGGACATCCAATCAGCACTTTTAATTACCCTATGTCATAACTGTTCAGAGCACTTTGATTTATAGGCTGAAGAAACTCGGTGCTTTATAAGGCATAAAACTTTAAAGGTACACTGCCAGCATAAGAGATGAGGAACTGAACTAGCAACACCTATTAATCCAAGCCTCCACATCAATGCAGATTTATTTTCTGTGACTGACAGCACCACTGAGGGAGTACATGTATTCCAAGACTTGAAATTTTAGGAAGAAAAAGAAAGCAGCAGCTCATAAATTATTCCCAACAGATAACTACCACACATATTCAAACCTGAAATGTTCCAAAAGCCAAAATTTCCTACAAAATTCTATAACTCCCTAGTGAAGAAAACAGTAAGACAGATCATATACACAGAAGCTTAAAAGAACTGAGAAATAAGTCAATAGGCAGAGGCTACATGGTTTTCCAGGCCTAAATAATCACCACTTCACTAATAAATCATCTCAGTAATCATATTGGCTAAGAAATATAATTAAAATATCAAAGAAGATGCACAATTGGGTTTAACAGCACTAAAACAGAAAACACATGCAAAAGAAAGCACCAGGTAAATAGTTTCTATGCTTAGTTCTTTTCTGAGAGGAAAAGAAAAGAATTATCTTTTCTATCACAATAATTGAATTCTTTGAGCTTGAATAAGCAAACTGCTTCCGTACACAATTCAATTTCCCCAAATTTGCAACTTTGTCCAGTTACAATTAGCATTGCACTTAATTCATGTGGTAATCAAAAGCTAAAGGTGCAGCTTTTGTACTTGCAATAAAAAGTGAATCACCGTTATTTAACACAAAAAGAAAAGTAAGGGAGTAGCTGCTTCTTTTTGTATAAAAATGAGACAATGGTATTGTTAAACTTCTACTCAATAGTTACATGCTCTGCTAGGTCTGTCTGGGATGGAGTTCACGCTCTCCATATAGCAGCCTGTATGGTGCCATGCTTTGGACGTAACTGGTGACAGCACTGATAACACACCAGTGTTCTGGCTGTTTTTCAACACTGCTTACACAGCTTCAAGTGTTTCTCTGGTTCTCCTTGTGTACCCCAAGCAAGATGGCTACAGTGGGCAAAAGGCTGGGAGGGGCACGGCCAAAACAGCTGATCCAAATGGGCCAGAAGGCTATTCCATGCAGTATAACATCACAGCAATAAAAAATGGGCAGTGCAGCCCTTCCAAAGTAGCTGCTGCTCAAACACTGGTTGAGCATCAGTCTGCTCATAGGAGGTGGTGAGTGACTGTGTTTGTATCACCTATTTTTGTCTCTTCACTTCTTAAACTATCTTTATTGATACAGGATTTTCTTCCCCTTTTGCTCTTCTGATTCCCTCTGCAGGAGGGAGAATGAGCAAGCAGCTGGATATATGCTTACCTGCTTGCTGAGGTAAACATGCAAAGCAACATCCAGCTCCACACCTTCCCCCATCCACAGAAACAAAAAACCCAAACCAAACCAAACCAAAAAACTACAAACCCACAAAAAAAAAATACACACAAAAAGCAGACAACTAAACAAAATGCTCTATTTGTATGACCTGACACCACACTGTGGAAACAAAACTGAAAATGAAGGTAGACATACTAAAGGATTTTATGCCATTTACACAGATGATTTGTGCTAATCAGTGAAATTTGTGGGGGGGTTTAAAACATATGGTATTTAAAACGAAGGAAAAGACCCCAACTATGCATAATCACACCTTTTTGTGCATGAAAAAGCTTCCTGGAGGGGTTTTTCTACATGTAATTCTGAGTGTGCATTTTCACTGTCATGGAGTCTTTGAACTGCACACAGATCCACTCTCCCAGCTCACTCAGCATTCCTCCTTACAGGAATACTTGTGTTTCCTTACGGAAACCTATGTACTACCCAAGGCAGGCAGAAAACAACTGTGGATTGTGCAGACCTTGTACCTGAGCGAAGTCATCTAAGTTTACAGAGTCTGTTTAAGTGGTAAGAACCTCAAGCACTTCAGAGCAATATCTATTTGGGCAATGTATAGAAAAACAAAGAGGATCACTAAATTCAAAAGTCTACTATGTCTCATAGATCAGAGGCTTAACGCTACAAGACCTTTCTTTCAGAGTAACCAAAACAGCTATAAAGATATATTTCTCATTTCCCAAAAAAGTAATGCCTAGGCAAATACTAAAATAAACAATAAAACAAGACATGACAAACACTTACGACTGTGACTTCCCAATAGTGCATACAAACTATTCATGCCAGAATGGGAACTATGCCTGCCTTGATGTGTATTCAAACTCATGCTTTAAAAATTAACAAGTAAATAAATAATAAATTAGATTAAGTGAACGTCATACAATCTATCTTCCTGCTATCAAAGGAAATGTAAATTTCATAGGCCCCTAATAAAGTGGAAAATATAGCATGTAAAACCTGGAAAACATACCCAACCTATACAATGCAAAGAATTGTATAACTAAGCTCCCCGTTTCTGGCTAGTCATGCAGTACTCATTTAATGAGCAACTACTTTTTACAAATACACAGAGAGGTATCTGCAAATACTACATGAAGGAATAGTTATAAATAAAATAAATACTTTAATGTATTGTTGCAAGAATCCAACAATTAAGCATTAAATTCACAACCCTGCTATAAGATTTTCTGCAAATAACTGACATAAGAAAGAAGGACTTACACTTCATCATATTCATCAAATGCTGTTTCCAACTAAAATCATCTTTCTTACATCCTATGGCCAAGAGTATTTACTTGTCCAATTTCCCCAAGCAATTAAATAACACCATCTTGACTCAAAAATACTTCTGCACATGCCTACCTCTTATTGGGAAGATCTGAAGGAAAGCATTCACAGTAATAACCACACTACTCATATCACTTGAAGAACCAGTATGCTGGTAATACAGGTGGCCTTGAGGAGAGCAAAAGCTCACTTGTCTACAACTCACTGACTTTTCCTTACTACTCTGTGTTGGCTTTTACTAAAGCAAGTCAAGCAAACTGAAATTCCAAACATGTTTGTGTTCCCTCTCCTATTTAGTTTTGCCTCCTTTTCAAAGAAAATTCACTTTTCTAATCAATACCTTCCACTGTTTTTCATATGCTACTACTTTAGCATGAGTTCACCTCATTGGTGGCAAACCTATCCCTGCTGTATCAATTAGCTGAGTTTTTAGTCAGCATTTTCGAATATTTCGAGCTTGTCTTTTATAAATTCAGTTAAGATACTGTTCTGCAGGGTTTTTACCAAGAGGCCAGTTTTACAGCAGTGTGAATGAACGTTTATAATGAAGCAGAAGATAATCTATCATTAACAATTCTCGAATATGCTGAGGAGATAGGGCAAGTATGGGCTGTTCATTACTTCTACAGCAGACCATTTTAGCCACCCCTAGGTTGGGAGGCTAGCCTCCTCCTAATTAAGGAGATCTGATCTACTACTGTCACAAAGAACATAGAGTTTCCAACATAATTTGCCATGAAAAATACAGGAAATAAAAGACAAGCAAAGATGTTTGCAAAATACCTAGAAAGTGACGGTGCACTGTCAGTTAACTTTTGTTTCTTCCCAGGTATACCACTCAGGTACTCCTGCGGTGACTTCTCTTTTTCATCACTTGAAGTTCTCTCCCAACTACTGTCATCAGTTTGTTCCCTACTACCTGATGACTTTTGATCAGACATTAATTTCTCATGGACATCCTCTGTGTGTGTTTTGGTCCACAGTGCAGTATCCTCACTAGGTTTTTGGAAACGACTGCTCAAAGAACTGTGAGCTGGCTCTTTGGAAGAGGACTGTTGCGACTTGTAGTCTCTAGATGCACTGTAAGATGATAAATCATCATCAGAGGGTTTCAGAAATTTGTGTTTCATGTTGCTTAGAGATGAACTTTTTTCCCAGCTTCGTTTTAGATCAGAGTGTTTTTCTGCTTTGGAGATGTAGTCTCTCGCTACTGAGTCTGTGCTACTGTGTCCACGTTCTTGGTCTTCTCTTGACATATCTTTTTTATAACCTTTGTCTTCTTGTGCCCATTTCTTGCCATACTTCTCTCCAGTACTGCCCCAACACATTTTCCTATCATCTTCATCTCTTGTCTCCTTTCTCATATGCTGTTCTGTCTTCTCTTTCTCGCCTTTGGAATAGTCACTTTTCTTCCATCTTCCCATTCTATCGTAATCTTTGTTTCTGGATGCAACTTTTTCAGCCTCTTCTAATCGTGACTGAAATATCTCCACTGACTGTAGGAAAGAATTTAACAGCAACAACAAAAAGTTATGATGCTTTTAAGATCATGCAGTATTGTAAAGCTCCCTACAAAGTATTACAAGAAAGGCATTATTCTGTGAAAACGAGTCACTGTGCAGAGGGCAAGGCATAAGCCATGGAGCAAAAAGAAAGACGAGTACTAGAAACGTCCCTTACAGCCCTGTCTGCTAGATGCTCTGTTGGGAAGGCTTTCTGATACTTTCTCTTGAATGATTTCTAACTTTCATCCCAAGAAGATAAAAACGCTAAAGCCTCAGAATTTGTTTCTTCCTGGCTACCTGGAGATTAGGGGCATGAGCTAAGGAGAAAGGCTTCCTCTTTCTTACTCGTTAATTTTGCATTTATGCTCACCAGATGCTCAGCTTCTACAGAATCAATGGATGTTCCCATTATAATATTTTACAGTCTAGTTAACCTCTTAACACAGGAGAGTGGGTTCAAAATCCTTAGCCTGAAACAGGCTTTGAATCCCTGTCTCCGGATTACTGGACAAATACTTCATCCGCTAGGCAATTATGAAAATGTGGACTGCCCTTCTCTCTTTTGAACTGAAATAAAAGCCACCAATTATTTTTTTTCCCTACTTCTCTCAAAATATTAAACACTGAAGCAAATCAGGCAGGGATCTCTTTCAATCACTATCTTGTACCTTCAGCAGCCAGTGTGGTTCATGCTGTTTGAGCTCCACTTTCT
Organism: Indicator indicator; assembly: GCF_027791375.1. NCBI lineage: Eukaryota > Metazoa > Chordata > Aves > Piciformes > Indicatoridae > Indicator > Indicator indicator. Next base: position 17,468,454 of record NC_072010.1, read on the forward strand.
TGAGAAAGATACTTAAAGTAATGTTCTTTATAATCATTGAATAATTCTACCACTGCTGACCATGTTGGTTTCATCTCTCAGGAGTGACTATAATTCAATCTAAAGACAACAGTCATATCAACTTATTTAGCATTTCCACAACCAAACTAGTCTTAATAAAAATAAAAAATAAATATAAAATAAAAAACACAGAAACCCCAAATGTAACATTGTGGCAAAGATTTAACACCCTAGACCTTTGATCAATGCTTCTAAAGACAACATCATATGTAGAGAGCGAGGCCTTACAGAGTTAATACTGTTATGGCAGACTGTTTTATTAAAAATAAATCCTGAAGATTTTTAAAACCTTCAGAAGCAAGCAGCTTTCTCAATATATTGGGACTGAGTAGATCACAAGCATCCAGAAGCTCTCCAAATTACCTTAGCGTTGTTATTATTCTTCCCAACAATCATCATTATCTGTTACATGCAAGAGAACAGAATATATTTTCTGGTATACAGCATAATTTTGGAAGCACTCAGGTACTGGGATCATTTGAACCTCCTGATGTAGAAGATAAGTTGTTTTAAATGTGTTAAAGGATCCCATATAAAAAAAAATATTTGAGAAAAAAGAAAAAAACAATATATAAAAGGCTAGGTAACTAAACTCTTGATCACTTGAGAAATGCTTCAGAGGATGTTTCTTCTTGATTTCATTATGTCTTACACTACTTATTAAGTATTTGTGTCTTTACCATGAAAGTAACCATTTCCAAGCATTTATTAGTATGAAAAAAAAAGTAATTGATAATCTTTACCCCATATCTCTCAGCCACAATTTCCTCAAAATCTCGTTTCTCTCTCTCAGCCTGCTCCTTCATCCTTTGGTATGATTTTCGTAACCAGCTTAATCCAGCATCTTCTACCACTGTAACTAAAGTAGAATATAATGAGAGGTTGTAGTTTTTTTATGTCAGTAGTTATTCTTATTTAACTTTATTCTGTATGTGACCTTAAACCTTTACTTAAACTCAAACTTAGTTTAAAAAGCGAAGACGTGCCAAAAAATTTTTTTGAAAGACCACAGTAACACAATTACATGTTTTTATAAGTTAATGTTCCTGTAACACCACTGATTTAATTTAAGTTCCTTCATTTTATCGTAAAACAGAAACAAATAGTTTCCAAGACAGGAGTGCCATATGAGAAGTTGTGGGGGTGGTTTTATGAAATTAAAGAATCTTCGTATTGTTTCCATTTTCTGTGCCTATTCTTTGGCATATCCTTTACATACAAAAAAGTCCATTCTCCTCCTTAGAAAATTAATGAGTGACCATTGCTTTCCACTTGAGAAGCTAACAGAGTTCTTAACATTCAGGACACATACTCACTGATGCCTGTCACCTCTTAGAGATCACAGATCTCTGTGACTCCTAGAAGAGAAGCATGAGGCTAATGGTTTGCAGGACAGACTGTCCACAGGGAAAGGCTCCCAAACAGAAAAGCCAGGGACCCTACTGTTCCCTGTTGACAGAACACAACAACCCTTCTTATGACAAAATAAACGCTTCATGACATTATGAAAACTTTATCTAACTGCTCTTGATGGCTGTTAGATAACCCTGGGGTACAGAAAGAAATTAAAAGGTTACAGAAATAATATTTTTCACAAACTGCATCTGTAATGTACTTCATTTTTATGTGACTCAGACTTCTGTGGTTGAATATTTTAAAACTGTAATTTGTGTAATGGAATGAAAGGAACCAAATGAGATGACAATAATTTATCTTGTCTTGGTTAAATCATGCTTTCCCTTAATTAGTTCAAAATGGAGAGTTTCTGTAGAAGGTCAAACCGCTCAAGATTAAAAACCAGTGAAAATAAGTTCTACAAACCAACAGACTATGATATTAACCTGATATTCATTATCAAATTTTCATCCAAATATTACTGTATTACATGTTATTGATACCCTCTTTACATCAACATTACCAGCAACTTGTTAGCAACACAGAGACCAGAGCCTGGAGGCAGAAATCTAAGATTATTATTAAAAGTTGCTGTTTACCTTTCTTAATGGAAGTTGCTTCATCCTTCTCTGGTGGCAAACCTGTACCACCATCTTTCCAATACGGATTGAGTTCTCTCTCAGACAGCATGGCCTAAAACAGAAATTATTTTAATGTGTGCATAGCATAGGGCTTGTGGTTTCCAGAATATCTGATAAATTTTGAGAGACTTATCAAGCAGTAGAACAGCCTACCTGTAACTTGCGCTATCTAAAGACAAGTAGAAATAAGCATTCTCTGCTTGAACTTTGAGAAGACAAATTAAAAAGACAGTTTTAAACCACCACAGCATGACTCCCCATCCTCAGTCAAAGGGTCTCAAACCCTTCTTAGACAAGAGGAGTTTTACTGTTTGACTGCATTACTAGTGTAACAGGAACACTCTTCTGTGTCTGAAGCACTGCTGTTACAGGGGCTCTGAGTTCTACTTCAGTTACTGCTTTTCACCCTCAAACTAGATCACTTATTGTGATTCTGTCAACTGACTTCTCTGGAAGCAGGCAAGGAAGTCCACTGGAGAGAAGGGTTGATCAGGCATCCCAGCACTGACTGAATTTTTAATTTTTCTGTTATAGCATCAACTCATCGCCACCAATGGCATGCTGGATGTATCTACTGTATGCATTGTTTTGGATATAAAAAAAAAAGGACAGACATTCTGATGAAGAAAACACAAAAGCATAAACCTGCATGGAAAGTAAATGCTTGAGTTGGACAATCTGTAAAAGTCAAGAATACATATAAACTGTCATTAACCATATAATATATTCTGACACTAAGGATTTAAGACCTTCACAGTCCTTCAACAGCACAAAAAAAAATATTCAGCAAAAAGCTGCATTCTACATATGAACAGCATTCCAGGTCGATTTCTTTCCTAGCCACAACACAACTACCTGGAAAACCAAACAGCAACAAAAGCAACGAATGGCCTATTGTGAGACATGAAGACAACTATGTTTTCAGATCAGCTTATGCTGCATTTAAGGAGCTGAATGAACAAACAAAGCAGCCAGCCACTGTGTGCAAACAGAACTAACTTATTAGAAGAAACCCCTTCCCCAGCCAGATTCTGACCACGTAAGTGCCTGTGCAAAACTGGCATGAAAGGCACAGCAACATCTCAGAATTCTCTCATCAGAAACACACAAGCCTCAGCACCCCAGGCTTTAACACAATAATTTAGGTAAGCTTTTATCATACAAACCAATGGTGCCCCTTCCATACACAACCCACTGGAAAGAAGGCCACCAACAGTCTGTCATTGTTATTGAGCAAGTATTTCCAAAACCCTTCAAATACTACAGAACACAGCATTAATAAAACTGGCTTTCTCCCTACCTAGAAGATAGTTTCAGATCTTTTCTCCACAAGATAAGCTTATTGTATGGGACTTTCCCATCCCAAGCAGAATAAATACCTGATCAATTAAATTTAAAATCACTATCACACAATAAATCAGGCATTCATTTTAAAACTATACAAAGAGATGTATAAGAGCCAATTCATTGGTTCATTCATCACACAGAATTTAGTAACATGCAGAAAAAAAAAATACATTAGTTTCTCCTACCTGCTCAAGTTCTTGAGCTTTCTGGCGCTCCAGTGTTTTTTCTTTGTTTCTCTCACCTTTGACAGCTGCTGCTGATGTGGTTTTCAATAACATGAAGTCTAAATTCATCCATTCTTCTCTCTTTAAAATAAAGACAAAGAACTGTCATTCATATTTCCAACAAAAACATGGCTTAGGTACAAATCCAACTAGCACAGCTGACAAATGTTACTTAAAATGAACAGTACAGGCTTTATGAATGCATATTAAATACTATAATAAAAAGTAAATATTATTTTAAGAACTTCCATCTTTCAATTTTTAAAAATTCACTTACACAAACCAATTTCATGTCTTTCTGTAATTTGAGGCACATCTTCACAATGCATTTAAGACAAATAAATATGCAAACTCTACAGACTGCTTATTAGGTACTTAAATGAACACTGTACAGCTGGACTACTTCCTTTTCCTCTTGCTAATTCTGACTTTGTGACCTCTCAGTGTATAGAACATCTGCAATCATAACAGAGCACAGCTCAAATCCTGGATATCTAGGCACCAACTGCACCCTCAAATTTAACAGTTACACATCTAGGCTCTGTGAACTGTGTCCACAATAGCAGGTAGAAAATTGCATTTACAAAGCCTAAGCCCAATTGAGGACATTTTAAAAATAAGGACTACTCTCTAAAGAAAAGTAACATAGAAAAAAACTAGACATACCTACTACCTTTATACACACACAACCTGAAGCCTAAAAAAAAGGCAGATGTACACACTACAAAACAAACATCTGGAACACTCCTAGGGGTAGCATCACAACCAAAATAACAAGATTACTCTCATTCTGAAACATGTCCTGGAAGAAAAGTCTTCATATCTTCAGCAGAGCTTGAGCCTGACTTGTCAATCCAGATGGATGCTTACATCTCACACTTCCAGTTATTTAAAAACTGTATTAGACAACACACCAGTGAGTTTCACAGATGAAATGCAACGTTCCACTTCTTGGATCTCCTCTAAGGAAGAGGAGGAATTGACAATAATCTGTCTTCAAGTGATTCAATAGTATCTATGCCAACATTAGCAAGCAGCATAGATCAACAGAACTGGATGTGCATAGGACCTCTGGAGGTCATCTGGTCCAACCACCCTGCTCAAGTTGCTCAGGACCACATCTGGACAGCTTGTAAATATATCCTCTGGGTAACCTGTGCCAGTGCCTGGTCATGCCCACAGTAAAACACCATTTTCTGATGGTCAAGCTCCTGTATTTTGGTTTGTGCTCGCTGCCTCTGGTTCTGTCACTGGGGACCACCAGAAGGAGCCTAGTTCTGACTTCTCTATACAGGCTTTGAATCTGTGGTTTGGGGAATTTTGGGGGGGCTTGACTCAGGTTTTTTTTAGACTGGTCCCATGGAGGACCTAAGGTGCACTTTGAGAACCTATCATCTAATGTAGTTTAATTTACCAAGCAATAGATTTATATACTCCAAGACCTCTTCACAATGTGAGCCAAAATACAGAAAGTAGGAATGACCATGACATTCCTTTCAAAAGCACACTCTCAGACCAAAAACAGACGAGCACATATTATACAAGAAATGCTTTTAAAAATGGTTTTGCAGTATAAATTATCAACACAGATATAAGGATTTATATTTCTTTGTCTGTAAAATAGGGTTTGTTCAATACATTGCAAAAGAGCTGTCAAGAAATCTAAGCACACTTCACATTTGGTCATGCTGAATCCATTTCTGGAGCGACTATCAGACTGCTCACCTGCAGGGAAGGTTCTTCCACAGCATCTGATTGCTTGCTGACCTTCCAAGCCTTTTCTGTGTTATCTGACTGTGACACATTTGATTCAACCCATTCAACTGAAGAATCCTGAAAATGAAGTTTTATGTAAATAACTCTTTAACATACATATGTTGCTATTCTTACCAAGTATATTGATAACCAAAGTTGATCTTGATTAGCATCTCTAATATAATGCTATTATTTTAAAATACTGATAATAAAAATGGAATATTGATATTCCCAGAGGAGATTGTTCCTTCATGATCAAAACATTCCACCACACTTCATGAGCACATCACTGTATGTAAACAAGACTAAAGTTAAAAATTTCAAAATAAAACTAACAGTTGTTTTTATGCAATTACAAAAAAAAAACAAAATAAAAATCTAAATTCGTAACTAAGGGTGTTTTACATTAAAAAAAATAAAATCAATACCACAGTACAGTATCAAGCACTGTACATGCTCTCTCCTCCTGTTACCCATGTTGCCACATTTGCACTTGTAAACAGTGTACTGAGATTTTGCACTTGACGCAAATAGGACTCCATTGAACAGTTTCTTTGGTATTTAGATGAATCTGTCAGGTTTATTTTGCAAAGGTGTAAAAAAGTATCAGCCAGGACTGTATCCTAGGACTCATGGATGTGATTTGATGACTCTCATGGGAAATGTGGGATGTGTGCCTTACATTACTTCTCACATAGTTCACCTCTGATACCAGCTCCTGGAAAATAAATGTCACCACGCTCACAGTGTGAGGTTCCTTCATTCAATAAAAGAAACTCGCTGAAGAGAAAAAAAAAAAAAAAATCTACCTGACTTGCTGGGAGGATGTTCTACAGAATGCAGCCAGAAAGCAGCAGTCAGATTTCTAATTCTGTCTCTGTACTGTTTTGCCAGAGCGCCCCTCAATGTGAAGGCATCCATTTATAGATTCAAATGGAGAGATTTGAGCCTTCCTTCAGACCCACAGACACCTCTCATGTTGTTGAGAGTTTCCATGATTGAACATCCCTGGAAAATGGCAGCAGTAACTCCTGTTCAAAATGAAAGCCAAGTATTTGCACTTTTAGACACATCATTCTACCATATACTAACTACAGGAAACCTAGGAATGTTTCCATTCAATCCTAGAATAAGGGTGTGGTTTGTTTTTTTTTTTCCACAGAAATCACAGAAACATTCAGGTTGGAAAAGACCCTCAGGATCACCAATGCCAACTGATAACCCTACTCTACAGGGTTTACCCCTAAACCATATCCACAAGCAACACATCCAAACAACCCTTAAACACCTCCATGACTGGCGACTCAACCACCTTCCCGGGCAGTTCATTCCAATGCCTGACCACTCTTCCTGTGAAAAAAATTTCCTAATGTCCAGTGTCAACCTATCCAGTCGGAGCTTGAGGTCATTTGATCTTGTCCTATCACTAATTACCTGGGAGAAGAGACCAGCGCCAGCCTGAAAGGTCGTTGTAGAGAGCAATGAGGTCTCCCCTCAGCCTCCTCTTTTCCAAACTAAACAGCCCCAGCTCCTTCAGTCACTCTTCATTCTCCAGGCCCTTCATCAGCTTTGTTGCCCTCCTCTCTACTGGCTCCAGCACCTCAGTATCTCTCTTGTATTGAGGTCCCAAAACTGAACACAATACTCAAGGTGTGGCTTCACCAGAGCTGAGTACAAGTGTACAATCATCTCCCTACTCCTGCTGGAAACAGCATTTCTAATACAAGCCAGGATGCCATTGGCTTTCTTGACCACCTGGGCACACTGCTTGCTCGTCTTCAGTTTCTTGTCGATTAGAACCCCCAGGTCCCTTTCTGCAAGACAACTTTCCAGCCACACTTCCCCAAGCCTGCAGCGTTGCTTGGGGTTGTTGTGATCCAAGTGCAGGACCTGGCATTTGGCCTTGTTGAAGCTCATCCCATTAACATTGGCCCATCAATCCAATCTATCCAAGTCCCTCTACAGAGCCTCCCTCTCCTCGTGCAGATCAACACTCCCACCTGACTTGGTGTCATCTGCAAACTTACTGATGACACACTCTATGTCTTCTTCAAGGTCCTCAACAGAGATGTTAAACAGAAGTGGTCCCAACACTGAGCCCTGAGGAACACCAGTTGTGACTGGTCCCCAGTTGGATTTAACTCCATTGATCACCACTCTCTGGGCCCGCTTGCCCAGCCAGTGCTTTATCCAGCAGAGTGTGTGCACCTCCTAGCCACAAGCAGTCAGTTTGTCCACAAGAATTCTGTAGGAAATGGTGTAAAAGGCTTTTTGAAAGTCTAGGTAGACAATATCCCTAGGTAGACAGCTTTTCCCTCATCCAATAGTTGGGTCATCCTGTCATAGAAGGACATCAGGTTGGTCAGGCAGGACGTGCCCTTCACCAACCCTTGCTGACTGACCCCGATCTCCTGGTTGTCCTCTGTATTTCCTGACTAACAAACTATAAATGCCTTAGATTCTAATAAGTGAATTCAATTCAAAAGCATTCACATAACAGCATCTTTTCAATTGATTAAATACTTGGTATATTAAAAAAACAAACTGTCGTAGTTTTCCCCAACAGAAAATGTTAAGAACAAGTCTTGATTTTGCTAATGATGTGTAACCAAAGACAGTTTCTTACTTACTGAAGAACTATCAAGTAAGTCATCCCTCTTTTCAGGTTTTTGTTTCTTACTCTTCTTCTTTTCTTTCTTAGCTTTTTTTGAATGCTTATCCTTTTTCTTTTTTTTCTGCACAGAATGTTCCTGTAAGTAAATGTTTCTAAATGAATAAACCAAATCACCCACATACAAGAAAAGCAATCACAACCTAGTTACCAAACCATAATGAAAAAGGTAAAACATACATAGCTGGACATAGCTATGTTTTACTTCTACCATTCTACTGGGGTTGGAATGGGGAGGGCATGCCTCACATCCATAATTGACTTTTCCTCCTCCTCTCAATCTTTTTCACCAGAATGAAGGCACAGCTATACATAGAACATCTTCTACACTGCATTTATTTCAGTGAAATCTTCCTTGGGAATCACTGCATCAATACACATTTGTGCTTTGATGAAGTATCTATGCAGATTTCTTCCCACGGCACTACTCTCCTCTGGCAGCATTTCCTCTTCAGCATTTGGCAGAAAGTAAAGCTACAACTGAATGATAGAAATTTTCCTTCTTGTGAGTAAAAGATTATTTCCACTTTTAAAAAGCTAGTACCAAAGCATAAAGAATTCAGAAATCAAGAGGATTTTAAAGATCATCTTAAAGCCCTCAAACCCTTCTGTTCAGATGAACACGCTGTAAAGCTAATAACACAGTTCTGTAATTTACACTTTTGTCACCTTTTCCAGTTGTTCCACACGTTCGTTCACGTCAGCAAGCATCCATGTATCTTCACCCCGAAGATGCTTCAACAGCTTGTGCTTCTGCTCTTTTTCATAACTAATTTTGGCCTAAGATGAACAGAGAAGAAAAATAACCAGGTGGAGTTCAGTATCATTTAGTGACAGACAGGTCTTTGTAAGCCACACTGACACAACCAAACACAGTGTTGAGAACTGCAGTTACGAACCTATCCTTTTTCAGGTCTGCAATACAAATACAATAAAAATACTTTTGAATTACTACCCAGGGCTCCAAAAAATGCAGATGTGTTTCCTGCTACCTCTCTATGATCCAGACAGCTCCCTGGCTAACCCTGGCCAGCCTAAGACATCTAGCGATCTGGAACAACACCCTTGAAAAGTTCATGTAAAAATCACTAATTGTATTTTTAGATCCACATAGATGATGATGGCCCTTCTGTCTTAGAATTAAAATAATCTGACTAAAATAAGGTAATTAAGTATTCCACTTTCATGGACAAGTGAAGGGTAATAACCTCAGCTACACAATTCCAAAACTGTTTAGAAGCCACACTTTCACAAAAGTGAAGTTCATAACTGGACACAGATGAAACACTGGAGAAAAAGGGAGCTCGAATAGAGTCCTAGATGGGAAAAACACAATAAAAAACATACTCCAAATTTATTTGCTCAACAAGTAAACAAAAAACTTGTTGCCAATATTTAGACTAGGAAAACGACAGGCTTTCTGCATACTCCATTTCACTTTCGGTTGAGAAATACCTCCCACCCCTTCCGCAGTTCTTGGGAATATAAATCTATAAACAACTGAAATAAAGGCAAATCAAGATCAGTTTGTCAACATATCTTCATTTAATATGCTCTTTGCCTATCTACAAAGATTTAGTCTCTTACACTTCTCTATAGTAACCAGTGCATTTAATAAAATTACTATTTTCTTCACATTACTAACATTACAAATGTGCATTATTTATAGTGTTAATTTCATTTCATGCAGAGTGCAAAATTAGCCTTTATACTTTTTACTAGATCTAAGAATAAACATAAAAAACACAGGCAAGTATTTAGGTAATTGAGATACATGTTTTGAACAAAAGAGGTGGTCATCATTTTGGCTGAAATATACAAATACATATTCAGAACACAGAATGACTGGAAATCATCACTGAACTGCAGACTATTGTCTCCTGAATACTAAATGAAACAAGACTGAGCAAGATCAATCTGTAGTGGCAATACCACCAGACTGTTAAAAAGAGAGAGACAGACACAAAAGCATCAGGTGGAAGTTTGTTTCTTCTTAGACAAAGATATAAAATATAGAAGATTCTTAACAATATCTGTATGTAAAATAAAGAGAAAGCTGCCTAGAGATTTAAAACATGAAAGAAGTTGTATTTTCTCCTAAATGATCATTTTAACTTAAGACTATAGCAGCATTATCCCCAGATCTGTTCTAACCCTAAAAACTATCTAGCTCCTTCTACCATCAAATTACAATATTAATTTTTAGTCTTAGTGAAAGGTATCACAGTATATCAGAGATTGAAAGGGACCTCAAGAGATCATCAGGTCCAACCCCCCTGCTAGAGCAGGATCACATAGGGCAGTCCACACAGGAACGCATCCAGGTTGGTTTTGAAAGTCTCCAGAGAAGCACACATACATAAGTTGAAGGAGAAAAGAAAATCTGTCTACTGTATTAGCTTCAAACATTACCTTTCTACTTATAATGATGCAAGACTTACTACTACCTTATAAAATATAGAAAAGAAAGAAAAACCAGTTAAATCCCCTGTCAGACTTATCGTTCAATGCTATGAAGGCCAACTGTAATAGTTTCACATCTCAACCCAGAGGAGTTCAAGCATTTCATTCACATTAAGATTCACTAATATTTCATGATACCACAAAAAGTATCCAACAATTTATCCCTTCCCCTTTACAAATACTTACCATTAGGTACATTTTAGGCCACCAAAGAAATAAATTTTTCTTCATAAATACAGAATGCTACATTTCTCAAACAGCAATTTCAAAGTAATGCATCAATTATACAAATGACTGTGCACACTACACGTGAACACAGAGGATCACTGCAAGCACAACCTGCCAGGAAGGGCAAGCATTAATGCTACATTACATACGTTGGCAAAACCCTAAGTGAAGTTGCTCATAGTCTCCTTTGCAACAAGCACAAGGTGAAGTATAATGCTGAAAAAGCACCCTGAAAGTCCTGGTGGTAAGGTGCTATAAAAAACAATAACTACTCCCCAGCACTATGTTAGCAATGTTTGCTAAGGTGAAGAGAGCCAAACTTTGTATTCTTCAGCACAAGCAGGATAACGGGTTTTGCATTTCACAGCCCCATCTGAATGAGGAAAGAAATCAAGTTCAGAGAAAGTGCCTTCTAGTTTTCATTAGACAGGTCATTAAGGCCAGCCTGTGTGGTTGCTGTCAACAGCATCAGCTAAATGAGGATTAAAATTTGCTCCAAACAGCCTGTAATAAGACTGCAGACACAAACACCAAAAGCTGTAAAATCTGTACCATGCCACCCCGGAAAGAAGCAGAAAAGGTCAAAGAAACTGCCAATGGCCAAGGTCTAGGTCACACAACAAATGGAGGTCATTAGATGACAGTTTCTCAAATATGTCCAGAAGGATGGAGGGATGTCATCTAGGGAGACAGCCTAAAACATTTACTCCCTAGCTCACAAAAACCGTGACTAACACTTTCCTGAGGCCAACTCTATTTTCCATTCCAAGGCCAGAAGAAGAGAAAAACAAAATAAAACAAAAAAAACCCCACAACTGTGCATACCACTACAGAGGCCATGCAATTTCCCATTTTTAACTCTGGTCAACCTCTAGCTCTTCAAATGATAATCACCACCACTCAGTAGTCAACTTCTCCATCGAAAAGAAGAAAAAAATCCCTTTATCTCCAACAAGCAATCAGAAGAAACTCTACAGCACACGACCAGATCAATACTGCATGAAAAATTACCCAGCACAGAGAACTAAGCTACTCCAATGGCTACCCGCCACTGAAAGGCAGGACTACATTCCCACCATACCTCTCCTCTGTACATTTCTCCTGATCCTTTTATCCCAATTCTCTATCTGAATAACACACTTTTGCAAATGCTTAAACTACTTTTCTGCCCTCAACATTATGATTATTGTTACATCCACAAAGCCTTCCCAAGAAGAACAGCAGTGGAAACACAAGCTTCCACTGCAACTTGCCAAATCACAACAGAGTCAGAATACCTCCACCTCCTCCAGATAGTGCCATGCCAGCTGGAAATGTCAATGCCATTATTTTCACCTGCCAAAATGCATAGAAGACATGTCACTGAAATGACCACCATTTAAGCTTCTTATGTTCAAAACTCATTATGGAACAGCCACACACACAACTTAAAGAGCAGACTGCAGGAAATGCCAATCTTCCGTCAGAAACATCTGGGAGGCAGTAACTATTTCTGCTGGTACAGCTGCAGACACAACAGATAAACAGCTGCTAGCTACTACTGCTAGGAAGCTTGTAGGCAGATACTTCATGTTAGCACATCTCTACTCCTGTGAGAGAGCAAGATCTAGAGGAATAACATACAGAATAGAACAAAGAAGATACCTGTCTTCATCACTCCACTCCTAAAGTGACCTGTCTGTTAAATCAAATATATTGCTTGCAAAAATGTGTTATCATAGAAACATAAAACGATTTGGGTTGGAAAGGACCTAAAAGATAATCTAATACCAACCTCCATGCCATGGGTAGGCACATCTACTAGACCAGGCTGCACAAGGCACCATCCAACCTGGCTTTGAACGCTTCCAGGGTTGGATCCTCCACAACTTCTCTGGGCAACCTTTTCCAGTGCTTCAGCACAATTAGGGGGAAGAATTTCTTCCTAATGTCTAATCTAAATCTAGTTACTTCCAGTTTGAAACCACTACCCCTCATCCTATATGTCTTAGTAAAAAGTCCTTCTCCAGCCATTCTGTAGGCCTCCTTCAAATACTGGAAGGCTGCTATAAGACCTCATAAGATCCTTCTTTTCATCGGTCTGAACAACCCCAACCTTTCCAGCTTGTCTTCCTGGGAGAGGTGCTCCAGCCCTCTGATCATCTTTGTAGCCCTTCTCTGGACCTGCTCTACAGTTTCTTGTCCTTATTGTGTAGGGGAAGAATCATGTCTCTTGACCTGCTGGCTCATGTTGAGGTTCTCATCAACCAGAACCCCTAAGTCCTTCACATCAGGACTGCTCTCTACGCATCACATACAAAAAACAGAGTCACTCTCTGTTAAAAGACTGAAATTCTGTTGTGAAAAGCTACTGACAAGCTTATTTCCTTCCACAGAGTCTGGGATGTAACACTTCATAAAGGATTTAAAAAGAAAAGAACAAAAAGAAGATACTTAGTATTACAGCACAGAAGCAACTTCCAACAACTAACAGCTCTATAGCCCCAAAAGGGAAATGTTTTGCTATTAATTTCTAAGGAGAAATTTCTGTAATTTTCCACTGAAAAATGAAGTGCAAAATACTGTCAAAGCAGTTCATGACCTTGGCAAATACTAATCACTGCAAGAACCTAATGGTTAGACTTTTATGAGGAAATACCTGATTGAACTTCACCAGGAAAACCTGCTGATTTCCCAGCTTGTTTAGACCTCAGATAGAATGACTTCAGCTATACTGTTGCATAGTGGTTTTTTTTTAGATTTTAGATCTAAAAAATCCAAAACAAAAATAAAGCTAGAGTCTAAGTCAAAAGCATCAAACAATGTTTCTAAAGATAACGACTTGCACATCTCAATTTTTTTTCAGAAACCTAAATAAGTAAAACTAAACACATAATTTCTTGTTTGTGCAATGAACTCATTTAAAGGTGCAATTTTATTTACATTGTTTGTATATATAGCATGTTTGTCTGAGTGAAGTCTTATTTACCTACTCTCGTCTTATAAAAAACGTTAAAAAATAATAATCAAGAGAAACTTGTCATCTCTCAGTAATCCATAAGAATTAAATGACTCGATTTTCTGCACAAGGAATGGTCAAATCACATCACCCTCAGAGACCAAAGAATGAAAGACTCCAATTTCACATACAGAAAAAAAACAACCAAGTTAACAGAAGAGCAACCATGAAGTACAGAAATATTGTGTCATAGCACAGGATACAAGAATAATTCAAAATTGAATTATTGCTAGTTTTTAACAAACAAAAAAAATGTGCTCATGTCTGGAAAAAGTACACATCCCTGCACTTACAAAACATCTGTCAGATTATTTTCTCTTTCTAAACTTGCGAACTAAAACAGTAGCGTCATGAACTGTCTCACTTATCAAAACACCATGCTATTTCTGGAGTATAATATCAATTTGCTTGTCAACACTTAATTATTTGATTACCAAGCATTATCATAAACATTACCAGCTGCTAGGTTTTACCAATGCAGCTGGGAAAACAGACTACACAAATAAAAGCATACATTTCCAAAATTTAAAAGAAATCTCAACTAGTGGGGTGATATTTCTTCAAAAGAAGTGGAAGTTCATAACCACCAAAAAGGAAACAATAAAGTAATGTTACCAAAAATCAACTAGAAGCAATTCTGCTGCTTGCTTTAAAAGGCACTAAGGAAATCTATTTCTATAACTGTTCCAAAATGTACTATATATTTAATCTCCTGATGATTATGGATATGGAATCTGCAAGAGTGATTTGGGGAGGATTACTTCCAAGGAGATAGAGAAAATTCTCTTGACTCTTCACACTGTCCTAACTATCAAGAATCAGAGCTTAAGAACTCCCTTTACCCTTGACCCACATCAACTTAACTAGGATAAAATGCTTATTATACTCTTTTGCTAGCATAGTCTAAAATTGTGGTACAGAAAAGGTAGCAGGGGAACTACTAACCTTCAACACGTCTACTCCTTTTAGATCTTACTGCAAGGAAAACAAATAGTCCAAGGACATACACATGATGATGAAGACAGTAATTCCACAAGCAACAGCAATGATAAATATCTGATCATTACTGTACATTTCAGTGCTACCCTATCCACTCAAGAGAATCCCTGAAAGTTATGAGTCTGACTTAGCTTTAGGCTGCTCAGAAGTCAAAAGATTACACCTTGGAAAAATAACAGACTTTAGAATGTGCCCTTTGCCCTTTCAGTAAGGAGATGAAAAGTCATGGTTGGAAGTACAAATATTGGAAATTCCAGCAGGAGTAGGGAAGTGATCATGCCACTGTACTTGGCCCTGGTGAAGCCACAGCTTGAGCACTGCATTCAGTTCTGCATGCCACAGTACAAGAAAGATATTGAGGTCTTGCAGCATGTCCAGAGAACAGCAAGGCTGGAGAGGGGATTGGAGGGCATGTTATATAAGGAGCCAATGAGGGAACTGGGGTTCTTTAGTCTGAAGAAAGAGAAGGCTAAGGGGAGATCTTACTGCTCCCTACAACTACCTCAAAGGCTGTAGTAAGGCCAGTGTTGGTCACTTTTCCCAAGTAATTAACAACAGGACAAGAGGAAATGGGTTTAAGATGTGCCAGGGAAGGTTTAGATTGGATATTAGGAAAAATTTCTTGACTGAAAGAGTGGTGAGGCTGCCCAGAGAGGCAGTGGAGTCACCATCCCTGGAGGTGTTCAAGAAACGTGTAGATGTTGTGCTTCAGGATATGGTTTAGTGGTCATGACAGTTCAGTTACGGTTGGACTCAAAGGTTTTTTCCAACCTTTATGATTCCATGAAATAGGAAAGCATAACTGCTGATTAGCATCCATGTCTAAAACATACATTGCAACGTAGTGGAGGTCCAGCTGTCCACGTTTGTGACAGGATCAAAAAAAAGAAATGGTGGTTGGGGCCAGGTGTGGCCCTGGCATTCCTTTTGTCTTGTGCATCACAGCAGTTACCTATTCCAGGACACAACTTCTCCCCTCACCACCACCCCCCCACCATCCCCCACCCCCTCAACCCCCACCTTCCAAAGTTGATTTTTCCCAGCAGAAGACATCAAGTCTGAAAAGCCCATCAAGAAACGTTTGTGCAACAAAAAGCCCACTTGGTGATATGGCTACAGTCCCACCCCCACACTTTACACAGCAGAAAACCAGGTATAAATAATAGCCCTTCTTGGAACCCAACATGTGGAAAAAATTCAACAACAAAGCCCTAGAGACACATCGACAGGCTTTATCCTTGTCCTGCCCAGATGGGTTTCTCTTTTGGTAAGCTGCAACCTCTGTGCTACTGCATGTATTTTCTTAAAGCTGTACAGTGATTTCTGCAGTTAAGTTCCTATCACCAGCAATTGTAAAGAATCTGTATTGCACATGTAAATAAACCATGTTATTTGTGCATCTGACTGCTGAAATGCAGCTGGACCTACATCAAACAGGGCTGTTTGTACACCTAGTGTGGGACCTATAATCATGGGAAATTGTGATGGTTATTTGTGCACCCAACCTCTCCCTGTGAAGGGAACCAAACCTACAGCAAAACTGGACTGTTAGTGTGTCTGGTGTCAGACCTATTACAATCACCCCTATGAAGAGGTAAGTCCAAGCACACCTAGCCCCTCTGGTCTCTGAGGACTTGGCTAGAAGGCAAAGGGATTAATCTCTTACTAAATTTACGCCCCACTTCACACAACAGTCATACTGCAAAAGTTTCTCAATGGCCACACAGAGACCAAGCACCTCTAATGATTAAATATGTTAGAAAACAATGTCATTGTCTCAAGACCTCTTCCTACACTCCACAAAAAAGCAGACTTGTAAAAAACAGTGCCTAGTATTTCACCAATTATACTCATTCTTGCTTCCCTGTATCAAATTTCTCAGCACCCTGTAAGTCTCAAAATCAAGACTCTAATCTAGAATCCCAACTGAAAAATGTACAATAAAGACCAGGGAATCTGACAAAAGTAGATATAGGGTTAAGCCCAAAGTGAGACATCTTCAAAATAGACTTGTATCCTCCAGCAATTTGAGGTTCAGCAGTTTTTCAGTCAATAACTTTCAAAGTAAATTTTTACCTTTAGGGTATCCTTGTCTGGAAGTGTCAGTATTTGCAACGTGCTATACTAAAGGCCCTACAAGTTCTCTGTGCATCTCCTGAGAGTTCATTTCTTTTGTCTGCTCCAAGCTGGCTACCTGCAAATCACTTAATAGGATCTAGTTGTTGCATCGAAATAAACAGTAGATAGAAATTCTCTATTCCCTGCTCTGTATCACTTATGATTTTATAGATCTCTCTCATAATAACTTTTTTCAGCCTACATTTTTTGCATGTCAAACCCTTGGACAGATGGTACCAAGATCATCTCCAACACCTTTCTTCAAGACTATTCAGTTCTCCTTGTGATGCAGGGACCCGGATTGGACACCCTATTTGATATTATACAGAAATCAGTAAGATGCCTATGTAACCACTTATTTGTTCTTTGATCCTTTCTCAGTAACTTCAAACACTTGATTAGTTGTTGTCTGAGCAATAATGCAGCATCTTTCTAGAGCTATTTACTCCCCAGCTGTTAGTCTTGCATGGTAAAAAGTCAACTCTGAGCCAACTGTTATACACAGAAAATCAGAATTGCCTTCCTGCATGATCATAGAAACACAGAACCACAGAATGGTTTGGGTTGGAAGGGACCTTAAAGACTATCTACTTCTAACCCCTCTGCTATTGCTCAAGGCCCCATCCAATCGGGCTTTGAATACTTCCAGGGTTAGACCCTCCACAGCTTCTCTGGGCAACTCACTCCAGTGTCTCACAACACATATGGGGAAAAATTTCTTCCTAATGTCCAATCTAAATCTAGCTTCTTCCAGTTTGAAGCCATTACTCATTGTCCTACTACTACATGTTTTTAACAAAGTCCTTCTCCAGCTTTCTTGCAGGCCCCCTTCAAATACTGAAAGGCTCCAGTAAAGTCTACCCAGATCCTTCACTTCACCAGTCTGAACAACCCCAATCCTCCCACCCTGTCCTCATGCGAGAGATGCTCCAGACTTCTGATCATCTTTGCAGCTCCCCTCAGGACCTGCTCCAATAGTTCCCCATCCTTCTTGTGTTGGGGATGCCAGTGACAAGGAAGAGGAGTTGCCTTTTATGTGTCGTTTAAAAAAGGCTGAGTGCTGGGACTGTTTAGCCTAAAGAAGGCCAGGAAGTGAAGGTAGTGTCGTCTTATCAATGTACACAAATATCTGAAGAGGAAGCATAACGAAGACTAGCTCTTTCCAAAGGTGTAAGCACAGAAACACACAGTAAGTGAAATATCAAACGAATCAATACCGCTACAAGTGGCAAAACGCACGAGCTCAGGTGGCTGTCACTCAAATCTAAGTTCCCGGTTGCTTTCTGACACTGCTGGTACGGCAGCTCGACTTCCCTCGGGGCTCTCCCCAAGGCGACCCCTCCTCTAACTGCCGCTTGTCGGGCCTGTGAGCAGGAGGCCGCGGCTAGGGCTGCCCTCAGAAGAGCACAGATCCTGCCAAAGACAAGACTGCTCCGGCACCTGGCCTCCAGCCGAGAAGGGGCTAAATGGTCCCCAGAGAAAGGCTGGACTGGACTGGGCCGAGCCGAGCCGAGCCGAGCCCCACCTGCGCCAGCAGCGCCTCCCGCTCCCGCTGCCGCTGCTCCTTGCGCGCCGCCAAGCTCCGCTCGCTCTCAAACCCGGACGCCATCGCCGCTTTCACCCGGAAACCAAAACTGCGCAGACAGCGCGCAGCAGCTCTGCCGTACGGCGAGGAAGGGGCACTGTCGTAAACGGCGTCCCTGGCAACAACGGGCGGGGCCGGGGCCGGGGCCGGGGCGGGCGCCTCCGACACTGCTTTGTAAAATGCACTTATTGGAACGGACCTCTAGAGGTCATGTAGTCGAAGCTCTCCGCAGTGAGCAGGGACATTCCCAACTCGATCAGGTTGCTCAGAGCCCCCATCAAGCCTGATTTTTAATGTCTCCAGAGATGGGGCCTCAACCACATCCCTGGGCAACTGGTGTTCCAGTGTTCCACCACCCTCATAGCAAAGAACTTCCTCGTGTCCACCCTAAAGCTACTCTTCTCTAGTTTAAAACCGTTGCTTCTTGTCTTAGCGCTACATGTCCTCCTTGTAAACAGTTCTTCCCCAGCTTTTCTATAGGTCTCCTTCAGGTATTTGAAGGCTATTATAAGGCTTCCCCAGAGACTTCTCCAGGCTGAACAGATCCAACTCTCTCAGCCTGTGCTTGTAGGAGAGGTGGTCCACTCCTCTGACCACTTTCGTGGCCCTCCTCTAGACCCACTCCATCAGGTCTATTTCTTTCTCATGCTGAGGGCCCCAGAGCTAGACACAATACTCCAGAGCAGAGTGGCAGAATCACCTCTCTTGATCGGCTGGCCATGCTTCTTTTGATGCAGCCTAGGATGTGATCAGCCTGGGCTGCAAGTGCACATCACTGGCTCATGACCAG
The DNA here is from genome assembly GCF_027791375.1 of Indicator indicator. Lineage (NCBI taxonomy): Eukaryota > Metazoa > Chordata > Aves > Piciformes > Indicatoridae > Indicator > Indicator indicator. Next base: position 17,487,728 of record NC_072010.1, read on the forward strand.
CTTTTTTTCCATTGGCATCTCCAAGTCCCTTTCCATAGGATGGCTCTCTATCACGTCATCCCCTATCCTGTGTTGATAATGCAGATTGTTCTGATCCAGGTGGAGGACGTTGCACTTGGCCTTGCTAAACCTCATGAAGTTCACCTGGGTACACCTCTCCAACTTGTGCAGGTCACTCTAGGTCACATCCTGTGTCTCTGGCATATCAACCGCACCACTCAGCTTGGTGTCATCTGCAAACTCACTGAGGGTGCATTTGATCTCACTGTCTATATCATCAATGAAGATATTAAATAACACTGGTTACAGTATAGACCCCTGAGGGGCACCACTTGTCACCTATCTCCATCTGGACATCGAGCCATTGACCACTACCCTCTGGATGCAAGCATCTGTCTAATTCCTTATCCACTGAACAGTCCACCTATTGAATCCCTCTCTCTCCAACCCAAAGAGAAAGATATTGTGGGGAACTGTGTCAAATGCCTTTCACAAGTCCAGACAGATGACATCTGTTGCTTCCCTTCCCTTGTTCACTGATGCAGTCACTCAATTGTAGAAGGCCACTAGATTGGTCACACAGGACTCACTTTTAGTAAAGCCATGCTGGCTATCTCAAATCAGATTTGAGACAGACTTTTGTCTCAATTTCTTTGAGATGAGATCAGAGCATTACTTGTGTGTCTGATGCTAACCATTCGCAGTTGCTACATAATAACACAACTTAAGTAAAGGTCTGAGCAAAGTGGTTGGGTAGTTTGTTAGCTATTTGCATGGGACAGTATGTTTTCAAAGTGATAATGGTAATTTAATCACCCTCTCCATGGTGGTATTAAATATATAAATCATATTTGCATTTTTGTTCAATTTATGCTATGACCCTTAAGATATGAAGACGAACCTGTTGTAGATAGCCACTAGCTTCTTAGGCACTGTTTACAAAAGCAGCATGTGAACCTCCTTCAGGGAGCCATTTAGAAAGCAAACAGATGGATCTAAAAGATTTTCCAGCAGGACTGCCTCAGTCCTCAGCTATTTGCAGCAAAGTACACTGGTTGAGATAGAAGCAAGAAAAGAGGGTGTTTGACCAAGTAAAGAAAGCCTCTTTTCTGATTGTGATGTGCTCTTCTCAGCAGCAAACTTGCTTCTTAGACTCAGTGTTGTCACTTGCTCCAGGCAGCCAGAACGTCTCAGGTTGTGCTTCCTAATTCACTCAGCACACAACCAGGCATATTGGCCTAATAGATTTATATTAAATCTATTAAACAGCAAATTGATAGTCCATGTGCATCTGTCTTAGGAGAAGAAGCTGAAAGACCTGGGGCTCCTTAGCCCAGAGAACAGAAGACTGAGAAGGGTCTTTTCAATATTTGTAAACACCTAAAGTGCGGGTAGCATGAGGATGGGGCAGGACTCTTTTCAGTGGCACCCAGTGATAGGACAAGGGGCAATGGGCACAAACTAGAATACAGGAGGTTTCATTTAAACGTAAGTGAAAACTTCTTTACTTTGAGGGTGACAGAACACTGGAGCAGGCTTTTCAGAGAAGCTGTGGAGTCGTCTTCTCTGGAGAATTTTGAAACCCCCCTGGACACATTCCTGATCTAGAAGAACCTGCTTTAGCTGGGGGCTTGGACTAGATGGTCTCCAGAAGTCCCTTCCAACCCCTACTATTCTGTGATTCTGTGATTCTTTGAGCTGACTTACTAGTTCTGAATAAGTCACTTTAGGAAGTATTTGGAAGAGAGAGAGCAGAAAGCCTGGCAACAGTGGTAGAGCGTGGATAGCAACAGCGGTGGAAAATTTCTTCCGCCAGTACCAGAATGAGAACAGGGAATGTGTTTTCTGCAGCAGGAAGTTACAGACAGAGAAGAGAACCCAAAGCAGGATATGAGCTTTTGCAGCATTTGATGTTCTTCTTGGTATCTGTAACTCTCTACATCACTAATAAGGTGGTACTTTACATTTTCATTTAAAACCACATTTCCAGTACCCCTGTTTTTAGGAGAGAAGCCATGATATAATATACTCTAGAATCTCAAAATCTGAAGAACAATAACAACTGGAAGGCTATTTTATAAATATGATCATTCTGCTATTGGAGTTTTGAGAGTTGAGTTTAATTTTGAAGTCAGCAGTTAGGGGAAGGGTGACATAATTTAATTTTATTTCCTCTCCTCATCCAAGAAAAGGATTTTCTCAGAGGAAGCAGACAAAAATGAAAGTTTAGCCACTCAATGTGATCCTGTGCAGTTCTCTTTACATGAAAGGCAATGTTTCACTAGGGAAAAGAGGTTCTTTACTTTGAGAATATTAAATGTTTTTTCCACAGTGCCACTGGAGAATTTCTTACTTCAATTCTAATAACACGTTTTGAAGTCTTTGTATTAAAGAAGCACAATATTTCTGAGAAGAGGACAGAGAGGGGGTACACTCAAGTAAAAACGTACTTAGTTTCAGTTAATTCTCATTCTGTTCATTTTTTAAACCACCTGTTTTTCAGTTGCCATTGTTTCTGCTGAATAATCATTTACATTCAACTCCAAGAGCTTACTTAGACTGAGATGACTTGTCTCAGAAATAAAATGTCAGTCCTTGGAGAAATTGCAGAGAGAAAAAAAGGAACCAAAAACAAACAAACAAACAAAACCCCCCAACTCCCACACCAATGACGCAGTTCCAGGGGAAGCTTATTTCCTTCAGAGAAATTTAATTATGTTTCCTCAGGAGAAAATTAAAGCAACTGTGTCTAAACTCAGTGCCGTATAATGACAGAACACGTTGCCCAAAAATCAATGCAATAGCAATGCCTGGGTTATTAGTTGCTCATGCCTGAATTGTGCAGTGAGCACCTGAATTGAAAAAACAGACAACTTTCTGCTGTCCATCAAAAAGAGTGCTCCTGGCAGCAACAAAAGAGCCCCTGTGACATTGAGAATGCTGACAGCCCACCTTGGAAAGGAGAGCTCAAAGTGCAATGAAAACAAACAAGGACGCTGTGGCAGATAGAAGAATGATTCATCCATTGTTCCGTAATCAATAGCAAATTGTGTGTTGGTTGCCCCTGAGCCATGGTTATTTTCTTAATTTGCTCAGCCACTTTGAAAACAAGTGATCGCTTCAGCTATAGCTGACTAGACCAGGAAGATGGCGTTTAGAAAGCCCAGCTTCATGACAGCAATCAAGAGAATCATTCATCTCAGAAATTCTCCAGGCAATTACTGCTGCTACAAGTTTTGTGAAGAATCTGTTACATATGTGAAATGATAACTCGTTCACTTAATTTCTTGTGGGAATTCTACATGCCTTTTCTTTCCCCCCTTTCAGAAGCTGAAAACAGGCAGGAAGCTCTCATCAGTGATATCACCTTGTCCTTGATTTACTGAGTCTGGAAACCCACCTTTTCAGAAATCATTTCTTTGAGAGAAAGTATTTTCTGGTGCCTGCTCAACTTGGAAAGGTCCAGAAGTGCACACATCATGGAGCTTCAAATCAGTTACTTTCAAAATGAGACATAATTACTGACTCAGATTACTTGGCTGGGGCAGGAAGTGAAATTCTGGGCCTTTAGTTTATCAGTCCTTTTGCATCAGACCAATGCAATAAAAACTCAAACAGAGCTTCAATGCAGTGCAATGGGTTGGTTTTGGTTTTAAAGTGAGATTAAGGCATATTTTTCTGTTTTAAAAGTAAGTCATTATAGAAGCCCATTTGTAGCCTAGACCCACAGACAGTTGTATCAGTCCATTAGTTACAAGAGCAGCAATACCAAAAAACTGATACTGTAGATGATACTGCAGACCCTCTGTGCACGGAAATCACCAGCTTTGGCTGCTCCAGAGGCCCTGGGGCTCTTTTTGCCCTTTCGTCCTGCAGTGCTGTTTCTCAGATCAATGCAGCATGGCAGTACCCAGCAAACTATAGGAAGCTGCTTCAACACTTGTAGCTGGACTCCTGATAGGGAGTATCCAAGCAGTCTCTTCCACGTGAATCACAATAGAAAACCAAAAACCACACAGGGATGAGAGCATGTCTTTCTCTAATGAAAGGAGGAGTGCTCACAGAAAAGAATCATTGAGAGCACGAGGTCTTGCTCCATGGAAAGGACTCCAAGGCACTACAGCACTGTAATGATAATTCTAAGGAGAATCTAACTGCCACAGAGAGTGTCCATAATTGTCTCTTTTGGCAGTAACTTGAACAATTTACTTCTCTCCAATTTTTGCCCCACAATTTCTGGAATTGTTTTTCATTTTTCTTTATTTGATAGCTCCGTGTAAAGAGGAAAGTGTAATTTCGCATCCAATTCTTGTCTCAGCTCTTGACCCAGAAATAGTGCAAATACTGAGTAATGTGCCTGATATCCCAAGCCACCATATTCTCACTATTCTTGACAGCAAATCCTCTGAGGAGTGTAACACCATCAGTTTGTCTCACTGCTCACCTCGTTTTCAAGCACAAACAGCCCTCCAGGCTGCTATTACTGCAAATACAGAGGCAGATTCAAGCACAGATAACTTCAAGCATACGGCATGGTGTTGGATAGCACCAAGTCAGAAAAGAGACCATACAGTCAGAGGAGCTTGGATTTATGTTTTTTTTAAGTGCATTCTTTGGCCTCTACTGTCCTAGGAGTCCACTCAGTATTTCTCCACAATGTAGTTTCAAGCTCTCACTCTGCCTGTCAGAAGCATCCTAGGATGCTGCTGACACAGGCACCGATACATACAACCCTGCAGGATATCCTGCCCAGATGGGTGGATCCAGAAAGGGATTGGTTACACAGGAATGATGCCTTATAATAAGGCCTTTATGCCTTATAAAATTAAGTACATATTAGACAGGATAGGTGGATGAGAAGTGGTTTCTGCCCCTGTATTTACTCCTTCCTATTCCCCCCGGGCAACTATCTGGCATGTTGGCCTGCCTGAGTGAATTGATTCATTTGAGAGGATTATTTGGGAAGAGCAAAGATGAGGCAAGAACTCTGGCCATCTGACAGCACACCTACTAGGGATCCTGGTGTTGACTGTGTCTTGCAAGCTGGCTCTGTGTCTTTCAGGTTTTACAACAGAAATAAGAGAGAACAAGAACAGTGCCATAGATTGCAGAATTTTGTTTTACTTAATCTGTGAAGTATCAAAAGAAAGAGACAGATTAATTACTGTAATTCCTCTAATTTAAAGCACACAGATAAAATGCTTCATAATCAGAATTGTTTCATTAAAAAGTAATTGTTGTGAATGTGTTTCACTACAGATTACCTTCTGGTTTACATCTCTCCACATACAGCCTAAGACCCAAGAAAAGCACACAAGATGCTTTTTTAAAAAAATGTATTCTTAATAACATTCACAGAATCACAGAATATTAGTGATTGGAAAGGACCTTGAAAGATCATCCAGTCCAAGCCCCCTGCCAGAGCACCTAGAGTAGGTCACACAGGAATGCATTGAGGCAGGTCTTGAAAGTCTCCAGGGAAGAAGACTCCACAACCTCACTGGGCAGCCTGTTCCAGTGTTCTGTCACCCTCACAGTAAAATATTTTTTCCTTATGTTCATGTGGAACCTCCTATGCTCTAGCTTGCACCCATTGCCCCTTGTCCTATCACTGGACATCACTTAGAATAGCCTGGCTCCATCCTTCTGACACTTGCCCTTCACATATTTGTAAACATTAATGAGGCCACCTCTCAGTCTTCTCTTCTCTAAGCTAAAGAGACCCAGCTCCCTCAGCCTTTCCTCATAAGACAGATGTTCCACTCCCTTCATCATCTTTGTGGCTCTGCACTGGTCTCTTTTGAGCAGTTCCCTGTCCTTGAACTGAAGGGCCAGAAGTGGACACAGTATTCCAGATGTGGCCTCCCCAGGGCTGAGTAGAGGGAGAGGAGAAGCTCTCTCAACCTGTTAACCATACACCTTTTAATACACCCAGGATGCCACTGGCCTTCTCGGCCACAAGGGTACATTGTTGACTCATGGTCATTCTTCCATCCACCAGAACCTCCCAGGTCCCTTTCGCCTAAGTTGCTTTCCAACAGATCAGTCCCAACCTATGCTGGTACATGGAATTACCCTAGAAAGAAAGGTTGGAGAACTTTTTCTGGAAAAAATATAAAAAAAAAAAAATCAAGCCTATGTTCAGATATGTTCCTCCTATATACTGTTACAAGAACCATCCATGTGAGGAATGGCACAGTAAATCACCACCTTCACTAAACCTGTTTGCAGTACAGAATAAGGTGATACGGGCTACAGAAATCTTAGTACGGAGTTCAGTCTCCTTCCATTTAATTTTAATTTAATAGAGTGCAATGCTCTGACTTCTTTATAAACATTATTTCTTTGTTGGAGGCTTAAATTAATCTAGATAAGGAGACGATATTACATTGTGAGGAAGAAAAGGGGAAAGTTCTGTAAGAGTTTTCTTCTGGTCTCCATACCTGGGAAACTGGTATAGTAGATCCCAGAGGCAGGATTCCTGCATCCCTCTCCAGTCTTAGGTATCTCCAGAAGTACTGGCTGCACTTAGCAGATAGGACTCTCACAGGGAAACCAGGCTTACTCTGGCCTTCACCAATGGAGGCTTGTAACAGGCACTGCTTTTAGGCCCACACAGAGTGTTAAGAGCTGCAAGGTGATAGCCTTCCCTTGCCAGTGCTGTAGAAGGTTCTTAAACCAAACCACCTACCAAAACTAGATGCCTTTTAATGTTCTCTCTGAGGTTCTCTCTGCAAAGCCCAGTTCATGAAGGCCAGAGTAGAAAGCACTGATACTGGAGAAGAATCTAATTAATTTCTCAGAAATGAAAAAAAAAAATTACACTGGTTTGAGGACTCAAAAATATTTCTTATGCTTTGAATATGGATGCTAGTTTCCAGTATCCTTGCAGTAATTTAACTTCAAGGCAATTTGAGAGGAAGCAATTTGAAGGCAGACAAGGAACCAAACAGTTGGGCCAGATTAAATATATCCACTCATTCTGGTGGCCTGGTGAGAGGCAGTGATGAACTCTAAATAAAACATCCTCTGGTTCTTTATCAGAATACAGGATGTAGAAAGAGGAGAGTGAGAAGTGAAGGGAGCGCACAGCAGAAATCATTGCAGTAGCAATTTAAAAAATGAGATAGGAAGCATTCCTCAAAGAAGCCATGCTTTCTTGAAAGGCATAACCCTTCAAGGAAAGGGTTACGTTAGAAACAGAAACTGTTTTCTACAGTAAATTAAAAACATCATCAGGCTGGTTACCAGATAAGCTGTTTACCTAAAGGGCTTTATGTCAAAATTTCCCAGCCTGAGATGCCTACAGAGAACCAAAAATTGCTTCAGGGACTACAAACTGCTCTCATATAGACTTAATCATTGAAGTCTAAGAGTAATTGCTTTTAGCTCCATGAAATTCAGGCCTTTGGTATTGCTTGCTCCTCTGTGGATACCTAAAGCAGAAAGCGGGTTCAAAGACTCATCCAAAAAGAGTGGTGTTTGGCCAGTGTTGAGGCTTGTAAGTAGTCCATCATCTGATGAAGTACAGACCTGATTATGAGACAGCCTATTCTTTGAGGCTCAAGGGTTCACATTGCACATAATTCCTTCACAGGAATCCCTCCTCAGAATAGCCAGCATGTGTTTTAAAAAGAGCTGTAAGAGGAGATAGCTAAAAGTGAAAAAAAAAGGTAAAAATGCAAAAGATTGTCCTGCAGTGAGGAGCACATAATCTGAGGAGAGTAATTTGGATGGGAAATATATTAGGATTTTCAAGGGATTGAGTCATGGCATTGTTTGTGAGTCAAGGGATTATTTCAATATTGGTATATCAGGAAATCTGATGTGGGTGAGAGTTTAGAGGCCATGAGGCTAGAGACAGGAAATATGTACATTAATGAAGGTTCAAAGATCAACAGCACACATAAATAAGCCTTCAGAAAGGGATGTTACATCCAGAAAATTGATTTGGAAAGTGTGATGGTTTGAAACTTTTTAATTTTTCTTCGCAAAGTTCAAGCAGAGAAAGCTAAAGAGTGTAAATAAGTCACTATTGGATGTAAGAAAGAAAATAATGATTGTTCTAAACACTTCCATTGGAGAGAGAGAAATGTTTAAGAACTACTACTCAAAACAAAGTAGGCACAGTCAGGGCAACTTGCTGGGCTGTCTGGCTGCTGCTGCTTCTTCTCTTCTGGCTGAAGATAACACCCTGACCTTGGCAAGCTAAATTAACAGCCTCTGTGCTTTCAACTAACTGCTTTCTGCCAGGAGGGTCTAGGGGGAGGAGACCCCTGGGAGAGAGGCTCCTTGGGAAAGGTACCCTTTGGGGGGAAGCAAAGGGAGCTTGGTTGTGCTTTTCTATTGATTGTATATATTTGTAAATGTTGTGAATTTTGTATATTTGTACATATTCATTGCATTTTGTCAAAGATTGTAGATTTTGCTTGTAAATACAGCTTTCATTCGCTTCCAGACTGAGCTAGCCTGGTTGTTATCGGTGTGGGGGGAATTTCAGCTCACAATGACACAGAAAGGAAGAGAAAGGTAAATGAAATCAGCAGATTTGTGTTGCTGGATTTAGATAGAACAAACTGTGCAAATCACTTTTGGAAGCTAAGCAAGAGGCAAGGGAAGAAAAAAAAAAAAAGGCCAGCCTTTTCTCATCCTCCCCATCTTTAACTAGAAGAATAAAGCTGTGTGAAAAGCTGGGGAGCTTTGGAAATGGAAAACTGAAGGCAAGATTTGCCTTCTAATAGCAGGAGTGCAAGATCCACTGTAATTGTTCCATAACAGAGCTTTAGTTATTGTCAGATTGCAACTTGAATGATTGAAGAGAGCTGCAGCACAGTGTAAGGGACTCTGCCTCCGTGAGATGAATAGTTTAGCAATTGCTCAGTTGAAAGTTTATACTTTGAACTCATCCAAGGGTATGAGAACCTGACATTAAGTACTGACGTGTGCTTAAGCAGTTGAATGTGATGACAAATGTGCTTCTCCAGCTTCTGCTCTGCACAAGGCATCAAAGATGAACTAGCTGAGGAAACAGGATGGCTCAGCCACAGAGAGAGGTATTTGTAATGCTAAGAATTTCTAAACTCTTTCTAGGTCTTAGGGAGACCTCACTGCTGTCTACAACTAACTGAAGGGAGGTTGTAGCCAGGAGGGGTTTGGTCTCTTCTCCCAGGCAACCAGCACCAGAACAAGAGGACACAGTCTCAAGCTGCGCCAGGGGAGGTTTAAGCTGGAGGTGAGGAGAAAGTTCTTCACAGAGAGAGTGGTTGGCCATTGGAATGTGCTGCCCAGGGAGGTGGTGGAGTCACCATCCCTGGAGGTGTTCAAGAGGGGATTGGACGTGGCACTTGGTGCCATGGTTTAGATAGGCATGAGGTGTAGGGTGACAGGTTGGACTCGATGATCCTTGAGGTCTCTTCCAACCTTCTTGATTCTTGATTACTATTTTTCACAATTTTGTCTAGATTCTGAACAAGGTATTACATGAAGAAGCACAAAACCATTTACAAAAATACATATTTTACACTAAATTATTATACTGTATGCTTCAATTTAGTACTTTTTCTTTTATTTACATTTCAGTAAGAATCGAAGACAAAGGTATAGCAAATCCTAAATGCATCAATGTAATCAATTGTTGTGACAGATGCTTGATTTTATTTTTTAGATAAAGGGCAGTGGGTTTACAACAAAGGTAAGTTTGCCATCGTGTTAGAGTGATAACACAGAGTGTTTATGCATTGAAAGGAGGTATTAAATTACTAATACTGCCATGACACATGTCTTTATCTTATTTGCCTATGAATTGGGAATTTTTTGCCTTTGCTTTTGTAAAATCAAAAGGAAAAAATACAGTTGTCGTTGGGGTTGTTGTTTTGTAATTGCAAAGCATAGGCATACCATGCTTAAGGGGCAGAGTCAACTCTCATGTCAGAGAGATGGTTCTGTGTCCCTGATCCAGCTAGTGCCTACATATGCCTCCACAAAGCTGCCTGTATGGAAGGGCTGCCTATGGTGAGGTCAGGATGACCTACAAGCATCTCCAGTCCCCTCTCACATTACTGGTGTGTCCAGCCCTGCTGGCTAAGCCACCTTATTCAGAGCCAGATCCAGAGCTCACAGAAGTCAGAGAGGCAATTCTCCATCAATACCCAGGAGAGTTTAGATAAAGTCCTGAAAAAATGCTTAGACCATTGTATTTACTGGAATCAAATGGAAGAAGAAATAGACAGGATAAGAAATTCCACTGGATTGTCTCTAGCTTTCTCCTTGTGTTACCTCAGCTCTTCAAAGCCACAGCTATGGTTGACAGGAAAAATATCTGGTTTTGAGAGTCACCTCACACAATATCAGATATTTAAAATTATGACAGTCACAGGTGAGACTAATTTAAACATGGGTACCTTTAAATTAGCTTAAAATCACTGTAAAGTATTTATACCCCAGGAATGGCTTGCTGCAAATGCAGAAGCATGGAAGCAATACAGCAACCTTAACCCTCCTCTTATTTGAACAAATAAAAGCCAAGTTATATTTGTGAGTGGTCTTAACTTTCTTTGTAGCCCATGACTTTATTTATGATGCTTATCCCTAGTTATGTTAGCTCAGATTGTTATGTTTGCTTAGCACAGCAATTACTATAATTTATGCAACTAGATGGAAGTAAGAGAACTGGATCTTAGAAGACCTGTACAGAAATTATATTAATCTTTTACTAAAGCTTAGTAATCATCTAGTCTGTTATGACCATACATTCAATACTACCCACAAACAGGCTGGATAATCTGGTGAATTGGGGTAAACATGGGGCAAGATCCTTATTTCACAGTTCAAAACTAGACTTTTATTTTCTCATAATTTCAGCCCAGAAAGGAGGTGGCTCAGTCTAGAGATCTGTAATCTATCTTGTGAATGAGAGCACCATCAGTCACAGGAACAAGCTGTCTGCATTCAACGAGCATCTCTGAAGCAAATGTCTGGTGGGGACGCAGGTGAGAAAGGAAAATTATTTATTTGTGGCCATTTGAGATGTCAGGAGTGGCCTTTCAGAGCAGTTTGGACAAAGCCATGCAATTCTGATTCTGCCCCAGGAGAACTCACATTAGTTAATGCAGGGCAAGTTATTTGCATAATAAATGAGGGTCCAAATGCTGCTGTTGTCAGTGTAATCACTTCATATAAAGCACATTAATACACACACAAAAGGTTTGCAATGAAGAAGGAAATGTCTTTCCCTCTTCTTTCCCCAACAAATTATAGAAAACCTCAGTGACACAGAATGTGATAATGACAGGAAATGCTTAATTGTAGCAGCAAGAAGAATACCCAAAACAAAGCTCACTGGAGACAGTAACGATTCATCTTTAGTATTTCTAGACAAATCTTCAGGGTTTTCCTTTTGTGAATGGAAACTTTCTGTGACATTTACAGGTATAGCATATCTGAACTGGAATTCTAAATTCTGGAAAATCTGAAAATCTTGTACGAAAAACGTTATCATTCTAAATCTCTCATAAGTGTTTGGGATGGCTTCCCATCCACCCAGTATTTTCCATGCTGTCCTGGAAGAGGCATTAGTGAACCAGCTAAACTGTTTGGCCACTGCCTTTCTCCTCCCTCCCTGTTGCAGCGGTCCAGGTTAGAGGTCGAGGAGGCAGGTGCCATTGAGGCTTTCTGGTGGGGGGGGGTGGAAGCTGGACCCCGTGCCTCACGTTTCACACAGACAACTGCAGGTGTCAGAGGCTAGTCGAGAAGGCGTGTACAGTTTGCCCACCATACAGCACTTTGAACTGATTGGCGATGTTTGAAAAGGTAATCTGCTGTTGGGCCGTTCAATTTTCAAAAGGGGAATTTATAGGGGGTGATTCGAAAGCCCACACCGTGTTCGTTAGCGGGATTGAAGACGGCGACAAGCACCACTTCGTGCCTGTCTTCAGGGTGATTATCTGCTATTGTCCTAGCAGCAGCGTGTTGGGTTCCGAGCCACACCACAGCAGCATGCTCTCTCGCTCTCTCTCTCTCTCTCTCACTTCCTCCAATTTGGGATTTGTTTTTGGATTATCCCTGCCCTTTGGACTACAAGTTACAGCTCCATGCATCTCTTCATTTGGCAAAGTTTTGGTGACGAGAAGCTCAGCAATTTGTGAGCCCTGGAACAGGCTGCCCAGGAGGGTTGTGGAGTCTCCTTCTCTAGAGACTTTCTAAACACACCTGGATGCATTCCTGTGCAGACTATCCTAGGTGATCCTGCTCTGGCAGGGGGGTTGGACCTGATGATCTCTTGAGGTCCCTTCCAACCTCTGATATACTGTGATACTGTGAGTAACTAAAGCTAATTTATTTGGTTGTTTCTGGAGTTCACAGACTGTTTCTCTGTGGTTTAACTCCACAGCGAGGCTGGGAGGGTCTGTCCTGCCTCCCGAGGCGGCATAGCTATTTGTTTTCGCATTATAAGAGTTTCCAGTTTGTTCCTCTGTATTCCAAGTTTCTGTTTTTCCTAGACTGTTATTCCATTGTTCATTAATGTCCTATCATGTGTAACCAACCTATCACTGGACCAGGCAAACGAACCTGGATCAAATTAGCTTGGAAAAATAATTTTTTATATTTAATAAATCGTATTCATATTTTATCAGATTTCCAGCTTATAAATTTGATCATAAATCATATCACATACTCTCATACTCTGCTGTATGCAGTGACAGCTGTATGACATTAATTTCTGGCACATGGTTCCCAAAACATGCCCTTTACCATTCACTGTATATGGAGCCTGTCTGAGCTTTGCTCGGCAGAGACCTTACCTACACAGCAGAGTTTCTGTACCGATTTCAGAAGTTCTCTTCATCCCATATGCATATTAGCAGCTTGCTATCACTCAGACTGGTGGCTGTTTTTCTAGCCTATTTTTAAAGTCCTTTTACTTTAATTGTTCTCCCTGGTATTATGCCATTTAACTGACCACTCTGAGTCTCCAGTCTTTGCTGGCATGCTCTGATGGTGTTAAGTTGTAGTTTCTGTTCACCGAGCTCTTTCCTAAAACCTGTTCTTATTATTTCTCTCCTTTTACATCTCTTAGTATGTAACTTCATGACTTCCTACACTGCCTTGTACTTCTAAAAGACTGAAGTGTTAGTTTCCTGATATCCAGTATCAACAAGGATGTGATAAACATCAACTCTCTCAGTTAAAAGCCAGTAGCATGATGCACACTTTACACTTCCTTGTACATATGAAGCACATCTGTATTTGCATTTATATGGACTGGAATGTTCATCTTGTGGAAAAGTAGGCACGTGTGGGCAGAGCTGACACATCAGGTGGATCCCTTACAATGGCCTTATCTTTGTTAAGACACTTCTCAGTTCTTAATATAACCATCAGGTTGATGTAATTGATGTAATGTAAATCACTAGGTGATTTACATGTTCAAGAGAGGATTCTCTCAAGTATTTTCTCAGCACAGGAACGTTACTACAAACAGAATGTCAAACAATTTCTCCACTGGTTCCTGTTCCAAAGTATGTTTTTTTCTGAAGGATCTATCAACCAGTGCCACTCTTTTCTCCACCTTCTATGCTTTCTCTAGGGTCTTAAGGGTCTAGCCCTTTCTTCAGGGCTATCAATACTAGGGGACTGGAGCATCTCTCTTACCAGGAAAGGCTAAGAGACCTGGAGCTCTTGAGCCTGGATTCTGGACCTCTCATGGCTCACAGCAACTCCTGGGAGCACACCCAGCACACCCAGGGCAGTCTGTTGGGCATGGCACAAGGGTCTCAGTTTGCTATGAGGGCCAAGACCACCTGTCCCCTCCTGCGCCTCCAGCCTGCCTCTCTCGACAGCAAACACTAGCAGCTATGCCACATCACACTACACCATGCCACATTACACCACCCACATGGCACTACAGTGCAGTGTGATGTACTCACCTGCCCAAGGCTGCCTGGCTTCCACCATGGTGCTGAACAGGCTGAGCATCAGCACAATCATCACAAAATGGGAACAACCCAGATGAACTGGGGGGAGTGTTCCACTGCACCAACTCTAGTGTGGTCAGGGCGCTCTAAGTCACCAGCACAGGCCCACAATATGGATTCTCAGTGGCCTCCTAGGCCCCAGTGACAGGATCCCAACACTGCTGAAGTGTAGCAGAAGCTGAGGCTGCAGTCTGTCCAGACAGTGTCTGACTGCAGTGCCCTGCTTGCCTGCTGCCTGCTCTGGTCCTCATTTTTATGGTCCTGCAGGTTGACCAAGGAGGTTGTGGACTCTCCTTCTCTGAAGGTACTCAAAACCCATCTGGATGTGATCCTGTGCAACGTGTTTGAGGTAAACCTGCTTTAGCAGGGGCGGTCAGACTACATGATCTCCGGAGGTCCCTTCTGACTCCTACCATTCTGTGATTCTGCTCCCTGTAGATAGCAGATCAACCAACATCTGATCTTTACAAGCTTACTGTGTCAAGCAGCAAAAAGCCTGCCTGTGAGAGGAGGGTCAGCTGTAAGGGATACTGCTACATCAGCTATCATAGCCCAGCTGCTGAAAAACAATCCCTTCTTTCCTGACCAGAAGGACCATGATTTCTCCTTGCCCAGCTGCCCAGGCAATGCAGAGAAGTGCCGGTGGTGGACATGCTCTTAGTCCATGTTCTGAACAGTATCAAGACATGTCACTGGCAGAGAGATGTAGCCTTTTTGTGCTAAGTGGCACAGATCTCTGGCCTGCACTGAAGCTATGCTGAAGTATTCTGATATTGACAGAAAACCTACCAATATAAATAGTCCAGTTTCAGCAGAAGAGGAAAATCCTTGGCTGTCCTATCAACTTCTGCAGGGCAAGGACGTGGGAGAGTTCAGAGGGGTAGGCTGCACATTTGCATTATCAAAACTCTTGCTAATCTGTACAATTTAACTCCCTCCGGCTGTGGCTTTACAGGCAGAAGAGGCTGGCCACGAGATGATGCAGACCATTTTGCAGGCACAAATCCCCATCATCAGTGCAGTCAGGATGGACAGGGAGGAAAAGCAAAGTACGGTATTGCCTGCAACAAACTACTTACTCATTTTTCCAGCCCATAAGAGAGTGACATTTGAGGATCGTGGCTTTGTAGCAACCTTGTCATTGTTTGATTAAAATAGCACTTAAAGAACAAATAAAGGGGTGTGCAAAGGGCAGAAGAATAATATGGCATAAAATGATGTTCATTTTCCTCCTTCACCCTCAAGTCACAGCAACACAATCCTCTACTGCATTTCAGAAACTAAAACTAAGTCAGACTAGTAGAACCTTTGCTCGTTCCTTATCCTTTCAGTCTCTATTCAAAGACATCTTTAAAAAACTAAACATCTTCTCAGTGGTGATTAGTGGATTTAGAAAGCAAGCAGCTTTCTAAAATACTGAAGTATTTAGAAAAAGATGTACAGCCACACATCTAAGTCAAAACCTAAGCAGATAGCTGAGCTCTACTTTCTTTTTGAATACACTGCCCTGAGACTTGAGGAACTGCTGCAATGCAAAGTGCTAAATCTAGTTCACTTGACAGCGTCCAGATGTGGCAGTAACTTCTGATGTAGCATTTTGTAAACACAGCTGGCAAGAGATGCTGGGGCTTTTCCTCTACTGATTCAAGAAAAAGATATGCACACAAACACCCACTGAAAGTTTGTTTCTACCTTAGCTGGCAAAACATTTGTCTGTATTAGACAAGGTAAATGCTGAGTTCTTTGCTGTCTCCTTATTTGTTCTGGTAATAACAGGGAAGGTGTGGGGAGAGGTCTGGGGAGCAAGACGCCATACAGATTCTAATTTCACAGAATCACCCTGGCTGGAAGAGACCTCCAACCAATCACCCAACCCTAACTAACTGAATAGACCATGGCACTAAGTGCCTCATCCAGTCTTTTCTTAAACACCTCCATGGATGTCGACCCCACCACCTCCCTGGGCAGTTCCGTGGAGAACTTCTAAGACCAAGCCTAAACTTCCCCCTCCACAGCTTGAGACTGTGTCCTCTTTCTTTTTATAAACTGGTTGTACACTCAGCCATTGTGCTGGTGGCTTTACTACTTGTCATGGATTGAATTGAACCTGCTGCTATTGCTCATACCATGATGCAGTCATGCCAGCTTCAAAAATGAAAATACTAACTGGAGCAAAGTATTATGGGCTTGAAGTTCAGGTTGTAACATGAGAGGCTTCCTGTTCCAGTTGTTGCTTCTGGATTCCAGCTTCTTGGGTGTGCTCTCTTTTCTACAGACATGGTGGTGGAAAGAGTGGGAGTCAGGTAGCTGCTGGTTTTGGTGTTCTGTTTTATGCTGTTTTCTTCCCTGTGTATTTCACTGTGCTTCTTCTGCAAATAGGCTAAGCTAAGGTAATCATGCATTGTATTATTAGATTAATTACATTATTAGCTAAGGTAACTACACGTTGTGCTTATGATACCTTATGTTACATTAAACTCTTATAACTTTATCTCAGCCCTGAGATTTGTGTGTCACTCTTCCCCTCACTTTTGTGTGGAGGGAGCAGGGGGTTTAGCCCTTGTGATAAACCATTACACTCTTTACACAAAACAGCACCACTGTTCCTGTTTAAAGGAGGCAGTAACTGATGGCCATCAGCCAGTACATAGACCAGACTCAGACAAATGGGATGAAACTGAAAGAAGGCAACTTTGTCCCAGCTTTCCTGCAGTGGAACAGGAATACTGGAGTTCCCCCAGGAGCAAAAGAAGCAATTAAGTCATAATGGGAGATTCTGTAATCATAGAAAGGTTGGGGTTGGAAAGGATCTTCAAAAATCATCTTTGTCCAATCCCTTGCCATGGGCACAGACATCTTTCACTAGATCAGGTTGCTCAAAAGCTTCATCCAACCTGACTTTGAACACAATTCAGGCTCGGATCAGGACAGAGAATGAGAAAGATGTTTGTCCACTGCAGCAGGCTGGTTCTGTCTGCACAGTAACATGTGCTTCCATGGAGCAGAAAACCACACAAACCTTTCTTGCCAGAGGACACTTCAGAGCACTCTGCCCTAAATTCTGAAAACGTGCTATAGCAGTGAAAGGATCTGTTGCCAAGAAAATGGACTGCATTCTTCCTCCTGCTTCTCACATAATTCAATGTATAGATGAAGAACAAGAAATGTTTGCCGAGTCTATAGCTCTGCTATCTGAACTACCACATCCCCCAAACCACTACCCTCAGACACAGCACGACCCTGGTGGCCTATGGCAAAAGCCCACACTTCCTACAGAGACATCAAAGGGCAAAATTCACATGGTGTATTGACTGTGCTTGGGAGACAGACATCTAATGTAATGATACATGGGACATATCACTCTCACCCTCTCTCTCTCTGGGATTTTAAGCTGTATTCCCCTTCCAAGAGTTGTATCAGCCAGAAGGGGTCTAGCAGCCCACTTTGGATGGCAGTTTGGGCAGAGGCAGTGCCAGACTGGATCTCAAGCCTACCTACCTGATTTCATGCTAGGGTTACTGTGGCATCTGCCTGGCTGAAGGAGATCCTGCACTCCCAGGAAGCTAATCCACCTCCTGTGCATGGTGGCTGTGTGCTGCTTTGTGGCTTGGCTATTTTAGGGCCAGTGGAGGGTTTGCTTAGGACCCTACCACAAATTAGTGTCCTCGGCCCAGGAGGAACACAGGTCCAGCTGTGGGGTTGGCCAACCCCAAGCACTTAGACAAAGTATGGGTAACATTCACTGCACCAAGGGTTCCCACGGGTATTAACACCCGTAAGAAATTAGAAAGATCTGGTAAAACCAGAAGTTGCTGGCTTTGTCCACGTGAACTCATTTCAGAGAAAAATGCATCTAGTAATATTAGAAGTGGCCATCTCTTTCTATGTTTTTTAAGTCCGGATATCTTTTCACATGAGAAAAGTGCAAAGACGAGGGGCAGGATGAAATTGCAGTAGATTGTGCTCTTTTGCATGATATGTGCCACCCATCTGTAGCAGAGGCTTGGGATATGACAACAGGTGACTAGCAGGGAGAGAAGCAGGGAAGATGTCACCACTTCCTTCCCACTGCTTCATGATGTATCTCTCTGCCTTGACTTCAGAACAATCCCCTTGAAACCTTGGTCCTGTGCCAGAGTGCTGGCACCTGTCCTCTGTGGCAGGGAAGAGCTTATGCAGGGAATCAGACCGAGAACAGCAGGAAGCGGCCCCATTCTGCTGCTCCCTTCACTGTCCCCTCCCTGCTGCAGCCAACAGCTGGCGTGGTCATGCTGGCAGCAAAGACACTGTAAGAGCATCAGTCTGAAACAATGGAAGTAGAGGCTCTTCAGAGAGGTTATGGGTTCCCCAGACAGGTTGTGCAATCTCCCTCTCTGGAGACCTTCAAGACCGATCTGGATGCACTCCTGTGTGACCTACACTAGATTGTATGGTTATATGGTCCTGCTGTGGCAGGGGGGTTGGACTCGATGATCTCCAGAGGTGCCTTCCAATTCCTAACATTCTGTGATCCTGTGAAATAGAGGCTCAGAGTGAGCAGTGAGGAAACCACACAGGTAAGTGATTTGATAATAAGGATCAGGGGGGGAAAAAAATTTAAAATTGGGATGTTGGCTGTGGTCACAGAATCAAGAGACACAGAACAATTTGGGTTGGAAGGGACCTCAGGAGGTCACACAGTCCAACTACACTCAAAGTGGAACAAATTTCAAAGCCCAACCAAGTAGCTCAAGTCTTTGCCTGATTTTTCCAAATCTCCAAGGACAGAGGTTTCACAAACTCTCTGGGCTGCATCCCAAGGCTGATATATATTCAATTTTCTGTTAACCAGGAGCCCACCTTCTTGTCTGCAGAAATGCAACCTAGCCAATCAGTTCTTTGCCTGGGCCAATGTGCATGGTTGTTCTGTCACAGGAACTGGACCCTGAATTTGTCTTGGCTAAACTTGATCAGTTGCTGTTGGACAGTGGCTGTTCATGATCCCTTAACACCAAGGAACAAAGCATCTCAATTACTGGAGACAAGTGACCCATCAGGAGCAAGGACTGTCTTTCCTACTTTAAAAGTAATTTTCCTTCCACATATGAAGGTAAATTCTACCATTCCCAAAACCCCGTAAGAAGAATTCCACACCACTTCCCTGATCATCTCTCTTGGACAGCTAGGCTGTGAGCTCAGTCTTTAAAATATTCCAGGAATCTGCAAACCTGCAGGGAATTCCTTCTGTCTCTTTCAGACCACTGAGCTAACAGACCCTGCTGGGAGCCCCTCTACAAGCTGCTTCATTTTCAGGGAATCTCTCAAGTCCTGTCCTTTCTGTCATATTGCATCCCTGAACAGCTAGAAAGTGAGCAAATGTCCCTCTTAACCGTCTGACTCTGAGCAGAGACAGAAACATCACAAGAATAACAATGACGTTACCTCCGTCTGTGCAGGCACTGGCACAGTGACCTTCCCTTGGGGCCACTGCACAGACCGGGCTCGGAAGAGCACAGCTCTTCACGTACATTCCTGCAGGCTCTCCCTCTTAACAGTGCTTAAAGTGAAACCACCAAAGCAAAGCAACTCCACACAGCCTTCATATCCATGCCATTTCCTTTTGTCAGTTTTGAAACACAATGTGCTCCTTCTTCTACAGCTATTTCACAGCCTTGCCAGAGCCCAAGTGTACTTTCTGGGGCCTTTTAATTGACCACCTCTGATTCCGACAAAAAAAACCCCAACCCCGTTGAAGGCCACCTGATCTCCAAAGAAACAAGCTGTCCTGTTGCCATGTGCATGTTGCACGTCGACCACTAGCAACACAAAAACAGGGAAGAATGGGGACAGATCCCAAATAACACATATCTAAAACTGCAGCAAGAAAACTTCCCAGGCAGTAACCTTGTAGGCCCAAGTGTTTGTACAAACTGCACTTGTGCTTTTTGCATTCCCGTCACTACAGCTTTTCACCTACCTTCTTCAAAGCTGTGGCCAAGCCTCAGGAGGTGGCCCTTTTTCAAGGCATCCACATCATAGTTCCACAGGACTAAGCCCCTCCTGTGAAGCGTGGTTCACTTCTGTTTTCATCATGTGCAATGCTGTAGAAATAGCTATCAGGAAACAAGAGACCAAGCTCTTATGTTATGAGCTTCTCAGAGCTCTGGACCCTGAATGCTCATCTTCATCTAGCAGTATACTTTGCCTATTCACTGCCCCTTGTGTTGAGACAGTGTCTCTGAGTTGGAAGGAACTCAGAAGCATATGCAGGGTGGTAAATTTAGCTCTCGAGCTCAGTGACCTGGAAGTTTGGCACAGAAGAATTTGAGCTGCAGAGAGCTGAGGCCATGGCTGTCCCTATAAAAACAAATAACCTGACACCAAAGGTGTCTTCAGCCTCCTTGAAGTGCAGAGATACCTTGAGCTTTTCTGGCTCAATTAATGAATCGGTCATAGCATAGAGAGATGTGAGAAATATACCTCTGTTCAGCAGCCAGGCCTGATTTGGACTCGTCATGCAGGTGCAGTATAAAAAGTGCCATTCTGACCAGGAGATCCTTTCTATTCAACATGAACTTCTGCAGGCTTCTCTCTGCATCAGCATCAGACTACTCTTGTGTTCTCATTAAAATTCTGCCCCACTTTAAGCAAGCCTGTAATGTGTCTGAGACAAGTATGCATTATTCTCAGCTCTAGACATTTTGTCCCTGTACCTCTCAAACCACTCTGAGTACACAAATTGGAAGAAAATACCCTGAATTAAATACCTCTTGTATAGACTAATTGCTTTGTCTGATGGTCTGCAGGATTAAAGGCAAATTCTCCTGAACTGCAGATCTTCCTAAGTCCTCACCCTGCTTCAACACTTCCTACCATGCAATAGCTTTTACAGAAGAAAGAAACTGGAATGCTGTTTGCTAACAGAGCAATATGTGAATTCTCTGTCTTGATGGTTTGTAATACATCTGTCACTTCTTAAAAAAATCTTACTATAAACATGCCAATGTATCTGTGAAAAATATGGAGACATTAGACAAAGCAGAAGCTCGGGAGGTGGTCAAATACCATCTCCTGCCACCTGGACCCTCAGTGCAGATCTGCATGGGTCCATGGAATAACCTTGAGCTGGTGTGGCAGTTTAGGCCGGCTAACATGTCTCTCTCAGGACTCCTTCCTCCTACCAGTCAAGTATCTCACATAATTTTGTTCTGTGCGGCCATCTCAGACAGAGTTTTCAGCAGAGCTGAAAGAATCACATAGCTTAAGAGAAGACACATGTCAGTCTTCATTTGCTAGTAAGGAATATGCCTGTGAAACCAAATCCTACCTGAAATACAGCTGCAGAGGAGGAGCCAACTGCACTCACACTACACAAAGAGCCCATGCACTCAGAGAATGTACAAAATAAGGGAGAAGGAAATAGGGATATAGACAAGGGGAAGAAGGTTGTGGGACAGGCAGCTGCTACTGATAGAACACTGCTCCAGTATTTTCTGGGTATCACTACAAAGAGAAAGAATGGGACAAGATATCCCATACTATTAACCACACCTAGGACAAGGCAGAGAAGTTAACCAAATCTCATTTTTGGAATTTGCAAAAATATGGACCCTAGTAACATGGGAAATTTGTGGGCTGCATATTGGGACCCCTCCCAGACTCACATAACATGGGAAAAAACAGAATAACCAGTCAGTCTAATGGCTGAAGCATGGCTTGCCATGGGACAGATTACTTGGGATTGTTCTGTATTGGCTTCTTATTTTCATATTTGATAAACAAGGAATTCACTTTAAATGAAAGGTTAGTATTTTGTGTTGTTTGTTGTAGGAGGAAATGACATTTTTTCCCCCACATATAGACCTTCACCAAACACGTCCACAAATTTTTCATGCAGATTTCAATAAAATCATGTTGAAAACTGTTGTGCAAACTAAAGATCTTGCCAAACGCCACTAAAAAGAGAGAAATAGTTCTTTAAAAAAATCTCCAAGCAAACACTAAACAGAAAAAAACCCAACCAAACAAAACAGGCAAGTAGCAAACTCAGACTTCAGTTGCTCAGTAAAGACCTAAATATTCTCTTAGAATGATCATTTGGAAGCTTCATCAGATATAGGTTCTCAAGTAGATTTTGATGCTTTGATCAAGGACTGACATGTAAATCAAGAATACTTCCATCATATTAAAATTGTTGAAGGAGTTCCAAAACAGGCAAAATTGCCTTTCCCACTGCATTTTCCTCTAAGCTGACTTCATACAGGCTTGAGGAGCAATACAAGGGCCCTTTTTCTGCTCACCCTGCCAGGGACAGTCCTTCAACCTCTCTGAAGAGAAGCTGTGGCCCCCATGCAGCTTTTTGGGGCTCTCAGTCAGCAAAGCAACACAGTCAGTGTGTTGTCTCTTGATGCTTGCTGTCCTAAGCCCCTCTCTACTAAGCTTAAGTCGAGCACTTCCAGGGAAATCCAGCCTCTCTGATGTCTGGGGGAGTTTTGTCACTAGCATCACTGCACCAGGACGTCAGACTGAAGGATCTCTATGAACTTAAGAGAGGCCTTCAGTGCTTAGCAGGTTTCATTTTATGTCTGCCCCCAGGATAACAAATCACATCATTCTGTACTTAGCTTTAAGCCTACAAACACTCTGAAGTGCTTGTTTTGTCAGGGTAAGACATTGCAACACATCAGCAGACAAGTCTGTGTGATGCACAGTCAGGTGGGGTGGCCTGGTGGTCCCTAGAACAGAAGGCTGGGAACAAGAGGAACACTTAACCTGCAAAGCAAGCAGCCACCTCTGATCACACTGTCAGAAGTTTGCCTGCATGTGACCAGAGCTAAACCATGGGATTTATTTGGTCCAGAGCAGAAATTCCCACCTCTCTACTCTGGTGTGTAGAGAGGCACTTTGAGGGTGACTAGAACATGGGGAAGGACTGTCACAGGACAGGTCATACCCACATGGAGCTATGCTTTATCTTCCAGACTACAAAGAATAAACATTCAAACACATTTGTTATTTAAATAAAGCCAAAAGAGAAACAGAATTATTATGAAAACCACTGCACCGTGAAACCTGTAACATTCAAATCCATCTGTTGACCTTAAAGAGTTACAGCTCATTAGATTTCCAGGAGGTAAAAACCAAGTACTGCAGAAGGCAGCTGTGGAGGCACATAATTCTGTGTCATAATGAGCTTCTCAATACAGCGCTGCAATACATTTTGTTAACATCTACTTACTGTCCTCCCTTGTCATTTTCTCCTTCACCACTTGGTACCTCTCCAAGCATCTGAAGAGTCTGCTGGACTTTAATCAAATATTTCATACCATTTCCAGGCCCCAGAGGATGTCAGAGTTCTTTCAACTCTTCTAATGTCTTTGAAGAGCTGATGTGCTCTCGGGACCAGCCTCTGGCTCACAGCCCCCGGGAATGCTGGGAAGACCTCTTTAATAACAAGCTATGTATTGCACGCTCAACTTACTCATCAGCACTGCGCTAGCCAGTGTTCACCACATCAGAACTGCCTTCCAGAACCAAGACCAGATGAGACCCATCACCATCAGGCTGCCTGGGATAGGGAGAGTGACACTTTCTGCTTTGGGTCAGGGTGAAACAAATTGGGAAATGCTGCTGTGACTTAGCTAAAAGCGGTTGGCTGAAAGCAGCAGCTCACAGCAGGAATACCAATAGTATTTGAAGCCTAGTAGCAAAGTCTGACTCTTCTCTCAGACACCCCAGGTGCTTCATCGTAGAACTGGCAGAAGTAGGAATTTAAACTCTTCCTTTATAAAGCAGTTAAGAAATTACGTTAATCGTTGCAGTAAAGAAATGCTTAATGCTAGACCAGACTTTGCCTCTGCCTGGGAAGGGGAAAACACACAAATCCATGGGCCCCAATGAAATGCATCCATGTGTGCTCAGAGAGCTGGTGGATACTGTTGCTAAGCCTCTCTCCATCATTTTTGAAAAGTCATGGAGAGGTGCCTGATGACTGGAAGAAAGCAAATGGAGCAGCTCATTCTGGAGGTCATCTCTAACCACATGGAAGAAAAGAGGGTTATCATGAGTAGCCAACATGGATCTACCAAGGGGAGATCTTGCTTGACTAATGTGATAGCCTTCTATGAAACCATAACCAAATAGGTAGACAAAGGAAGAGATGTGGATGTCATATACCTTGACTTCAGTGGTTAGCTTGGAGGCACCACCTCAGAGCTCTCCCCAGTCAGAACAAGAGTATAGAGTAACTGACAACTGCTGCAGAGCTCATTCCAAATTTGTCACAGAAAGTCAAGATATGGCAGCACTTTGGACTGTTTTAAACAATGCTTGGATTTCTTGCCAGCACACTGCATATCCTTATGGAAAACATACCTACAGGCAAATGTACCAAGAGCTCCGCAGGAATCCAGGCACCAAAAAACACATGGCCATAGGGATAAAGAGTGAAAGGGATGCAGTCCTCCTGCTTCTTTCTACATTAATGCAACCCATGGTAATCAGAAATAATAGGCAGATCAATTTAGTGACTTAGTCATTGCACAAACAGGCAGCTGAAGCTGTCCCTGCCCTCTGCCACTGGTGACACACTGATGTTGTGTGGCACAGCACCAGGGAGCTGTCCAAGCTAGCTCTGGTCCCACAGCCAAACTGGGAACCAAGTAACTCCTGCACCCAAACATGGCATCCCAAGTACTGAAGCCAAATCGGGGCCCACGTTGCAAAACTGTGTCACGCAGGGCCCTTCTGAAAACCAGTCCTGGGTGGAAAATGCAACTTTCTTGAAAGCATCCCAGAGAGGAGAGAGCACACTGCGGCAGTCCTGCAAAACACGATGCAGTCTTAACTGGTGAGCAGGTTTCTCAGCGGTACACAATGCCAAGTAAACATAAAATAACAACCCAAGTCTCACAGCTGATTTACTTCTGTAAGTTTTCTTAGCTCAGTGCTGCCATTTACTCATGGTAACTATCAGCACAGCACCCTCCTGCATGACCTCCTAGAGTCACCCTCTGCCCATGGCATCTCAGCTATGAGCAGAAACAAGGACTAGCAAGTTCTACTCTAAGCCAAATCAAAAGGAGCAAAATAGGAAACACCAAAAACAATGACTATTAAGAGACAAACAAGGGACAAAGGAGGAAAAATTGGAGACACAGATGAAGTACCAGCCACACCAAATATCAAACACATGGAATCATTGCCCACAGGCTACACTTAACTTCAGTGTATGGGAACCTTCATACTGATTGCAAAAACCACAATTAGCCCCTCTCATTCCAAGAGTATGGGGAAGCCCCACCGTGGGAAAGAGTAGGAAGGAGGCAGTTGTCTGGAGACAGGAAATTAACAGTTTGGTGTGTTGGAAATGCTTTAAAAGTAGAGGGGTATTCTGGTCCTGCAATGCAATCAGAGACTGGATCACATTTCCATATCTGCCTATGGCATCAGCATCAGTTTACTTCTTACTTTGGATTCAGTTTCTGCTTCCCATCTTGGACTTTCTTGCTTAAATCAAAAGTTTGGACTGACAACTGCCTTCCCCTGTGTGCCTTCATATCCAGAACACTGTTCATTGAGTTGCTCTTGCAACAGAAACTGCACAACAGTGAGCATTTGTTCTTCACTTTCCAGCACCATGTCTCTCCTAACACCAGGGTCTGCCCACATCACTAGGTCTGGATCATTAATGCCCAAAAACCTCATTACAGATGTTATCAAGAAGAAAGTTGCCTCCTGCACAACCTCACCAGCTGCCACAGTACCAGAAGTGCCAAAATCCACACATACAGGAAGTCCAATGCTTCCCAGCTATGTAGTATTTATTAAATGTGTGCAAACCAACACCTAAACATGCCCAAGAAGGCTCATCTGCCATGGACATGCCTCCATATGGGCCAAGAAAAGAAATCAGCTAGGACACAGCTGCTGCTATGTGGACATGAGCTCTTGGTCCCCAAGTGCTCTTTGGAAACAGTGAGAAAGGCACATGCAAGATTAACTGTGGCAGCAGCAAGCTCCTCTCTTACCACTGTCATAACACTTGGATTTTGTCCATTGTATAATGAGGGGGAAGCAGCAGAGCCTAGGAGAAATGGTGACTGGGAGCAGGCTACCAACATAGCAGCCTTTAACCTGCAAGTCTGAGTCAGGCAGGAGTAGGCCTAGACCACACAACTGCCCTCCACATCCTCATATGATTCAGGATGGGCACTTTGGTTTAGGTGCTAGCAGTTAGAGCAGCAATGATCTGCCTAAATGATAGATCTTGCTACAACTATAGGTGATGAATCACTGAAAAGGGCAATGAGGGCATAGTCTAGCAGCACTGGTTTCTAGAGCCACTCATTCTGCAAAAAACAGTCCATTGTATTTTAATTCTGGAAATGTGTTGCAGGTGACCCTCTAATTTGATAGCACAAGAGCTGTGTTAAAGTAATGGCTGCTGTCCAACAGCCAGCCCTGCATCAGTTCCCCTCTATCTACTCCAATTTTTTGTTCATTTGAAGTACAATAAATAAAACCTGCTCCTCTGCCAACATTTAGGGGCTGAAGCTTTGCAGAAATTTTGCACCAATATTGAATTGCTTCAGTCTTCTCCTCTGGTTGGTTTGGTTTTGTATTTTTTTTTTTTGTTTGAGTCTTTTTTGCTTTGGTTGGTTGGGTTGGTTTGGTCTGGCTTTTGTTTTTTTTCAGTTGGTTGGTTATTTATCTTAAGGGCCATCTGAGCTGTCACCTCACACCTAGAGTGCTACAGGCACAGAGCCTTGCTCTCACAGGAAAGCAGGCATTTAGCAGAACTGGTCATGGTATTCCACCTAGGTAACCTCACACGTAGAGAAATCTAGGGAGTGGCAATATGAATTGTGGATACTTGAGGGTGAAGGAAAAGAAAAAGGGCTGTGGTATTCCCACTGTCTTTCCAGTTCCCCCCGAGGAAAAAAAAAATCCAAACTGAATAAGATCTGTGACCTTTGACAGACACCAAAACAGGCAGGATCAAACCAGGCATTTTGACTCTTCAGCCAATCTGCTTCACATGCCATTCATTCCCTCCTGCCAGCCACACAGTTTTGTACAGCAAACAGCTTTGCCTTTCCTGCCCAGAGCTCCACTCCAATTAGCTGAGGGCTGCAGGGAAGCCACTACAGCTCTGCTAGCATAAACTGGTGCAGTAGAAGGGAGAATCAGGTCCTTTGTACTGCATTTGCCATACTGATTTCCATGGCCAGTATTTTCCCATTTAATTCTCTTCCTTGTGTAAAATAAACATTCTGCAGAGGCCGTATCTGAGTTTGGCTGTTATTTTGTAAACATGTACACAGTGCCAATTACTGTTGTTGACTCAACAATCTTTTATTCTTTTATTTTAAAAGAGGTAATAGCTGCAGCTTACATTCAAAATACCTTTCACACTGTAAAAATCAAACGAAACACCACAAATAATGGAGCAAACACCACAGACTATAACTTTTCTAGAATCACACACCAGTTACCCTGGTCATAGTAACTCTTTTGAACTCTCACACAGTCCAAGGATCTGCATGCTGCTTCCAGTTCCCCTTCGCAGAACACATGATAATAGCGGTGAAAAACAGGGCTGAGTTCTTGTGATCCCTTGGAGCCAGCTGGTAATACCACTTTATCAATTCTTTCCTCTTTCTTTTTAGTGCAACCTTTCAGGTGCCAGGGAACCAGCAAATCCTGAGAGTGAAAGGAGGTTCTGTTAGTGTGAACAGGCAGTCTGGAACCTGCAACTGGTTTTGCATCACAGTCTTTGCCCTTTGAGTCACTAAGGAGTTGGTCAGAACATGTCAAGTCTTGGCTGCTGCTGTCAGACATTTGATCACTAAGTGGTCTCTGGGACATGTCAGTATTGATTTCCTCCTCTTTGTCTTTACTACCATTCTCTTCCTTAAGGTATTTAGACTTCTGGTTTTTGTATTCCTGTTCCATTGCCCAGACATAAATGAGAGCTGTTCCACCGGGTCTTAGAAGCCGGACTAGTTCATGGATAGTAGCCAGTCTCCTCTCCTATAAAGGAAAAGCAAAAGTATGAAGCTAGTACATAGAAAGACAGGAGAATGGAATGACAACATACAATAAAAATCAGAGATTTTTTCCACTACTCTGTTTCATTCATAATATTACCCATCACTATATGCAAGCCAAGATATTTTCCTAAACACCATTCTCAGTGAAACAATTTCTTCACCAATAGGGTTGCTGAGCTGCCCAGGGAAGTATTTGAATCACCATCCCTGGAGGTATTTAAAAGACATGTAGCTGTGATACTCAGGGACATGCTTTAGGGGTGGACTTAGCAGTGTTATGTTTATGGCTTGACTTGATCATCTTAAAGGTCTTTTCCAACCAAAATGATCCTCTGATTCTCATGCTGTGTTGAGCAGGATTCCTTGGACATATCAGTCCATCTCCAAATGACACATGCCTCTTCAAGGAGGTTGCTCAGCATCTAAAATCCCAGATTCAAATCTACCATTCCTCATGATACACAACTTAAGTCTACAGCTGAAGGAGTCAGATATATGTCTTAAACACAGGTCCTCTGACCACTCAAAGATGCTCTATTTCTGGCATGAACAGGTCAGTGGGCCCATCTAAGATTATGGCTCCATGGTCTAGAAGCTTGGTACAATCACAGAGCTCCTTCCAGGAGATGTTTACACAGCCTAGAGATATGGCAGACTTGTGAGCAGCATCCCTGTCATTCAGAGATGAATAATGAAGACACAAAGGGAAAAAAATACAAGATATGCTCAAGATGTGAGCTAGAAAATAACCTCTCTCTTGACTTCCAAAGCTAAGCCCTCTTCTACAGAGTCATTGAGTACAAGCAGATAAAAAAATGAAACAAACACCTAGATCAAAGTGCCAGGAGGAGCAGGGGCATCTGATAAACAGAGGGAGAATGTGAAGAGAAAGTCTAAGAAGTGGCAGCAGTGCAACAGCTTAGGTCTGCTCTGATAACTGCTTACACCAAATGCATGCTTCAATTTCTCCCCATTTTGTTCTTTCCTTCAGGAGCCCAAACAATAAGATTTTTGTAGCATTAGTAGCTCTGCACAGCAATACAACAGTACAGAGGAGCACAGAGCAGGGTGACTTACTGCTGTTGAGAAATGGTGGATTACAGCAATGGAGATGCAGGCATCACAAGAACCACTGCGGATTGGCACCGACAAGGCATCACAGACAAAAGCCTGGAAGTTTTTTTCTCCACAAATATCCACCAGGTTTTTGCTGCGATCACAGCCAACCTATAACAGAAAGTGATTCATTAAGCTTCTCATGAGAGGATAATTACAAGACTGGAAAATGATTTTCACTTGATGCTTACAGTAACAACATCATCACAGTCCCCTACTGAGGTAACACATTTTAGTTTAAAATAAAAACAAGAGGAAGTGTGAGAAAATAGCCTTAAATGGGAAGAATATATGCTCCTAAGCACAGACAGAAAGAAAAAAAAAACTCTGATGCTTACTTAAAACAAAGATGGCAGATTGGATATTGGACAGCTCATTATAACACCCTGATTTTGAATCAGCTTAAGATAGAAGAGATTTCAACCTAACTTTCCCTCCAAAATTGCTTTTAAGTATTTTGAAGTCAGCAAAATGACAGACAACCAAATCTCAGTATTTTCTTTTCCTTTCAATTGCTATTTGTACCTGACAAAATTTGAAGCAGTCAGAAACTGAACTCACAGAAGCTGAATCTGTAAATGTAAATCAGTGGTGACTTGGGTGGTATCATGAAAGTATGTCACACAGCTTCACTAATCACACAGGTTTCATCATTTTAGTATAACTAAGGAAATGCTCAGGTACAGGCTTCTTTGCCCTTGGTATCACAACCCAGAAAAAAAAAAAAATCCAAGGTTCTCTACAGTCCAAACAATGTGAACCCTAGGAACCATTTCAGGACACCTCATAAAATGTTTCTGGTTTTCCCCTTTGAACCTTGCCCAGCATCCAGATCAAAGATGGCAAGAAAAAGCATCCAGAAAATGTCTTTTACGTGCTTGCATAAAAACAATAAAACCAGAAAGATGCTTCTGAAAGAACAAACTGAGGTATGCGGCACCCTCATTTTCATGTGTGCCACACACACTGAATACTCAAGCCAAAGCCCTGCTACCAAGTCATATATCAAACTCAGCTTGCATAAGAATACTAAGTTTATTTTCGTTTTAAATGATCAGCAACAAGTAGATAGCAAAGAACAGATCCAGACCACTAAATAATTACTGTTAACAGTATATAATTGCATTTCACACAGGAAGAATACTAAACCATTCTTGATGCAAGAAGAGTAGAAAATAACTTGCTCGAGTTATTCAAACCAAAGACAACAGTACTTCTAGAATTAAATATCTCTTTTGCAATGATTAATGAAAATATATTTATTTTCCATTATAATTTTTCACTTCATCGGTTCAAATAATTTGAGCTTTCAGTCACATTTTGAAGAAAACTAGAATTCTGTTCCTGTCATATGTCCTGAAAGCTTTCAGGTGAACTGCTTTCTAGTCAGGTCCATGACTTTTGGTCCAATGTAAATCAAATGGCTGTGAAAATGCCAACCTGCCAAACCAAGATAATCCTCCACAAAAATAGTGCTGTGAATATGTACATATTTTCCTGCCAATTAGCTCTACACAGTCCTGAAAAGATCAATCCTAGCATTACTTTCTTCCCATTTATTCCTTGGCCTCATCTCTCCATTTACTGTAGCACCGAGTGAATAGTGTTACTTTTGACTAATAAAAAAAAGAAACTCTTGTTTACTTGGAAGTAAACATAAATCCTCATAATTTCACACTGGAAGCCAACTGAAGTGTCTTTAAATTACTCTCATCATGGAATGGATTTAGCAGACAACCTGCATGTTAGAGATTCTACGCCTCATTAACAGTGCCTTCATCTGCTTTTGCAATTAAGACATTAGCATGCAGTATTTAATAAAACTCAAAGGACCAAATTCACTGCTGGCAGAAGGAGGGAGAGTACTTGTAACTTCCACTGACAACAAGCTTTCCCAGAAAGAATTGCCTTGGTCCTGCATTTCTCTAACAAAAACCGTCTGGATAGTGGAACTCAATCCTCCCTCCCAAAGTGACCTTGAAAAGGACTACACTGTATGCTGATGAAATCCAGTGACCTGAGAATGAGAACAAAGGCATGAGTGCCAGAATGTGAAGTCTCATTTGCATCTAAATTGTATCAAATAATTGCAAAGTCAGGCTTACTTGTATTGTCATACTTATTAAAATGAATCTACATCCAAGGCAAAAAAAAAAAAAAAATCTGTTTCACAATGAAAATGGAGATCTTGAAATGGATCATTTTGAATGCACAGCTAGCAGCTCTGAAATAGGCTAAAAATTTACATGGCTTTAAATGTAAACATTATAATAGGTGCTATGCATTTATACATAAAGGCTGAACACAGAGAGTCACCACAGGTATGTCTGGCGCTGAAGCCAAGCATCCTTACCAGAATTATCTCTGCATGGTATTTTACAAGAATCATAATCAACACATTCCCCCATTTTCTAGCTTACAAGAAACATGCATTCATTAAAAACCAAAATACGTTGGCTTTAACAGCTTGGAAAACAATCAGCTAGCAAAAAGCAGCTAACTTCAGTGGTGCAATGCCAGCCTGCAGCTGGAAAATGAATCTATGATTCTTTATGAGTACAGAACACATTTATAGCAAGAGGCAGAGACATCAAACCCAACTTTGCTCAATTCTGTTACCAACTGATTTCTACATTCTGAAGCAAACAGAAGCTCTGATGTGATGAAGCTTCCTTTATGAAAAACAGTTCACAGGAATATTTTCATTTAGAAGGGGTTTATTTTTCTCTAACTAAATATGTAATCAAAACATTTAAAAAAAATCTCAAAACATAACTGGGATGCTTTAACTTTTGCAGTTCATATCTCTAATTTTGATGCTCAGCTCAGGACATTATCCTTGCTGACATCTCTTCCAGAAGAGTAGAGAAAACCAGACCAATTCAGTGTTCAAAACCAACAGAATTTAGTGCATCTCTTGGTGAGCCAAGACATGTACATTTTTAAGGTTCCCTATTACTTACTACCCATGAATCTTCTCAGTCTTTTCTTATACCTGTTTTCCAGTTTTTCAAATCAAATACCTTGCCCCCCGCTCCCTCCAATTTCTCATATAAACCTCGAACAGCACAGCTGACTATTCAACTGACTCTACCTCTTAGTAGAGTGCACTCCCAGTTCTACACCTTTTAATATTTACCCAAAGGATGCTGGCTTCTCAGATTTTAGTCCAGAATATCATTCCCACAACCCTGCCCTTCTGGCAGGTACCTCCAACCCTTTTCTTCACTGTTCTCTGTAATGTGGACAATGGCTCACAAGAGCCCCAGAATAAGCTTAGCCACTTATACCTACATACTGGGGCTCAGAATCCACTCACAGGGGTTTCAGGTACTCATTTTCCCTGTATTTGGTTAAACACTAACTGCATCCAGCTCTTGTTTTAAGCCAGGAAATTCTGTATTAGTATGGAAACCTGTAACTGGAACCCCAAAAAACACAGAAAGAGGTAAAAATGTGTTGTAATTCTAGCACACAACACTCTCTCTTTAGGGCATGCTGGGTAATGCAAACCTTTAGACTAACAGAAGTATTGCAAAAGACTAACATAAATGAGGGTAAGAGAAGGGAGAAACACATTTGACACCTGTGATTTGTCTGAGTTTGCTGCAGCTCTCAGGAATGGGATAACAGACTGATATGCTATCCCGTTCCTTCATGCTCCCAGGCATCTTCACCATTTCAGCCAGGAGCAGCTGAACGAAGTTTCATAAAATCTACTTCATGCAGTGGTTTGGAATAAGCCACAAAGGGGCAAAATAAATCAATAGCTTTCTTTGTAACGATGCTGCAAATCTGCAAGAGATAAATCCTCTTGCAAGCTTAAACAAAGATGGGTAAAGACAGGTCGATATTGTCCACTGTTATATATTTTCTTTCTATGTTACCTCATTGAAACTAACTACCTGGTAGAATTTGTTCATTTAAGTATCTGGAAACCTGATTGACTCAGCACATTAGAAACTGATCACAAAAACAACACCTAATTTTGAAATCCAGCCACCAAACGGAATTATGTGGCTCCCTGGAGAAACAGCTCAGCTATAACTAATAGCACAAGGGCCTCAAGGAACCAAATTACATTCCAGCAAACACACACACGCACGTAGAGAAAGAGACACCAGCACAGCCACAGCAAGACAGACAAATCTCCTTGCTCCAGTCGGTCTGAGTCAGGCCTTAGCATTCTCTTCACGTAGTGTTTTGGTTTTCTGTTGCGTACAGTCAGGGTGTCTGCGGAAAGAAAGTGCTATGTCTACAACATGGAGTTCATTTCTCAATTACAAAGAGCCAGAACCGAGTAGAGCAATTCAGTGTTCATTCTGGTTTTGTGCTCCTGCTTAGTTACTTCTGAGCTGTCTGCTCAGATCTCTCACCATTTTAATGACTCCTATTCATTGACATAAAGAACAGGAAAGATTCCTCTGCCTCACCCTCTGACTGCTAACGCACAGCAAACCTACTCCAGGTATACCTTTACCAATTGTTCTTTTCCTTCCTGCTTTTACCCATTACTACTAAGTCTTTTGAATAGGATTCTGTTCTCAGTTAACACAGACTCGGTGCAACTAAAACTCACCCCTTCATTACACAACCACACCACAGCAAATACTCATTTACATTCCCTCTTCCCCACACCCCAGGAAAAATCAAACTTAAATTCAGCTCTAGTGGATGCCAGATTGGGACAGTAATGCAGGAAACAGAGATGTGGATCTCACAGGAAAAAAGTGTCTTACAAGGTCATGTGAAATACAAGTTACGTTACTGATTATCTTTGAATGACACACACTACAGGAAAAGGAATGTCTATATTAAAGCAAACATTTTGGGCTCCTGCTTTGCCGTAAGTTTCTTCTTAACATCAGTATTCTGGCAAGCAGAGTAATTTCTTTGCATACAAAGAAAAAAATATCTACCCAATGACATCTCCAGTTGTTTCTAACTGGATTTCCCAGCAGTTTATCAGTTCAATTAAAAATTTAAACCCCCGAACTGAAAAGCTTCAATGACTTTCACTCACACCCTAGTCCCATCAGGATGTTGAACATTTACACATCACCACCACCACCACCTGAACACTGGAAACTAGAAGGCAGAGCTGAATACCAGAAACTGTAAAACAGAGCTAAAGCTGTCATTGGTGTGATACACTGCAATAATGTCAACTGGCCCTGGAATGAAACCATTGTGGTGATGGGAGGGGGTGAGTAAGGCTGAAACATAATATTCTGTAAAAATAAAAGACTTCTTAAAGATAAGAAAATTAAGCTTGAAATCACTCACATAAACTGTTAAATTAATTCCCCCAAGTGAGGTGGTGGGGAGGAGGGAGTGTGAAAGGAGACTAAAACTATTTCTTTCTTTTATATTCGTTCAAACAATTAAAAAAAATGGGCAAGACAGAAAAAGTAACCTGAAACTTTATTAAATTCAATCTTTCTCCAGTCTTTGCCCTAACTACAGCAGACTTGGTTTTTACCTCTTGCTTAAACATTCTCAATCTGAATTTGTTTGTCAAGAAATTGCTGTTCTTTCACTGCCTCAAAATAATGCAGCCATTACAGCACTGTCATTTCCATTCAGCATAGCTGGACTCATGTATTTATTGTCACACAATGATAGTCAAATAGATAAGGCTATATATAATCATCCAAAGAAACTGAAGCAAATACAGTAGCACAGGCCACAGTGGCCTGACAATGCCTGAAGACTAAAATCAAGAGAGCAGCCTTAGCTTTGATCTACTATTAGTGCTGCTACCCTGACAGAGTTGAGTTTGTTCAGCCTGGAGAAGGTTCTAGGGACTTTGTTAACAGCCTTCCAGTATCTACAGGGGGCCTACAAGAAAGCTGGAGAGGGACTTTTTACAAGGGGACACAGTGACAGAACAAGGAGTAATGGCTTTAAACTGAAAGAGATGGGATTTAGATCAGAAGTTGTTCTTCTTTAGTGAAGAAGTTCTTCACTGTAAGGGTGGTGAGACACTGGAACAGGTTACCCAGAGAGGCTGCAGATGCCCCCTTCCTGGACGTGTTCAAACTCAGATTAGATGAGGCTTTTGGCAACCTGGTCTACTGGAAATTACTCCTTCCTACGGCAGGGGGGTTGGAACTAGATGATCTTTAAGGTTACTTCCAACCCAAATCATTCTATGATTCTAAGACCTAAGATCAGAGCTCCAGTGTACTGTGCATAAAAACTCAGCAAGAGCCACAACAATTGTTGTGAAGAAAAGGCTGCAGCAATTGATTCAGTTTCTACTTGGATTTTATGTCACAAACTTGGTACAATGAGGGAGGAAACTGATGCCCTGCATCTAGAGAACACTCCCCTTATCCCAAGAAAGCACCTTGCACAAAACATATTCTGTAACATCTCAGCCTTGGCTCTGTGTCCAACCATGGAAAATGGAAGTAAAACAGTATGAGAAACAGCCCTAATTAGACCATTCTGTTGAGCCCAAATAAGAACTCAGGAGGGGAAAAAAAAAGGAGTGGGAAAGGCTGCTCCTTTTGCCCTCAGATAAAAAAAAGTTGAACAGACTGATTCACCCAACACAGTTACCATGTCAAGGAGATACCCACTGGCTACCAGTGATACCACTGATATACTGTATTTATTCTACAGTAATTCCTACAGAGCAGTATAGCAGGGGAACAGAGGTAGAATTCCATTAAGGAACAAATAAATACTTATTTCACATTAATGAACAAGTAAATACTGACTTCCCACAGATCAGAATCCATAAAATAAAAACCCCTGACACAGGCCCATTCTGCAGTTACAGAAACAGCAAAGTATAGAAAGCAGTATCTTGTTTTTCAAACAATAGCCATTACCAGTTGCTTTACAGGAAGATGCACACACACAAAAAAATCACCAGGACAGTGAGCCCTCTAAAAACTTAACAGTAAGAAAAATGTCTTGCTAACTCCTTTCTAATGGCACTTTCCTTCAGGCCTAAGTTGCATTACTTATGAACAAAGTGATTTTTGATTTTTTTATCTATTAGAAGAATATGGTCTACTACTTACGACTGCTACTCAGTGCTTGGCTTTCTGGCATTTTGTGACTGTAAGTTCTATTTGATAAATGGCACAAAAGTATCTTGCTTTCTCTGAAGAAAACAGTTTGCCACAGTTTAACCTCCTCTCAAACAGTCAGGTCCCCTTGGATCACCTGTCCTCACTAAGCAGCAACTACTCATATATATATGAGAGAATCCTCATCTATAGCAACTGCCCAGAGGGTGTGGTAGATGGCAAAGAGGGGTGGAGGCCGCTAGGACGCTACCTGTGCAGACACACGGAAGACCCCCTCAGAAATCCACTTACGTGGTATTGATGGGAGCTGGGTGGAGCTGTGATAAATTAACAGTATAAAAAGTCCCAAGTTATGTCTGCTTGGAGAGAGAAAAACATCACTGAAAACACTACATGCAGGAGATACCACAAGCTGAAGGGACTCAGCAGCACC
The DNA here is from genome assembly GCF_027791375.1 of Indicator indicator. Classification (NCBI taxonomy): domain Eukaryota; kingdom Metazoa; phylum Chordata; class Aves; order Piciformes; family Indicatoridae; genus Indicator; species Indicator indicator. Next base: position 17,524,329 of record NC_072010.1, read on the forward strand.
CTCCTTGGGTGTTCCTCTCCTTTCTCCCCACTGAAAACAGAAAAGAACCCTGCGGTGGTAATTTTCACTCTCCACCACTCCTGCTCTCTCTCTCTTGTCTTCCTTTCTCTGGTTCGTTTACTCTGTTCTCCCTCTAATAAATAGTCTCATCTTGATATATGGCCTCATTTGTGTCTTAATTTCACTCACCGGAATATTTAAAAGAACCACATCTCCTTCCTAACTTTCACACCAAGACACCATGCTAGGCTATATAAGTGACACTGACTGATACCCTTCATCACAACAGAATGACATCCAACGTCCGAGTTTCCTTTGTGCCCAAATCAGTGTAATACCACATAGTTCCTCTCACCTATGATAATTGTGGTAGTTCTAGGCTGTACCTTTAAAAATTTTCCACAGATCTTGAACAGAAAGTGGTAGAATGTAAATAAATCACCACTGACATAAAAAGGAAAGTAATGATAAGTTCTAAACAATCCCATTGCACACACTATCAATAAAGTGGGGTTGTATATACTATCTTTCTTTCTTTTTTTGGCTTCCTCTCTCTGGGAGACACTAACTTGCTTCCGGCTGGTTTTGCTGACCTTGGCATTGCTTTGTTTTGGCTAAGTACTAAAAACAATCTCTGCTCTTTCTCTTGTCCCTCTGTGTCCAGGTGGTTAAGGAGGGGAGCAGGGAAGGGAAAGATATTGGCTCCCCTGGGTTTTGGCCAGGAGCGTTCTTGGGCTGTTTATAAATTGTAAATACCCGTAAATACTGTATATTTTGTATATATTCGTTCCATTTCATTGTAGATTGCAGTTTTGCTTGTAAATACAGCTTCATTTGCTTCCAACTGGGCTGGTCTGGCAATTTAATGTTGTGGGAATTTTCAACCCACCACAATAATTTAGTTATTTCAGTCTTTTTGAGATATCTTGTAATTATTTTTTTTTTTAATCTGTAAACACAATATACACTGCTTGCTCTTCTACCACACTTTGGCTGAAACATGAAAATAAATACAGCAGAAAGGAGTCACATCCATCCTCTTGAGACTCTGTGCTGCCTTGAAGATGAAAACAAGCAAATGCAAAGTGTACAGTCTAGCTCCAGCTAAGAACAACCAGCTGTCACCAGGACAAAATAAAATGTCAAGGAAGGTCAACTGAATAAAACAGACTGTTCTTCAACTGCCTCAACTGTTTCTTTAAAAGTTTCCTCCTTTTCACTGTTATTCTTCACATTTGCAACTTGTCCTGCAGGCACATATGAATAGAGGTAACTCCTCAAGTAACAGATGAGAGAGGCTGGCTTTCATTTGACTGCAGGTATGTCATCTTTCTTTCCCTTGGTTAACTGTGGGCTCCAGCAAAGAGGCTGGGGCTGGCAGTTTCTGAATGCTGCATCTTGCAGAGATTTTGCTTTAAAAGTCTACCACAAACCTACAAAACGGCAATTTACCAAATTCATTCTACAATCAGGTAACCCTCATGAATTTTTGTCCTCTCTAGTTAGGTTTGGTGATTTTTCTTACAGGAGCCAGACGTAAGAGACTGAAATGTACTGAACATTAATCATTATTTTCAGGCTATAGCAGTTAGGCATAAACATGCCTGCTTATAAATCAGCTGATTTTCTTATAGCTTATTAGAACAGTAATATAAATAAATCCATCGCTAATAAAGACAGGGCTACAAATAGCAACTTATGTTTTCTAGCTAAATATAAATAGCAGGACAAAAACCCCTGAAACAGACAAACAAGTGTGACTTTTATTATTAATAATGAATGTTTTTGCCTTCTACACAGACATTTTCGAGACTGATGGATTTCAAAGAGTTTCACAGTAGACACACATGAAAGAATCAGACAATCCTGGAACGGAAGAGGGCAGATATAACACATACCTCTCAAAGATTTCTTTTGAGTAAAAAAACAACAGGAAGTTTTGATTCTTGCCAAAATGCCTTTGAAATACTTGCAATAATAACTATCTCTTAATTCATATTTGTGTGTGCTTCATGTCTCAAGACAGGGTAGGAAGGAAGAGCAGTAAAACTAGGCTAAGTGCATATTGTGAGACAAGAAAGGTGATAAGAACATCACAAGAATGATGTCAAAACTGACTAGAAGTGAAGAAGAGGAAATGTGAGAAAGACCAGAAATATGTGCCAAAGCTGAGACTCCCCCATGAATTTTATGTTATCATATTCACTGGTAGTATGCACAGAGTCAGAGTGGGATGGCCAAATGAGGTGTATCACAAGGAACTGAAGAAGATACATGAATAGTGCTACCCATGGAGTTTTCAGGGACACATACATTGCATTCCCCACCCACCAGCCAAATGAAAAATTTGTTGGAAGTATTCAAACTACCCAACAATTTTCCTTTTTAATAAGCTTACTCAATGACAAAACCAAGAAAGGCTAATGCATCCATTATAACTTCTTCAATCCACTGCACCCAGTACTGTATTTTTATTAACATATTGCAAAGCAAATGTGGCTTTGAAATAATAAAAGGGTACAGAACACTGTGAATGGCTGTGGAAACCTAACACAACTGGTAATTGATCTTGGATCAAGAAATAGCTTTTTGTTCTTGGCACTCTTCCCACAACTGAAGTTCCAACATGCTACAACTGCATGACGGAGTAATCACTAGTACCAATGAAAACAAAAAAGACAGAAGCTACTACTTACCATGTACAAATCCTTGTTGATGCCTAGATATTTCCCATTACCACAGCCAACATCAGCCACTATTGATCCTTTTGGTAGGGACCTGAGAAACTCCACAATTCGGGGCCATGGGCTATGCCGGGTACTGCTGAAGTGTGTGGCAATCTCTTCATACACCTTGTGTACATATTCTTGCTCCAGCTTTGAGGCCTCCATCTCATTGTGGGGAAATGAAGGTTGTAGAACCTGTCTTTGCTGTTCTTTCTGGCTGTCACACACAGATGTGTAAACTAGACACAGCAACAGATAAAATTAAATTTTTTTTAAATAATTCCTGTTTGTTAAACTCAATTTAACATGAAAAAATTAAAAGTGGAATATTAAAATGCAAAAAATGCTTCATTCCTCCTTTGCCTGTTAAAAAATTAAAAGTAGATCAAACTGCAGAAGTCTTTGATGACCTAAAACCAAGCAACCTGCACACACTTATATGAAGCTGTTTGCAGCAATCATTCTTCCTGCCATGTTAACAAGGTTTATGTTTTCAAAACTGAGACAGTGCCCCTAGTACCAAAGATCATGGCATCATTGCAATTCAGCCCCTGAAATTCTGTTCTGACAGCACAAATTGACTTCAATTCCATGTAATCATTGAGCCACCTATCTATTACTATCTGTACTGCCCTAAGGCACTTACACAGCTCTATCGCTGCAAATCTGACTGCTTCTCCTTCTCTAATGCACTTATTTTCAAGAAATTACAGTGCCCTTCAAGTAGGAAACAACCAAAACTGACAGTAACCTGAATAATAGTATCTGCTTCTATTCTATTACGTTATTCCAGTGCTTGAGGTGCCAATGAAATGCAAGATTTCAGATTACTTGCCTGGCTCTGGAGCAAGCCAAACGCTCTCCTGCAAAAAGAAACTCCAGCAATCACATGGATGCAACTAATTCAAGCCATATAGTATACCTAACTCTGAGCCATTCAGGAATGGCTACCAGGGCTGTCAAAACTACTCAAAAGGATAAAGCAGTATGCTCAAAAAATAGGTTTACATAGTGGTGGTAAATAACAATTTTTACTTCAATATCACCTCAAGAAACCTACTGCAGTTGCAAGGGCTTCTCCTCACTTTCCTGAATGTAAATGATGTCCTCGTTTCCCTTCGATTTAGTGTTAAATCTCCAACATCAGGAGTGATTGTTCCAACTTTTTGCCCAAGCTCAGATGCTTGAATGACATCATATTTTCGGGGTGTAATCCTTAAACAAAGTAACACAAAATTAAAGAATAATTCAATTTACATCAGAAAAAAAAAAAAATCCATCTTTAAGAAGGCAATCCTTCCATACTGTGACAAGTGTGATTACAATATGCTATTTAATTTCAGAGAAACAAAGAGCTGACAGAAACTAATAATGCTAATTAAAGCGTTATTTTATTGCAAGTAATTACATTTCCCTTCTCTCCCTTCTTTTCCTTTCATAAAGTTTGATTGTTTAGTTTTCTAGGACCTTTTTTTAATGTATTTATTGTATATTAAAAATGTGTTTGTTAGAGATAAAATACTAAAAATGGTGCCTGTGGGTATAAAAGCATAGAACTGGCTGAATTCTACATTAGCAGATGGAAGTTTCTTGTCACAAAAGGGCCTCTCCAATCAATTCTGCTTTGCAACAGAATTGCTTTTCCATATTAAGACAAGATACAAAGAATGTAGCACTTGAAAGATTTGCCAAAATGCCTAAAGAGAGAAACTCTGCTGTGGATCTTTCTTGACCAAGATCTATCTTTCAAGCAAACAACGTGGGAGAACAGCTTCTTAAGCTACTTCTGGCTTTAACACAGAGCTAAACAGAACACAAAAAACGTTTTTGCAAGGATAAAATTCACAGAATGAAACTGATTCAGGAACTTTCCTGCTGTGACACAAGTTTCAAATAATTTTATCAAGAGGTTTACATTACAAAAAATACCAAACCAAACTATTTTTAATACCTCTACAATGGATCTATCTCAAAGTTATGAGGAAATGAGAAAGTAAAATGTGAAACATGAGAGAAGAGAAACAGCTGCACCCACATGTAGTTTCCCATCACTCACACATGGGAAAAAGCAGATACTCTCAGAACTAAATGAAAGCTCTTCAGGGAAATAGCTTCAAAGCTGTTACTCTCACACTGAAACACTTCCTGAACTTACTCATCAAGGAGATGAATGCAGAAATTTCCTCAAAAAAACCAACAAAACCAAACCCCAAAACAAACAAACACCCCCCCCCCCAACAACAACTAACAAAAAAGAAATAACAAAACAAAACAAAAAACAAAAGAAACACAAAACCAAAGCCAACAAAAAACATCTCTAAGGAATTGGCCTCTTAGTGATGCCATTCCAAAGCACTTCACTCCCAGCACAACAAACTCTCAGTAAAAAATTCATGTTCATACTGGTTAGCCGAGTTTGAGCCTCACAGCCTGGGCCAGAAGTGGGGAAAATAATTAAAAAGTTCTGCATCTTTTAATAAAACAGAGCATTCAGTCTCATCACAGATTTCTACTGGAATTTTCTGCCCATCACATGAAACTGCTGATCGGTGTCTGTACTTAAAAAAAAGAGCTGAGAATGTGAATGCTGAGGAGACAGTCTGCAGCCTGATCAGCATTTCCATACTTTGCTGTATGCCATCATTCCTACTGCATGGAAGCTGATCTCTAATCCAGTCACAGGGAAAGAGAGCACAGGGCCTTTCTGCTTGGAAATCAGCACATTCATGTTCCATCTAGATGTCACCAAAAGGAGACATGGAGCAGCCAAAAGAATGGAAATCTGAAGGCAGCCATGGAAAGCATGGGATCTCATAGAGAACTGCTTTGTTCATGGCAGATAATGAAGCTATGATTAAATAATCAGCTGAGGATGTCTAAGACTCCTTGGACAGGAAAACTTCAAATCCTGACTTTACAGATTTTCTGTTTAATTTTCTTCTATACCTGCACAGCAACAGAAATACTATCTTTTTCAAGGTTCTAGTTTCAACCTCCCTCCATAATTTCCTTTTTCCTTGACTACAAGCAAGAACTCCAGATAAAGGCTGGGCTAAAAACATGATACCCAAAGTCAAAAATAAAATGCTCCATGTTTTCTTGCCTGGCACAGAGTATTTTTATTATTGCAGCATCATCAGTGCTGTTTTGCCAGGTTATCCATGCAAAAATTAATCTTATTAGAAAAATACTATCACAAATTAACATCATCAGAAAAACAAAAATTTCACTTTCACTTAAGAGACAAGAAGAGCACATTATCTTTTGTTTTCATTGATGACACCATATAGCTTATTTCTTAACCATAGATTTTCTTTCAGAGAGAACAGAACAAGAATCCTTTTCCTGTGCACTTTGTTAACAGGGACCAATAAAGCCTCTAACTCCCTTGGCATCCAAATATACACATTGAAAATATTTCTAGAACAATTTCAAAACTGAACCTTTTGCTCTCTGATGTGACTTCTGAGGAGTAGATGAAAGGCATCACAAATGAACTTTAATATATCCTGACATTATGTATGCAAATGAATTAACTACAGTTGCTTGATGGATGATTAATCTCATTGATTACAAGAGCATGCTCCACTAGCACGATGGAAAGCTTACTACTTCATTTGAGTAACTTGACCCACTACCACTTTTAAAAATATAGAGAAACACTATTTTTAGTGCAGACAAGCACAGGGACAGGAATAACATATACAGGAGTAGAAAGATCCAGGATCTTAATTTTAAATGTAGTTTATGTCATTGGTTCTCAAAAGACAATGATCAATTAAAGGTACAAGCGAGTTAAGGAATAATCTCATTCCAGTTCTTAGCTCTTCCAGGCAGGTACACTATCCCAACTTGAATGCCTGTTGGCAAATACTGCAAGCGCTCTGTGTCCCCTTCCTGGGAGCCTGGCTGCCCAGGGCCAGCCTGCGGAAAGCAGAGCTGGTGGCCTTGGAGAAACCTGTCACAAAGACAGCTAGAAGCCTCTGCAAGGGCCACCTCTCCTTCCCCTGGAAGCCTTGATCCAGACACATCCCACCTCTGTCTGTGCATGACCACTGCACCACTGATCTGGGCTTTGACCCCCAGACTGATAGCCCAACCTGGCCTCAGCCCAGTTCCATAGAGCTGCCTGTAAAATTAAAAGGCAGAAAATCTTCTGCCAGTGAAAGGATTTGATGTTTAACTTACACGATGTAATCATGTCTCCAACTGACTGCTGTAACTAGTGATGACTTGGGTCAAACAAAGGAAAAAAAATTCACTATGGGCATTTCTTTCCAGTATGAGGGTTTCCATATTCTCCTGAAGTGCACCACTGTCACTCTTGGAGCTCACAAAGGTTTTAGTCTTTTTGCCAATTTCAGTGTTCCTATTGTAACTATCTCCCAGTGGTGCAGGATTTCAAAAGCATGTATTTAAACTCTATAATAAGAAAAGCCTCAAGACATAATTAAAGAAATCTCTTTTCCAAGATCCCAAACCTGCTCAGTACAATGCAGCCTTATCAGTACTTAGAGTGTCCCTAAAGCAGCCAGGAAGAGCTCAGGAAGACTCCCCTCTGTCACCCTTAAGCTCTCTGTGCAGGGGAAGTCACAGTCTTAAAGCAGCCCTTCTCTAAAGGTGTCAGTACACGTGATCCAATGAAAAGCTGGGGGCTGAAAAAAGATAAAGGAAATGGTGAAGCTAACTGCACTACAATCAATTCTTTGCCAGCTCAGAGTCATCAAGGACTTTCACACCACAGATGTAACTGAGAGCAGTTTCTGAGCAAAACTTCACTTGTGACAGCAGCAGGAAACTGCAGCTCAGGGACTGTCAATTAACTTACAAAAATTCTTTTTTTTTTTTTCAAGTTCATCTCAGCAGCATCTGAGCAAAGGAGTGAATTTGTGTATTAATTATAAAATTTGACTTTATTTCATTCAGGGCAGTTTTAAATACAGAATATCCTTAACAAAGCAAACAAACCACATACATAATTCTTCTGTTATCAGCAGTGAACATACCCATGTGTCCACAGGTATCGGGATTCTCCAGCCATTACCAATAAACTGCATCGGGGCAGCATAATTGCCACTGTGCGGCCATCAGGGTGTTTGAAATCCATCACAATCTAAAAAGAAACAAAAACAGTCACCATGAATGAGCCACCACAATGGTTTACAGAGTTCGACCCACCACAATGGCTTACAGAGTTTCATATACATGCCAACATTTCCAAGTCCTAGCTTTGTTTGCCTCTTTAATGTGTTCACAATAATACTGCCATGAAAACAGCTGCCAGTAGGCCTCTGTCCTTAAGATCTCTACCTTTCAGTGTTGTGTTCAAAAAATCTGAGGCAGCCACAAATACACATGCATAAACAGATAATTAAAATACAAAATACATTTTTTTTCCACAGTAATAACTTTCTTTGCAAGACCACAGCAGCAATGCTCAATCTCTGTGTGCACTTGTGAGGTAGGAATGGATCACTACCCCTCAACTAAAGGCAACTGCCTAGGAGGAAGATTGTGCACATTTGCTGTAATTCAGGCTTCTGAAAATTAGGTCTGGGCCAACCTGGGCTAAGGCAGTCAGCTACTGTCTTTCTGCTAAGTCTGCGCAGACAGAGCCAAGCATCTGCAGAGAATGATTCATCCTAGTCTAAAATGTAGAGCTAAGTGAGGTGCAATGACCCCATGCTCTCGGGAAATGCTTACCCATTCAAAGCAGACTGAACTGAAACAATGAACTCGGAGTAGATAACCAGTATTATTTGAGAGAAGAATTTCCAACCTGCCCACGTTCTTGGAGGCTCTTGCAGCACAACAAGCACGTGCAGTCTCCCAAGATCCTGACTACCATACCAACTACCAGACCATGTTTTTATTATTTGTCACATGGCTTCTAGCCATGACAATACATTGAGGCAATGCTTTCAGATTTATTCCAATTTCACAGCCCAGATGGCAGTACTACATTTTGCTTCTGCCTGGGCTAGGAATGTTATCCTTTTACATTTCCCAAAGGAGAGAAACTCTTGCTGTGGAATATAAGGAGGAGGTCATTTAAGCAACCCAAACGAGTTACAGAAGACTTACCCAAAAATACAACCAGTCAAAAACTATTCAAGTCAGTGGTTCCAGCTACACTGAAGACTTAGCATTATGAACGTGCTGTGACCTGGTTTGTAACCTCCTAAGTATGCAGTTTAAAAGCAGACTTACTACAGTATGCCAGATCGAAACAAATTAAACAGTTCTGCTTCTGCATACAGATGCATTTGACAAAGGGAAAACAGTGGTGCAATGATCAGTCATTCAGCACAAAAACCCAGCAAGACAGAAACTGCATAAGCAAGACTTTTAAACACTAGAAATCACCACTTACAACATTTACTATTTAATGTTGTGCACGCTGGAGCAAACTACAATGGCATTTACTTTTTTGGAAAAAAAAAAAAAAGTATGCTGTAGTACCACCCACATAGAGTGACACAGCTTCTCCTGTTGAGCTATCTAAATTTAAAGTAAGAAACAACAAGAGTAACAAAGTGGGGCTGAAAGGGGAAGAGAGATATGGGGGAACAGGAATAAAACCTACCTGTAAGCTCTGAATAAAAATTACATCAAAGCAGGGAGACTTACTAATTGTTTTCCTTACAGTTAGAAACTTTTCCATTAGTTAAGAGAGATTAGCCTCTAGACTTCCAGACATGAAAAACAGTGAGGCCTTGAGCTGGCTAGAGCAAAGATAAGACAGACACAGAGAACAAAGAGACTGTGATAAAGATTCACGCACTAAGAAGTTGGCCAGAACATCAGCAATGTTCTTGGAGGGACAGAAGGTGACAGCAGAGACTGAGAAGTAAAAGGACTTAATCTATTTAAATGATTCCATGCATATGTAAACAATTCCTCCCCCCCCCCCAAAATTAATGAATATGTATTAGTGCACATGTATACAAAGTATGTGAAGAGTATCTTTGGTTATGCAACTGGGAAGGCTACTTGCATCCGGCATCATGAATATAGGCAATACTTGCCTTAACAGCTATCGGCCATTAGGTTTTCATTGATATTCCCGTGTCACTGTGAATCACTTTAGCAGCTACGCATGTGGCAGCCACTTGCTAATATACTACTTCCCATGCACTTAGCATTTTTTTCTAAGTATCATCAAAGAAGCAAGGGGAGAATAAAACGCACAATCTGATGGGAAGGATGTCCCATAAAGTATGGCTGGGTGCAAGTCTCTGTAAAAAGATGTAGCTACCTGACAAGGCAATGAAACCAGAGGATAACTAATCAGGACCAGCAAGTAAGGAAAAGAAAGTGTTTGGATTAAATGAGTGAGAAGCTATCTAAGTCTGTCTTTTGCCTCTTTAGCTCACTGCTAGAGGGACAGGTGTGAACGAAAGTGATTGGTTTCCTCAGAAGTACAGCAGAATAAACTGAGCATGCGACTGTCCAGATTTCTTCCTGGAGGCTCAGTCCCCACTGTGCCTTTCTCACTCAGTACTAGCCACAAGCCTCTGATCTTGCAGATGGTGTTCAAGAAATGTACCTCCTCCAAGAGTCAATAAGGAGACTTCTGTGGAGTTCCATACACTTCTAGTTCCCATGTGCCTCCAGGACCTTGGAAGAGCACCTTCTTTGCTTTCACTTCTGTGTGCCACGCTGGGGATTCCATGAACCCAGCTCCCTGCCTTCTCTGCTGCTTTACCTCATGCATCTCCACTGAGTTTTACCCTAACAACTACACATCCTCAGAGTCTCCTCACAGAAGATGCTCCTCAGACCCTGCCCTGTTAACAACTATGCATCCAAAATAGCAGAGGTTCAGAGTGCTCCACAACAGATAGGATGCTGGGAATGACAGACCACAAAACTATCCCTAGTAGCCTGATTTTCAGGCAGACGTGGCAGGAAAACAGAGAGTAAAAGATGAGAGCATGTCCTCCTGGATGAATTTCAGCTATGTAAAGCCAACAAGAAATATGTGAAACAAAATTCCTGATAGTGAAGATTTTGAGGCAAAAAACAGATTATCTATGTGACATCTGTCAAGTATAGTCCTCACCAGCACAGGATCTCATCTCTGTTCCTGCTCCTTACTTTTCTGTGAAGGAAAAGCTTCTGTACTATCATCTGACACTGTGGCTGCTCCCCCTCTAAATTAATTTTTTCCTTATGACAAGCTGTGATGATCTGAGGAGGAAAATATAAATAAAGGATTAATTTACTTGCAAATGGGTAAGGACATTAAGTAGTTAGCAGTAATTGGAAGAACAGCAAAAAAAAAAAAACAAATCCAAAACTGATTTTTGCTTATGAAGCAGCGATTGTCAGCTGGAATATGTTTTGCACTTTTTCTATTAACAAATTTGACATTGCAATTCAGACAGAGAATCAGATGTAAGGAATAAACTGCAAACACATGAAGAGAATTAGTGCAATTCCTATGCATCATTCCTTTATCTAGAATAACTGCACCTGAATGCTTAAAAACCCAATCCTTTGTTTACATTACAGTGAAGAATTTTTAACCCAGAAGAGTTTTTGAAGAACTCTGTTCTTATCTGACAAACCTATTAGTGACTGAGGTAACATTCCCACACTCCTATATATGTATTTATCCTAGCAGAACATTCTAAACTGCCACTGTCACACATACGAATGCATACAAAAGATTAACACATTTGCTCCACTTTTTAATTTACTAAGGACTCACAATCAATAAAGCAACTCTGCCGCTGCTGAATCAATCTGCTTCATGATAGCTTTGCTCCACAGGAGCTATTTCCAATTACTATTTTCGTTTTTACCTATTTGCTTTTTTATCTATTTTCGTTTTTCTCTTAGATGGCAGAGTCAATAAAGATCAAACTTCCAGCTAGCTCGTGGTGAATCATGCAAAGATTACTTTCAGAAAGTATAAATAGTGGATGCTTTGATCTTATACAACTTGTGCCTTCTTTCTTTGTACTATAGAAAAAGCATGTCTCTGAATTTACCCAAAAAACTTAGAAGAAACAAACAGCTAATACCTACTTGTTATTTTAAATAACCTGTCATGACGCCAGGTTATTTAAGAGAGCATTCATGATGAGAGAGCACATGAAACAGTAAACAGCTTCAAGGATGGCTAAACATCAATACAAAGGGACACCCACATCATGAACATTGTTTCTGTGGCCAAAATAGAACAGAACACAAAACCTGGGAAAGAATCCAGCACAAAAGGGAAGAAGGGAGATTTTTCTTAACTCCTCAGACAACAAGAAGCCTTCACCACTTTTCAGTGCAATGGTGCTGCACTTCATGAAAGAGCAGAAGGATGCAGACGAGTGACTGATCTACCAAACAAGTAACAATCCAAAGACAAAACAGAAACAATGCAATGGGGCTATAAGGACAATGCCAATAAGGATTTCACTGCTACAGTGTGGAACAACAATGTTGTTTTTCTAATCTTTGTCTCTGCTGCAATTTATATTTGATGTTAACAGACTACCTTAGACGAAACATACTTTGAAGCTAAAAACAGCAACATGTGGAATGCTTCTCAAGTCTCTGACACTATTTACTGAATTTTCAGAGAGCAAAGACATTATCAACCTACACAGCAGTTTTCCACATGTAAAACAGATGAAAAAGAATGTCTACTTCAAAGACAGCTGAGAGGTTTAAAGCCCACACATAGAGCTTGAACAACACAGTGAGGCTCTATGCAGAGACAAGAACCTGCTAGCTTACGCAGGACAGAGGCAATCAATCAGTAATACACAGTGCCTTTCATTGCAAAAAAAAAAACATGCTACATCCCAAACTACAGAATTCAGAAAAATGCTGAATTTTAAGGGTAATGGGATTATCTTCTCCAAATAATCCATGACCACAGAAAATATCATACATAATTTACACTGATATTTATATCCTGTATCATGGTTTCTAGCCATACTTGGGAAAATGAGTGCAACACTGACAATCATGATGATGAAATATTTCAGTACTGCCTACCTCAAAATTCTTTGAACACATGCACAGGCCTCCCCCATACCAGATTAATGCCAAAGCATACCATCTCTTTGCTAAGCCTTGTTTATCTGCTTAGGCACTATGGTGATGTTAGTCAGATGCTTAATACATTTACTAGATTTTCCTTCTTCAAAAATCGTACTCTATTTGCTATCCATGCAATGAGTTACCACTTTCCTGAATTTTCTGTGCTATTTTTCTCCCTCTCAACTGAAGTCTAGCATATGGATGTTTAAAAACTATTTTAATATAGGGACGGTCCTTAATTCTTTTCTCTCTGAGCTGTCACCTTGTTATGATTTTCTTGATAACCCCAAGAAGAGTGTATCCATAGCACAGAAGTATTTCTCCTAGCCATTACAAATGCCATTGACTCCATGATACAAATTCTCTCATCTGTACTCTACAAGACTCAGGAAGTGCACAAGAAGAGGGAAACTACAGAAATTTTAAAGCTAATTCCTGATGAGTGGAGGAGTTTCCAACCTTCCGCAGGCCTTGTCACGGCTAACTGGAATATACACCATGCGCCTTTTGCACCCAGGCATGCATCTCTTGAGGTTCATCAGCTGCAAGTCACTAGACTAGAAGTTATTAGTCACTCCACTAGCTGGATGCCAGCTCCTCATGATGTCCAATGTAGTGGCTGCTCTGCCCAGCCTTGGCAGAGGTTGTGATGCTAGTGTTACTTCTGGCAACACCACACCAACTTTTGACTGCCACTTTTCCCATTTCAAGTTCTCTCCATGTTGCTACAATTCTTTTTGCTTCACTGGTACCTCTCTTCTCAGGCTGACTCTACGTTTCAAAAGCCTCTTTCTAAATCCATAGTTACTGCTTAATCTTGCTGATTGAACAGCCAGACTACAAGAACACAACAAGCCTAATTCATTAAAGACTACCCATCAAACATGCTAGTTCCCACTAAGAGTATTGAGTTTCTTTTGTATGTTAGGACATCATGCGTGACCTTTGCACCTTTTCAAGACATAACCTGTGTTAAAACTCAGTGTTGAATACTAGACTCCTAAAAGACTTTCAATCCCTATAGTAAAAGGCAACAGTTGCATTACCACTGCTTCTCCCTCTCTGTCACCACAGGTATACATTTCTCTCTTCCAGAAAATGTTCAACCTCAGCATATGGTGTCAATGTCCTCCTTGATGTCCTTTTTTTAGAGACAAAGGCTCAGCCAAGTTCTCAACAGCAACCAGTTTATTCAATTTAGCTAACATTCCATTTTGATCCTTTAACAAGTTGCCTCCCTTGCTCTTAGCTTAAACTTTTAGGACAGAGAAAGCTGTGATTTAGCAACCTCATCCGCCAGTTCCCTCAGCACCTGTCGGTGTATCTCATCGGTCCCATGGACTTGAGTACTTTCAGGTTATTCATATGGTCACAAACCTGATCTTCACTCACAATGGGCAGTTCCTTCTTCCATTCTGCCATTATCTTCCTTGATTCGAGGAATGTGGCTGGAGCCCTCGCCGGTGAAGACTGAGATAAAGAAGTCATTGAGAACCTCAGCCTTTTCCATGTCACTTAAGACCAGCTCCCCTGTTTCCTTTCTGAGGGGGCCCACATCTTCCCTAGTCTTCTTTTTACCATTAATATACATATAGAAATTTTTACTGTTCCCCTTGATCTCCCTGGCTAGATTTAATTCTAACTGAGCTTTAAAATGAGAGAGTTATTTACAGGAAAGTGGGTCTGAAATATGGACATTCGGAGTGTATACTGAATGTGTATCCTGTACTAGTGGTGGCACAGGCCAACCAGCTGTTGTATAATAGTCTATTGTCAGGATATTTCAAGGCTCAGGTAAAGCATGCTTCATGTTCATTATCCTATATAGTAGAAAACTTTATCTCACTATGCAAACACTAAAGTTCTTCATCAGACCTTACTGCCCCTTGCAGGTCTCAGCTTTCAGCTTGTAATGCTGTACTACAGGAATCTAAGCTAATTATAAGTCAATAATCAATTCAGTGTAAGGTTAAGATATCTATTTTGGGGCACACATTTGTAAAAATCCTAGTAAGAAACCGAAATCTGGGAAACCAGACACTAGATGTCTATATTAGCATAGGCTGAATCACCTTCTTGGTTGGACAGACTCAACCCCTTTTATCACAGAGGAGCTCAGGCATGCAGTGCACATGCATGCACCTTATTTGTCAACACTAAATTTTCAGTGTCTTAATTCTGGACTGAATATCACTGAGAAGAAGTTATTTAATAAGGCACCCAGGTATGGATTCGGCAGATTCTTTAACTCTGTTTAAAACAGTTCTGCCTTAATTAAAGCCTCTTCCTGCACTATTGTCACCTGGTGAGACCACACCTGGAATACTGTGTCCAGTTTTGGCTCCCCAGTTCAAGAAAGACAGAGAACAGCTAGAGAGAATCCAATGGAGAGCCATGAGGATGATTAGGGGACTTGAGCACCTCCCCTATGAAGAGGGACTGAGATCCCTGGGGCTATTTAGTCTGGAGAAAGGAAGACTGAGAGGGGATCTCATCAATGTCTATAAATATCTGAGGGGTGGGTGTCAAGCGGAGGGGGCCAAGCTCTTTTTGCTGGTGCACAGTAATAAGACAAGGAACAACGGGTTCAAACTAGAACATAGAAGATTTCACCTCAACACGAGGAGAAACTTCTTTACAGTGAGGGTGATGAAGCACTGGAACAGGCTGCCCAGGAGGGTTGTGGAGTCTCCTTTTCTGGAGACGTTCAAAACCCACCTGAATGTATTCCTGTGCAGACTACCATAAGTGATCCTGCTCTGGCAGGGGCGTTGGACCCAATGATCTCTTGAGGTCCCTTCCAGCCTCTGATATACTGTGATACTGTGATCTCTTTCTTCTTTCATTCCCTCCGTCTGCTTCATTAATCCAATGAGTGCCTTCACAAACTGCAGCCAAACGTTACACAAAACGTTCTACCGGAGCCTCAGCACTTGGCCCTGAATTTACAATGGTTTGCACAAAGCATGCACTACAGAGTAGTGCAGTAACAGCAGAAGAGGAGAGGGAGGAACAAGAACAGCTCACAAGAACTGCTAAATGCTTGGTTTTCAGTGCTTTCAGCCACATCATCCATCCTGGTTTCTTTTGTTGCCCCAGCAGATAGACCAGGACTTCACATGCACTGCCCCTGCACTGCACCAAGATGCTGCCTGCCTACTCGTTTCTCCACTAACTGCACACCTCTCTCCACACCTTCAATCAGAATCTTTCTGTCAAGTCTGTCAGTATCACAGGTTTGATAGCTCTGGCTCCAGTACGCTTTTAATTGCTCTACACCGTCAGCTTATCAATGAGAATTTCCAGAGTCAACTCTACCGAAACAAGAGCTCTGTGGAGAAGCTCCTGGAACACTTGACACAGCTGGAAAGAAAACCAGAAATAGAACATTGCAGTATGCAAAATACTCAGAGTTGGAAAGATAGTATAAACGCAGACAGACTTCAAACCTCAATCCAAACCCTATTTGCTACACTTCATGGTATAATTTTAAAGATCCAGTTAAAAGCCAAGAGAGATACACTGTAGCAGGAGCTTAACAATTTAAGCTTGTTTCTTTTCTTATATAGACTACTTGTGACTATTATTCCTATTACTGACTAGTTTTAATTTCTACATTAAACTTGCCAAAGTCTTAAAATAGGTTCCTATGACAATAAAGATGACATCATTGGCTAATGAAATTAGATTTCTTAATTATATTCCAGAACTGAAGTACAGCTGAAAAGCAACAGCTAAATATAACGAGTCTTTAATGCCCCAGAGTTCAGCCTGGTTGCTGTTTATTTGTGGCAGACACCAAGATTCCATTTCATGAACTGATCTTCTAAAAATAACATAGGGAATAGGAATAACTTACACTGATAAACTTCTCACAGAAATTAAAAATTATGTTTACAAAATAAAGAAATTACTAATTACTCAAACAATACAAAAGTTTCAATAAAAACCACAATGATATGTATTTCAAGAATGACAATCCAGAATCTGACTCAAAAATAATTTCATCTGTAAAATTATTAATTGAAATCTAAATTTAAATGCTCTATTTTCTTTTATTGCAATGATTACATTTTTCACAGGAATAAATAGCAGCTTCACATTTAAACAGCTAATCTATTTCACCACCAATGAAAAGTAGTTAATGTATCATAATGAAAGGTACATGGGGAGAGTGAAGTGGAATAAAAAGGGGAAAAAGAGATGTTCCAGTTTAAAAAGAACAATATGGTTTATCATCATGGGGTTTTTTTTCAAGATTTTTATCCATCTATATATTTCCTACCACAAGAACAGCAATTAGAAATCTCTAGCAATAGCTATGCAATAGCAAGACACTTCTTAGAAAATGTTTGTTTGCACTGAAAAATTCCCTATCTGTATGTGCGTCACAGTAAAGCCACAACAGCCAGACGTCAGAGAATTGGAAATGAAATGATGCTGCCTCAGCATACAAAATAAGCACACTACAGAAACAGCAAATAGCCTGGAGACAACAGGTTCTGTTCAAACAAAAATCAAGCTGGTATGGGAATGATGCAGAAGTTTGCCTTCATTACTTAGCAGCTATGACCACAGGTCAGAAAATCATAAGCCTTACTGCAGACTTCAAACATTTTAGAAAGTGTTTCACTCACAGGAGGATTTTGGTGCAATCGTGAGAAAACTAAATGGAACTGTATGACATTTCTCACAGTATCTCCAGGAGGTGATTTCATTTTCAAATTCTTCCTAATTGCAATTTCATTTGTCTCTTTCCACATTCACCTCAGATGCACTGCTGATGCAACTGTCCAGAGGAGTTTAGGAGACTAACATTATTCCCACTTCCCTTTCTCAACACCAACAACTCAAAGAAAACACAGGATGCTAGAAAGAGCAACCTGTTGACTAGGAAGAAAGCAAAGTAATATAAACCAGGAGGAGCCACAACTCTGTCTTCCCTCTCAGGAGCCAAAATAAAGGACAATGTGCAAGAAACATAAAACTGCTACGAAGAATCAAGTAAGGCAAATTCCCATTCTAGCAGACCCAGGAGAAATATTTCAGCAAGTCACCAGTATATTCTGCAGATCAGAAATCCCACAGTGATCAAACTACTACAAACTTACTTCCTCAGCAATGAAGTAGGATTCTAGCCAGTTTAGGACTTATTAGGCCTTGCATAGCGGGGAACAGCTTTATGGGAAGGTACAGCAGATGACAAGTTTCTTTATTCTGTGGAGATGAAGGAAGGCTGGTATGTATGCAACAAAAGGAGAACAGGACACAAAGCTTTGCAGTTACTTGCCCAGTACTGGCTCACTAGTAGTAAATGCCAGACTTGGAGACTCACCACAGGGAGAACTCATAAAAAGAGGCACCTGGAAACTATAATCTCTCACCAATATGAAAGAGAAGGGGGGAAAAAAGAACATTTTTAGATATAAAATTTAAAAATACAGGCTCTGACACAGGTTAGCTTTATTTCTGTTCCTACCATGCAGCTCAGAAGGTAGTGGAGAAGGTAAGATCTCCAAGTTGCTGTCTTGTTTCTCAAAAAATTACTGCCACTAAGCTTCTAGAAAAGTAATGCAAGTGTCATTGGTCTGGGGCAATTCTGTTCAAATGCTGTAGTATCTCAGTACATATCAAGACTGGTCAGCAGATTCGTACAGCACTTGAGAAATACAGGTTTGTCTGCATTAGTCCAACACAGAGAATGCCTTGCTGTTATTACCTTTGACTAAAACAGGAGTTTGCATATAAACAACCAAGGCTGTGGAAGGAGGTGATTATGTATTGCAGCAAAGATTCCCTCTGAATAATTTACATGAACACCGGGTTTTCAAGATCCTTACAAACATTAAAGTAACTCACAACAATATGTTCACTGAATATTCACCTTTCCCAAAACACGACAGCAAGACTGTTATAAATACTCCCATGAAGAGTTGCACGCTTTGTTGTTTGTCTCAGAGGGCACAATTCAATGTTCTATTACATGAACAGGAGGTTCTCTCTTAATTGTGATGATTTTTTATCTGATGCAAGCTCGATGATGGTACATTATGGTATGACATGGACAGAAAGAAAAACAGAGAACATCCTTATACAGAGTAAATATAAACAGGAGAGGCACATTTATGAAGCCTGATGCCTTTAACTTGTGGTGCTCAGGATGCTCTTCACATGGAGAAGCTCTTCAGTAAGTTTTGAAACATTAAACAGCACTTTCAATGAAGAAAACATGTAAATCTAGTATAAAATTATAAATTTAGTCCCTGTGGGACACTGAGGTACTTGAACATGTCATGAGGTTTAGGGTGACAGGTTGGACTCGATGATCTTTGAGGTCTCTTCCAACCTTCTCGATTCTATGATTCTACGTCCAGAGAAGGGCAACGAGGCTGGTGAGGGGTCTTGAGCACAAGCTGTATGAGGAGAGGTTGGGGAGCTGGGGTTGTGTAGCCTGGAGAGCAGGAGACTAAGCGGAGACCTCATTGCTCTCTACAACTACCTGAAAGGAGGTTGTAGACAGGTTGGGATTAATCTCTTCTCCCAGGCAACCAGTGGCAGGGCAAGAGGACACAGTCTCAAGCTGTGTCAGGGGAAGTTTAGGGTCGAGGTGAGGAGAAAGTTCTTCACAGAAAAAGTAATTGGCCAGTGGAATGTGCTGCCCAGGGAGGTGGTAGAGTCACCGTCCCTGGAGGGGTTCAAAAAAAGATTGGATGTGGCACTTGGAGCAGTGGTTTAGTTGTCAGGAGGTGTTAGGTATTAGGTAATGTCGGACTTGATGATCTCCAACGTCTTTTCCAACCTGATTGATTCTGTGAAAAACTGTTGGTATAGCCACTACAGGAGTAATTCCTGAAATGGGTAAGATGCCTTCCCATGGAAGAGAAATAAAACAATGTAAATGTAAACAGTAAATCAAACTGACTCTATGAATCTATGACTCAGCAACAATCTATGACTCAGATAAGACAAGAGTGTGACTACAAAGTTAACACAACATGCAGTGCCTCCCTGTCTCATTAGAGATCATACACGACATGAAACAGGAGCTAACTGTCAAAGGCTGGGTACAATCTAGACCTTCTAAAGGCTTCTGATAAAATCCCTCAAGCAGCTGTTACAGAAACAGCTGGTGCTACAGCTGCTACTCATTTCTTTTTGTTAACCAAAATTAGAAACAGATCAAGAAGTAAGAAGCAAAAGTGCAGGGTAAATGGTCAATTATCATCTTGAAAGATGAGCTGTAGTGGTGTCCCTCATTCTATCAGTTCTAGGACAATCACCAGTCATATTTTAAAAGGTCTAGTGGAGTTTTTCTTTGTAACATTGCTGTGCTTTCAATGCTTAAAAGAATCAAGGCTTTTCATTATAAGATCAAGGCAGTAATACCTGCAGGCTAAGACACAAGGAACTGAAGTTAGGCAGAGGACAAGGATGATCCATGCATGGCCCCACTGTTTAATCCTGAGTCACAAATCTACTCAAACCCCTGAAGCTTCCCTTTCACAGACATTAGGCCAGGGGTGCTGCCAGAGCATCACAGCAGTTCCCAGTGATTATACCAGCCTTCTGCCAGACCAAGGCACAAGGACAGGAAGCAGAGTAAGACTAGCAGAAGCTAACAAGAACAAGCCAATCCTGGGGCTTCCACATCAGGGCTGGATATTAGGAAGATGGGACAGAACAACATAGATCATAGTATGGTGCCAATACAACTCACCCTTCACAAAAGCCATGATTGCACTTCACCCTCTGATAATGCACTAAGCAGTGGGTGGTCCCTAGCAGTCTTGAGCAGATGCTGACAAGGAGGGACTGCAGGGTGTCACTAGCTGTTCTCTTGGGGAAAGATCTGCCGCCAGAAAGGGAAAATTCTTTTACAGGTTGGATATGCTCATAGCACTACTTAGCTCATTACAGAAATGCCACCTCCAAATTTATAAAATGCTAATAAGTCAAGCCATACATGACAGTATTTAAAATGGCAAATTAGGAAAAGTGGGAAACAGAAATAGTGATCAAACTCCTGAAAAAGGAAGTTTGACACTGGATTTAACTAGGATTTTCTGAGACAGCCTCAAACTTATCCAGGCTCCTAAAATGAAATACTGTCAAATTATGTATCTTTAGAGACACCAAATGGAGGCTCTGAAAATAGCACCTAACTCAAATTAAAACAGAGAATTCTCAACAGAAAAGAATACCCCTGTTTTGCAGTATATTGTTCAAATGGTTTGCCATTAAGCTTAACAAAAATCACTTCTACAATGACAGCTTCAAATTAAAGAAAGCTGTATTCAATAACTCAACATTGAAATTGATACTGATTAATATTTTTGGTGTATCAGTTCCTATAAGAAAGGATGCAGTGATCTTGAACAGAAAGTGGTAGAATGTAAATAAATCACTATTGGGTGTAAAAAGGAAAATAACAGTAAGTTCTAAACAATCCCATTAGACAGATATCTGCCATAAAACTTAGATAGGTAAACTACCTTTCTCTCTTTTTGGCTTCCTCGCTCTAGCAGACACTAACTCTGGCTTTCTGCTGGCTTTCGGTGACCTTGGCTGTGTTCTTTGTTGTGGCTGAGTATCTAAAAAAAAAACTCCCTGCTCTTTTCTCTCCTTTACCATGTGTACGGGGAAGAGGTAGGGGGGGAGGCAGGAAGGGAGCCAGGAAGGGGAAGCTGTTGCTGGCTCCCCTGGTTTTGTCCACAGGGGTTCTTGTGATGTTTAGAAATTTAAAATACCTGTAAGTATATGTAAATATTGTATATTTTGTACATATTCATTGCACTCCATTTTAGATTGTAGTTTTGCTTATAAATACACCTTCATTTAATTCCAACTGAGCTGGTCTGGCAATTTAATGTTGGGGGGGAACTTTCAACCCACCACATAAGCGAGTCTCACTTTACTCTGCAATTTCCCAGGAGACTAGCCCCAAATCCTCACTTTTCCTGGCGTATTATGGGACAACACACATCACTTGTTCTCACTGCTAGGTAGAAGTACAAAATAACAGTGAGGTTTTTCTCCTTTAAATCAAATATAATCTGTCTTGTAAACTCCCTATAATGCAATATATTGCACCAACTAGAACGAAATTGAGCCACTTGGTTTCTCTGTCTTTTAACAAAATTGTTCCAAGTGACTCAGACAGGAAAGCTAATCTCACACCTACATTTCCACCTCATTGCATACAAATGTAAGAATTTGGATTGCCACACGTTATCGGATGCAAGGTAAATGCAATATTGTGAAGAATCATGTCCTTATTTTCTTCTCAAGAACGTTTATATTTAAAAGGAACATATGCCACATGGCAATATCTATTCCTTTTTCAAGTTTGAGGAAACAAATTAGACTTAAAATGATTCCTCTAATAAAATATCACAAAATGCTTTGTCACTGGATAAACTCAGTTGCCACCAGGGGAAAGTCTGATTCTCAGACTTTGCAAAGTATCACTTAAGATGGCAATGGCACAAAGTGCAATTTGAGATGTGTTACTAGTGGAGAAAGAACCTCAGGGGCAGATAATAGGCAAACACTATTTAACATTGCCATGGGCTCAGCCAACTGAATCAGAGAATTGTTAGGATTGGAAGGGACCTCAAGGATCATCTAGTTCCAACTCCCCTGCCATGGGCAGGGACACCTCACACTACATCAGGATGCCCAGAGCTACATCCAGCCTGGCCTTAAAAACCTCCAGGGATGGGGCTTCTACCACCTCCCTGGGCAACCTGTTCCAGTGTCTCACCACTCTCATGGTGAAAAA
Source organism: Indicator indicator (assembly GCF_027791375.1). Taxonomy (NCBI): domain Eukaryota; kingdom Metazoa; phylum Chordata; class Aves; order Piciformes; family Indicatoridae; genus Indicator; species Indicator indicator. The sequence goes on from NC_072010.1 coordinate 17,546,886, forward strand.
CTTCTTCCTAACATCCAATCTGAATCTACCCACTTCTAGTTTTGCTCCATTCCCCCTAGCCCTATTGCTACCTGACATCCTAAAAAGTCCCTCCCCAGCTCTATTGTAGGTCCCCTTAAGACACTGGAAGGTCACAATAAGGTCTCCTTGGAGCCTTCTCAGCCTTCTCTTCTCCAGACTGAACAGCCCCAACTCTTTCAGTCTGTCCTCACATGAGAGGTGCTCCAGCCCTCTGATCATCCTCATGGCCCTTCTCTGGACATGATTCAGCACCTCCAGATCCTACATTAAGTGTAATAGGGGCTCCAGAACTGGATGCAGTACTCCAGGTGGGGTCTCACCAGAGCGGAGTAGAGGGGGAGAAACATCTCCCCCGACCTGCTGGCTATGCTGGAATCTGCTGATGTCATGTCAGCTTTAAAATGGAAGTGCTGTCTGAAGCAGTCTCATGGGACTTAAGTTCAGAGTGTAACATGAGAGTCTTCTCATTTCTGGTTGCTGCTTCCAGCTTCAGGGTGTGGGTCTGTTCTGCTGTGCTGACTGAGGGCTTGAAGGGTGGGGCAGACACTTTATTGCTGGCTTCTGCTGCTGCCTCTGCTTTTGCTGTGCTTTGTCTGCAAAACGGGCTACAGTAATTTGGTATTGTATCATCTCATTAAACTCCTTATCTCAACCCAGGGCTTTTTTATATTACTTTCCATCCCTTTGCCAAACTGCAAAGACTTGCTGCAGTAGTGCTTAAGATAGAGAAGGTAACATTAAATTTGTAAAACATAGATGGGCACAGCTGTAGCAAGCGTGTAAGTAAAGGCACTGATTGAAGCGGGATATGGACATGCTGGAACGTGTCCAGAGAAGGGCCACCAGGATGATCAGAGGGCTGGAGCACCTCTCCTGTGAGGACAGACTGAAAGAGTTGGGGATGTTCAGTCTGGAGAAGAGAAGGCTCCGAGGTGACCTTCTTGTGGCCTTCCAGTATCTGAAGGGGGCCTACAAGAAAGCTGGGGAGGGACTTTTTAGGATATCAGGTAGTGATAGGATTAGGGGGAATGGAATAAAGCTGGAAGTGGGGAGATTCAGGCTGGACGTGAGGAAGAAGTTCTTCCCCATGAGAGTGGTGAGAGCCTGGAATGGGTTGTCCAGGGAGGTGGTTGAGGCCCCATCCCTGGAGGTGTTTAAGGCCAGGCTGGATGAGGCTCTGGCCAGCCTGATGTAGTGTGAGGTGTCCCTGGCGATGGCAGGGGGGTTGGAACTAGATGATCCTTGTGGTCCCTTCCAACCCTGACTGATTCTATGATTCTATGATTCTAAGCACCAAGGACTAGATAGTAAGGACTGTTTTCAGCCCTACTCTTGATATGTGGCATGACTTCATGATAGTTCACTGTTTTTCCACTTCCCCTCCTACTCACTGACTACATCGCTGTATGTTGGAAACTCTTGAGATCAATGTCTACCTCTGTCTACACCACAACTAGCTCAGCAGGGTTCAGACTTGGCTGGACCTTCTGCATGTAACATCAGCCTACTGTGTATGCACTGAATATAAAAATAATGGGACTTTTATGCAGACTAGAAGATGACACAGGGAAAAATGGAAGTAGCAGCATAAACAGGATTGTTGGACTTGATGATCTTAAAGATCTTTTCCAACCATTGCGTCTCTGTGAATACAAAATGAAGGACAACTGACAGAGAACTGGATGCTAAGATTTAAAAACAATGTATCACTGTCAAATCTTCCAGTGACATCTCATTGCAGTTACTTATTTAATTAGCATATCACACTACCTTACATGCCTGATACTAAACTCAGACAAGTGTGAACAGGCACCACAGAAAAATCAAATTAACTTCTTTAAAAAACATAAAAGTTAAACTCGTCAGTGAAGCATCATCAAAATACATAAAAACATTAGGTATACCTCAGCTCCTAAACTGAGAGAGATTATTTCATCCTCGAAAGCAGAATGTGTGTCAATATGAGGAGGAATTCCTGCATAAGAAAAACAAACAAACAAACAAAAAACAACCAAGAAGTCAGTACAGAGTGCTATTCCTATTTAGCAAGCTCTATTTCCACAGATGTCTAAGTAGAAAACTGGGATGTATAGTTGAACAAACAAAACTTGCCTTCCAAAAAAATTAAGGACTACTGCCTGATTTACATGCCCAGATTAGATGCAGCTATTTAACATAAGCAGTCTGTATAATCATTGGAAATCTCTAGAAGGCAGTTCAGGGCACCCAAAGGCCTCACTCACCCTCTGAAAGACTCCAAATGCTCTCCTTCCTGCAGGGAGCACCAGAAATCACCATGTTCTCATCATAGGCGGTTTAGCACTTAATACTAACAGTTATGCTACATTAAGTGATTTTGGGCCTTAGTTCCTCCATGATTATGCATTTCTCCCTCACTCTCTTCACAGAGAAGAAATCATCTTAAGGGAGTCTCTATTGCTAACCAAATGACTGTGCTAAGGGTCTCAGCTGCAGAATTAAGACCTACTATCACAAACTCAGGCACTGCCAGGGTCAAACCCTGTCTCTGCATTGTAGCTCTCAGAACGCCACACACCATCACTAGGCCAACCCCCCAGTAGTACATCTGTTTGTGTGGGCATGAATAAACACACATAGCTGAGACCAGCCAAAAGGACAGCAATTTAAAATCATCTCATTAACATTTTTCTTTCCAATTAGCAGATCTGAAATAAACTGCCATTCTCTGCAGCTCATGCCACAATTTTAACACTGAGTCCTGAAAAAGCAGTGTGCATGCAACAGCAAGATCTCACCACACGGTGGGGAACTGTAGTCAGCCATGGAGAAAAATTAGCAGACAGTGTGGAAGAACGTCAGCTACACCTGTCTTTGACACCATCACAGGCCCAGACAGACAGAGCAACTCCTATGTAATCCAAACCAAAGCAGTTATATTTGCTTATTAAAAGCAAATGTTCATATTGGATGCTATGAAATTCTTGAGCTGAAAACACTTTAAGAGTATCAGTCAGGCCTATAAAGCATCCTTATTATTTCCACATGTAAATATTCTGGATTCCATTAGCTTCAGTGAAAGTAATACAAATGTTTCATGAGGTCAGCATTTAACCTGATAGAAAATCACGGAGACTTACAAATGAAGGATGCGTATCTGTGTTTGCTCATGTCTCTGTCTTAGTACAAAGCACTGAAATTCTGCCTTCAGATCCACACTGAAATCAGCGTAATTCACTGTCCAACAGAGCATTGACTGCTCACTTCAACATCATGCAGACAGTTCACAGAATGGTTTGGATTAGAAGGGACCTTAAAGATCATCTAGTTCCAGCCCCCTCTACCATGGACAGGGACACCTTCCACTAGACCAGGTGACTCAAGGCCCTGTCCAACCTGGCTTTGAAAACCTCCAGGGAGCAAGAATCCACAACCTCCCTGGGTAACCTGTTCCAATGTCTCACCACCATCACTGCAAAGAATTTATTTCTAATATCCAGCCTGAATCTACCCTCTTACAGATGCAATCCATTCCCCCTCATCCTATCACTGCAGGCCTTTGTAAAAAGCCCCTCCCCAATTTTCTTGTAGGTCCCCTTCAGGTATTGGAAGGCCACTATAAGGTCTCCCCAGAGCCTTCTCTTCTCCATGCTGAACAGCCCCAACTGTCACAGCCTGTCCCCATAGGGGAGATGCTCCAGCCTGATGATCATCTTCATGGCCCTCCTCTAGACCCACTCCAACCGTTTGATGCCCTTCTTGTGTTGGGGGCACCAAACCTGGATGCAGTACTCCAGGTAGGGTCTCATGAGAGCAGAGTAGAGGGGGAGAATCACCTCCCTCATCCTGCTGGTCACACTTGTTTTGATGCAGCCCAGAGTATGGTTGGGTTTCTGGGCTGCAAGCACACATTGCCATCTTAGGTCTTTTCATAAACCGACATCCCCAAGTCCTTCTCCTCAAAACTGCTCTCAAGCCACCCCTCACTCCTCTTACATTTGTGATTGGGATTGACCTGACCCAGGTGTGGACCTTGCACTTGGCTTTGTTGAACTTTATGAGGCTGGCACATGCCCACCTCTCAAGCCTTTCCAAGTCCCTCTGGATGGCATCCCTTGTCTTCAGCATGCTAACCAAACCACTCAGCTTGATCTCATCTGCAAACTTGCTGAGGTGCACTCAGTCCCACTGCCCATATCACTGACATACATTAAACAACACTGGTCCCAGTACTGACTGCTGAGGAACACTACTTGTCACTGGTCTCCATTTGGACATTGAGCCACTGACTGCAACTTGCTGAGTGTGACCATCCAGCCAATTCCTTACCCAGCGAGTGGTCTGTCCCTCAAGTCCATGTTTTTCCAATTTGGTGACCAGGATGTCATGCAGGACAGTGTCAAACACTTTACACAAGTCCAGGTAGATGACATCAGTTGCTCCTCCCTTATCCACTGATGTTGTAACTCCATTCAACCAAGACCAGGCTGACCTACCTACTTGCAGTTTATATATGCAGTACATAGTAAGAGACAGTCACCTAAGTATTCAATAGTGAAAAATAAATTTCAAGTATAAATCTACAACTTAAGACATTATTAAGACCTGAAAAGTCCTCTCAAAACCAAATTTATTTAATGTGTCTTAAGTGTTGCCTCTATGGCTTGGTTACCCAAAGTCACAGTTGATTTTAAAACTTCAAATATAATTTCCAGTAACAATCTGGCTCAGAACACAGATACTGAAGGTATTAATCTGATTGCACTCTACATTCATTCATATCCTACAACTTACACTGAAAAGGTATTTTGCATTAGGGTTTTTGTGGGTTTTGGTTTGTTGTTTTTTTTGTTTTTTTTTTAATGCTTCTGTTCTTGATTGAAATCTACTATTCTAACTAATCTCCTCTGATGTCCCAGCCAGAAGTACATGGCTGTCTGAATTTAACAGACTGTCGGATACGTAAACAAATAGGATTAGCTTTTCAGAACCCTGTTTGGCAGACACTGTATTAGCTGTCCGACATAAATTCTGCAAGAGAAGCTGTAGCCCTTTTTTCCGAAGGACAAATGAATATCCACTCTAGAAAGCAATCCAGATACTTAACCTTGATGACTGACCTTAGCAAAAGGCACAGCATATGATTTATTCCCTAGAGGTCTGATTAGAAGTAAATTTCTCTTCAGATATCTCCAGTACAGGAAAGATTACAGAAACAGAGTGATTTCCTATTGCTCAAATAATGAGCATTGCTTGCATCACACGTAAGAGTCAAATATATCACCAGCAATCCAGGATGTTCCTGGATTGCATAGATGACAACTTCCTCCTCCAAATGGTAGAGGAACCAACAAGAAAAGGTGCTATGCTGGACCTTGTTGTCACCAACGGGGAAGGGCTGGTAACCAATGTGAGGCTCAGAGACAGCCTTGGCTGCAGTGACCATGAAGCAGTTGAATTTAAGATCCTCAGGGCAACCAGGAGGACGTATTCTTAGCTTATAATCCTAGACTTTAGGCATCCAGACTTTGATCACTTCAGGGATCTGCTGGCCAAAGTGACATGGGACAAAGCCCTAGAGGGAAGAGGGGCCCAGGACAGCTGGTCAGTATTCAAGGATCACCTCCTCTGTGTCCAGGAGCAATGTATACCAACAAAGAGGAAAGCAGGGAAGAATGCTAGGAGGCCTGCCTGGATGAGCAAGGAGCTGCTGGACATGCTATCACTTAAAAGGAAACTCTACAAGGAGTGGAGGAAAGGACAGCTGGAATGGGGGGTACATAAGGAGGCTGCCCAAGCAGCAAGAGACCTGCTTAGGAAAGCCAAAGCACAGTTTGAATTGAATCTAGCCAGGGAGATCAAGGGGAACACTAAGAATTTCTACAGGAATATTAATGGTAAAAAGAAGACTAGGGAAGGTGTGGGCCCCCTCAGAAAGGAAACAGGTGAAATGGTGACAAGTGACCTGGAAAAGGCTGAGGTTCTCAATGACTTCTTTACCTCAGTCTTCGCTGCAAGGGCCTCCAACCACACTCCTGGAACAGTCATGGAAGCTAATGGCAAGAACCAGAAGGAAGAACTGCCCGTCATAAGTGAAGATCAGGCTTGTGATCACCTGAAGAACCTGAAAGTGTTCAAGTCCATGGGACCTGACAGGATACACCCACGGGTACTGAGAGAACTGGCAGATGAGGTTGCTAAACCCCTCTCTATTATATTCCAAAAGTTCTGGCAGTCTGAGGAAGTCCCCACGGACTGGACAAGGGGAAACATTACTCCCATTTTCAAAAAGGGTAAGAAGGAAGAACCAGGGAATTACAGGTCAGTCAATCTCACCTCTGTGCCTGGTAAGATCATGGAGCAGATTCTCCTGGAGGCACTACTGAGATAGAAGAATAGTGAAGAGGTGACTAGGTATAGTCAGCATGGCTTCACCAAGGGCAAATCCTGCCTGACAAACCTGGTGGCCTTCTATGAACAGGTCACAACATTAATAGATGAGGGGCGAGGAACTGATGTCATTTACCTGGACCTGAGCAAAGCCTTCAACACTGTCCCGCACCACATCCTGGTCTCCAAACTGGTGACACATGGGTTTGATGGGTGGACCACGAGATGGATAAAGAACTGGCTTGATGGCTGCACCCAAAGAGTGGCTGTCAATGGGTCCATGTCCCAATAGAGGCCAGTGACAAGCAGAGTCCCTCAGGGATCAGCCCTGTGACCAGTCTTGTTCAGAATCTTTGTTGGTGACATGGACAGTGGCATTGAGTGCACCCTCAGCAAGTTTGCTGATGACACCAAACTGTGTGGTGCAGCAGACATGCTGGAGGGAAGGGATGCCATCCAGAGGGACCTGGACAGGCTGGAGAGGTGGGCACAAGCCAACCTCATGAGGTTCAACAAGACCAAGTGCAGGGTCCTGCATCTGGGTCGAGGCAATCCCAAGCACAAATCCAGGCTGGGCAGTGACTGGCTGGAAAGCAGCCCTGAGGAGAGGGACTTGGGGGTGCCGGTGGATGAGAAGCTCAGCATGAGCTGTCAATGTGCACTTGCAGCCCAGAAAGCCAACCAGATCCTGGGCTGCATCAAGAGCAGTGTGGCCAGCAGGTCAAGGGAGGTGATTCTCCCCCTCTACTCAGCTCTGGCGAAACCCCACCTGGAGTACTGCATCCAGTTCTGGAGCCCCTGTTCCAAGAGGGATAGGGACATGCTGGAATGTGTCCAGAGAAGGGCCACGAGGATGATCAGAGGGCTGGAGCACCTCTCCAGGACAGACTGAAAGAGTTGGGGCTGTTCAGTCTGGAGAAGAGAAGGCTCCGAGGTGACCTTCTTGTGGCCTTCCAGTATCTGAAGGAGGCCTACAAGAAAGCTGGGGAGGGACTTTTTAGGATATCAGGTAGTGATAGGACTAGGGGGAATGGAATCAAGCTGGAAGTGGGGAAATTCAGGCTGGACGTGAGGAAGAAGTTCTTCCCCATGAGAGTGGTGAGAGCCTGGAATGGGTTGTCCAGGGAGGTGGTTGAGGCCCCATCCCTGGAGGTGTTTAAGGCCAGGCTGGATGAGGCTCTGGCCAGCCTGATGTAGTGTGAGGTGTCCCTGGTGATGGCAGGGGGGTTGGAACTAGATGATCCTTGTGGTCCCTTCCAACCCTGACTGATTCTATGATTCTGTGATATCACAGATATTAACATTGTACCATGTATACTAACAGCAAGAGCCATTTCCTGTAGACTATATGCACAGTATAAGGAGCAAGAAGAGCTTGGTGTGACAAAATGCACTTGACTATTATATGGCTATTTATTCCTCTACCTTTTTATGGTTAGTTTCTGTGTTACAGCCTTGGACTCAGAAATACCACCAATTTCCATAACAGTGGTATCAGAAACTGTACTTCTAAACACAAACTCCCAAATTCAGAAACCAGTATGAAGACTTCAGTTTTTATTCTAAGTATTTCTGGTCACAGAAGAAACACACTAAACAGGTCTTTAAATCCGGTCCCTACACCTTATCACATTTAGATGATACTTTCTACTGATTTTCACTTAAATTGTCCTGGTTTGGCTGGGATAAAGTTAACTTTCTTCACAGTATCTTGCTTGTATGATGCTATGTTTTACACCTGTGATGAAAGCAGTGTTGATAACACAGATATTTTAGTTATTGCTGAACAGTGCTTGCACAGAGACAAGGACTTTTTTGCTCCTCATACCAATCTACCTGTGAGTAGGCTGGAGGTGCACAAGAAGTTGGGAGGGGGCACAGCTGGCATAGCCAACCCCGTCTGACCAACAAGATACTCCATACCATATTATGCTGTGCTCAGCAACAAAGCTACGGGAGAATTATACTGGGGATGCCATTACTCCAGCACCGGCACTGCTTGACAAGTAGTGAACAGTTGTTTGGTTGTGTGGTGTTTATTTAAAATCACTTGGTTTTTTTGTTTTGTCTTCTTTCCTTTCCCTTTTTTTTTTTGTGTTTTTTTTTTTTAAACCTTAAAGTGTCATCATCTCGACCCACAAATTTTCTCACTTTTATCTTTCTGATTCTCTCCTCTCTCTCAGTGATGGGGAATAAGCAAGTGGCCATGTAGCACCAAGCTGCCTACAAAGGTTAAACCAGGGAAAGAGCCCAACGTTTTTGAAGGACAAATAAACATACCTTGTCCAGGTTCATATTGATTTACAGTTAGTTGATCAGGTTTATGTTTGATATATCCCTGCTTCAAACACTTCTCCAAGAATAGGTCACAAATTTCAGGAATACCTAGTTATAGAAACAAAACTGTAAGTAAGCCAGGATAGCTTTTAATATTTTTATCTTTTCTTTTTACACTAACTATAATAACTGACAAAATACATAGAAACAGCTTCACAGATATTCAAGTCCATCTTTTAAAATGATCACTCTGTACTTTCTGTAACAAGCATCAGAACAAGATCAGAACTGATCTGCAAATCTGATATATTCATAACATCTTGCTATAAGAAAGGCCATTCCCTCAAGACCCTCTGCATTCAGAAGCAGATCACTACCCACAAATGCAAACTAACCTATCCCTACACATAAATAAAAGCATATCAAATCAGGGGCAAAATTTGCACCAACTAAAGTAAAAACATTTCAGTCAAGAAGCAAAATTATTATGCAGGAAGTCAGAGATGGTACAGAGAGCTCTTTAAAAAATGTACTCCCTAGAAATCTGTTACTGAATTAAATATCACCCAAAACATCTGCTGATGTTAAACTGACTTTGAAATAAGAGTGAAAATTACAGTCCTTCATTGAATCTTTGGTTTGCTATTCTACCCAAGAACTTCAGTGTAAAATTCTGTTGGAGGTAACACCCACAAAGATGTTAGTAACAGCCCCTCTGTAAATCTATTGATCATGCTTTTCTCTCACATAAAATAGGCTAGCTGCGAGACTATAAATCAGCTCAAATATCAATGCTTTTATGATTATATAGCTTCTCTGTTAAAATTACAATGTAACCAGAGTTGTTCTGTTGGAAGCTACATTCACCCCAGTACACATGCATCACCCTAAACACCTTCAAGTTTTATAGAAATTTAACTCCCTTTTTTCACTATTTTTAAATCTACGACTGTAAGATGACTCACTCGCTTTGCTCTGACTCACAGCACTAAACTCCAAGAGTTATTCAGAATTGCTTTCACTCCAAAGAAAAGTTTTCGGTTTGCCTCCAGCAAACTTCAAGCTAGCAGAGATAAATATACAAAGCAATATACATCACAACCCCCAAATAAATTAATTTATAATTTGTAACATATAACCGTTTTATGAAACAAAAGCTAAAAAAGAAAAATGATTCAAATCCCAAAAGCTTTATTTGAGTGAACCTCAACAAAGGGTAGCAACCCCTGTCTGTAAAGTGAAGCTTCAAGCACTCACTGTAATTTGGAATTGATCTTATTCAGAAGCAATTTTTTTAAAGCACTGTGTGTGCTTAAGATACAGTGAGGGCTCCCCTTTTATTAGAATCTCAACTCCCCTTTGATTAGAATTTCAGTAAGGCTTTATAAAATGGTTCAAACATCATTGCAAAATAAGTATAATTTAATATGGAAATTCTTACCTCCAGGTAAAGGTTTGTCTTTATCAACATTGTTGTTGTTATAGCAAAACTCATATCCAAAATGTTTTACTCTTCTATGCTTTAAAGTCTTCTGGGCTATCAAAAACCCACAAGTTTAAAGATTAGACTACATAAAAGTACAGTGACTTTGCTATGCTTCGCTATTCCATCTGACCTGGTAAATATTCTTTAATTAACAGTTAAAACCCTTGTCCTTCATGGCACACAATTCTTTTGCCTTATTACCTTTTGTAGTTCCTGAAGCATCACTTTCACTGCTGTTTGAAATCAAATAGATGGTGGCTTTGTATATGCAAGAAGCAGAGTACCAGTTTTATTGAGCCATGTTTCACCTGTCTTTAACCTTGCCCTGACTGCTGAACTCACACTTGATTAATATCCTATGGATCCATCAGGATCCTTCACTTTCACCAATCACTAAGTTACATGCTAGGTAAGGTAAATATAACCCTTTGTATTGTTCCAATAAAGAAAATTTACTCAGAAGCTTTTAAGTGAATTCCAAGAACAATTCATTTATTAAGAGATTTAACTCCACAGAGCTCAAGTGAGTCACAGAACATGTATCTGGTTGGAAGAGACCTTGAAGATCATCCAGTCCAACTTTCAACCCAATATTGAAGCATCAACAGTAAGCCATGTCCCTAAGCACCAGGTAAGCACACAGAATGTGCATCTCACTGACCGTGAGAAGACACAGCTCCTCAGTTCGACATCAAATTACAAGAAAAGTCTTCTGCTTGGCATAAGACACCTAAAAAATACTTCACTTGTTTCTGGATGCAAAAATATTATTCAAGTAAATTCATACCAGGTATATCACTTAGGACCACTTGCCCTCAGGAGTTTATCACTTGCAATGTAAGACCGAATTTCTAAAATACTAAGAACGAATACACAGCTATTTCAGACAATACATTTACCAAGATGCAGATTTCATGTAAACTGACATTGTAGGAAAAAAAAAAAAAAACAGCATGAAAGTATGCAAGGTCTGGATTTCTATGATTTTGCCCACCATTCTGAGTATCTTCATTTCCTGTCCAGTCAATACTTTCCAACATCCTCCTTTCTTCCTCTGGAGAAATAATCTTTTCAATGACTGTTAGGCCTGGAGGCAAGTTTGTAGGAACAGCATCCTGCCAGAAAACTAGGTTGCATGGAAAAAGAGAATATTGTCACTGCTCAGATATTTATTGTGTGCAAGAATATAGTATAGCTACGCAAACATTTATTTTAACAATACGATGGAGCCCTCATCAAGATCTTATTTAGTGATTGCCTTTTGGGCATGACAAAACAGGGTAAGGCCCAAGTTTTGCAGCATGCAAAGCAATTTCTAAACATGTTACTGCACACGACCAACAATTCAAATGCAAAACCACTTGTGATTTTCCTGTCAAAATAATGGTAAAAACTTCTGACTCATGTCAGGATTCTACCTGCAGTTCACTTTAATTTTCTAGAACTTTGGTGATTTACCAAGTTTACTCTCTGTCCCAAGAACCAATCTGTAATCAAATATGGTGGAGTATAACAGAATACCTAGGTGAACACAAAATGCTGGTGATGCAAGGACATTCAGTTTGCTATCCTAACACCTTAAAAAAAGCTATTCACCAGCAGAATGTACCGACCAGCACCTGGAGCCATTAGGCACTATAAAAGATCATGGAAAGAGCAACAGCTCTTGACCTAAATAACTAATAGTGAACTGTCAAAAAAAGCCTGCAGACAAGGTTAAAAAAGAACCAAAAAATCATACTGTGTCCACTTTCCTTCTTGGAATTGAGGTACAGATTGCAAGACTAAGATCACACAAGAAGTCAAATGAACTGTTCAGAGGTCAACTAGGTACCAGTTTAACTACTTAATCGCAAATCCTTCATGTGTAATAATGAACAGTCCAGAAACTACCTAAATCCTTTTTTCTCCAAATAAAGAATCCTTTTTTTTTCTCCAAATAAAGGAGTTCATATTAGAGTATCCTATCACAAAATACAAGAATCAAAGATTATTTTACATCCTGAATATTTGATTCTGACTGTCACTCTCTCTATCTACTTACAAAGTCTGGTGTACTTTTAGCTGTATTTACAATTTAGGAAGTAAAAGCAAAGGGAAGCAGGAAGTTGGATATGTAGGAGAGCCAAAAAATTATACCTTTTTCCACAAAATTGATATATAGAACAATGTTTTGGCCAAAGTCTTCCAGTGTTACTTCTTTTCCATTAAGGGCATCAAAGGCTTTCTTAGCTTCTTCTGTTGTCCCATATTTCACAAATGAATATGGTTTATTAGGTGGCATTAAGAGTGTTTCCACCAATCCATATTCTTCTACTATTTTGAGCAGTTGATGTCTACTCATTCCATTGCCAAGACCTGCATTGGCAATAACCAGACTCTAATTGAAGAGGAATTAAAAGAAATGGTAGAATTAGTGATTACTGTTGGTTCATTTAAAACTAATCCTCTACCAAGAAAGCAGCTCTACAAAGAAAACTTAAGCCCATGAGTACTGTTCTACATATTCCACACAAGATATTTATGTTTCAGTAAGGCATATGAGGCTAAGGCAACCTAATGAGGCTAAGCACCTATTCTAGCAAAAAGTCTTGAAGCCTCTATCTGAGATACATCCTCAACGAATACATGTAGTTACTACTTCAATGGCACATACACCCTCAACAGATGCATGTAGTTACTACTTCAATGGCACTTAAGCTTCAAACTGTCATGTGTGCATCAAGTGTACTGCAAGCAAACAGTGACACTGGCGTGCACAGTTTTGAAGTTTTTGAAAATGGAATTCTTCCAGGTATCTGCTACCACTAATAAAGAGGGAAACCTTTGAAAATTGATTTTATTATTTTTAAGAAATGTTCTCTCATCTTTGCCAAAGAGTCTCTTCAAGAATAGAGAGGCTGAACTTCCCATTTCCACCTATCGTCCGTCATACATCGGTTTCACCAATGAAGGGGCTGCCTCTAGAAACAGAGCATCTAGTTCTGCTTCAGCACTGTTATATGAAAACTCTCCCTCTTGTTTTTAAAAACAGGGTATTTATGTCCCATCCTTAGCTAACAGAGATTATTTCATGCACAATATCGCATTGCTTAATTCTATGCTTTCATAGTGATTTATGCTTAAAATTATCAAGGAGTATGCAGTTCATGAGGACTGTTACTAGTTTACCAAATATTAGAAGAAATAACAAAACAGAACTTCTCAAAGTACTATTACTCAAGAAATATCCTTTCAAAATACATAGGCCTTTTCAAAATAAACTAACAATTTCTTCTGACAGCTAAATAGCTATATGCCATAACTAGATGTTCAATCTTATCATGGTGGTTGAAGGATATTTAAGTCCCTTTTTAAGGCCAAATGAGGATGCAGTCTTAAAGTTCCAATTGCACTCTGGCGATTCCAAACAGCTAGCAACAATTTACTTGGATTGACTCCATGTAATATCTTTCCAGGAAATTTTCAGACAATTTTTTCTTTATAAATGTTCTGTGACCTTTTCTGAAGGCAGCTTGCAAAGTGTTCAACTGTTTCAAATTATATCATGAGTACTGCTGTGATTATACCAAGTGCGGTGGCTCTGCTAACACAAGTTCTTAGCTCTGTATTAGGGTGTCCACTACTGATGACATTTTTCACATACTACCATATTATTAATTATTGTTATTTCATAGAACATTATTAATGGAGAGGCCTATGTGTGTAGACAAAATGCAGAGACTCAAACCAGCCCTTTCACTCACTGTAGGCACTGCATCTACAAAGACCGTCACTACACAACAGCAGCATACATAGCAACTGATCACATTCTTGTCTATACAATTTTAATATAATCAGACTCTTGCGCAAAGCCTGAAAGCATTTTCTGAATTCTTGAGGGAACTTTATCAATAGCATTATGATTTTGTAAGTAAGTAAGGCCAGCAAGAGTGATATTGTGGCGGGAATCTGTTATAGACCACCCAACCAGGATGAAGAGGTAGATGAAATTTTTTATAAGCAGTTGATAGAGGTTTCACAATCACTTTTCCTTGTTCCTGTGGGAGACTTCAATTTCCCAGATGTCTGCTGGGAATACAATACAGCAGGCAGGAAACATGAGGTTCCTGGAGTGTGTGGAGGATAACTTCCTGACACAACTGGTGAGGGAGCCAAGCAGGGAAGGTGCCCTCCTGGACCTGCTTCTTGTGAACAGGGAAGAACTTGTGGAGGAAGTAAAAGTTGGAGAGTGTCTAGGGCTCAGCAATCAAGAGAGAACTGATCATCTGATTGAGTTCTCTATTCTTGGGGAAACAAGGAGAGGGGGTAGTAAAACTGCCACCTTGAACTTCCATAGGGCAAACTTTGGCCTGTTCAGGAGACTGACTGAAAAAGTCCCTTGGGAGCAGACCCTGAAGGATACAGGAGTCCAGAAAGGCTGGATATACTTCAAGAGGGAAGCCTTAAAGGCACAGGAGTGGGCTGTCCCCGTGTGCCGAAAAACAAGTCAGCAGGGAAGGCGTCCAGCCTGACTGAATAGGAACCTTTGGCTGGACCTCAAGAACAAAAGGAGAGTCTATGGCCTTTGGAAGAGGGGAAAGGTCCCTCATCAGGACTATAAAGATGTAGTAAAGCTATGCAGGGAGAAAATTAGGAGAGTCAAAGCACAGCTAGAGCTCAAACTAGCTACAGCCCTTAAGGATAATAAAAAATGTTTCTATAAATTCATTAACAACAAAAGGAGGACTAGGGAAAACCTCCATCCTTTGTTGGATGCAGAGGGAAACACAGTGACTAAGGATGAGGAGAAGGCTGAGGTGCTCAATGCCTACTTGACCTCATTCTTTAGCTCCGGATCCAGCAGTTCCTTGGACACCCAGCCTCATGAACTAGGAGTCAGGCAGGGGAATCAGAATGAGGTCATCACAATAAATGAGGAAGTGGTCACTGACCTGCACTTAGATGCACACAAGTCTATGGGGCTGGATGGGCTACACCCAAGGGTGCTGAAGGAGTTGGCAGATGTGCTCTCCAAGCCACTATGTATTATTTACCTGAAGTCCTAGATAACTGGGGAGGTCCCAATGGACTGAAGGGTAGCAAATGTAACACCCATCTAGAAGAAAGGAAGAAAGAAGGATCTGGGAAACTATAGACCTGTCAGTCTGAGCTTGGTACCAGGGAAGGTCATGGAGCAGATCATCTCAAACACCATTACACAACATATTGAGAACAGCCAGAGGATCAGGCCCGGTCAGCATGGGTTTATGAAGGGCATGTCCTGCCTGACCAACCTGATGTCCTTCTATGACAGGATGACCCAACTATTGCATGAGGGAAAGGCTGTGGATATTGTCTACCTAGACTTTCAAAAAGCCTTTGACGCCATTTCCTACAGAATTCTTGTGGACAAACTGGCTGCTTGTGGCTTGGAGAAGCACACACTCTGCTGGACAAAGCACTGGCTGGGCAAACAAGCCCAAAGAGCAGCGGTCAACAGAGTTAAATCCAGTGGTGTTCCTCAGGGCTCAGTGTTAGGACCACCTCTGTTTAACATCTTTACAGATGACCTTGAAGAAGACAGAGTGTGTCATCAGTAAGTTTGCAGATGACACCAAGTCAGGTGGGAGTGTTGATCTGCACGAGGAGAGGGAGGCTCTGTAGAGGGACTTGGATAGATTGGATCGATGGGCCAACGTTAATGGGATGAACTTCAACAAGGCCAAATGCCAGGTCCTGCACTTGGATCACAACAACCCCAAGCAACGCTGCAGGCTTGGGGAAGTGTGGCTGGAAAGTTGTCTGGCAGAAAGGGACCTGGGGGTTCTAATCAACAAGAAACTGAATACGAGCAAGCAGTGTGCCCAGGTGGCCAAGAAAGCCAATGGCATCCTGGCTTGTATTAGAAATGCTGTGTCCAGCAAGAGTAGGGAGGTGATTGCACCCTTGTACTCAGCGCTGGTAAGGCCACACCTTGAGTATTGTGTTCAGTTTTGGGCACCTCAATACAGGAGAGATGCGGAGGTGCTGGAGCCAGTAG
Organism: Indicator indicator; assembly: GCF_027791375.1. Lineage (NCBI taxonomy): Eukaryota > Metazoa > Chordata > Aves > Piciformes > Indicatoridae > Indicator > Indicator indicator. The sequence goes on from NC_072010.1 coordinate 17,563,061, forward strand.
AGAGGAGGGCAACGAAGCTGGTGAAGGGCCTGGAAAATAAGTCTTACGAGGAATGACTGAAGGAGCTGGGCTGTTTAGGTTGGAAAAGAGGCTGAGGGGAGACCTCCTTGCTCTCTACAGCTACCTGAAAGGTCATTACAGAGAGGCTGGTGCTGGTCTCTTCTCCCAGGTACTTAGTGATAGAACAATAGGAACGGCCTCAAGCTGTAGCTGGGTAGGTTTAGACTGAACATTAGGAAAAATTTTTTCACAGAAAGAGTGGTCAGGCATTGGAATGAGCTGTCCAGGGAGGTGGTTGAGTCACCAACCGTGGAGGTGTTGTAAGGATTGTTTGGATGCGGTGCTTGCGGATATGGTTTAGGGGTGAACCTTGTAGAGTAGGGTTATCAGTTGGCGTTGGTGATCCTGAGGGTCTTTTCCAACCTGAATGTTTCTGTGATTCTCTGATATCACTTATTCAAATACTCTGTCATCAATGAGAACCCTGCTGGAACCCAAAATTACTCCTTAAATAGATTGTATGGATAATTTGGTATCTGGGACAGTGTCAGAGCAAAAAATCCTGGATTACAGACTCATTTCCAAGCAACACTAGAAAAACAGCACCTATTCCAAAGAGCTTACAATTTACACAAGATTGCTGGGTCATTTTAACATATGTGCACATGGTGTGAAATCTGTGTGAAAACTAAGCCAAAAAGTAAGAAGATCTAACTGATGCTTCCATATTTGAATGGAAGGAATTTGCAGGGTCAAGGCTAGGCAGGGTAAGCGGTGCTGCCCCACAATGTTGGAGATTATAAACTCTCTCTCTTTCTCCCTGTCTCCAAGTTCCTGTCACTTTTTGCTACACCACTATCTGCAAGGTCTCCCTCTGATCTGCTGTAACTCTACTGTCTCAAAAAACTACAAATCAAAAAGCTAAGTAGCTTTCAGTAAGGTTAGGGAATAAAGTGGCCTACGGTAAAGTTCATTGAGCATCATAAGAAAGCAGAATTGCCTCCTAACTTGTCCCCTTTTCTGCAAGTGAAGAGCAAGTTGTCCCGTTTTCAAACAGCTGCTTGTCATCAGTCAATCATTTTGACTCCCACAGAACCACAGACTAAATCACTTTAGATGAAGAAAACAATGTGGGAAGAAAGATGTCCAAGACAGACATGTTTTTAACAGGCAGTTTAGATGAGACAAATTGTTCTTGGTGGAGAAGTGCAGAGGAAAGAAAGATACAAAAGCTAAAAGACAGAGAAGAAATCAAAAAGAAAAAAAGAAAAAAAAAGTTTATCTACTTAAACATGGTAACATTTCCTTCGCTTCCTTCTCCTCTCCAAACCAAGGAAGTAGTTTCAGATTTAAAAAAAAAACAAACTTATCCTAAGGCCATCAAATTCTCTACACAGACATTAACCTGGTGAAGTTCAGTTCTACTTTGAAATCAAAAAGGCACACAAACTCCTTCATCTCCTTTTAGACAAATCACATGTAAGAACAGAACACAGTAAGAGCATTTTCACACTATGATAAAAATTGGAACTACCAGTCACCTGTGTGGCATGGGAGATGCACTCAATGCCCTCATGTCTCATCAGCGTATGCTGAGCTCTGACCTGCTTCCTCAATACTTTCTTCTTCATTTTATGGTCTTTCAAACGATCTTCGGTGTTTTTACCTTCCATGCTGGTGATCTAGAAAACAGCAGTAATGATGCATAGTAAGCTACCCACTTGAAAAATTAAATACTTCTGTCTACTCTAGAAAGAGCCTCCTCATCTCATATGTCATCTCTAGGAGATAGATAATTCCAGATGCTATTAATTATTTGAGTGTGACAAAAATTCTGAAAAGTATGTTCTTCCTCAGCCAACAGATGATTTTCACCATCCCTGAAGTCCTGTTACTAAATTCTCTTTTATTAAGCTTCACAAAGATTGCCATGATTTCATTTTTCAGCTTTTTCCTCCTTCTCTTCACTCCTTTATTCACACTATAACCATTTGCAGTTTTTAACCTTCCTGCCCCTCCTGTTTTCATAAGAAACTTTAGTTCATTTCCTTTTCTCTATAGGCTCTCCAGAGCAGAACAAGAGAGAAAAAAAAAATATGTGGAACTGCCATGAGATTTGTATCATCTTAGCTTCTAAGTTATTCATGCTTCACCAAATCCTTGATTTGGAGATGAACTGTTCCCATTTTTCCTAACTGCCACTTTCAAGTTTAGATGACATTTGTCAAAAACTGCTTGTTTTGGGAGTAGAAAAATGTGTTCAATTCTTAAATACCTAAGAATTAGCAAGCAGGATGCTCCACACCTCATTTAGCACATTTCCCAAGGCCAAATTTCATACAAATCACATTCCTGTCATGCAAAGTAACGGAAAACTGAGTAGAAATTAACACAGCATTCACTCACAAGTGAGTTACTTAAGGGTCACAGGCCTTCTCCAGGTTTTGCTGCATCTTTTGCCACTTCTGGTCTACCATTATACTGACATCATACAGTATCTTCCTATATCCCTTTGAGCCTCCTTTCTATTCCTAAATCTCTTCCCACTTCCTTCAAACCCAACGGAAAAGTCACAGTATCACAGTACAATAGAAGTTGGAAGGGACCTCCAGAGATCATCGGGTTCAACCGCCCCTGCCAAAGCAGGATCACCTAGGGTAGGAATGCATCCAGGTGGGTTTTGAATGTATCCAGAGAAGGAGACTCCACAACCTCTCTGGGCAGCCTGTTCCAGTGCTCCATCACCCTCACTGTAAAGTTTCTCCTCATATTGAGATGAAATCTTCTATGTTCAAGCTTGTACCTGTTGTTTCTTGTCTTACTGTGCACCACCAAAAAGAGGGTGGGTGTCAAGTGGATGGGACCAATCATCAGATATTTATAGACATTGCTGAGATCCCCTCTCAGCCTTCTCAAGACTAAACAGCCCCAGGTGTCTCAGTCTCTCTTCACAGGGGAGGTGTTCAAGTCCCCTAATTATAATCAGATAGTCCCCTAATCAAATCCAGACCCAACGTAAGACAATGGCAAAGCTTCCAAACATTGATGTGACTAGACTTTGCCTTTCTCTTTTTTTTTCTGTGTATCATAATTCCTTACTTGTATTTTAGAGGTTTCTTTTCTTCTTGCCCCAAAATTTTTCTATGAGTACAGCTGGACAAACCAACTGCAGTCTGTCCTTTTCCACTCTTTTATTATCTTTGATCTGATAACAATCCTTCCACCTCATCTCCTCTTCACCTCAAAAAGTGGTTTTGTTTCCTGTTTTCTGAGTTCATTTGCTAGGGCTTTTCTTTAAGGAAAAAAAAATAAAAGAAATAACACCCCCACACACCAAAACACAACTGTCAATCACCACTACATTTACTCGTTTAACTGTGTCAACTCTGACAGTTGGGTCATCCAATTACACAGCTTCTGGCTTACAAGAGTGCATAGCTGCTTCCCAATGCCTAAACTGCAGGCACAATCATGAGAATATGTTCATGTACCACAGGAGAATTGTAACAGGAAAAAAAAAAAAAAACCACATGAGTATTTAATGCAACTTTGTACTCAAATGATTTAGCAAATATTTTCTTTTAAACAGATGCAATTATGCTAGTTAAATTGTTATGCAAATACTAAAGAGTTGCATAGGAATAGTATGTATTCCCTGTGCCTGCTGCAGCAGTATCATCATCATCAACATGCACAACTATTAATTGCACCAAAAGAGAAAAACATTTGAGGAGAATCTGAATAACAAAAGTACCCCATGGAAATAACAGACTCTATTCCTCAAAAAAGGAGCAGAATAAATGCTGCTGAGGAAGACTTATTCTTTTACCACTCTACCACTTGTTGGTTCTTCCCCCCACTCTTGCTCTTCCACTCCCAAACACAATTTTACAACAGCCTCAAATAAATTAAAACATTTGCCAAAGAAAGTGAATTGGCAACAACAATTTTGCACAAATCTAGCAAATTACTGGCATGGTAAGCTCAAATAATTCTACCCTGAAACAATTTCAGATGCCTGCTATCAAATTTGAGATGGCATGGCCCTAACAGTTTAAACCCTTACCTCCTGGCCAAACAGTACTATTCACGTTTTAGCACATATCCTGATTATATAAAGATCACATTTACATCTGAACTTGACAAAAAAAAAAACAAAAAAACAAAACAATTACTTGGCACCAAGATCCATCCTACTACCATTGCCAGTTCCTAGAGTCTCTTACTCAGAGCTAATTCAAGCATAACCATGCTAAGATGCAATGGGAGCAAAATGTGTAAGAAGAAAATCTCAAAAATTACAAAACTCTTTACAAGGCACAGTTTCAGAAAAAGGAGGAGACTACTGAAACAATTACTTCATGTGGTTCAGAAACATGAAGTGTAGAGGCTGAAAACATCAATAGGTTATAGAGCTTCACTTCTGTAAGATTATTTTTATGACCGATCTATTAACAACTGTCTTCCATTCCCTTCAAAGCAACACTGCTCAATGTTGCTCATTGCATACAGTACTGTCTGAGTGTCTCCTCAATCTCTTGGTACTTCATTAAATATCCATTTTCATTTCTTGATGGCAGACCTGCACACAGGACATAGTTCATTCTTTGACAAAAGTACACTAGTTTCTACATATGAATAGTTCAAAATAGTTTTCTTATTGAGAACTCTTCACTTCATCTCCAAAAAATGTTAAATACAGAGAGATGTAATGCTAAGGGACATGGTTTAGCCCTGAACCTGGTAGTTAGGCAATTGTTGGACTCGATGATCTTGAAGGTCTCTTCCAACCAAAACAATTCGGTGATTCTATCCCACATACCCTTTACAAAGGTCAAAACGACTACATAAGAAAAAGCGTACAGCGTGGATTATTCATTAGTGTTATCACCTCCTTGCACAAGTATTAAAAAGAAGCTCCTGAAAACACACTGAAGTGCTCCCCTTGCAATATTAACTCAGGTTATACCACGTCACACAACTGGCCTGGAATTACTACAAAGGTTCGCGTAACACATTCAGCAGAAACCACTTCTGGAAAGTGCATGGTTACTGGAGCTAAACAGAAACCGTCAGCAGAGGGAGCACCACGCTCAGTTATGAAGTTTGGCAGTTTTATTATTCAATTTTGGCTTGGTTTTGTGCAGCAGACATGCAAACATAAATGTATACAGACGCTGTGTACACACGGACATCAAAACTCGTGGAAAAAACGCAATTCAGGTGCCCTGGTGGGCAGCTTTGAGAGCACTGGCCAAATAAGCCTGAAGGTTTCCCTGCCGCTATCTCCACCTCATCTCTGCCAGAGACAGCCAGACTGCCACCCACACCCCCGAGGTTCATGGTCTCTGGGCACTCTCGTTAAAAATAATAACGATAACAGGATCAACGACAGGGCTGTTCTGCACTGAATAAACACGGGGGGGAGGGGGTGGGAGGCCTGTAAAAGCTGTGAGGCTTGGCCTTGTACCCCTTACACCACCTTACCCTGACAGGGCCAGGGTTAGGCCGCGGCGGACTCAGCTGCGCCCTAGCCGCTGGCGCGGCGGGAAGGAAATTCCATAACAGGAGCAGCCCGCACTCCCGCCACACCCGCGGTACCCCACCTGCTCCCCCCTCCTCAACCAGGAGCCGGGCGGAGCGGGCGCTACAGCCCCGGGCCCGGTCAGCACCGCACGTTACCTGGAGGGAAGCGGCCATATTGGGGCGGGCCGGCAGGCAGCCCGCCCCCTACCGCCTCCACCCCTCCGTCACGGCGGCGCCCCGCCCCTGGCGGGTGGGTGCTGCTGCAGGCGACGAGTTGCCTGAAGATCATTAGGAGAGCAAGCGTCTCTGCCGTTGTCATGCGGTGAAGCAAGCCAACTCTCTCTGACACCAACTGGTGCTTTGCGCCAAGGTTTCCTGATGACCCGGGCAGGATTTTCTCTGAGCATGCGGCTGTCAGACAGGTGCTCGGAGGAGGGACGGCTGTGCACGGGTGGGTCCGGGGCCTGTGCTCTCATGCTGAGGGAATCTGCCAGTGTAGTGCCGGGAACAAGGTGAGAGCGGCCGTCATGAGCCCCCTGCTTTGGACACACGCTTGCTGTGACTCCTCCTTTTTGCTTGCGCTGTGCTGCCCAAGCTTCCCTTGCCTGCAGGCCCTCCCCATGCCGCCTTTTCTCTCTTAAATACAGGCAGCTCCTTGTCATTCTCCTTCCCATCAATAAAGCCTTTCCTAGCGTACAGAACAGAAGAAAATCAATGTTTGAACACGTGCCATCAGCGGGGCACCGTCCCATGGCCGCACACCACGCCCTGCTCCTTCACTGAGTGCAGTTTGGAGCAGAATCTCCAGCAGCGGGAGACCATCCGGGAGCCGATGGGAGCCACATCGACGCGGTCGGTTAAAGACGGCTTGCCCTAGGCAAAAGCACTCGGCCGAAGAGCCCATCAATCTTCTAGGCCACCATCACAGTCAGCACTGGCATGCCCAGTGCTAGGGATGAAGGAAGACAAAACGATGCCAGTGCAGCCAAGGCCACATGACCACTAAGCCTCTAGTTGTGCGCACGTTTCCCCACACCCCTTTAGCTCACAAGCAACCTTGCTAAGGCTGCTTAGTAAACCCATGTTAGTGAGTGAGCAGCTATGCTGAACGGAAACACATGCATGACTTGCTGACTCCCACACAAGTAATCCCTTAAATCAGAGATAAAGTGTGCAAGTCTTCCCTTCCTTTTTCTCTGCCATCATAGACTAACCAAGCTTCAAACTATGCCTCTATGCATAGCCCTTTCTCTCTTTATCCAGAACACTGAAGTTCAGGATTACCTAATTTTCCTATCTTTACCCTACAATAGTCTACTTTTCACTGTAGCTTATTACCTAAAACCTATCTTCTTTTTCTCTATTTAAATACCAAGCTGATTTTCCCCCCCTTCCTTCAACCTCCTGAGGGTATTTAACATTTCTCAAGACCAATTAGGTGTGGGATTCCCAGGTGGGTGGTATGTAAGGTGACTGATGAGCCTGTAAACCTCTAGTTAGATGCCAGTTCCTTAACTCTGTCCCAGATCCACGATCTGGAGGAGTCTATCTATGCTGTTAGGTAGGGCTGTGCTTACCTAGAAAAAAGGAGAGGGGAAAAAAAAAAAATCTTTCCTTTGGAGCATATACTATGCACCACACAGCTATTCCATAGGCAGGACTTACAAGCACACTAAGGATGTGAGGCTGATCAGGCACATCCACCGGCCTCTGAAGGTAGTCTTTGGTCAGAAAGGTGCTCCCAGTTCTGTCCTTCCACCAGAGTCTGTGGCATTACATCACGCTGTATCTTTGACCCATGCAGTGAGCAGTAACGTATTATGGTAGCATAGACAGGAAATTTCACCAGTTAAGAGGAAAACAGTTAAAGGCTGATTACAGGGAGTTCAATGCAAGCTTATTTTGGCCCAGCTAGAACTGTTACTCTGTTTATAGTTTAAGCCCTGGTTCACTCTACAGTTTCTTATGCTAGATAACAGGTTCAGACAACCACTACAGATATATCACGGTGCTTATTGACCACAAGTAAAAACACATCTCCATATGGTTAACAGCAGTATCACTGACTGACCCATAAAATATTTCACAGAAGTGTGGACTCAAATATGTTTACATTTCATGTTAACATAATCCCTGGTTAAAATGCCATGGCAGAAATCTCAGTGTTTCTAAAAAATAAATAATCCAATTTTTGTAATTATAACATTTTAATTTTAAAATACAGCAAATATTCTATTTTGAAATTATTGTTTATTATTTTCTTAAGACAAAAGAAAAAAAAAGTATTAGAAAATCTGGGCTCTGTCTTTTTTTTTTTTTTTTTAAATTGATAACCAGGAAACATATCTTCTAGATCAGAATGTTATGCTCCTTTTTACTCATAGGAGAAAAATAAAATGCTGCTGATTTTTCCCAGGAGCAGTTTACAATACACATGGTACTGTTAGCTATTTTATCTTTGTCACATTCCCAGAGAAAGTCAAGGCACGTGTTAGTCCCTGGAAAGCCACTTCATATGATAGTAAGTAAACACTTCTGTTTCTTGCAAATAAACTAGAGATTACTGGTCTGAAGATGGAAAGACAAACTTACTCCCTTTTATAGCATATCAGAATTTAGCCTAATGTGATCACACTGGATTTCCATCACTTTCAAACCCAGTTAAAATGAAATCACAGGAAGATACTAGGATTTGATACATCAAATCTCTTGGTTTAAGAAAATGCAGTTTAAGAATCATGTCAAATAGGATACGTTTTGGGGTAGCAGTTTGTTACAGAAATAAGAAGAAACCTCTTAGTACAAAATCCAGCTCAAAATCACCCGTGTCTAGTACTGTAGAGGAGTACTATGGTAAATGATTAGACGCAAGATGAATTGTTTTAGAATAACATTTGTGTAATAGTTAAGGACTTTGGCAAATATCTGTTGACCTAAATTCAAAACGTGTTACTGCTGCTGCTTGCGATAGTAAAATTGTCCATAACAAACCTCTGCAGTGCCAAAGGCTTATATTTTTCAGAAAGATAGCAAGACTGGCTCTGTGCTGCATGTCATTTTGATTCTGGTTTTGTGCTGTTCGATGCAAGATTTAAATTTTCTTTCTACAAAAGAAAAACAGCCAAAAAAAGAAACAAATTTGAGAGTTTTTTAGCAGCTGCATAAGACTAAAAAGAGACATGAGATGGTAAGATCAATGGGATTTTCAAATACTAGCAAACTAGAATCTTTTATTCACAGAGACTGAAATAAGTGATATCAATATGCTTTCTGATTTCTAAGCTTTGGGCTACAGTCTGTTCATACCTCTAAGCTTTTATTCATAAGATTTTTGAGTATATTTTTTTCCCTTTAATAAAAGCTGATTTTTTCCTGTAATCTCTACATTCAGGGTACTGAAACTTTAAGAGGTACATTAAATAGCATAAATCTCATGATAAAATTGTAAGATTTGGCAACACTGGTTTTGTGGCCCAAATGCATAGTTATTGGCAGCTTCACTTCCATCACTAAAAGGTACAGTCTTCTTGTGGAGCAAGCGTAAAAACACAAGGTTTTGTGAGCAGGGACATTTCAGTTTTGCATTGGGACAGCTATAGATCTTGTCATAGAATCATAGAATTGTTTTGGTTGGAAAAGACCTCTAAGATCATCAAGACCAATCATTGACCTAAAACCACCATGGCCATGACACCAAGCTGTGTGGTGCAGCAGACACACTGGAGGGAAGGGATGCCATCCAGAGGGACCTTGACAGGCTGGAGAGGTGGGCACATGAATAACCTCATGAGGTTCAACAAGACCAAATGCAAGGTCCTGCATCAGGGTTGGGGCAATCCCAAGCACCGATATAGGCTGGGCACTGACTGGCTTGAGAGCAGCCCTGAAGAAAAGGACTTGGGGGTGCTGGTGGATGAGAAGCTCAACATGAGCCACCAGTGTGCACTTGCAGCCCAGAAAGCCAACCAGATCCTGGGCTGCATCAAGAGAAGCATAGCCAGCAGGTCGAGGGAGGTGATTCTTCCCCTCTACTCCACTCTGGTGAGACCCCACCTGGAGTATTGCATCCACTTCTGGAGCCCCTGTTACAAGAAAAATCTGGAAGTGCTGGAACTTATCCAAAGAAGGGCCACCAGGATGATCAGAGGGCTGGAGCACCTCTCCTATGAGGACAGACTGAATGAGTTGGGGCTATTCCGTCTGAAGAAGAGAAGGCTCCGAGGTGACCTTATTGTGGCCTTCCAGTATCTGAAGGGGGCCTACAAGAAAGCTGGGGAGAGAGACTTTTTTAGGATGTCAGGTAGTGATAGGGGGAATGGAAAAAAAATAGAAATTAGTAGATTCAGATTAGTTGTTAGGAAGAAATTTTTCACCATGAGGGTGGTGAGACACTGGAAGAGGTTGCCCTGGGAGGTGGTAGAAGCCTCATCCCTGGAGGTTTTTAAGGCCAGACTGGATGTGGCTCTGAGCAGCCTGATCTAGTGTGAGGTGTCCCTGCCATGGCAAGTGGGTTGGAACTAGATAATCCTTGAGGTTTCTTCAAACCCTAACAATTCTATGATTCTATGATTAAATCATGTCCAAGTGCCATGTCTACATGTTTTTTTTAATACCTCCCAGGGACAGTGACTCCACCACTTCCCTTGCTAGCCTATTTCAATGCTTGACCACTCCTTCAGTAAAGAAATTTTTCCTAACATCCAATCTAAACCTCCCCTGGTGCAATTTCAGCCATTTCCTCTCATTCTATCAGTTGATACTAGGGAGAAGAGACAAATCACCACCTCACTATAACCTCTTTTCAGGTAGTTGAGAGACGAATGAGGTCTCCTCTTAGCCTCCTCATTTCCAGACTAAACAATCCCAATTCCCTCAGCCAGTCCTTGTACGACCTGCTCTCCAGGCCCTTCACAGACTTCATTGCCCTTCTCTGGACACACTCTAGCAATTCAATGGCCTTATTGTAGTGAGGGGTCCAAAACTGAACACAGTATTCAGGGTGTGGCCTCACCAGTGTTGAGTACAGGGGCACAACCACTTACCTACTCCTGCTGGCCACACTATTCCTGATACAGCTAGGTCCTCCTTCAGTAGCTCCTGATATGCTGTCTCCTGGTAGCTTTTTCTGCTCATATAAAACCACTCAGTGAATGTTTCCCAGCCTTCCAAGTTTCACATGCACCAACGCTAAGCAAATCATACACTGCAGGCAATCATGTTGCCCTCAATTTTCGTTTGCTAAATTTTCTGTGGTCATAATCAATCATTGAGACTTAGAGCTTTAAATCTTTCCAAAACCATGATTTCTCTGCTGGAAGAACACTACTGGCATTTCCACTCTATAGAACAAGGAGAGGGTCATGCAGTTTGGAGCAATGAGCCACTGTCACATTCTCATATGCACATTTATCATCACAGTTTTGTTTGAAAATACTGTAGAACTACAATAATACATGTCCATGCACTATCTACCAGAGGCTTGGAGATTATCATATCCAAAAGTCACTACTGGAAACACTTCTCCAAAAAATTCCTGAATCGTCTGTTGGCTCTCTGCTGAACAGGAACTGCTGCTTTCACTGCCCAGGTGACTCTTACTCTGCAATGTGGCCAAAATCTAGGGAAGATCTTCTTGTACCAGTCTCATACACATGTCGGAGTGTCAGAAAAAGAGTATGAAGTACTAAAAGAACCTTGCAAAATACTGTTCTCTCCTGCCACTGAACCCATCAACGTGTGATTTAGTTTAGCCTTGAAAGATTCAAACCGAATATTTCTGTTTTCCTGAAAATTATCATCTCTTCTTCAAAGCCTTGCACATTACTTTCTCTTTTTGCTCTTTATGACTGTTTTTCAGGACAAGGCAGAATTTTTTTTTTTTTTAATTACTGATTGAATTGTATTATTCTCTTCTGACCCTATAGTCAAAACCTTACACTAACCTGGAAAAACCCAGTACTGTCACAAGCAATTAAGATTTGGTAGGCATTCAGAAAGCAATGTAACCCTACACAGGGATCGTCCCTGATATCTACACTGAGCAGGCAGTCTGCTTTCCTGCATATCCCTGGAAACCATCATTTCTCACAGTTATAACTTCAGGGTATAAATGTATCATAAGGACAGTCATGGAATATCAGAGGCAGTGAATTTGTCTACTTCATCAAGCAATACATTTTAAGGATACAGTGCTTGTACTCCAGACACAGTCTGAAAAATTAATTTTTAAAGGCACAGTATTGCTTATGTGTAGAGAACTAAATACTAAATTTCCATCATAAGTGACATCTGCAGTGCCTTCAGAGAGAGTGAAACTCTATTGCAATATGTTCCCTAGTCTGGGACTTCATCCTTTTATCTCCTTTCAGACATCATCTCAGAAGGTCTCATCAGCTATTGATCATACAATAGATTCACCTGCTTTGGAAGAATAGCCATGCAACCATATGTTACAAATTTCTACAGGAAAACATAGTCATTTACTGGGGTCACCCCACTTGCTGCTCTTGTTACCCAGCTTTCATTGACTTCTCTGTATCTGTATGTACACTCAACACATCTAAAAAATAGAAGATGTAAGTTTTTTAACAGAGTTGGAAAAAAAAAGAAAAAGAACATGTATCCAAACTTAGTGGCTTTTTTTTTTCCACAAATGCTACTTCTCTCTGACTCAGTTTGCCAATCTGTATGACATTCACATAAATATTTACCCAACTTGCCAAGGGTTGTGAATCTCCATGAATCATTGTTTTTGTAACACTTCGTAATTCTTGAATGAAATGTAACATATGCATTCAGAGTATAGATCTGATTAATGGGCAGAGGATAACTGAAAAGAAGAATGGAAGAATAAATAAAGAATTACCATATCACTTTTTTGGCCTTTGTTCAAAATTATTTTCAAAGAAATTCTCTATTACAAATCTTTACTTTTCACACAGACATAATATGGTCAGTAGCCATTTTAAGTGAAGATTAGGATGCAGTCTGATGTTAATCAGTATATTCAAGCTTGTTCACTTTTGTTAAGATAATAAGGCATGTAGAAATTCACATCTACAACACTTTATTTTACTCTTTCTATATAGAAATATCAAACAGAATTATTTAAATTAAAACATTCTAACATTAAATGCTCTTAATTCATACATAAAGTCCTTTCTGGCAAAATTCTTTCCTTCAAGAAACGGGTAAACTAAATGAGCGTACTGTCTGCATCACTTAGCTGTCATCTCTCTAAAGGCTATATGAGCAAGGCTGACATACTTCATCTTTCACGTTATCATCATCTACATGCTCTTGTTATTGTCTCCCATGTTAAACTTTACCAAATCTTCAGTCAAAGGAATGTGACTGAAACAAAGTATGGCAGTGTAAATGAACAAAACAACTAGAAGAGAGGTTTTATAACTGATCATAAAGGTTGTGTGCAGACTGCTCTATCAGTGCACGAGAGCTGTGTAACACAGCATCTCAGGACAATTCTGTATTCTGTAGAGTGTTGACACAGATTTGAAGCACCACAATAACTACAAAATCATTGTGATTCTTGCAATAGATACTATCAATTGGTAGCAAGAAAATAGTTTTTAATTCGGGGAACCAGATTTCTTAAGCAAACAAAATATAGAAGCTAGAGATTAGCAATACATTTTGTCACCCCATCCTTCACCACAGTTCTTTATAACACTTCTGTAGTGTTCTGCAGCTCAATTGTAGGAATGCGTTTTGGGGGGAAAAGGATATCTGCAGGGATGTCCCCATACACCTGAGGGTTACACAGGATATTGTCCTAGGAATGGAATCAGCACCTACTTGCATGTGAATGGAGACCAAAGAGAGGAATGCATGACTGAATCACACAATTCAGGACCATGCTTACTACCTAAGCACTGCTCAGAACGGAGAGTAAACCTCAGATCCCACCCACTAAATCCCAATGTGTATATGTACATGATGATATACCAGATTATATACTCACCACTCTCATGTAAATAATTTCTTCCTAATCTCTGATCTAAATCTACCCTCTATCAGTTTAAAACCATTACCCCTTGTCTTATCACTACACTCCCTGCTAAACAATACTTCTTCAAATTTCTTGTAGGCCCCTTTTAAGTACTGGAAGGCTGCAATAAGGTCTCCCTGCCTGAAGCCTTCTCTTCCTCAGGCTGAACAATCCGAAATCTCTCAGCCTGTCCTCATATGGTAGGTGATCCATGTGCACAGAACAGTGACAAGCTGTGCTCAAACAAAATTGTCCTCCCATTTGCACCTTTAACTGAACATTCAGATGGATTGTATGACACCTCCCAGAAGACATTCCTGGATGTTTGCTTGATGACATCCTACACCTAAGGTAATCTGAACTTGTTTCTTCTGTGAATAAAAGCTGTAGTTAACATCAGACTCACTAATAACAGCACTCTTTTGTCATCTTCTCCCTACTGGCTTTAGAAAGGCTACATTTCACTGCATACCAGTGTTTGCTCATTTCTTACAGAGGTCTAACACCAAGAGCCCATACAGTTTAATATAAAAATGTGGGTTTCCAATTAAAAAACAAAGTGAGATCCCTTTTCCTATGGAGTGAGGGCAAATAGCTATCTAAACCAAAACCAGACTTCATATGTTGCAGTAGGCAAGAATACTAGCAGAAAGCTATAGAGTTTTTAATTCAAATCTTTTCCCCACAAGCTAAAAAAGTTTGATCAGCTGAGGCAAAGTAATAAAGAAACACAGCAGCTGGTCTGCAATACTTAATCCACTATTGTTCCTTTAATATCACAAGTATCATTATACTTAGCGGTATGCTTCCATTACAGCAATTTTCTTTTAAATGCACAGCACTGTCACCAGTTGCCATAAAGTATTATGGTCTCTTAAATCACACTAGGCTTAATAAAGCCAGAAGATCAAATGCTAAGAAATGAAAAATTTCCTCCTGATCAGAGGAAAACTGCTAGCAGATCAAACACAAGAGAATGGTTCGTCACCTTCTGATAATTCCCAGCTGACACAAGGGTTCCATGATGCCCAGGACAGGTGGGGAAGATTGAAAGCAGGTTGGGAAGGTTTTAATTTGGGCTAGGAAGAGCCTGTTTCATCCTGAGGAAAGCCTGAATGGATTGATAGTCTGGGCTACAGCTTTTGAAAACCGAGGTAAGAAATTTCCTTATGTATAAGGGGGAGAGGAAGGGGGTATGGTTGGTTTTATTCTTTATCTTTCCTTACTAGAACTTTTAAAACTATTCTGGGACTGCTAAGATTGTTAGGTACAACGTATCCTTTCTCTTGCCTAAATTAAAAACCCAAACAAGCGTTGCTGAAGTATTTCTGCCATTATCTGTGTTGTCAGAAAATAAAAAATGTTATTTGTTAAAAGGAAAACAAAATAAAACCACAAAAGCATTAACTACAGTGTAACTCCTTACGGTGCATTCAATAACGCTTGGGTGGCATGTCTTCTGAGAAAAGTGCTGGATGATATCAAAACACATTAGATTTTTCACAAGGGCATAGCACACATACTCTTTATCAGTCTTGTCCTTATCAGTAAATTGTGCAACAACAGGAGCTTCCATCCAAAATAATGGGGGACTTGAGCTTTGATTGTTTGGGTTTTGTTTTTTTTCACCAATATCTGAGCTAGGTATGTTGCTATCT
Source organism: Indicator indicator (assembly GCF_027791375.1). NCBI lineage: Eukaryota > Metazoa > Chordata > Aves > Piciformes > Indicatoridae > Indicator > Indicator indicator. Next base: position 17,578,253 of record NC_072010.1, read on the forward strand.
GATTTTTTGCTGTTTCTGTCACCTTCATTCCCACACTAAATTAATCATGCAGGTGACCTTGGTGGTTTTTATTATGCACAGCAGGTTCTATGAGCTATGGCTGGAAAAGTGTGACATTGTTCAACTTGTGGGGTCCTGTATCTATTTTTTTTCTAGTATGCTTTTCACTGCTACTCCTAAGCATAGGATATATATTCTGTGCCATGAAGTTTCTTTCATTTGTCAAAAATTAATACCAATTATGCTCTTCGAAGGAAAGTACAGCCTAGTAAAATGATCTGTAACTACTTATAATCAAAAGTGGTGGGGGCTTTCTCAATCCAGGCCCCTCTAAGCTTTAAAATGCTGGTTTGCCTCAACTTCCTATGAGAACAATGATGATGAATTTAGGAGGAGTAGTAATCCAGGTAGCTTCCATCCCAAGACACTGAGTGAATAGGTACACTGAATTGCAATTTGCTTTTGCAGACTCAACTTACTACCACTGCAGGACTACAGAATAGCTGTGTACTACTATGTGATTCCAGAGAACAGGCAGGAGGCCATCTGGAAACTCCGGACCTGTTCCCTAAATTTGCCATAACAGTAAGGAACAAGAGTCAATGACCGTTTCCAGCTTAACTTTTTAATTCTTCCATGTTTGTGGACATCTGGGAAGGTAGGGCTAGTTCTGTAGCATGGGTCTGGCTTTTCATGCCCAAGATGATGTCTTGCTTGATTATGAATGGTTTCACAAAGCTCTGTTCACAAAGCTATTTGGGGAAGCATAAGTTAACTCTGCTATTGAAGCTCCCGAAAAGTTCCCCAATATTGGGCTCACCGTGTCCAGAGACCTGCTGTGGCTCCTCAAACCTAGTGCCAGAGCACTAACACTCGTTCCTGAGAGGCTCAGGAACTGAGAGCATGGATCAGTGAACAGGGAGTGGGGGTGGAATTCATTGGAAATTAGTGAGGAGCTGAAGGGTGCCTGTCAGGAAGATAAAACCAGGCTTGTCTCAGTGGTGTCCAGTGACAGAAAAAGGGGCAATGGATGCCAGCTGGAATACAGGAGGGTGGCAGAGCACTGGAAGAGGCTGCCCACAAAAGGTTGTGTTTTCTCAGTCTCTGGAGGTGTTCAAAATCCACCTGGATCTGTTTCTGTGGTTTACTCTAGAAGATCCTGTGCTAGTAGGGTATTGGAATAGATGAACTTTAGACCTACCATTCTGTGATGGGACAAAGGACTATTTTTCTAGTTGCACTGATGCACGAAATTAAGCTTTACACCTTGCTTCAACGTGCAAAACATGAGGGAACTAAGAGATGAGATATCAAAGCTGCAGTCTAATGCCTATCATTTAAGCATTGGACCTTGGGTGCTGACTGATCGCGCAAGCCATAGCAGAAGCTGCTGAAACAGAGCTCTGGCGGGGAAAGGTGCCGGGGGCCGGCAGAGACGGACACGCAGGGATCCAATGCGCACATGGAACCGTGAGAGCTCCTGGGTGCCCGGAGCCGCCGGTCCCCGGCCCCTTCCCCACCCCACGGGGCGGGCTCAGGCCCCGCCGCAACGTCCCTCCGCGCTCGCCAGTAGGCGGCACCGCCACCCGCCTGCCTTCTCCTCCTCCTCACCTTCGCTCCGGGTGACCCAGATCACGGCGGCGGTGAGGAAGGACGGCCCGGGACGGCGGCTGCGCCGCGTCAGCGGGGATGTAGCGGCGCGGAGCGGTGAGTGCACGGCGGCGGCGGGCCCTTGGGTCGCTTAGCGACGGGAGGTGGCTGCGGGCATCTCATTGCAGCCTCCTGTGCTGCCCCCACACTCCCCCTTCTTCCCCCCCAAATCTTTGCACGGTGGTGGGAGCGAAGTTTTGCCTTTTGAATGCGGGACTCTGCCTTGGGGTGGAAGGAATCTGGGGGAAGCTAGTGAGGTGGGTGGTGGTTTGTGCATTTGGGGCTGGTGATTTGGGGTTTTTTTTGGTTGACTGATTTAATTTTTTTTTAACATCCCATCCTTTGTAATTCGTATAAGGGGCGGCCGCGGGAGGCCGGCGCTGGGCTGTAGCCGGGGCATGGCTCTGCGGCTCCGCAGTGGGCTCTGAGCCCTGCCCCGACAGCCCGGCCTGGTTTGCCCCACCGCTGTGGCTGGCAGCTATCCAGAGGACTGTGGATCTCAGCTACACCGACATGTGGACATGATAATGATGATTTTGATTTATTTCTTTTTAATAGCATGCTTTGCTTCCCTGCCTGCCCATCATCCCCCCGCATGGCCGTTGTGTATTGAAGTTACACTTGCTCCTGAGTTAACTCTGGTCTTTTACGTTTCTCTTTGTCTTCTCCGTTTCTGCTTTTCTTACATTTCCATAAAAATGGCTAAAAAAGAGTAGCTAAAGCATATGGCAGAAGTAGGAGAGGGAGAAAAACACCTTTGTCCCAATTCAGTCAACTCAACAGTCAGATCACAGCAAACTGGGGTTTTTTTGTGTTTGAAACAAAGGAGCCATTTTAGAAACTGAAAGAAATTTATTTTGTGGCTTGCATGCTTTAGTAAATTCAAGTTTTAATTCTTCTCTCTTCTGTCCCCACTTCCCTGCTATCCTAATTTATCCCAAAATGAAGTCCAACAGAAGAAATGGCATCTCTTAAATCCTGCATCATCCCTATGCCCTACAGCAAGCTTACCGTCTCCTTCTGTTTCAAACGGTTTTGTTATGCATTTTTAAAGAATGTTGTTTTGTACTGGTAGATGCATGAATAGTTGAAGCAGTTGAGCCTGCTTGTGATAAGAACGTCTGGTCTCCCTAGGATGAGAACAGCAAAGACTCGTTGTGCGCAGTAATTTTGTAGGTGTTGCATCTTGTGTCTATTTAGCATGTTTAGAAAAGTGCAAGTACAGAGGAGACTTGCCTTTTCTGAGGAAAGCCTGCTTTCCTCTCACTTTCTAAAAAATGTGGACCAATGCATTTCCAAACCAAACAGGTGAGGTTACATCTAGAAATATCTTTTGGCTTTTCAATTCTCATAATGTGCGTATCGTTTTAAGCAGTATTTCAACTAAAACTAATGCAAGAGTGCGTTGCTGTAGCAATTGACTTATCACCAAGCCTAACAGATGCTTGGAGATAGGAAGCCTATGATTTTCAGGAGTGAAATCATGTGACAGTATCAGATGCTGTATGTGTCACTCTAAACAGAAAACCGGTAGAAAATACAGGAAATCACTAAACAATGAGAAAATCATATAAGACAATACATTTGTTAATTCTCTGCGGGTTCACTGGTACGCAGTAAAACATGTTCTGCTGGTATGAAAACTTGGTAGGGCTAAACATGTAACCAGTGTCTATGAATAGTCTCCCTGCTCAGCTCCTGAGACAGGGCTTTATTAAGCCATGGGACAGCATCGCATTAGCTGCATTGACATTTGTGAACCCAAAGATTTCCTCTGATCAACCATCTTTCTGTCACTCTTGTCGGGGAATTACAGTTCCTTGAGCTAAGCTATACTTAAGAGGGGAAACTTCAGGGTTATGTTGTGTTAGGTGGTTATTTTGTTATCTATCATCTCTGCTGCAGAAACAGAGTTTTGCTGCCACTTGCAGTGATGGAAGCAGAGAAATTGCTGTTGCACGAATGCTCCAGACTGCTGCTAATATTTAACACATTTTTAAAGCCATCCAAAGAGGTTGTACTTAAGGAATGATGAGCTGTAACAATGTTAACAAAGATTCTATTTAGCTGTGCAGACAGGGCATAGGTGATATAGGGAGCCAGCCAAGCTTTGTTTTTCCTGAAGGGTTATTTGATGTATTAGCAGAAAATTGCAAGACCACCAAGCCTGGGGTGCCTGGAGATCAAATCTCATTGGATTTACTGCCCTTTGGCTCATGAGGCTGTATTTCTTCTGGTTTTGTTTGGGTTTGGTTTTTTATGAACAGCTGCTCAGCCTTCTTGATTGGAAAGTTTGTTTTACTTGACATTCATTTGAAATCTTTTACTTGATGATATAGGCCAAAAGACTGCATGAAATATGTTACTCTCCTTGAATGCAAGCTTTGGATACCCCTTCAGGGTAAGGTTTGATGTAATACTGTGAAGGAAGCCATATAGAAAGATTCCAGTAGGGGAGAAGGATAAAGTAAGGGAAAATAAAATGAAAAATGAAACTAAATGTAAAGCAATGTCGAGAATTGTTCTGATAGTGCTGAACTGAGGCCACAACTGAGGTTTAGCATCCTCAGCATCCATGTAGCATGTAACTCAAGCTCAGCCACATAACTGTGTTCAAGTGGTGAGCTGTGCTGCACCGCAGGATTTGCCAAGCCTGAGCCCGAGGTGGAAATGCTGCTTGTTTCTGCCAGGCAGTGGAAAGAGTAGTCTGACAGCAGAGGCTGCAGGAGCAGCTGCTTGAGTCACTTCTCAGTGGTATGAGGGACTGTGTGAACACTCCTCCTTAAGGCAAAGCAAACTTTTTGGTGGTGAACCAAACTGTTTGACTTTTCCTTGAAACAAATTATGGATGTATTTACATTAGCTAATTGGTCTGCATCCAGCTCGAGTATCTGACACTTCCTCTGGAAACCTTCTCCAGTTGCCTTCTGGTGGTTCAGGTCTCAGAACAGTCTCACTGCAAGAGATCTGACCTCTCATGATGAAACTAAACCAGGAGTTCTGTTCTGCAAGGACTCCCAGCCAATTACGGATTCATGCATGAAAGATACTGGTTTCTTAAAAATACTTCTCGTCTGTAATCATGTGAGAATTCTCATCCAATTTAGCATAAAATTAATGAAGAGTCCCACACCAAGTTTGCTAGCTTTGAACATTTCTGGTAGTTTATTCTGGAGTGCTATGTTCCATTACCCTGCAAAATGTCAGCACAAATTTCTCAGCTTTCTGTTGCAACTGAGAGATCCTTCGAGAAGATAGTTTCCAGCACTTTTAGTAAGTGTAGTACCTAAACGGAACCAAGTGGTTGGGCATGGTGTTTTTAATATGTTCTAATCTGTCTGCAGGTCCTCGGGCTGAGTACTCCATTCTGGTTTAGCCACCTACCATGTCAGATATACAAAGGAGCCTGGAGAATAGGAGAAATACAGGAGATGAGAAAACTAGAATTGAGAACAATCAGCAGACTGAGCAGGTGAAATTGCAACTCGTTAGAGCAGATTAGGAAATGCAGGCTGCTGTGGTCCTTGTGTCTGTGTCTATAGGAAACTGCGTACCTGTGAGCTCTCCCCTTTCTGGTGGTATTGTACCTAGAATTACTTCACAGGCATTTTTAATGTTAATATATACATATATATACACACACACACTAATGTTTTAGCTGAGGCAGAGAGTGTGCTTTTGAAGCAAATGTCCCAGTTGTCCCTGCGTTTTCGTTCTTCACTTTGTGAACTAGTCCTGGAGCACCTGAGAATATACAGGAGGAACTGTCTTGGGAGCACACCAAGTGCCAGCTGGTATTCAGTCCCAAGCACTAGGTTGGAGCTACTCAAGCATCTGCATCAGGTGTTTTGTTTAAAAACAAAGAAAGCCTTTACCCCACCTGTATAGTTTCAGTTTCAAATGCTTGGTACTGTTTTTTTTCATGACAGAGACGCTTCTGTTGGTCTGTGCTATGCAGTGATACAGCTGTAGCTTTTGTAGTAGGTACATATTCAGCTTCTTCAGGGAAGGGTGCTCAGGTAGAGAGATTAAGAGACAGGACCAAAATCAAGATAGTTGTATGAGGTCTTGTCTCTGCAGCTCCCTGTATCACGCTGCTAATCCTGTGAGTTAACTGGTATCTTCTGAAGGTGCATAAGGAAGGCTGCTTATGTGAGGAATGCTTATTTAGGACTGTATAAAACTGGCTATCAATTTCACAAAAAGAGGAGTATTTTGTTGGCGTACACACCATCTGCCACACAAGTTCATATTGTGTGCCTGTATCTGAGTCTGCCAAAAGTGAACTGCTAAGTTTCTCAGGACCCCAAAATTGTGACGCTACTGGGATGAGCTTTTTGAGGAAGGACTCATGTGGCCTGTTCCAGATTGCACCGATATGGAACAGAAGTTTTGACAGTGATGTGGGTTTTTTAATTTATTTTATTTTCCTTTTTTTAAAATTAGTCTTATTCATATGTTTAAAACAAAAAATAAATTCCTACCTTTTATTGTCTTCGAGGATGCTTCAGGTATTGAGACTTGTCCACGGTGTAGCAAAAATTTGTTACTGCCCTGATAATAACTGCATGATCGGATGGATGTGCAGGTGATAGGCATTTGGCACCTTAGTACAAAAGTAGTCTCCTGTGGTCATGGAAACTGGAGTTATCTTCCGTAGCTCTGGTAGGCAGTTATAAGAGCAAGTCTCTTATTCCCTCTCCCACTCTGCTTTCACAAAGCTGCACACATCAACATTGTCTTGGATGCACGCCATCAAACAGGTTGTGCCTCTGAAACACAAAGATCAATGTGAGGTTTGTTAAATTTTGTCTTGCTAGGCCTTCACGCTGTCAGTGTTAATGCAGCCTGAGGAGAACAGATGGATCGAACGAGGAAAAGAGGAGTTCTTGCCGAACTGTGTGAGGAAAGGAGAGGAGTGATGGTGCTCCTGGAGGAAGATATGGAAAACAGGACATATCCTGGGCACAGATCAAGAAAAGGCCATACAATCTGCCCTGAGTACTTGGTGGGGGACCACAATATCTCCAAGGATCTGAGACAGTCATGTTCTTCTTTTTACCTTATTGGTTCTGTCCACCTTCCATACAAGTTGCTTGGATCAGGGTTTGTTGTTTTTATGCATTTTTGGAGTCTTGAGACACCTATATGTGAACAAGATGCCCTAGAATTGCCGGACTGAGGTTTCTTGTGGAAGGAAAAAATGTTTCAGCATCTTGTTACACTATGGGCTGTTTTAGCCAGCATGACTTTTCTTTCCAACCTTCCTTTTCTATTGTGTTATAGCAATTATTTGAAACCCCAGGGCATGTTTTTCTTCTTGGGGGAGCTGAATGGTTCAACATGAGCAAGGGAGTGCTCATGCACATCTTGAACATCCAGTTAACATCACATGCAAGCCAAGCAATTAGGGACTAGGTCTGAAGCATTAAAGATTAGACTGTGGTCACCATTTAGTCCAAAAATGAACCAAACACCACCACCACCAACACTGAAAACAAGCAACCCACTGAATCTGGAGAAAATGTTGGTCTGCACAGTGTTACTATCTCAGTAACCTGTATGATACAGCTGTATCATGAGATCAGTTCATTTTACTGAATTATTATGAGCATATCTGCTGCAAGTGTTCTGGAAAGTTGTTTTGTTTATTTTCTTTTGGAATTTTTTTTATAATTGTTACTTTACACTTATGAGGTAAAATACAGGACTATTTAAAAGCAAACAAACAAAAACCAAACAGATAAGCAAAACCCTACGCCCCATTATTCTAAGTAGAAAGAGATAGTAAAGGAAGAAGTATTTCAGTGTTGCATTGGGTTAAGTGTGTTATAGCAATGCTGTCAATCATACTGTCCTAGTTTATATTTTTCCTGGCTCTGCTTTGTTCTTCCCCCTCTCAGTAATGGTTGCAAGAACAATTTCCAGTAGTGTTCATGTCTCTTCTTTCTCTTCTCTTCCCATGTTGTCTTCTCTCATCTTTCCAATTTTCTGCTATCAGGTCTTTGTCAGCATCCTTTGTTACATGAGACTGGGCACCTAAAAGAAAGCAAACACCCAGCAGGAATAGGCAGGAAGAGGCAAAAGGAAGGAGAGCACTGTAGCACCTCGCACTTCCCTTGCCACTGACTTCTTATTTCCTTCTTGATTAAGAACATCTTGTGCTGTTACCATGTAAGGATGGTTTCTGGGCCATGCCTGAAAATGTGTTTCCTATGTCTTGCTTACTAGCTGGTATAACTTTGACTTTCAAACCATTCTTTACATCTTTACCTTTTGGAGTTATTCATCACCTTTTCCTTTTGCCTCATTATGTTAGAGGGGTGTTTGTGTAACTGTACCACTCCTTGCTATGAATGCACCTGTGACCAAATTCCATCCTAGCTTGCTTTCTCCACTACTTGCAGAAGCAGTGCTTGATTTTGGTGCAGCTTGAGCTATGGAAAGGTGAAGCGAGTCTTAATATAGTCACTTTTACAACTGTTCAGAACCTTGTTAATGGAAACTAAAATTTGGTAGTAAGCTTGTGACTCTTCCAAGTTGAAGGGTCAGCTGGTAGATGCTCATACATAGGCGTGTCTGAACAATAGAGTTGGGAAGATGAATCTGAAGTGATGATTTTAAGAAGGGCTTAAACCTGTTTCAACCAAAGTATGGAGTTTGCAGTATTTATTGCAAAAACTTAAGAAAACTTCCTTGGACAAATAGATGGTTTCTTCCACTTCTCCACACCCCAGACTTTGGTAAAACTAGAGCAATCTACCCTGCACATGTGCTTCTGGGCAGGAAAGTGCGTAACTAGACTTTCCAGCAAGGTCATGTACTTGGAGCTGTCCTGATTTCCTGCCTCCTGGGATGGAACATCTCACTGAGCAGCAAACAAGAGATGAAATAGTAGGCCATGAAGTTTGGGGGGGAAAAAAAAAATCAGTGGAATTTTAAGTCCTCTTGCCTGCAGATCAATTATGTTGTTCATTTATTGTAGTTCCCCTGGAGATTTCAGGACCACAGGCAGCTAACAACTGGTGCCTAGCATTTGCTATAGGATTCTCACAGCTTCACAAATGTGGTACTTCATGACATTATCTGACTGGCTCACTGTGTGGGAAGTCATTATTCTTGAATCCTGTCTTTGGGAACAGTGTGTCTGTAAAATTTACAGAAGGACATGTAGAAGCTCTCATGTACCCTACTCTTGCATGTCTGTCTCAGAGCTCTGTACAAAAGTTGTCAGGCCAAAGTAATCTGGATGCAGTGATGGGAACAATTTTCTGTTAGATTAGTATAAATTGTGTCTGACCTTCACCAAGTTCCTGGGTAAATAATTGCTTTATGCTCTCCTAGCCTGAAAGATTTGTCTGACCTTTGTCCTAATACCTCTGGTGTCTGTGCCGTTGGTTGGTTGGGTTTTTGTTGTTAGTTAATAAAATAAATACGAAAGTCCTTGGTTGTACAGGCTGATGCTTGGTGTGAAGTTGCATTGATCTGACATCTAAATTAACTCTGCCTTATCCAAGCAAATATAACAGATATTGGAAAGGTAGGAAAAGGGATAGGGCAAGCATCTCTGCTGTAATTCTATTGATGTTGCAGATCTGGATGTTTCTTCTCCATGATAGGATGTTTCTTCTCCATGATAGGATGTTTCTTCTCCATGATAGGATGTTTCTTCTCCATGATAGGATGTTTCTTCTCCATGATAGGATGTTTCTTCTCCATGAGTGGCAACATGTTAGGAATTGGTAGGATTCTAAAGCAAATCTAGAGTTCAGTTAATTTTAGTGGCAAGACTTTTATCTTTTTATCTTTTTATTTAGTGCTTTTTATCTTGCACTCTCCTCATCCAGGCAATGAAGTGGAAACCAAGAAGGGAAAACAGAAGAGCAATGGTCATTTGCTTTTACAAACAGTGATTTGGGATTTTTTTTTTTTCATGGACTTTCTGCCTTAATTAGTCTGGGAGCTAATCAGGCACCCTTTTTCTGCTTTTATGCATCCAGTCTTATAGGACTTATTCTAAACTTGAAGGAATGTTGCTACAAAGTGTGATGTTTTATTTAGAACAGGCATTCTTGAAATACAAGCTGTTGTATGATATGTCTGGAAACAGAGTGAGAAGGCCAGAAATACTGCATACCATGTAGGCACACATGAGCCACTCAGAAGATGATGCTGTTCTCCTAGCATCTCCTAGGTGAACTCATCAGTGGTCAAATGAATGGTCATGAGCAGTGACTAAAAATGATGCCTTTTTATAATGCATGAAGGGGGAATGGGGGAAGTTCTTGTCAACTGAAGGCTGTTATCAAACATGAGACTTCATTTTTAGCTGATATACATCATCTGCTCAGGCCTCTTTTGAATAAAATACACTTTCCTCAATAAATAAAGTAAGTCTGTTTAAGGATAGAAGCTTTATAAACAGGCACTTGGATGCTTTAATTCCTGTTGAAATTAAGCATCTGATTACATTTCCTCTGCTTTTAAACTTTGTATTTAGTGTTAGAAATAGAATGTACGCAGTGAAGTCTTCACTGGTGAACCAAAATGGCTTCATATAATTTTGTCCTCAACCTCTTTTGATAGTGTAATAGAGCAGAGCTAATAGAAATTGGTAAAAGTAGATTGTTACCACAGTTCTGCATGTGAAATATGTCTATATACATGTACATTTCCTTTGTTGAATTATTGGGATTTAGTTTGCTTTAAAAAGTCAGATACAGAACCATAGCTGTTTTTATTTTAAAGAGCAAAGATGAACAATTACTATGGAGACACTTCTACAATGCTGAGGTTTTGTTTGAGGTTATTTTTTATCAAGCTGTGGGTTATCACTGAGCAAAAATCTACTGAGGAATTGCAGTGTGTAGGCTGAACTGGTTGGTGCTAGAGGTAACTTGCCATTGAAGAGTAAGTTTTCTTAAACTCAAATGCAGTCCTATGTGACCATCTCTTACAGGTATTGTAGGACCCTCTTGATGCTTCCTTTTCTGTCTTATGTGATTATATAGGTGGTTATCTATTTACCATTTTAAAGAGGCAGAAAAGGACTGAAGTGCTAAGTGAGGACTACAGAATTGGAAAATTTCAAAGCACTATTCTGTGGATTGGAGGGTGGGGGTGGGGTTGTGCTCTTCCACCCTCAATTATTGTGGTCTTAGGCTTTTTGTCAGGGCTCTTTCCTCGTGTTGCTTAGTCGTGTAGTGCATGCTCATGCTCACAGGCTCCCTTAGACAGGGCTAAAATTCAGTGAATTTTTATTCCATGCCTAGCCTTTCCCTCACTCTCCTGGTGAAATATAAAATGTCAATGTGTGATGGAGATTAGAAAAGGAAAAAATCTTATTATCTGTGACAGTGTGACTGAAGTCAAGTTTTGCTTATTAGCTTCATCAATCAAGTGTGACATGTTGTTCCAAGACTTTCTTCTAAAGAATGCTTGGAGTACAGCCTCATCTTGGGCACACAGATGAAAATAACGTTTTGTGCTGAGATGGAAAACTGAGTTCCCACAAAACAAGTGTCCTCTGTTGATTATTGGGACATGTCCTGTGGGTGGCTGCCTCTGCTGGGGACAGGCAAAGCCATTTCAGAGCCAGCACAAAGCTCTTCTTGAACTCCCTGGAACTGGGGTTTGAGGTGACCTGTTGCTGGGGACCTTTTTGACAGTTAAGGCATTTCTTCTGAGTTGGAGAGGTTTACACATCCTTTTTGCCATAACATTCAAAGACCTATGAATGACTATGCTCATTTGAAATGGTCAAAGATGCTCTGTTTTTACTGTTGTTGTTGTTGTTTTTTTTTTTTAATACATTTTAAAGAGATGTTTATTCCACCTTTAGGCATGAATGCAGGTTGGAAGATGCAAATAGATATGTTTCTGTTCCGTGAGGTAGCCTGATAAACAATACCTGCTGAGAATTAGTATGGCTTCACTGAACTAGGGTCCTAGAGTCATTAGGGTTTCATTTGTGCTTGGGATTTTTCACTGTTGTATTGGTATTGGCAGGACTTTTGTAGTCTTATTCTAGAGTTGTAGATCCCTTTAAATGACTTGTTTCTGGTCAAGTTCAGTGGTGGAGGCTTTCAGGTGGGAGCAGTGAGGAGAGATGAAGAGATGAAGCAGAGGAACTAATCCTCTTCCATCCTCAAGTTAGGCTTGTTTCATGGGAAACACTGCAAATTACACAGGATTTTATTGACAAGTTGGTAGCTCTTAATCTAATAAAACAGCAGGGACTTGGGCACCCTGTCTGTTCTACAGAGTACCTGGGCATAACTTAAGATATCTGAGATTTCCCCCTAAGAGTGACTGGGGGAAAGCAGAGAATCAAAGCAAGTGCAGCTTTGTGATCAAACTTCTCATGGCTTCATTCAGTTGGGGTTTGAAATCTCTAAGGATGGAGGCTGCACAACCTCTCTGGTCAACCTGTGACACTTCCTGACTGTCCTCTTGGGGAAAATGTTTTGCATTGTATCCAGGCTGAACCTCTCCTGTTGGAGTTTATGCCTGTTTTTCACTTTCTTGCCCTGCACTGCTGTGAATAGTCCACCTAAGACTTCGCAATGACCTCTCTATAGAGACTGGATGTGATGTTAGGTTCCCCCAGAGGTATCTCTGCCCTGGGCTGTACAAGTCCATCTTCCCCAGTCTCCCCCATCATTGTCAGTGGCCTTTTATAAAATTGCTCCAGTTTATTGATATCTTCTGTTTGTTGCTGGGGTCCAAACCTAGATGGTGTCTAACTGTGGTCCAAAGAGTGCTGAGTGCAGGAAGATAATCCCTTCTCACAATCTGCTTACTGGCTGTGCTTGTGTTCATGCAGCCCAGGGTGCTGTTGTCTATCTTTGCATACTGCTGGCTTGTGGCCAGCTTGCTATCCACTGGGACTTAAGGGACATTTCATAACGTGTGCCAGCTATTCTTTCCCATTCTAATTCTAGTTATCACAGGATAGAGTAGCATTTACATTTCCATCAGAAGAACAAACAAAGCAAACAACAGTAGCAAAACACTTTTAGTGATATAAGGATTAAGACTGTTGTCCCTCACAGGTTAGTACTTCGGGGGTTTTGGAGGCTTTTGAGGTGAATAAGGGATAGGTGGCAATCCAGGATGCTACTGGAAAGAAAGTTGCAAACCGAAACCAGCATCATAATAGTAGCTGATGGCTTTCATCTCAGAAAGAACCTACTTTGAAACTGTAACAACTAAACCTAAAAATAAATGAATGGATTTTTTTCCCCCTCTGCACTCAAGATGACTGCTATTGCTCTCTTCTATTTCAAACGCTGGGGCTTTTTGGTTGGTGGGGCTATTTCTGTTGTGAGGAGGAAAATTTGGATGAACTGTAATCTAATAATCCACGTCAGTCAAGTCCTGTATTCAGCCTGTTCATCTTAACAGTTCTGATCTGTCTTTTCAGCACAGCTATTCGTTCTTTACAATTAAAATATAAACCTTCTAAAATGTTTGCAATATGCTAGGTGAGTCATTAACTTGCAAGACAAATATTGTGAAGAAAACTACCTTGGTTTTATATTTTACTCTGACGATGTGAATATTTGTATTAAATAACACTATTTTTTCTCTCAGCTGTATCTGCAGCTTTCTTGAAGACACAGCTTTTTCTGAAGATGAACAAAGCAAACCCTTGCCTTCAGATAAAGAAGTAATTTTTAAGGCTTACTCTTGGCTTTCAGCCTTCAGCAACTGTTAACCTTTCAGACTGATGCATGTTTTGCTGTACCACTTAAAAGATATTAGAGTCACAAGCATTCAAATAGTTAATTTTTGTTTAAGGAAAGCTTCATTTATGTTTTCAGACAGATCTTGCATTCATTTTGCTGTTTGATGCGATGCCTTAGCTTCTCTTCCAAGAAAAGCTGCATCTAGGCTTAGGAGGGAAAAATCTTCTTTGGTGTAAGATAAACTAGATGAAACAATTGGCAGTGAATGCATATGTAGGTGTGTTGTTATAGGGAGGAGGAGGTTGATTTGTGAAATTGGTGTGCTATAGGATAAAGCCCTACAAACAGAGAAAATAGCATATGTGAGATCCAGACTGCATCATTACTCTATCATCTTCAGTTTAGAGCCTTAGAACATGAGTCTCTTCATGCCAAAGAGCAAAATTTAAGTATTAAATCAAGGGGTTTTCAGTGGTGGATCTGTGGGTTTTGGTATAAGCCACTCGTAGGGAATTAATGAAAGACGGCAATGGCTGTATGACTTACAATCAGAAAAGGCTCCAAAGCTGCCTATAAAAGGAACAGACAGGAAGTATCTTCTAGGTTCCTCAATAAGAAAATGTGTGCAGTAGCTTAAAACTGCAGTATTTTCTTAGGCTTCAGGAAAACGCAGCTGCAAGTTCACAAGTGAAACAGCATAGAAGTACAAAGTCAAACTGTCAGTGACTGATGGGTGCTGTGACCAACAGGCTGCTCCCCACCTGCTGGCACTGGACATCCTGCTGTGATTGGCACTGTCTGACAAAAGTGATGTTTCAAAAATGCAGGAAGTCAGGTCTTCAGAAACTTGTATTTCAATCTCTCCAAATCCACAACTACTGTCAATTTCTCAGTTTAACTAAATTGTATAATTGTGCTCTTGTAAGCTTGTTAGCTTACAAATATTCATTACCCTGATTATCTGTCACTTCATAGAAATCTTTTTCTCATGTGTATTCCCATCAGTGGGCCTTGACAGCCTTCTAGATCTGCAGACATACAGCTCTGTGAAGAAACTCTTTCCTCAAGAAAAGAGAAGGCTCCAAGTCCCTCTCTCTGGCCATAAATATTTTTTGTTTGTTTTTTTCTTTTTCTCAGCACACCTAATGGCAATCAACTGAAACTTTTGTGCAAACTGTGAAGTGTCATTGTCATCCAAACCTGTACCTGTTCTTCTTGTTCACTGAGATGCTGTTTCAACTTCATTGGAAGTGAAAATGAATGCTAGTTTGTTTTGCATGAGATTTTTTTCTTCTCAAAAAGGTTTATGAATAGGTGAACTTGCTCAACTGTGAATTGTGGTAATCTTTTTAAATAGTTTAAACACTGTTTTCTTTACAGAAAATCCTTACTGAACTCCCCTAGAGAATCACTTAAGAAGCTATACGAAAGTAGAGAATGCTGCCCTCTAGTCTAACTTGTTTGAAGATGACTGTAAATTCTCATCTTTGGACTCTACTTCCCAGTCTAGCTGGGAAGTTCATAGCTTAATTCCATCTATATGTGTGTGTCCACATAAGTAAACTGTTGCAAAACTCACAGTCTACCTCCTAAAAGTCTTTGTTCTTGCCTTTCTCCTCATTCATGGTGTAATGTATCCGTAAAGACATGAGAAATAAGCTTAGCATTTCCTCAATTAGCTGATTGATAACTATGGTGTGTCGTCATCATTGCTGTATGAGAGTCTGCATGATTGAAAGAAAACTTCCTGATACTGCACAATGTGGTAATCCACTCTTTTGTGTCACTTACTAAAAAAATTAAATCTTAAAATCCTCCTAATTTTGCAAGATACAGTGGAAGTATTAGAAGGAGAGTGGTTCATAGGTTGAGAGAAGTTTTCCTCACAGTCTACTCTGTCCTGGTTGAGGTCACATCTGGAATATTGTGTCCAGTTCTGGGCCTCTCAGTTCAAGAAAGGAACTGCTTGAGAGAGTCCATTTCACAGCCACAAAGATGATTAAGGGAGTAGAACACCTCCCTTATGAGGAAAGGCTGAGGGAGCTGGATCTCTTTAGCTTGGAGAGGAGGAGACTGAGAGGTGACCTCATCAATGTTTATAAACATGTGAAGGGTGAGTGTCAGGAGGACAGAGCCAGGCTCTTCTCAGAGATGCCCAGTGATAGGACAAGGGGCAGTGGGTGCAAGCTAGAGCATAGAAGGTTCCATGTAAACATAAGGAAAAATGTTTTTTCGCTGTGAGGTGACAAACCACTGGAACAGGCTGCCCAGTGAGGTTATCAAGTCATTTTCTCTGAAGACTTTCAAAACCCTCCTGGACATGTTCCTGTGTGACCTCTCTAGGTGATCCTGCCCTGGCAGAGGAGTTGGAGTAGATCGTCTTTTGAGGTCCCTTCCAACCCTTCTGTGATTTTCTATCTCTCTACTTGGCAGATGTCAGCATTCACAAGTCCTGTCTGCCAGACATTAAAGCAAACTTTTACTTTATGAACCAAGACAGCAGCATATACTCTGTACTTTTGTGCTGGAAGTCTTGCTCCTAGGTCTTGAAAACCCCCTTGGTAGAGTAAGGTGGAATTTGGTTGCTTTGTGATCCAGTGGATCACAGCCATAGCCTTTCTGTGGACCTGGTTATTGTCTGGGCCTGTGCTGTAGAGAGCTACCTGCAGAAGACTGGAGGGTGAACTGCTCCTCTCAAAGCTGGAGGGCTTGGACGTTGATTTCTGTGACATCAAGACTTCAGTTGGAAAATTTCATTCTAGTGACTTCCTGCCCCCCTTTTAATTAAAGGGAGAGAACAAGGAGAATTACTCTTGTAATTGGAAGGGCAGGCTTTTAAAAATCCAAAATTGTCACTTTTAACCACTTGTCATGCTTGCTATATCAGTTATGCTTTTTCTTTGTGACCAATGACCTTCATGTGAGTTTAACTTTCTGGGGGGAAGGCAGGGGTTTATGAACAGCAATGCTGACTTCTTAAAATACAGGGGTTTAAACAGTCTAATTTTTAATGAGCATTCAACCCAAATTTATAATTGGCTGTAGCTGGTGACTGTTCTTGAAGGGATAGTATCCTGAAGCTCCTACCATACCACACTTGGATCAGCTGATTCTGGAGTTCAGACAAGTGGAACTTCTCTTCCAGTTAAAGCAGTAGTAAAGCAGCAGCATCATTTTCAGCAGGTGCCTTGATCACAATCTAGAAAGAGCTGACCTCAGAGGCTGTGACCAACACACTTTTAGAGGGGGTTGATTTGACAGCTCCTGGCACTTCTGGCATGTTCCTTACACTGCTGCCCTTATGGGTCAAATATTGTGGTGAAGCTTCCTTTGTTCAAGTTGATGCTAAAAAGCTGAGGCTCGGCTGTGAGAATCTTTCACAAACTGTGTATTTTAAATAGAAAATTATTTGACTGGAGAAGGGGAGCAGGTTACATCCCCTCCAGTTTTTGCTTATCTCCAGTGCTTGCTGTCGTTGAAGACCCATCAAAAGCTGTAGCAGGAAGTGTTAGGAGCCTGTCTACTGTATTCATTAGTAAACCAGAGTCTGATGTTAGCATCTCTCTGCCCTTGCAAGCAGGTGTCACTGCAGCCAGCACCAATTACAGCTGTATTCAGGGGACAGCAACATGATTCAGCCAGTCAGAAACAATATAAATGAAGCCTTCACAGTTCAAGGATTATATATTTTTAGCAAGCTATATGTGATGTAATCCAACAAGATAGCTGCATTTTTCTGAACTTAAATGCCTGTTCTGTTCCTGTCAGAAGGCAACAACAGAGTAAAAGTTGCAGGTTTAAAAAAGGGAGAGAATGCGAGCACAAGATACAGTAAGGTGATTTTTATCCCATCAGTGCTGATAGGTCCTGCAAAAGAAAATACATTTGAGGTTCTCTAGATTTATCACATTGTGACAAAAAAAAAAAAGGGGGTGTGTGTCAGATTTTTTTTTTAAGGACTTCAGGTACTTTTCAGCATGCTGCGTCCAGTGCTAAGGAAAAATGGGCTCTTAAATGATTGCTTAACAGCATGGCTTTCGTTCAGGCCTCTGTGTGTGGTTTGTAGTAGCACAGAGCTGAAAAGTGTGGTCTTGTTCCCTTTTGGTCTTGGATTAAGCTGTTCCAGTAGCAGATGTGGAGCAGTACCCTGTTTTCTTGCCACATGTAAAGATGTTTTATTGCCTTTTACAGGACATGGGGTGCAGTAATCTGAAAAGTCTGCCTCTCTTATTCAAATATTGCTTTTATGTGAATATTCCATTTTAGAAATCTGAAGTAAAGAGCTGATGGTTGGGAAGAGTCTGCAGTACCTGGCCAAGGTTATATATTGATATTTTTTTTCTTGAATTCTTCCTGTGAAACAAAATTGTAAACATCATGAAAATCAACTGTAGGACATCAGATCTTAGAGTGGATGGGGAATCCTGATCAACTGTATTCTATCTGAAGACCTCATGTGTATCGTTTAGTAAAGTTGGTCACCAGGAAAGTTGATTATATGATATCTATAATGAATGAAATCCAGTTGATGCTAAAAGGCTGAGACCTGGCTGTGAGAATCTTTCACAAACTGTATGTTTTAAAGTAGTAGCTCTTTGCTTACATGCTACATTTTCCCAAGGTCTCCAAGCACTGTAGCAAGGGCTTTTAACAGCGGAATGAGCCAAGTGTCTCTTCAAACTGCCACTTGGAAGCTGCTGTGAACCAGATAGTTGTTTGAAGAAAACCAGAAGTGTTTGAAATTGTCTGAATCTTTTTTCAAGCTTTCTTACTTATTTCTGTACTCTTATTCACATTTTTTAGTTTTCTGAAAAGAGACATGGGTAGCATAGTCTATTCAAAATATATACTCAGGCTGAAGAGCGAACTGATTTTTCATTTCAGTTTTATTGATGTGAGATTTCCTGACATATTTTCTGTGTATTTCCATAGATGTTTGTTTCAAGAACAATTTAGAAAACTGAAATGCTACTTTCTTCTCTTCTATTAGTAAATCTATCTCAATTCTATTTTTACAGCACTGATATTGCCTGCAGAGAAGAGGTCATCAGTGATCAATAGATTAAGGCTCCAGCAACACAAACCAAACAGCCATCATGAAACACTTCCTGAGGTAACTATTCTGTATTTTTTTCATGGTATAAACTAGCTTATATTGGACTGCTTTTGGTTCACCTAGATTTTGTTACTTAATAATTAAGTTCTTTAATTAAAAAATCCCTTTCTAGTTCCTTATAGAAGCCACGAATTTGGGAACTGTCTTGGAGTTTGGAGTAGTAATGTATCAAATCAGTAGTGACTGATATGTCAGGGGAAAATAGGAGAAATGGTAGCAGAACAGTGCTTAAAGAATGTTGTGCGTTTTCTTTCCCATTTTTGTCTGCTGTTTGGAATTTTTGAGTGGTATTTATGAAAGCAGGGAAGGGAAGATGCTTGGTGAACACGTGCAGATGTTTTTGAAGCTGATTGTGCTCAACTCGGTGAGAAATATCTCTTACTTGCTCCTGTGTGTGACTTGCAGTTGTTGCTCTGTAAACCAAGGCTAGAGTGGGGGACTTGCTGACACCAGCTGTAGGTGTACGAAGCCCGTCTTGTCTTTGTTCTGTAGTCAGTGGGAGAAGTTGAGCATTCCTGGTAACAAATACAGATCAAGAGCTTAATTTGTGTATGAACCAAAGAATTCATATTCTGTCTGGTTGGGAAAAATCTTTTCAAGAGGGCTGAAACATATGGTTCTGTACAGAACATCCGTCACTGTAGTTTCCTCTCTTTTTAGACTGTTTCTAGCTAAGAATCTTACACACCATGGATATCAGCATCATTACCTCTAGCATAATCATCTGTCAGGATTTTGCTGCCAAACATGCCTTGGTTTAAGTATCTCTCTGGAGTGTTTGGGTCAGTTTCCTCAGGTATCTTCAGCCAGCTGCAAAAGGACTCTAAGTGGCACATAAACAGGTTAAAAGTGTGAAGTAATTATTTACTTGTTAACACCCACAAAAGTCAGCTAAGTTTTAATGAGCCTTTAGGCTAAATGTTAGTGTGCACCAGTTGGAAGGGAAAGGATTTGCCTCTGCAGCTCTGCGGTCCTCAATCTTCCACTAACGTCACTGATACTGATCCAGTGACCTGATGATTCACAATTAGCCTGGCTAACATCCCTGTGGTGATTTTTCCCTTTGCATTTTTGTAACATCCCAAATTGGAGCCTTTCTTCTTGGATCCTGCCAATGATTTCCATCTCGGCAGTTCCATCCTCTAATTTTTTTCTCTTTTTTTTCTCTGAACAGGCTTGCTCAGCAGCCTGATTCAAGGTCACAAATTGGTACTGTATGGGACCTGGGTTGTTAAGTCCTGCATACATGGGATCCTACCATCCTGTGGGTGGGAGCTTCCATCTAAGGTCACAGAGGGTGCTACATTGCTCCGTAATGGCCTTGTATGTTTCGAGCATAATGTAATTTTGCTTCCTGCTGTTGGAGAAGCTGAGCCTGCTGACAACTTCTAAGCTTCCAGCTCACTCCTGATGACAGTAAATGCCTTGCTACTGCCCATTCTGCCCTCCTTTGGCTATTGTGGCTGAATTGTGTTCTCTCCATGTTGGATAGAGTATGCTATTTTAGAATATATGGATTCCTAAGGCTATCTTGAAGAAACTACTTGCTACTTCTTTTCAAGGGATTCCTAAAGTCAGTAAATCCCAAAAGATTTGTGAAGTGTCAAATGTTGTTATCTTACCTTAAGTAGCCAAGGTAGATCTGCTGAAAAGCAATTGCTTATTTAAGTAGTAGAGTTTAGGTCTTTGTAACAGGAAGGCCACTATTCCAAATGCTGAACAGAAAGTCAGATTAAGGGGTATAGGGAATACAGAGAACCTCAAATAAGAAAACACTGTTGGAAAAGGAATGCTATTCTGTTTGCTTACAGGCACGTAGAATTTCTTATTTTAATCCTTTCACATGAACTGATATGAGTACAATGCTCTAGAAGAAATGTGGGGAGATGAAGATATCTTAATGGCAGGTTTGTGTGACAGAATAAAGTAGTGAAGTTTGGAGCTGCAGGAAGATGTGCAAGACAAGGATATTAAGCCTTCTACCTTGGAAATTAGAATCATAGAATCAGTCAGGGTTGGAAGGGACCACAAGGATCATCTAGTTCCAACCCCCCTGCCATGGGCAGGGACACCTCACACTGCAGCAGGCTGGCCAGAGCCTCATCCAGCCTGGCCTTAAACGCCTCCAGGGGTGGAGCCTCAACCACTTCCCTGGGCAACCCATTCAAGGGTCTTAACCACTCTCATGGTGAAAAACTTCTTCCTTACGTCCAGCCTGAATCTCCCCACTTCCAGCTTTGTTCCATTCCCCCTAATCCTGTCACTTCCTGATATCCTAAAAAGTCCCTCCCCAGTTTTCTTGTAGGCCCTCTTCAGATACTGGAAGGCCACAATAAAGTCACCTCGGAGCCTTCTCTTCTCCAGACTGAACAGCCCCAACTCTTTCAGTCTGTCCTCCTATGAGAGGTGCTCCAGCCCTCTGATCATCCTGGTGGCCTTTCTCTGGACAAGTTCCAGCACCTCCAGGGATCTTTCTTGTAACAGGGGCTCCAGAACTGGATGCAGTACTCCAGGTGGGGTCTCACCAGAGCTGAGTAGAGGGGGAGAATCACCTCCCTTGACCTGCTGGCTATGCTTCTCTTGATGCAGCCCAGAATGTGATTGGCTTTCTGGGCTGCAAGTGCACACTGCTGGCCAATATTGGTGCTTGGGATTGCCCTGACCTGGATGCAGGACCTTGCACTTGGTCTTGTTGAACCTCATGAGGTTGGCTTGTGCCCACCTCTCCATCCTGTCAAGGTCCCTCTGGATGCCACCCCTTCCCTCCAGCGTGTCTGCTGCACCACACAGCTTGGTGTCATCAGCAAACTTGCTGAGGGTGCACTCAATGCCACTGTCCATGTCACCGACAAAGATGTTGAACAAGACTGGTCCCAGGACTGATCCCTGAGGGACTCTGCTTGTCACTGGCCTCCACTTGGACATGGACCCATTGACAGCCACTCTTTGGGTGTGGCCATCAAGCCAGTTCTTTATCCATCTCGTGGTCCACCCATCAAACCCATGTGTCACCAGTTTGGAGACCAGGATGTGGTGCGGGACAGTGTCGAAGGCTTTGCTCAAATTAGCTAGAAAATATGTTCCATAGTGTTGTCCATTACTGTAAGAGACTAAATCTTGTCTGTGAACCAACAAAGATAAAATCACTTGCCCAGACAACAGCTGCCCAGGGAGGGGATGGTGAAAAGACCCTCTGGAATGCCCAACAAAAGATAAGATTGTTGTGAACGACCTGCCTGATGGGTCAGCTCTGCCTGCTTGCAGTCGCATATCCATTAATGTGACTGGGGTGTGGGCTGAGGGGAGCTGCGATTAACTGAATACAAGACACTGAGCCTTAGCTGCTCAGAGAGAAAAAAAATCAGAGAGAAAAAGACATCACCATGCAGCCTGGAAGCCACAGTCCAGGAACCCCTTCTTCACCATGAACTAAAAAAGAACTCCTGGAGAAGGGAAGACATCTTTACATCATGTGGGAAGCTGCTCAGAAAAAAACTTGGACTTTGGGATCCTCTCCCTTTCCTCCTTCAGGGAGGACGGGGAAGCTGACAAGTATGACATGGCCTCCAAGCCAAAGCAGCAGCACCTGTCCTCAGATCATTCTGTGATTTTTGTTGGTAGTGAGGTGTAAAGACAGCTCTGGAAATCATGAAGTCCAATCTCTTGCTCAGAACAGGGTCAGCTACAGCAGGTTACTCAGGGCTGTGTCTGCTCACATCTTGAGCATCTCCAAGGACAGAAATTCTGCAGCCTCTCTGACTGGCATGTTCTGATTGCTTGGTGACCCTTACAATTTAAAAACAGTAACAAAAAATTTTAAAAACACCCTTATGTTTAAACGTAATTCTTGCATCTCTCTCTTTGCCCATTTCCTCTTGTCCTGTCCATGGGCACCACTGAGAAGAGTCTGGCTCTGATTTCTTTTCTACTCCAAGCAGGTTTTTATGCACATAGATAAGATCTCCCTTAGCTCCCAGTCTGTCCTTCTCTGACAGAAGCTTCCTGTCCCTCGTGGCCCTTTGTTGGATTCTCTCTTATGTCTCCCTAGTACTGGGGAGCCCAGCCCTGAGCATAGCACTCAGTATGTGTCTTACTGGGGCTGAGTGCAGAGTACAATCAGTGTGATCCACAAATACTTGGAGCTTTAAGAGCCTCACATGAAAGTCAATGAAAGAGGTAAAAGTCTGAGCATTGGCTGCTCTTCCACAATTAAAGCAGTTGCTTAGATTTATACAAGTAATATTTTTGTATGTCCTCATGTCTGAAGGAAGTTTAGTTCATGCCACTGACAACACCAGCTAAACTACATTTAATGTGAAGGTGACGAGTTTGTTCCGACTGGTATTTGAAACAATAGACAAGTATGCCATATCCCTGAAAAATTATGGTATGATGCTTTATTGCTATTGGCATGTATTTACTTGAGGCATAGGGTGGATGGTTTTATTTTGGGTGGGGTTTTTGTTTGTGTGTAGTTTTTCTTTTAACAGCATACACTTAAAGGTAGCCTTGACCTGTTAAAAAATGGCTTGCCTCTGAAGTTACCTATTTTTGCTGACAGTCGCTGTCTGTACTTTAACTGGAACATGAAATTGTTGTTGTAAAAGTAACTTTAAAAAGATGTATTATATAGTGCATTTCTCATACAAAGTCCAGCCATCAAATGGGACAATAAGATTCAAGAAGACAGGTGTTTTGGTGCCATGTAGTAAGACTGCTTTTAATAAACTGTAGTCCTACAATATTTGAACAATGGCAAAACTTCAAAATAAGTCCTAAATTGAATTGGTTGCCTTTCCAAGGACTGTACTACACAACTGAATGGCAAAGAAAGGGGCTGTGCTTGCACAAATGGCAGCTACTCTGACATCTGCCACCAGGACAAGGGAGGTTATTCTTCCCCTGTACTCAGCACTGGTCAGGCCACACCTTGAGTACTGTGTCCAGTTCTGGGCTCCTCAATTCAAGAGAGATGTTGAGGTACTGGACCGTGTCCAGAGAAGGGCAACGAAGCTGGTGAGGGGCCTGGAACACAAACCCTCTGAGGAGAGGCTGAGGGAGCAGGGGTTGTTTAGCCTGGAGAAGAGGAGGCTCAGGGGTGACCTCATTGCTGTCTACAACTACCTGAAGGGAGGTTGTAGCCAGGTGGAGATTGGTCTCTTCTCCCAGGCAACCAGCAGCAGAATGAGAGGACACAGTCTCAAGTTGTGCCAGGGGAGGTATAGGCTGGATATTAAGAGGAAGTTCTTCACAGAGAGAGTGATTGCCCATTGGAAAGGGCTGCCCAGGGAGGTGGTGGAGTCGTCATCACTGGGGAAGTTCAAGAGAAGACTGGATGAGGCACTTAGTGCCATGGTCTAGTTGATTGGTTAGGGCTGGGTGATAGGTTGGACTGGATGATCTTGGAGGTCTCTTCCAACCTGGTTGATTCTATGATTCTATCTATAATTTTTAGAATGGAAGATCCTTACTTAGCAGAAGCTCATTTCTGGCTTTTCATCTACCTGCTGTCAACGGCTGCTGCTTTCCAGAGGAAAGAGAAATTTCATTTGTTTTTTAACAGTCTAGTACTTGGAATAACTAAATTCCTATACTTGGGTGAGTGTTGTTGGGTAGCAAACTACAGGATTCTTATGCTCGCATCTCTAATCTGAGGCAATGTCTAAACGAAAATAACTGTTCTAGATTTCTTTCTCAGCTTATTCTGATATGAATTGTTTTTGAAGTCTGAAATATCACTTATGAAACAATAAAACAGTTTCTCAGTGAAATATTTAATCTTTCAATGTTTCCTCTTTGTAAAGGTATTTTGAGGGGTTTGTCAGTGACACTTCCACTTTGAATGTAACTTATCTTAAACATCTGAAATAAGAACTTGGAGAACCAACTAGGTTTTTTTTCAATAAATCCTAGAAACTTGACACCTTCTCTTGATCTACTGCAAAACAGTCTGTAAGCGCTATCAGATTTGAAGCATAAGTTCTGTCTTACTGGAGTTGCATCAGATAAAATGAAAATCAAGCCAGTAAAATGCAAGAGGAGAGAAAGTGTAGAAAGCTGCTGTTAAAAACTACTCTCATGTCTTCCCTAGTTGCCACGGTGACTTGCTTTCATGTTTAAATGGAGAGGTGAGGTGGATTTCAGTTGTCAAGTCTGCAAAAGCACAGAATGGAAAAAAAAGTGTTTTAAAGGAGCTAATAGCAGGTTTGCCTGTGGCAGAAATGGTAATTGGTGCATTACTTTGTGGCTGACCTTTTATACACACTGTAAGTTACACAAATAAACCAAAGACAGTTAAGTCAATTAGCTTCTAAAAGGGTAGTAGCACTTGCTTACTCACCTATTTGGACAGCTTGTCATCCATAACTAATGTGTCCTTGACTTCTCAAGCCATAATCAGAATTCTCAGGAAGAAAATATTGATGTGTAATGCTTTCTTCTCTGAGCTGAGTATGTCCTTCAGGAAAATCAGTTGTGTAAGAATCTTTCTTACCTATAGGACCTAAAACAGGACACATAAGAAAGAAAACGATGTGTAGGTAAATTCAGTGGCTTGCATTTTATTCTTTGAAACTAGTGGGATTGTGCTTTTTTTGGTTCAGTTTTGTGTCTTGTTTGCTTCTCCCCTAAATTTTAAGCCCATTGGGTATCTGGCTGAAGTTTTTATTTTACCCAAAGCATATTTTCATGTTTGTTACTAGCTCTGAAAATAGTGAGATTCTGAAATTACCAGGGAGAGGGAATAAGCACCTTCTGTTTTATTAGTTTCAGAAACGTTGCACAATAATTAATGCTTCATGTCAGCTTTCCTTCATGTCAGCATGTTGCATTATGCGTTTGCTATTCAGGCAAACATATCTCACACGGGAAGAGCTTCACAAAAGTATTAGACAACTTTGGAAGCCTTTCAGTTTGCTTCTTCCTATTTGTTATGGATAAGATTGCCTGGAGGAGCCTGTCATCTCTAAGTAAAAAGCCAGATTTTATAAAAATGTCATGTCATAGTGTCATTGGAGAAAGCTGTAAATTCTAATAATCATCACATGTGCCATTCCCATCACACTGATCCAATATCAGTTGGGGTAGTTGAGGACAAACCTTGGACACCTTGTTGAGAGGCACTTCTGTTGTGCTCCCTTTGCAATGTCAGAGTGTGAAACAACATGCTTGGTACTCTCTGCTTCTTGCCACCAGGGACTTTCTTACCTGAGGCAGAGCAGGATGTGCTATGGAGAACAGAAGTGCTGTGACTGCAGCAGCAGTACTCTGTGTGCTTTTTGGCTCCAAATTTCTCTGTTTTGCAAGGATCCTAGCAACTGTAGATGCCCCATTCTTCATTCCCTCCTTTGTTTGAAGAGACCTCTGCTGAGCCCCACTATTGCTGCTAGAGATGGGTGGGTTGCTTGGTTTTGCAACATTCCTAATAGACCTTGCTAGGTACTGACTGCTTAACTCCTTTTTTGGTTAAAGCTGTTCTTAGAAAATTAGAGCTCAGGAGAATGACTGGGAAGATATCAAAAGAGTTAAAATTAGAAAAGCAAGGAAGGAGGAGAGATTGAATAGCTGCGTATACCAGCCCTTAGCTTGTGTTTGCTAATTATACAAAGAAGAAAACTTTAGATTTCTGTGGCTATTGTGGTGGTAGCTTTAAGCATTGGATAGAATTCCATAAATCTCTTCTAGGCATGCAAAGGAATACTCACTCATTTCAGAATATTTTTAGGAAGTTCAATATTTTTTCTTTTTTATTTTTTTTCCCCTTCGCAGCCAAGTAACAAGTAGATACTTTTTGTTGTTGTTGTTCTGTAGTACTAATCTCAGATTTCAGTGACCCTTTATGTGAGCCTAGTTGGGAGAAATATGATGAATTGTCTTGATATTACTCAGGAACTAACAGGTAGCTTCTGATGTCCAAGTGATTGCCATCCATGTGTAACCCTAAGCCCTACTGGGAAGACAGCTCTGTGTGTTTCCACTCGTACAGCATCTTCAGCAAGGACCTGGACTGTGTGCATCGACATCATCTTATGCCATTTTTTCTGTTTATTTTAGTAGAATAAATGTTCATATGAACTCCTGTGAAAGTGTTTTGCATACGTAAGCATAAATCTGTAGATCTGTACAGCTGCATGTAGGAGGAGCTTGGGATGCAGAAGAGTAGAGTGCAAGTCTTCAAGGAGCACCTTCATTTCTGTAATACTTACATTCTTAAAACTCACCTCAGGATCTGAAGTATTGCTGTACATGACTACACAAACTGCTGGTGAAGCACACTTTTCTGTGCTGAGAAACTGCAAAGCCAAGCAGGAAAGACAAACAACGATGACGACACACACATGGCAAAAAGTAGAAAAAAAAAATCCACAAAACAGAGAAGAATGAGTGAAAAGGATGTTTAGAATTGGACTCTAAACCTGATCAAAAATTAATGTCACAGTGCTGTAGTCAGATGTAGCTCATGCTACACTTCCATGTGAGTTCTTGTTCATGACACCCTGTGTTTTGTTTTATAGCTGCAGTGTCTCGATTTTGCTTACGTGAACTGAAGTGTGTAATGGCTACTATAAAACTTGCCTTATTTAATCATTAGTGTGCTTTTATTGCAGGATGTCTACAAGCAAGAATTGCCTATTATAAAGAACAGAGTTTTGAAACCAAACTTGTGTTGCTTTTTGTGCTGTTCATGTTACAAATGGAAGATTTCAACTGTTGTAAGCTTGAGATGGATGAGTAGTAGAAAACTTGAAGGTATCCATAAAGGCTAACTTTATTCTATAAGCTACCTAGTCAAAACTAGTTTCTTAGCTTTCTCAGTAACAGCTGCTAAGTGTATTTTAGTGCATCACATATGTAGTGTTTTGTGTGCTGTAGTGACATATTTTCGATAGATATATTTTTAGTAGTTTATTTTTGTGCCAACTATAGCCAAAACAAATCTTTTAATGGGAGAGGGTGGTTTGTGAATCTCTCATTGAGCCTAAAGGCAGCAACATATGATTCAAATGCACTTAACAACCCCCCTGCCAGCTCCCCCAGTCTCATGCACAAAGTTTTGAGTAACAAGATGGGTTGTGATGTTTCATCTCTGGAGACAATTAAGTGTAGTCATGAACTTTCTTAAAGGAAGGGTGTGGGTTTTATGGGAGCTATCTTGTTCATTAGAAGGAAATCTTTTTAGATGGGCTGTTAATGTGAAATTGAGTCTCCCCCTTGTTTCATATAAATGATCTCTGTGGGTAGCGAGTTGGTCTAAAACAGACTTAGCCTTTGGTACAAAAAGCAGGCCAAAGGAAAGTAACTCTAATTTCTGCTACAAATGTTTAGTGGAAAACTCAGCATCCACCTTCCAGTTCGATGTTAATCTCTTGTATTTGTTTCTCTGGACCTTCAGTCTTACTATAGAGCTGGCAGGTGCTGAGGAGGCTGAGGGGTGGCTATAGGTTGTGTCTGGATTCAGCAGGGATGGTGGACTAAGTAAGTCTGTGAAGGCTGATATCAAATGTCTACTGGAAAACCAAAATATCCAATATTTTTTTCAAACCAGTACGAAATGTGGCAGTTGAAAGTACATGAAATTGACACTTAACTGTCTTGTATTTCTTCTGACTGTTGGAAACTGAAAGAATGATTGCTTGGCTGCTAGTGGACTTCCCTTCTAGTAACTACTCTTGTTAATACTGGAGGTGATGAGGTGCTGTGAAGCACATATGAACTCCTCACAGTAGTGTGTTCTGACACATCTTGTGGGGAGGTGGAGGGAGAATGACATGACATCTACAGAAACTTTCCTGTGTATCTTAAACTTGATTGTAGCAGGGGAATGATGCCTCATTCTGTATGTCTCACTTTGTATCTGAGAGGCTTTCTATTGCATGAAGACAAAGGGGTTGCCTGCATGCAGGCATTTGGGAGTGTTAAGTGAATTAACTAGAAGTGTGAAGATAAAGTGGATGGTTTAAGTTCCCTTGGCTTAGTCTTCCTTCAAAGGAGATTAAATTGAAGTGAACATAAAGCAGATTTAACTCCGGTGTGGACCTTAACTGAGTTAACTTTCCTTCCCTGAATGTCCTTCTGCACCATGCCCCTCAGAGTGTGTGTAGGAAATGATGGAGCTCTTCAGGCTCTCCACTGACAAGGATAATACAGTCTCCTAACAGATAACTGTCCTTTGAAAGCATCAACAGTATGTGGAGGATATAATTGGCTAATGATGACTCCATATACACAAAGGCTTGGAAAATAATAGACTGAATATTTTTGACAATTTAATAGCAATCTGACATATCAAAGCTGTATTGATATTTTCCCATAATACAGTCACAGAATATAATCACAGAGAGGTTGAGGTCAGAAAGGACATCTTCAGGTCATCTAGTCCACCTGACTGCTCTAGCAGGGCCACCTAGAGCCAGTTGCCCAGGACCGAGTGTAGATGACAGTGTTCCCATCGCCATGTCTTTGCCTTTTCTGTGCTTCCAAACCCAAGGACCCTAGGTGGATTCTTGTCTCTCAGCCTTAAGTACTAGTGGACCCTGCAGGGGTTGACAGTTATATAATATGGTAGAATCTGCACCTTCATAGTCATAGAGACAAGAAAGCTAAACTCTCTCCAAATAAATTGTGCCCATGAAAGCTGTTTTTTCGGTGTGTTATGTAATTGTGGTAGCTGTATGTGGGCTTTGGTAGCAGCTGAAATGCTAACAAACTTTAAAATAGGCTGCATACATGAGAAATGCTCTCATTCAGGCTTTCATAGTGTGTAGTTCAGGCTGGGAGGGTCCTTAGCAGGTCTGTGGTTCTAACTTCCTGCTCACAGCAGGTGACCTCTGAGGTCAGACTCAGCTCATCAGGGCTTCTTCCAGTCAGGGCTTAAATCCTGAGAAAAAGGAGACTGCACAGCCACACTGTCGTCGTGGGGAAAAGATTCACCTTATATCTAGGCTGATCCTTTTACATTTCAGCTTATGACTGTTGTTCCTTGTCTTGCTGCTCTGCATCACTGTGAAGAGCCTGGATCTGCCTCCTTCATGGTCTTCCCCTAGGCACTGGAGGCTGCTTTTAAGTAGCTTTGAAGCTATTTCTGCTCCAGAATAAACAAGCCCAGCTCTCCCAGCCTCTCTTGGCAGAGTCTATAATCAACCTTACCATCTCAGGGCCTTCCACTGAAATCATCCGGTTTGTCAAAGTCTTTTTTGTATTGCTGGGGCTCAAAACTGGATGCAGTACCTAAATAAGGGCTTTCTTGGCTTGCTGTCAATTCTGTCCTTTGAGAAATTGTGCAGCCTCAACGCTGTATAGTTGCTGATCTTGGGAAGAACTGGCAATCCTCAGCACAGGGCAAGCTTTGGTTTCCTTAATCATGACTCTTCACTCTTTGGGACCTGTTAATTCATATTTGTCAGAATAACCAGCCACTCTGCTTGGAGCAGCTGGATGCAGAGGCAAAGCTAAGCCTGGGTGTAATGGTTTCATGCATCCTCAGCAGCCATGATAACAGAGTGAGCTGTGTACTTTTCTCATGTAGCCCTGTTTCATCAAAACATTGGCAGGAAGTATACAGCCTTTTATTTGAAGAGGACAAATAATTTTCTAGAAATACTCTTTTGAAAACTCTGTGCTTCCAGTTCTAGTGCTCTGTGTGTGATTTTTGGTGGTGTTGGGTGGTTTGGTTTGTTTTTTTGAGTTTGTTATCAGGTTTTGTTTGATTTGGTTGTTTTGGTTTTTTTTTTTTTTTTGTTGGTTTGTGGTGGTGAAGGCTAAAAAGCCTGATTTAAGACTTGCCAAGATAAAGCAAAAGCAGCATTCATATGTTTAAAGGTGCCCTTAGGCAATGGGAATTTGGGGTGAGGAAGTACCTTCTGCTTGGGTCATGGCCTTGTTGAAACAAACTTGCTCAAGACTTATTTTCAGGCTTCTTCTTTTGCCAGGATGTTTGTCCAGGTATGCCTGTACTTCTACTGCAAATGCTTGTGGCGCTGCCTGAAATTTGTGGTCAGGAAACTAACAGGTCAATGTGAATTGCAAAGGATTTGTTACAATACTAAACCTGGAGCTGCCAGAACTATGAAAATAGGTAACTGCAAAATTCCTTATTTCTGCATGCTTTTGGTACCTTTCTGCACATGCAGAAAGTCACACAATAGTGTGACTTCATTCTTACATGTAAACAAATTGTTCAGTGAATCCAGTATAATCTTGTCTGATGTGCTTTCACATGCTGTTCTCTTACAGAGGCATCACTGAAAGGTTCAAAAAGTAAGGTGAGTAAAAGATATCTCCATTCATCTTTTTTGTGGTGTCCTGTGCAGTTGGCTTGTTCAGTCTGAGTTTGTTCACACCAAATCACGCTAAGGTTTGATACGATTTTATATCAAAGCCTTCCTCTACTGCAGAGGGTCTTGGTTCCACAATAGCAGGTTAGCTTGCAAAAGTCAGGGAGAGTGTCCCATGCTCCAGGGATAGGCATGCTGTGGCACTGATGAAATTGTGTTGTAATTTGGGGTCATATAGCTTCATTCCTTACCCTGCCTTAACAGTTCTGTAATCTGCAGTCAGTCACTTATACACTTTACATCTCAGGTTTTTTGTCTGAAAAGCATGGATAAAAGAGGCTGAAGGCAGCAGTATCTAGATAGCCAAGAGAGCTTTGATCACTGCTTTCTTTTTAACTACATTAATGGAGAAGAGCCTCTGTCATCCTTTCACTGTAGCACTGATTGTGCTAATATTAATTCTTACAAAGCATTTGTGTAAATGTTAAATAGCATCATTCAGCTGTTCATTTCTCTTTGGCATGAGAATTGGTGATGTTGAAAAGCTTACCTCAGCTTTAGCAAAACTGATGTCACATAGCTCCTTGTTCACCATAATGCTTCCAAATGTTTTTTCTAGCACAAGCAGAAAGGCAGAATCTTAGTTAAAAGCTTGCATTTGAAGCACTTGTGTAGTTTTGAGACAAAGCACCAGGGAGTTCCACCTCTTGGTTTTTTTTGGAGGTCATGTTGATTTTTGAATACTGAACTTCTAGGAGCATTACAATGATATTCAAGGGAAAGGAAACCATTTTGCTGTTTTTGCAACACGTTGGGAGAAGGGATGTCAAATGAAGGCTAGCAATTCCAGTGTGGTTGGGTGGATGGCATGAAGCTGCCTCTTGATCAAGGGCCCAGTGCAGATCATTCTACTAGCACCCACCACAGAAATGCCATAGACTGCATGCAAGAGCATGGCCAAGTGACTGAAGTTCTTACAGGGCCAGTGTTCTGAAACTAGTCAGCAAGGTTGAAAAGACTGGAAAGAGGTGTGTGTGTGTATAGATAGAGATGGGATTTCTGGGCTCTTAACCTAGAAGGTTTGGGGTATTAAATTCACCATTGTTAACTTCAATTGAATGATAGCTTCCATAAAAAATAATGTGTTTAAAACCTCTTTTTAGCGGCTGCAAACTTCAGTAAGTGTTCACCCTGATGCTATTGAAAAAACTATAGATGACATCATGGAGCTGAAAAGGATTAATCCAGATGTAAATCCACAGTAAGTTCTCAGTTTCCTTACAAAACAAATAGGAATTATTGATTTCTTCAGTGCTTAGCTCCATGGAGAACTGGTTCTCCATAGCTATTGTGACATGCAATTTGAAGATGAATTCTGTCTCTCAGTATAAAACTCCCAACTTAAGCTTTGCTGTCAAAAAGCAGATAGAGAAATGAATGATCTTTAGCCATGACTGTAATAGGCAAGTCTTGAATCACACTGTCATAGTGTATTGTTGATGCATTGATTTATGGGGGCCACTTCCCCGGGAATAAAATACCACCAAAGCAGGTGGTCCTGGCAGTGACAGTGATGGCTTCTTAGCAAGGCTGTATGTGACCTTTTTGAGTAGGGAAGAAATCATCACAATTTAACTGATATAAACCAAATACTGGGTTATATTTTAAACCTGCTGTTAATTACCCAAGCACAGATTTTAACAATATAATGTAGGTTATATTCTTTAAATGCTACGAGAAGTTAGTGACAAGAATGGATTGACAACAAACCATTACATTTATAAGCATGTGTTTTAAGAGTAAATAATAACACCTTTCTGGTTGTCTAACCTTTCAGCCCCTAGCTTAAGTCACAAGATGGCCTAGGTGAGGCATCAGTGGGAGAAATATTGAGGATTATATTATTCAGGTGATTGGTGTGAGGTTCACTGCTCTTCCCAAACTTGAAATTGATGTACATAATCCAAAATAGCCATCCATAAATTGATAGCTGCTCTTCTTTAAAGTGATCAGCAGCATCAACAAGTGAGGTGGTCTCAAGGTCTTGCTGGAATACCAAAACTCAAAGGCTTATATTGAAAAATACTTTTTTTTTTTTCCTTGTCTGATTATAGCAGTGGCCTCCCAGCCCTACCCCCTCAGTGAAAAGTACAGTAACTAGTCATAAAATAAGGCTTCACTGATCAGAAAGGAACGATCACTAGATGTCTCTCTAACTTGAGAGACAACTGTTGTGGACTTGACCATTGCCCATCCAGATTGAAAAAATAGTAACCCAACCATTAGAGAAAGGAACAAAATAAGGGGAACAAAAGAAAGAAAATATACCTGCCTTACAGATGAGAAGTCCTGTGAAGTTCTTCTGTGAGTGCGCACAGAACTTTTCCAGGGATGTCTCTTCACAGGACCTTGCCTACCACCCTCAAAGGGAGGGTGAGGAAGGAGCAGCTTCAGCTTCTGAGAGGCTTCCCATCTGTCAAGAATTCCACAACTCTGGTACTTTCATATTGCACAGGGTGTTGATAGCTGACAGTCAGAAAAAAACAGTGATGGCATAATTGGTGAAGATGACACATGAGGAAAAACTGCAGTATGTAAATGTGCACAGCTGAAAGCCTGGCCTGTGGACATCAGTAACTGCAGCATTAGCAATCAGGCTGAGTCAAGCACTCACTTCTCAGTGTTGGGTATCTGGGTGGAATAATTAAAAGGAAAAAATAGAGAATTTATTTAAATAGTGTTTTATATGATGCTGGAGACCACCAGCTGATTCTTCTCGTGGCATTGCCTTTAGCATCTGAAAAAATGCTGTCATTCAGAATACAGAGAGTGAACAGAGGTGCAAAATATTTCTGCTTGCTTGAATCAGGCACCCAAATCTTAAGTTACATTTTGAGTGATCTGGTCCTAATATTTAAAAAACAAAACAAAACAAACAAAAACTCCACGCACAAACCCCCAAACAGACCAGCAAAAAACCCAAACAAACAAAAAACCAAACACCAGGTAGTGTTCATATGCTCAGCAGAGAAGAAAAGCTTAATTGTTTTTTGGACTAGAACCTTTTCAACGTTTTCCAGGACTGAGTCTTTCATCTTAATTCCCACTCACAGAATCATAGAATGGTTTGGGTTGGAAAGGACCTCCAAAGTCCAGCCCCCCTGCAGTGAGCAGGAGCATCTTCCGTTACATCAGGTTGTCCAGAGCCCTGTCAAGCCTGTCCTTGAATATCTCCAAGAATGGGGCCTCAACTACTTCCTAGGGCAACCTGTTCCAGTGTTCCACTGTTCTCATGGTGAAGAACTTCCTCCTAATGTCCAACCTAATTCTACTCTTCTCTAATTTCAAACCATTGCCTCTGGTCCTATCACCACAGGCCTTTCTAAACACTCCTTTTCCAGCCTTCTTTTAGGCCCCTTTCAGGTACTGGCAGGTCGCCATTAGGTCCCCCGGAGTCTTCTCTTCTCCAGGCTGAACAGCTCCAGCTCGCTCAGCCTGTCCTCATAGAAGTGTTCCAGCTCCCGGATCATTTTCCTGGCCCTCCTCTGGACCCATTCTATGTCCTCGTGTAGAGAACACCAGCACTGGGCACACTGTTGAAGTACCATTTCAAAACAATGAGGAATGTAGGCCTGGGATGTGCAAGATGCTGCCACACGCATAGAAAGAGGCTTTGCCCCTGAATGGCTCCTTACATTAAACGGATCACTGTTCTGCTAAACTTTTCAGTGCAGATGATGAGTTTTACATGAACCGTTTTTTTTATACTAAAGCTTTCTGCAGAAATTTCATCAAAAGCAGGTCAGCTGTTTCCTTAGAGAGGATTGCGGAAAAACAAGTGGCTTGCCTACTCTTGAATGTGTAAAAAGCCTGCGTCCAAGCTGTCCCTTTCAGATGCTCTAGCCTTCCCTTGCATAGTAGAAGCTTGTAATCTCCTGGGGAAGGACAGTGGGACATGTGTCATAGTATATGTGTTTCTGCAAATCTGTATGCAGTCATTTTAGTTAATTTAAGAGCTTTGCAAAGCTGAAGTAACATCCCAGGAGTGTTTGCACTGAGCTATGGGTTGCTGTGACCTGAAGAGGAAGAAGGGGCTGCAGTAATTTCCCTTTGTCAATACCTCTGAGATAAGCGTGTGTTTAGTGGTGGGAGCAAGTAGGTTGAATAACCAGGTGGTGACATGTGCTGTCTGCATTAACTATGGAAGCAATCCATGATATACTCCCAGTTTTGGACTAACCTCCATCTGATAGAGCACCTGGAGCTGAGTGCAGTGGGAGTGCAAGCCTGGGCAGATTGCTTCTCTGCTCTGAGAACTGCCTCTGTCAGCACAGGAACGGCAGGGAGGAGATGTTGGCCATCAGCAGCTCACCCATAATCCTCTGCTTGGCAAGGGGGAGAGCAAAAGCTTAATGAAAAATAAATCTTATGAGGAGCAACTGAGGGAGCTGGGACTGTTTAGTTTGGAAAAGAGAAGGCTGAGGGGAGACCTCATTGCTGTCTACAACTACCTGAAAGGACATTGTAGAGGCTGGTGCTGGTCTCTTCTCACAGGTAATTAATGATAGAACAAGAGGGAATGGTCTCAAGCTGCGACTGGGCAGGGTTAGACTGGACATTAGGAAAAAAAATTTCACAAAAGGAGTGGTCAGGCATTGGAGTGGGGGCTGCCCAGGGAGGTAGTTGAGTCTCCAGCCCTGGATGTGTTTAAAAGCTGTTTGGATGTGGTGCCTGGGGATATGGTTTAGGGGTGAGCTTTGTAGAGTAGGGTTATCGGTTGGACTTGGTGATCCTGAGGGTCTTTTCCAACATGAATGTTTCTGTGATTCTGTGAAAAGGAGAATGGAGGAAATAATTCCACAACTCCCACTACACACCCCCACCAAATAACGTTGCATGGAACATTCAACTAGCTTTATAGATAAAGTGCAAACGTGACTTGCTTTGTGTATGGTTTTGTGCCATTTGGAACTTAAAAACACTTTGTTGTTTGAATTTTGTAATGTAAAATTATTCTGTTTTGCCACTGCCAGTAGTGTTCTGCTCTAAACTACTCTGAGGTTATAGAGTAGTTAAAAACATTATGGCTGTGGTTTAGCGATGCATTACAGCAATTCGCGTGCAGACTTTATCAGGCTTTTCAGCTTTCTTTGAAATGCAGCCTTTGTGTGAAACTGCAGGGTATAGCAGGTGAAGCATGTAAAAAATAATAAAAAAAAAATCAATCCCCAAAACAACAACAAAACCCAACCAAACAAAAAACAGCAAAGGAGGGAGCACACTGCATAGTTTATGCTGAAAACGTTATTGCCATAAAAAGCATGAAATTGCAGCGAGAGAAATGACCTGATGGTGACATCTCTGATTCTGTAGACTAATCTCAAAAGATAAACAGTGAAAATCCTTCTGCTCAGAAAATTTAACAATACTATGGAACTCAGTATACCAAACAAAGCAGATGAGGACCCTGTGCAGCTTAATATCAGTGCAGCCTGTTCCACAGAGGAGTGAAGATATAGATTTAGCTGCACTGTCCAAATCCATGTTAGGCATTCAGATAATTTCAGACATTATTAAAATTTTATGAATTTATTCCCATGTATCATTAAATGTTCTTACAAGCATGGCAGTTGTGTACTGTATAACTTGTATTTCGTATTATAAAATCTTAGCCTAAAACTGAATAAGCTGTTGTTATTTAAAGCCTTGGAAGCCACATCTTTGGTGAGGGGGTTAGAGTTTTTTGTTTGTTTTGGGTTGGGTTTTTTTTGGTGATTTGTTCTTTTTAATGATGCATCAGGAAATGTAAAAAGGAAATGTAAAATTTTCATTACAATGAAAAGAGAGCCATTATGATGGTTCTTAACATGAGATTAAAAACATGCTTCCTAGAGGTAGATCTTTGAACTATATTACCTTTTGGGTTTCTGTCCTTTTTATGCTAGTTTTTGTGGTATAGAAGCAAAAATAATGTTTTTTTCATTTTTTTGCTGATTTTTCCCCTTCCCCTCACCCCTTTTTACATTCACATATCTGGTCTCAGTGCATTGTATGAAAAGCTGCCATTTGAATGAGAGGAAAGATTCAGTGATGTACTTGTTGCAGGCATTCAGTGCTGCTGTATATAGTTAGAATGAGATTTCAATGTGGAAATTCACTGTTCAAAAGTCTTCAAAAATCCCCAATTTTAACGTCTAAGGGAGGCACTAAATAAGACCATGCATTTCACAAGGCCTTGTTTAATGTAATACTGATCTCTTGGAAATTCTCCCATTGTCAGACTGTCAGTTCATTGATGTAACATTACTCAGGTGAATTAGCTAGGTATGTGCTCAGTGGTGCTGTTTCATGGGTACATATGGTTGCATTGGATTGTGTTTT
This sequence comes from Indicator indicator, assembly GCF_027791375.1. Taxonomy (NCBI): domain Eukaryota; kingdom Metazoa; phylum Chordata; class Aves; order Piciformes; family Indicatoridae; genus Indicator; species Indicator indicator. Next base: position 17,615,362 of record NC_072010.1, read on the forward strand.
CCTTTCCTGCCCCCTCAGGTTGGGAGTATCTCTTCAGGCATGCTTGCTGCAGATTGTGGGGTACAGAAATCTGGTTGCAGAGGTTGAAAAGCTGCGCAGAGAGCCCTATGATTCAGAGAATCCGCAGCATGAGGAAATGCTTCTGAAGGTAGGTGCTTAAGAGGTACTTAAAGGGACATGCTTTATTCATGTCAGCTCCAAACAGCCTGGTTTATAGACTTCTTGATGTTTTAAAGAGGTATTGTTACCTTACTCCATGGTGTGCCAGTTTTTAAGATAAGACTATAGAGCATATTAATCTGGTCTGGGTGTAACACCTGCCAAGCAAGCAGCTGGCTCCCTGGTTGATGAATGCATGTCCCTTGGCTGGACTGTAAGCACTGGATATACCCAGCTTGTACTGCAGATAACAGCTCTGGAAAAATAGCCCTATGTCTTACTTCAGTATATCTTTCTTCAGCATGAGAAGGATATTTTTCTCTCTCAACCAGAACAAAAAGGGGTTTTTTTCCTTCTGTTTTTGAAGATATCATCTGTATATCACAATGGCAAACTTCTATTGTTCATTGTGTGGGACAGAAGGCTGGAGATGATGACTTACATGTTATATTTACCAAATACGTTTTCAGATTAAAACAAAATTAAACTACTCTTTAGATAACGCATACAGAGTGATGAAAAACATGCCAACTGGATTTTACTTACTTCATGCTTTTAGGAAGGCCTTGCACTGGAACAGATTTATTAAAAAGTATTTTTTCAGGAAGATGATTTTGCAGCTGTAAGCAGAAGGAGAGCTAGAGAGCTCTTAAGTTAGAAAAGAATTTTGGAGATAATAAAGAGGGTACAAAATAGTGTAGAAGAAAGTCCCACTATTTCTTCTGATCCTGTTTCTGACCATAGCTAATTCAAGGTGCTTCAGAAAAATGGCAAGAAACCATAGAATAACGAGAAGTAGCTTATCTATAAGCAAAATGCCTTTTTACAGAATTTTCAGATATTTTATAAAAACATATCATCTGTCTGGATATTTTTTAATATATTAAAATATATATATATAGAGAGAGAGAGAGAATTTCAACACTACCTGAGCTTCTGCCCCCATCCATGATGGTGAAGCTGTCTTCCACACTCTAGCTTGAAGTGTAGTGCTTTACACAAGTTACTGTGGGAGCTTCTGGAAATTTTACCTTAGTAACTTGGGCTTTCAGATACTTCCCAAAAATCCTAGTAGAGATCTTACATAAACACTTATGAATGCAAATAACTGTTTCTGAAGAATACCTCAAATGGTCCCAAGAATTCTTGTAAGTGTCTAGAAACTTGTCTTTAAGGTTGCTTCCTTGCTGGGAGGTGGGAGTTTCATGAAGGTGCTGTCCAAATCCAGAGCTGCTCCTTGAAGGGGTGGTCTAGCCACCAGGTAGGATGGTGCAGATGAACTTCTTTACAAGTCCTGCCTCTGTGCAGCTAAATATGCTCATATGCATAAACATGCTCAATATACTCATTTTTGTGGGTAGAGTAGACTTTATCTAAAAGAAGAGAGATTTACCCAGTGAGGATGCACATGTCTTGGATTTGGGAGATCCAGGTGCCAAACTACAGTGCTGGTCCCTGAAAGTACCAAGTACCTAGTTGAAGGTTTGAGGGGAGCCTTTGGCTCCAGAAAAGCATTTCTAAACACATTGGGTGTCCACAAGAAATTGGGTATGAGAATTGGATCACAGGTGAGAAGCACCAAGGAGCTCTCTGTGGTCTCCTTCCCAGCCTATGAGGACAAAAGTCTGGTTTTTAGATGCTCCCAAGAATCATGTCAGCAATGATGTGTAGTCATGTAAGTGCTTTAAAACATAACTGCATGAGAATAAAAGCAGAATTGAAACTGTTTGTCTGAGGGGAGATTAAACAATGCAGCTTATGCTGTAAATCTGTTATGTTGCAGAAAGTATCAGTTTCACCATCTGTGCCCAGTGTGACTGTGCATTAGCACTTCTTTACAGCAGGTGTTTTGCTTTTGTGAATTCTCATGTCAAATGCAAACATGTCCAAGAGCTGAATTCTGTTTCCAACCCAAGCTGGGAGAATATTAGGCCAGTTGGTTTTCATTTCTCCTAGGTATTCTACTATGTGAACTCTGCAATGGGTCATTTGAGTTCCTAATGTCTATCATTTATTCGTGTTTAACAGCAAAGCACTTTATGAATGAGAGAAAGATTAGTTTAGCGTGATTCAACTAATGAATAATACTCTATTTACTGTTGATGCACGAACAACAAAGATAGCAAATATGATTTAAAAAATGATGCCTCATGTAGTCATTATGAAATGTAATCATTAAAGTTTTAACCTTCTTAAGGCACTTAATTTTAATGCAGTTAAAATTGCTAACATTAAAAAAATGTTGGGAAATGTGGCTACAGCTTCTTCCTTTGGGTAGACTTTGTCTAAGTGCATTTCTTGAGGCCTTACTCACCAACTCACAGCCTATGGAGAACACCCAAAGTATATTAAGAAATCAGAAGGGGTGAGCTTGTGAGATGCCACGAGGTGTGTGCAAAAGTACCTATTTGTCAGGCATGTCAATTTAGGCTGCTTTTAGGTGCCTAGCAACATGACGTTTTCATGCTAAAGTCATTGGACCAATACAACTAAGCAGATTTATTCCAGCTGAGGATCTGCCTTGCCTTTTTAATTTTCTTTTATCTGAGATCAATGAATGATTCACCCCTTAATTAAATATGAAGGTGGCAACTGCTATTCTTGCATGGAATTTTTTTTTAATGTTCTCTGATTTGCTTTTCAGCACTGTGGTAGCCAAGTCAGCGCTCTTGATTTATAACCCTTCCAGAGACTTGCAAAAGATGCTGGAGAAAAGATTGATGCAGAGCCTTAGGGACCTGGAGGCAGTTTGCCTGATACTGTCAGTGATTTACAAACACATTCCAGGCCATCCCTGTCTTTGTGCTTATGGAAGCAGGAGCTAGTTTGACGCACAAAGCATGGACAAAAAGAAGTCCTTGTGTGAGATGTTACAGCAGCTGCCGATGAGGTCAGAAGGGCCTTGTAGGGCTGAAACATCGGGAGTGCTGAAGAAAGGTTTTGGATTTACCTCCCACCCTCTTCACCCCCAAGGAATATAATTTGGTTTCATATTTGGGTTGCTGGCATAGCAATGCCATGATGTTACATCAGAACTCAGCTTGGTTTGGGGGGAAAAAAAAAAAAGCATGCCAATGTGTGGAAGTTTAATTATCTTTTACCTGTAATCTTCCTAGTTGTGGAAATGCTTGAAGCCCAATTCACCACTGAAAGCTCGGATTTCGAAGCAGTGGTGTGAAATTGGTTTCCAAGGTGACGATCCTAAAACAGACTTTAGAGGGATGGGTCTCCTGGGCTTATATAACTTGGTGTAAGTATATTCCTCTGGAGATAGGTTTTTGTGTGTCTGAAGTCATTGAAAACCACATTACTTGTAGATTTTTAGCATGTGGGAATAACTTATTAAAAAAGTGTTAGCGACTTCATATAAAAAAGTGAAAGAATTTATTTGCTGGCCCAATTTTTGGAGGACATCCCTTTTCAGAAGTGTCTCCTTCCTTTCAGTGTTCCTAATTTAACTCAGTAATACCACTTGCTAAGCTGCTAAGCAGTTTTTTCTTCTTCCTTTTTTTTTTTTTTCCTCTCAAGTTTCTCAGACACAGTAAGTTAGCAGTCTCTTCCTACAAGAAAGAAATTGTAAAGCATATTTTCACCACTATCTAGCTCTCCTTGTACAAAAATACCCTGGAATTGTGTGGGTGGGTGGGTTATGTTACTGCTCAGCTTTCTTGTTTGGGAATTTCATGCTGAGTTCTTAGGCAAAACACTGGAAATGCAGCCACTGATGGCAGACTTCTGTAGTTGAATGGCTACTTGTTTCTGTTGATACTCAGAATTAATCAGTGATTTTGCATCACTGTTCCTTTCCGCGTCACACGCGAGGTGTTAGTACCACATCCCTTGTTAGTAATTTGGGAATTGATCACTGCCTGTTATTTCCTCCAGCCCATGTATCTAATGCAGGTAAAGTCATGTAACTTGGAAACACTTGACAAAATACACCCTCTCTCTATGAGGGCTTTTATAGGTTGGAGGACATAAATTATCCATTGTCTGTATGTCATTCTCATGTCATTCAGGTGATGATCTAGACTCTAGACTGTGGTTTTGAACTTCCATCGGAGGTGAATCCCTGCCATGTATTTCACTTACTTTCCTATGATGACTCTTATCTTGATTAATGAATATGCCAGATCAAGAAGCCTGAACTGCTTTCTCTTGAGCTCAACAGCCAACATGTTCTAGTAATAAGCAACAATTTACTGCAGGATGGGTAGAAAGGGGCCTCTGGTAATGCACATTCACTAAGCACTTACAGGATTGCATTTGTTATTTGAAGCTGCTTTTGTCTTTGATTTGGGGTGTGTGTGTGCTTGCTTAATGAATTTAACATGTTAAGTGCTACTCATATTGCATAACACATGTAGTGACCTTTAAAATGGTGTGTATGGACAGCTTAGTATGAGTTAAGATGCTTTTTATGTTGTGTTTCTATAACAACCCCAAATATGTATACCTGCAGGTATTTTGCTGAATGGGACACTGAGATAGCCCTGCAAGTTCTCTCTGATTCACTTCATCCTAAATACAGGTAACGCCTGAGACCAGAAAAAGTAACTTAGAGAGTGCTATGCTGGCTGGTTTTTGGGGGAGGAGGCTGGGGTTTTATTTTGGTTTATTCTTTTTGTTTGTTTGGGCATATGCTTGGGTATTGCCACATGATACCTGTTTCCAAGTACTGATCCTGAAAGCTGATCAAGTCCGAGAGGAAAACTTACTGCATCTTGGAAATAGTTACACTTAGTGTTAGATGTTTTTGCTTATGCTTCTCATTTCAAGTGATTTTGTATTTTGATTTACCTTTCTTTTAATTCTTTTTTTCTTTTCATAATGAAGGGAAGTCACTAAGAAGGAACTAAGGTATTTTTTTTCATTTCTCTTGGTTTTATGGGAACCTACATGTAAATAAAGATCAAACCATACTACACTTCTGTGTCTTATAAAGTGAAAGTCTTTGTTGCAACACCAAGGTTTCCACGTTCCATTCTATAAAATTAGGTGTAGCTAGTGGTGCAACACTGGGTATGTCTGAGCATGCTTATGTATAAAGAATGAAATCAACCTTGTCTGATGCAGCTAAAGCACTGTTTTAGACCTATTTAGTACCAGGCTTAAGGACTTGAGTGACTTTCACCTATAGGGAAAAAGTCTTAGACAGTGTCACTATGGTCACAACTGCTGTGACTGACTTGATAAGCAAATGCTGTCTAGGCCAAGGACTTGTTAGTACATCTGAAGAGTCTTGGGGTCCTGTGTGAGCACATGCATTTCAATCCTTTGAAAGGGCATTCAGTAAAAGATCGATACTGCTGGCTGGTGCCTATGGTGTCCTTCCTGGTGTGGTTGCCTAGCAGCCATACTGGATTCTGATGTGATCATGATCAATATAACTTCTGTTTCTGTTGAACTGTCTTGCTTGTCTACATCCTACACATGCCACCTTTATTTTTCAATGTTTGCTTGAGTTTTTTTTTAAATGATGTTATGCCACAGCTTACAAAAATGGTTAAGATTTTAGCAAGCAGGTGAAGACTGATGCATTCCTGTACACTAAAGAGGTGAAGCATGTCCTCATGCATACCACCTCTTAACAGTTGGGTCAGGATACATATGAGCCTACTAGCATCTTACATACTTAATGACAACATATTTTAAACACGCTATTTACAACACTTTCACAAATGGCTGCCTATAATTTGGGATCTAAAGCTTGCAAGCTTCTGTCTGACCAGGGCAAAACTCCCACAGGCATGCACAGGTGTAAAGCACTGGTTAGCACTGGGTCTGTGCCTGCTTTTAGCCAGTGATAAATGCAGGCCATGATTTCTTCTAAACTTTCTTCATTTGAGTAGATTAAAACCTGCTTAGTGGAGTGTCAGCTGACTGGTTGTATCATAGAGCTCTTGTAAGTAAAAATGCTGTTGAACAGCAGAAGTGTAGCCTGAAATTAATCTGTTCCCTAACTAATATTGCTTTAATGAAGAAAGCTTCTGTGTTCTTGAAAAGCTCTGCATCATGCTGAATAATGGGAAATAATGATCCTTATTTTTGGCTGTTGAGTGGTTTCTAATTTGGCTGGACATAAATACTTTCTATTAGAGGAGTATTTTCTATGTTTGCTACCTCAGGTAAATCATGTCTTTAGTGATGAGTATCAGATATAGCTTTGAAAACACAGAAGGCTAAACCCATCTTTGATTAGTTAAAAGGAATCTTTTCATCTTTTTGTGTAGCTCAGACTCGAAATGGATCATCATTGCAATCAGTGCAGATAACAACTGGCTTTTACTGAAAGCACTGACATAGGTGCATACTTCATAATGATGAGACAAGTTTATCAACAATGCTATAAAAAGCCAATTGCTCTTTTCCAGTCCTTTTATATCAATCTATTGAATCAGTTGTAGAGTTAAATGTGATTAGCCTTATCAATGAAGGTAAAATACTGTGTTCAGTCAATGTTATGATATAAAAGCAACTGAAGGAAAATACTTGTCAAATAGAAATACATGGCAATATCTGGATTGTAATTAATTTTTTTTTTCCCTCAGCCACCTCAGCAAAGCTGAATGGGAGAAGAAAAAGTTTGATAAGGCCATCGGGTAAGTTTAAAAAGATTTTTAAAGTTGTCACAAACCCAACAGTTAACAATGATGCTGATTTGAGGGCAAAAAGCTGTTTTCTGGTTACTGTTTAAAGGAAATTTCAGTGTGCAGACTAACATCTATTGTAATAACCACACTTCGATTTTGTTCAAAGATTACAGGAAACAGTTTTGAAGTAAGAATTAGGAAAAATAAAATGCTGTAGCACAGAGAACCTTTCTCTATATACCATGAGTAGTGCAGTGATGAATATCAGTTTAATTCTTCTTAACATATGTTCAAGTCTCACTTCTTACTGTCAGAGGCAGGTTCTGATCTGCTTTCAGGAAAGTATAATAAGGGAAAAAAATGGAGAGGTTGGGGGTTGTGCTTTTGGGTTTTGTTTGGTGTGGGTTTTGGTTTGTTTTTTTTTTTTTTCTTAAGCAGTGACTTTGCTGTTGCTGCATGATTCATGAGTATGGAACTGCATTTGAAAATCAGTAATATGTTTTAATGCTCATATTTAATTTTTCCATGAAACTTGCCATTAAATTCTAGACTTCTTTTGCCACCTGAAATACATCAAAGGTTAAAGAAGAGGGAAGTATTTTGGTTTACTTGATAGAGAGAATTGAAAAAATGCCCGTGACAGTCTACATAAGACACTTATGTTTACAGGAGAGGAAAAAAATAATTGCTGAATAACTAAACAAGTTTGCTTTTATCACTAAACATCAGTGATGGACATTATATATTTTTCTTGGGAAATAGTCACTGCCAGAAATGTCAAGTTCTTGATGCAACAGGCTCACAAATTAAGAAATAAATTCCAGTTTCTGAGTTCTGTTGTGCATCACAGTATCACAGTATATCAGAGGCTGGAAGGAACCTCAAGAGATCATCAGGCCCAACCCCCGCTGACAGAGCAGGATCACTTAGGATAGTCTGCACAGGAATACATCCAGGTGGGTTTTGAAAGTCTTCAGAGAAGGAGACAATCCCCCTGGGCAGCCTGTTCCAGTGCTCTGTCACCCTCACTGTAAAGAAGTTTCTCCTCATGTTGAGCTGAAATCTTCTGTGTTCTAGTTTCAACCCATTGTTCCTTGTCTTATCACTGAACCACCAGAAAGAGCCTGGCCCCCTGCACTTGACACCCACCCCTCAGATATTTATACACATTAATCAGATCCCCTCTCAGTCTTCTCAAGACTAAACAGCCTCATGGATCTCAGTCTCTCTTCATAGGGGAGATGCTCAAGTCCCCTAATCATCCTTGTGGCTCTCCATTGGATTCTCTCCAGCAGGTCTCTGTCTCCCTTGAACTGGGGAGCCTAAAACTGGACACAGTATTCCAGGTTTGGTCTCACCAGGGCAGAGTAGAGAGGTAGAAGAACCTCCCTAGACCTGCTGGCCATACTTTTCTTGATACATCCCAGGATCCCATTGGCTCTCTTGGCCACAAGGGCACATTGTTGTTCCATGCAGAACTTGCTGTCCACCAGCACTCCAAGGTCTTTCTCTGTGGAGCTGCTTTGCAGCAGGGCAGCCCCTAACCTGTACTGGTGCCTGTTGTTATTTCTCCCCAGATGCAGGACCCTCCACTTGTCCTTATTAAACTTGATGAGGTTTGCCTGCCCCCAGCTCTCCAGCCTGTCCAGGTCATGTTGGATGGCTGCACAGCCTGAGGGGGTGTCAGCCAACCCCCCCAGTTTTGTATCATCAGAACTTGCTGAGGGTACTCTCAATGCCCTCATCCAGGTCGTTGATAAAGATACTGAACAAAACTGGACCCAGTACCGATCCCTGGGGACACCACTTGCCACAGGCCTCCAAGTTGACTTTGTGCCATTGATGATGACCTTCTGCATAAATATACTGTGCTTATTGATATCTCTTAGCAGGACAGGAGTTTGGTTCATAAGTCTGATTTTCTTATTTCTGTCTCCAGCATGCTCTGATTTAGGTTTTTGCTTGGGTTTTGGCCTGAATATCTAGGTCTCTGTTAGGAAGAGACTGGTGGTGACTCAGCTGGATCATTTTCACAGGCTTTTTAAACAACTGAATGTTTTCCTAGAAGTCATTGTTGAAACCTAATGTTCCTAACTGTGGGTAACGAACTCCAGTGGGGCAAATGATGGTCACCTTGCAGACACAACCACCATGTGGAGTGCTTGCCCTGTGTCAGGGGCATGCTTGGGCTTGTTCTTATCCTCTAGGAACAAATCCATGCTGCCCCACTGAAAATGTTGGCACAGTGGTGAAACTCCTGTGTTCACCATGACTGTTTCATAAAGGAAGCACTGCTACTAGAGTGTACAAAGCAGGCAGGATAATTGTTTTTCTTGTTTCTCCACCCCCCTCTCACCCTTTGAAGCTCATGAAGAAGGGAATTACTACACCTCAGTAGCACACAAAGTCTGCAGTGTCATCTGTGTTTCTTATAATACCCTGAAAGAAGACAAACTCTCCTCAAATGCTGCTGCTTCTTTCTCTTACAGCTATTCTTTTGCTATCGTGGGCATTAACATAACAGACCTTGCATACAACCTGCTTGTGAGTGGAGCTCTGAAGACTCATTTCTACAACGTTGCTCCAGAAGCACCAACACTAACTCACTTTCAGCAGACGTTCTGTAAGTGACAAGGGTTGGGAAACACACGATTTGTGCTCCTGCTGACACTTTGTGCTACTCACACTTTGGGGGGAGGGGGGAAAAAAGTCTGTACTGACTCAGCACAAGGGGCTGTGCTAGTCTTGCTCTCCTGTTTTTAGGATGCTTGTATTCAGTTCTTAGTTGTGATGGATGCCCTATCAAACCAAGGGGTAAACAAGACAAACCAAAAATCCTAAAAAAAAAAATAAAATGAAATTAAAAAAAAAAAAATCACCAAATGCCTGAATAAATCCAACTGACCTAATATATTTGTATCTACATTTAAGTGTTATCCTCCACCTTTCAGTAGAGTTGTCCCCCCCTCAAAATAATGCTTTCCCAGTCCTTTCCCCTGTATTTGAGCATCTCTTCTATAGCACAACATGCTGTGCATCCTTTCATGGTAGGAGCAACACTTCTAATATTTTTCACTGCATAGGCAAGAAACTGATAACAAGAAATAAAATTGCACTGGTCTGCATATTTATAACAATTGCAAATGGGTTTGGTGTCTCTATTGTTTGTTTGGGTTTTGGTTGGTTGGGTTTGATTTTGTTTGTATGGTTAGGGATTTTCTTGAAAGTTTGGCTATTTAGGTAACATTATTTTGTTCTGCATCTAATATTTTCTTATTGTTTAACTGGATAAATGACAGTTACTGGTGTCCTGTGCATCTGTCTCATGGAAGAGTCTAGTCTCTTCAGAACAAGACTCATTCACCCTGGATTTTATATGGGCAGATGTCATACTGTATTGGAACTCTCCCCTTTGTGATGGTTTCTGGGTTTCTGCCTTAAATAGGCTGACTGGTAGGAACTCTGGTTGGTTTAGCTGCTAGGCTTTTGTCCTTGGAGGTCAATGGCTGGATGAATAAAAACAGGCAGATAAGTATCTACCTAAATATTCACTCATGCATCTTCACATGATTTGTTCCTTGGAGGGGTTTCTCTATTTGCCACATTTCTAATGTGCCTGTGGCCTAGTGAATGGATGTGTCTGGTGCAGTTGATGTGTCTGCTGATCAGCATGGCCAGTCCATCATGACAACACTGAAAGGAGAGCTGATTTTGATAGAGGGAAGAGCTATAGCCCATACATGTTAGAATTAGGAAGTGGGATAAAACTTGCACAGGTCTCTGGTTTATAATGGGCCAGTAAAAGTTGTGACTGTTCCTGCATACTCTGCCCACCATCCTAGGAAAAAACTTATCAGATGGACTTTATTGTAGAGGAAGCATCAACAGACAAACTTTCCTGGAGCAAAGATGATTCAGCCAGAGATTATCTGTTTGAGTCTGACAAATCCCTGCACTTACACTTTTGCAGTCTCTCTCCTCTCCCTGCCCCGGTCATCCTATGTTTCCTTCAAATTTCCTTCAAACTCAGACCCTATTAAGCTATGTTAAATGCCTGCAGGCTGCCTGACTGAACCAGAAAGTGAAAATTACATTGCCCAGGCATCAGCCTTGCTGGTAGAGGAGCTAAATGCTGATCCATTACCTCACCTCACCTGCACCCTTCTGCCCCTTCAGCTATGGGAATACATATGAAATTGAGAGTTGTGTTTGGCCCACTGCTTTTGGGCTCTATTGCTTTCTCTGACTGCACAAGCAATGCATGAAACTGCATTGCTCAATAGCATGCTTGACAGTCTCTGCTTAAGTACAGAAGGTGCCACATGGAAATCTCCTAGATTTGAAGGTGAGGGGGTAAAGATCTAACAATGTTTTATGTTTTATATAGTAATTTTTTCAAAATATATTTTAATGAGTATTTCTTTGGAAGTAGCATCTCTTTGGAATGAAGCAGGCTGTGACTGTTGGGATATATGGAAGAGATCTGGAGATGTACTTAAATTATTTTTTAAAATCAATTTTCTCAAAGTGATGATGGGGAAAATATCACTGTACAAATATACATTGAAATTTAAGTTAGAAGCACGTGTGTTGTAATAGTCATACAACAGAAATAAATGCATAAAAGTAATGAAGCCTTTTTTACAACAAATGCCTTCACTTTCTGGAATACAGAAAACTTAGTTGCACTTTTTGCTGTGTTGAAATGAAGAATTCCACTTCTTCAATGGTTCATCTGCTGTGGAATTTGGGATAAAGAGATTGGGTCCAGTTCATTCAAGTCCTAGTGTTTTTCCTGTCAGCAAAATTCTTTTGAGTCTAAGGACAGCATGGAACTGAGAGGGGAAAGGACTTACTCAGATCCTATATGTCTGTTAGAATCAAGTTTCTTCCTGTAATGGTGTTTTCTTGTAAAAGTTAGGGTTTCTGTATATCACCTTATTTATCTTATCAAGACTAGACATAAGTGTTGAACATCTACAGTAAGGTCATGCACTCACAAGATAAAACTGTGCATGGAAGTGTTAATACAGGAAGATATGATGGTAACTTACGTTATCTACAAGTAAGCTCTTCTTTAGTGGAGAGTAAGCAATGCTTTTATGAGAAAATATATGTAAGGCAGAACTTGAATATAAACAAAAGGCTGGTAAGGCAGCATCAGCAGCATCTTCCCCTGCTTTTATTCTCATCACTTTCACATTTTAGTTTATGTATCCATACATCAACGCAAGTGGCTCCTTGTATTTCTGGAGATAAGTTCTGCCAGCATATAATACTCACCAATTTTTTTTGTCCCGAGTGGGTTGTCTTGTATCTGCATAGTGTTATGAGGTATCAAACCTCAATGACCAGGATTCTTTGTGTAAATCATGATTGTTAATTGCAGCTTTCTTTCTAATTTTGTATGTGGTCTGCACACACTGTGTTTATTTCTTCTACTTCTCTTTTTTTATGGTGCAGGCTACTTAATGCATGAATTCCACAAATTCTGGATTGAAGAGGATCCGCTGGACATAATGGAGTTCAATCGTGTCAGAGAGAAATTTCATAAGCGGATCTTGAAACAGCTCCAGAACCCAGAGATGGCTCTGTGCCCTCATTTTGCTGCATCAGAAAATTTAATCAATATGTAGTTTCTCATTCGATTTTATTTGGAAACACTCTCACTCTTGTGTTAGGTCACTGTTTAGACCATCACTAGCATACTGAATGACCATGGCGATTGTATGCATGATTTTGGTGCAGTATCCATCTACTTTGTCACATGTACTAGATCCCCTTCTGCTTCTCTTGGTGGGGATTTCTTATTTGGAATGGGTGCTCATACTGCCCCATTATGCAGTGTTACATTCTGAATTGATGTCCAAGTATCAGAGTTTTTCTATTTTTTTAGACTTTCCTCATAACTCAGCATTGACAATTGAATTGTATCTCTCTTGCTGTGGTATATGTGGAATAAGTAGCTGGATCTTGTATTGTGCAAGCTTTTTTAACTTCTTGGTATGTTTTAAGATAACTACTGGCATTTCAAGTGAATTGTGTTTGGACCTCATCTAGAAGATAATGTGTGTAATTTAATCTGATGCAGGCAAACACATTAAAGTCCGATTTTCTTCATGCAGACATTATATGCTTAATGCAGAATTAATGAGGCTTGTGAGGTACAAGTTTCAGCCAGAGGAGTTTATGCAGAATTGCTATCGGACACAGCTGCATGAATACCAAATGGTCTGGTGATGCTAACACATTCACAGTGAACTGCAAACACACTCACAACTACTGGATACTGGCAGGGGCCAAAAATTGTCATCAGGCTGTTGTCGCCAACACCACCATGCTGAAGCATGGTCTAAATTCCTGCACAATCCTTTGAATATACAGGGGTTAGTATTTTGTGTCACATGTTGGAAAGCAACGTGATTTGGTCACATTGTGCTTGGTGAATTCAGGGGAACAAAATTTTTTTTTTTTGAACTACTGAGAAATGTTTCTTTAGTTTTCAGTTCAGTTCCAGACAACTGGGAGAAATAATTGATTAGAAGGTTTAGAGCAAAACCACTTGAGTTTCCCAGAGTACTTATAAAAAAATTTAAAATGGCAAATTGCCTTTTTTCTAAAAGCAGAAATGAGTAAAAGTGTTTGACACTAAGATTGTGTAGTATATTGAACAGCATCTACCATGGCATTTCATACCCATGGTATTTTTTACCTTCTAAGCAATCAATTTTAGTATTATGTTTGTGTAAATCACTTGCATATGGAGATTAAACTGGTAGTGTCCAACTACTTGTGTATTATATGAATAAATTATGTCATTCTAAACTGATGCACTGTGTTTTATTTTTGAGATATGCAGTACAAATGAAAACTGTTTAATGGATCAGATAAAAGGAATGTAACAGCTTTGCATAACTTCCATAGGCTGAAGAGTGATCTGAACTTCCTCAAATCTTTTTTTTTTAACCATATCTTGTTAGAGTTTGGCCATTACTTTCTAAGTGAAAAAGTACAGCAGTGAGAGTTCTTGGGGAAACTCCTTGGGTTTAAGCCCTCTTGTTTCTTTCCTGAAATGTAAGTTGGGGATCAGGACTCTTCAGGGCTGGAAACTATACTCATTGCAGAGTTTATCAGCAAAATTTTGAGTGTTGCAGTAATTGGCCTTCTCCGATGAATTTGGAAATATGGAATTGGAATTATTACTATTGCATATTTTGCATGAAAATACAATTAATAAAATCTCTGCATGGTTAACTTGCTACTGTTCATTTTGGAGAGCGATTTATAATTAGTAGATATTGAGGGCCTCTTTGTATCACTCTTGAAGCTTCTAAAAAAAGTTTCTAACAACAGTTTGCATTGTTCTATATCTCTTGCCTTTTTCCTCTGCCTCACTCTGGCTTAAATACCTTCTGCAGTTTGTTAGGCTACAGTGGTTTATTTTTAATACTCTGCACTGGAATTCATGGAGTTGAGGGGGCAGGAGGCAGAAAGGTCCCTGCTGCCGCCTTACTGGTGTGATCCTCTCAGTTGTTATGCCTTGTCTCAAGGTATCAACTTCAAATAAAATCAGAAAATGTCATCTGGCTCCGTGTCAGATTGTGTCATTATAATCTAGCTGCTTTGGGTGATTGTTTTTCCTGTCTTGCAGAGAGATGGATTTAATGAAGCTAACTGTGAAATTCTTTCTCCTGTGGAGCCCCTGCTTGCTGATGCCTACAGATCTTATTGTCCTGCTTTGGCCTGTGACATCCTTGATCTCAAAATCCGTGTCAAACCTGAGGCAGGGAATGTCCCTTGTGACTTGACTGCCAAACTGGATGTGTGTGGCGTATTAAGGGCGTGGACCCCCAAAGGATACTTGAGGAGACTTGCAGATAGCTCAGAGAATGGCCAGGATCCGTTTGTTGTGTGAATACACACAGCTTAGGTATCTGTAGCAGCAGTCGAAAGCAAGCCTCTTTCTAGCAGTACTTTTCCTTCCTAGCCAAACAAAACTTATCTAAACAGTCATTGGTTAAGCATTTCAAACATTTGCACTACAGAGGTCAACAACAGATGTCCTTTATCTTGTCTACTCTCCATCTTAGTGCCTCCCAAGGTTTTGTTTTAATGAGTTTGTCTGTTTCTTTATCAGAGCACTGTGTTTCAGACTCAAAAGTGATTAACTCTTTTTTTCAATCCCCACAGATGTACAATGCTGAGGGAGGATGTCTGTCTGGAACTGCCTTGCCTCCTCCCCAGGAATGGCCTCTTAATGCAAATCTAAAATTTCTTTTAAAAATTGGAATTTGCCTAGTCAGTGGTATAACTCTAAACTGGCCTGTGAGGAGCCAGCTTCCCTGAGGAGGATAATATCAAAGAAACAGAGTTAAAAAAAAAAAAAAAAAAGAAGAAGAAAAGTTGTTTCAATAAAGTAGAATCAATATTTATGCTCACTGCAGAATGCAGATCTGGGGTTAATTATGAGTACAGAAGATTTAGGTTGGATCTCTTGAAAAACTTTCCATGGCCTCACGGTTGCTGCTCTTCACCTGATGTCAGGCTCCTGTGACACTGTCTGGACATCTGTTGCCAGGAAAGCATCATCCCTGCCCCTGCATGAGCTCAGGCAGCAAATGCTTCCTGCCCAGTCTGTAAAGCTCTTCTGCACTTTCTTTTTTTTAACAGCTATTTTTCTCAGGCAAATAATTTACGTTGGCAGCACGATGAACCCAGGGGTTGTGAAAAGACATGGCTGTGCTGGAAGGCAAAGCAGGTTCCTGCAGCACAACACTTCCTTACCCAGCTAACACAAATGTAAGTTGTTGCCATGGCTCCTTCAACAGCATGGGTGGATGCCAATCTGTCTTCAGTAACCTCAGTGCTCCACCAGCATCCATCGAGCTGGGGCTATGAGCACCATCAGGATCTATGCCTGGGGTTGTGGTTAGAGCTGGGAGGAGAGCAAGTGCTGCTTCGGTGTCCTGTTGCTTTTTGGCTTGTAGCTTTTTTTCCTTCCTTTGGCGAGGGAGAGTCATTTTTCATGAAGTTCTTGCTGGTTCTTTTGGGAGATACTTTTTCAAATGTTTGTGCTGGTGGTTATATCTATCCGTTATCAGTAGAAGCAAAAAACCTACATCTTATCTATCCAGTTTGTCTTGGAGAATTGTATCTCCTGGTTGCTTTCTGGTGGAGCACTGAAGCTGGACTGGAAGATTCCTG
Source organism: Indicator indicator (assembly GCF_027791375.1). Lineage (NCBI taxonomy): Eukaryota > Metazoa > Chordata > Aves > Piciformes > Indicatoridae > Indicator > Indicator indicator. The sequence continues at coordinate 17,631,318 of NC_072010.1, forward strand.
TCCTGTAGAGAGTAAAGAGGATAAGTACGTTGTGCTCATTAATGGAAGAGCAATCTTTAAAAGCACCTGTACCTGCTGTGTGGTCTGTGCTATCCCCAGTCGAAATAAGTGCTGTTAGGCAGAGCAAGTTGTATGTGAGCAGAGCGCTGATGCTCAGCTTAATGAACTTAGATCCGCCACTACTGACCGAATCACTGGTAACATCATACACAGGTTTGTTGCCTTTATGCAGTTGATATTGCTATTTCCTTCTTAGTCCTACCCTTCACAGGCTGTGGTTAGCTTTTAACATTTCATTTGCTGATCCATCCATTTCTACCATAATATGATCTGAGGTTTTTGACCCTTCCACAGGTAGGGTCAGCATTGTAACCAGCATTGTAGGGCTGTTCACTAGTGGAGTTTTGCAGACCAGAGTTATTCCTGAATGAGCTTTAGAGGAAACCTCAATTCACAGCTCTGCCACTTGGGTGGATATGACTGAGGTAGGAATCATTTACAGCCTGAGATGGTAACTGTGCAGTTCTTTAAATGCTAAGTTGTCATGTTTGGCAAGTACTGCTGGGAGATAGGGGAACTCTGTATATACTTTCCTCTGTCCCCAGTTTGGCTCTTGGCAAGCTCAACATTGTCAGCATATGACAATTTTAACATCATAGGAAGACTGTGAATAATTTTCATAATCTCCAGTTTTCAGAGAACTGTTCTACTTTTACTCTTGATAACCACCCAGATTTTCACCTCTCACTCATCTCTTGGAATGTGGTCCAGGATGAGCTGGAATTTTGCACTAATGAATCCTCTGGGCTATACTGAGAGAGACAGTATGGCTTTTCTCTGTACACTTGCATCTGCAGCATGGAGCAGCTAAAAGTCACATGAATTATTAAAATAAATGTTTTGCAGAAAACAATATCCCCCCCAAAAAAGATAAGAAGATGAATTATTCATCATTTTTCTTACTTTGCAGCAGTGCAGTTTTTCTGTAAGACTTGCCAAAGATTAGACAAGAGTCTTTCTACATGGTCATGTAGGATTATAGCAGGACTGGCTTTGTGCTTTCCTCTATGAGTAGCACACAGAAATCAGGTCATTACTTATTTTAGTAAAGGAAACTGTTATTCTCTATATAGAACTCTAATTAGATAGATTTAATTCTAAAACCTCCAAGTCAGAACTAGGTACAGCAGTATAGATCAAAATGAACTATGGGAAAGAGCAAAGGGTTTGTTACATGTGTTGCTGTGTTCCTAGACCTGGGCTCCACTGGACTGAAGGTCTGTAAAAATGTGCAACCAGAGGTAGTATGTTCACCAAGGAGCTTACAGCCTGAAGCAAGGGAGGTGAACAAGACAGCAGCATGGTGCCAGTACATATCAGCACAGGAGGAGCTAGAAAAAAGGACATGAGGAAGCTTATTGTATGTTTATGGGCAGGTCTTTCCAACTGCAGCAGCAACCGTGGAAGGCACAAGGAGGTGACTGAAAAACCTAATCAATGGATAGCAGGGTTATACTGTGACATACTGGAAATGAGGACAGACATATCTCTGGTGCATGCAACATGGCTGAGAAGCTCCTTGAAAGAAAAGTGTAGTGTGAAGTGAAAGAGTTCACGTTGAAGGGGGAATTCAGAGAGAAGTCTCTGTGGCTTAACATGGTGCTGGTGCAGCTGGCACAAAGAAGTTGGCAAGGGACGCATACCAGGGCATGGATGGCCCAGGGCCTGAGAAGACGAGGACAAAATGAGGGGCAAATTTTCCTTCTGGATATGGATAAGAAAGGCTCTGCAGCTTAAGGGACACCAGTCAGGAAGTATCAACAAGGTGTAGACATAGTCTAGCTGTAAAGTGCTGAAAAGTGAGGCCCTTGGTCATGCTTCAGGGACAAGATTAGTGTGTTCTCTACAGCTGGAAAGAGCTTTCTGGGCATACCAGTCTTAAGACAGTTAAACAAGTTGAGACTATAATATGGACATCAGGATAAAAGAAGTCTCTGACTCATCAACAGGGCAAGAACTGCCAAATTTGTGCTTGTGAACAAGATTGATCAAGAAGAAAATGCTGAAGCAGGAATAGAAATACAGACCAATGGCAGAACCCTGGGGAGAGCCCCATGGATAGAAAGAATCCTCCACAGGACCTGTGGCAGTAATAATCAGAAACTAAAGGGAGACCAAATTTGAGAAAACACCTGAGCTTACCAGTGTCAAAGGTGTTTTACAGTTGAATGCTGCATATTTTTCCTGGTGATGTGATCTCTTCTGGGCAAATTTCCTCTTAATTCATTCAGCAAAGCGAGTACTCCTGCAGTGTCTATCTCATCACAGGCTGATCAGCAGTGCATACACCCATCAGAACTAGTATCAAAATTCTCAAAAGCATTAAAACAGCTCACCCCCTTAGCTTCTGTCACCTGCCCTTGACCAAAGCATCCTTCTGGCAAGACTCATTAAGCAAGCACTACCCAAGCCCATGAGCCCTCTTGCCTGCTCAAAGGCAGATGTGAGTTTTGCTGAGTTGCAGACTCCTGGGAGCAACTCAGTCTTGTTGAGCCAACCCAGACGTAGCCGATGGGAACAGCACGTGTTTGCACATCACGACACAGATCTCTCAGGCTGCTCCAGCTTACCCCAGTGAGGCTACCCCTATTCCATGTGCTGGATGAGAGGAATGCCAAAGGGGTGGGATGCAGATGTGAGGATGCAGTTTGCCTGCCTGTCTTTGACAGGGGCATTTGAAATGCTGATTTGGCTCTGGATAGTGTTACATGTTCCTCTAAACTGTTGTGACTAAGCCATCATCTGCTGCTTCACTTTCTCCCAGTTTTCCATTCACATTGATTCATTGGTTTGAATTTAAGCCAGCTCACACACACTTTGCCTCGAGTTTCCATGCCATTCTCCCCCCCCACCATCAGTTTCTCTCCTTTTCACCCTTTGTTGCACACATTTGGCAGATAACCATTTAGCGGAGGATGTTGGTGTCACCCCTCTGTAGCTTCTATGACCAAAAAATACCAGAAAAAGAATGATAAGTCCAATCCAGCACCAGCTGGCGTGGTGGTGCCCCTTCTTCCATCCTGCCCTGACACAGTTTGCATGGGGTCACTACGACACCAGGGCCATCTCAAGGCTGCTGTCTCCATCTGCTTGGTGCCTTTTATGAGGGTTGTGGGAAGGGAGTATTAGCACATGGTTGCATGGCAATGCAGGACTTCTCCAACTCAGCTGCTAATTTAGTGCATGAGGTTGTTCTGCCCCGAAAGTGCCCTCAAGCTGCCACCAGGGTCTCTCCAGGGAAAATCAGCTTCCTCTGTTTTGCAATATAATTTGTTTTGGTCTTTTGTCCATGCCTGAAATGGGCCTCAGTTAGTGTAAATCATGCTTCTGTACTGTGAAACTGCAAATTTGCATTGGCTCCAAATCTGGCCAACCATGATGAATCCAGCAATAGCGAGGAATAGGTGATCCTGTGCCCCAGCAAGGAGCTATAATCCCAGTACAGTGCTCTCACAGTATCACAGTATATTAGAGGTTGGAAGGGACCTCCAGAGACCATCAGGTCTAATCTTCTCTGCCAAAGCAGAATCACCTAGGGTAGGCTGCACAGGAATGCATCCAGGTGGGTTTTGAAAGTCTCCAGAGAAGGAGACTCCACAACCTCCCTGGGCAGCCTGTTCCAGTGCTCCGTCACCCTCACTGTAAAGAAATTTCCCCTCATGTTGAGGTGAAGTCTTCTATGTTCAAGTTTGAACCCATTGCTCCTTGTCTTATCACTGTGCACCACCAAAAAGGGCTTGGCCCCATCCACTTGACACCCACCCTTCAGATATTTATACATGTTGATGAGATCCCCTCTCAGTCTTCCAAGACTAAATAGCCCCAGGGCTCTCAGTCTCTCTTCATAGGGGAGATGCTCAAGTCCCCTAATCATCCTCATGACTCTCCGTTGAATTCTCTCTAGCAGTTCTCTGTCTTTCTTGAACTGGGGAGCCAAAACTGGAAACAGTATTCCAGGTGTGGTCTCACCAAGGCAGAGTAGAGAGGCAGAAGAACTTCTCTAGGCCTGCTGGATACACTTTTCTTGATGCATTCCAGGATCCCATTGGCTCTCTTGGCCACAAGGGCACATTGTTGTTCCATGCAGAACTTGCTGTCCACCAGCACTCCAAGGTCTTTCTCTGTGGAGCTGCTTTCCAGCAGGGCAGCCCCTAATCTGTCCTGGTGCCTGTTGTTATTTCTCCCCAGATGCAGGACCCTCCACTTGTCCTTGTTAAACTTGATGAGGTTTGCCTGCCCCCAGCTCTCCAGCCTGTCCAGGTCACGTTGGATGGCAGCTCAGCCTGCCTGGGTATCAGCCAGCCCCCCCCCCCCCCCAGTTTTGTATCATCAGCAAACTTGCTGAGGGTACTCTCAATCCCCTCATCCAGGTCATTGATCAAGATACTGACCAAAACTGGACCCAGAACCAATCCCTGGGGGACACCACTTGCTTCAGGCCTCCAAGTTGACTCTGTGGCACTGATGACCACCCTCTGAACTCTGTTGTGGAGCCAGTTTGCAATCCACCTCACTGACCAGCCATCTATGCCACATCTCCTGAGCTTTTCTATAAGGATGTTATGGGAGACAATATCAAAAGCTTTACTGAAGTCAGTGAAAAGGCAGGTCTGAGGGAGACATGAATATCAAATATCTACTGAGTGGGTCAGAAAATCTTTCTTGATTGGTGGTATGAGTGTCCTTGTATTAAAAGCTAGACTAAGTATTCATATCCTCAGAGACTATTTGAAAAGCCAGTCAGTGACTTTCTTCTTGTGTAGAAATATCAATGCTTTTGGAGAACTAAATTAATTTCTAACTCCAGTGGAGATCCAAAATCTATAAATAGGTTGTGCAGTGCATTTGGGAACCTGCAGCAGTCCAAATACTTTTGGAGCTGTCTGAACTGCAACTCACAGAGAAAGATGCTGTTTCTTCAATGTTTTATTCTTATATTCTTAATTTGCACCTATAAATGCAAATCAAAATTGCTGCCTAGCAACAGTATCTTTTGTGATCCTCTTAAATTTATTATGAATGTCTATAATGTCTACCTATGAGTCTCATGCATAATGGTGATTAACTTCATCATGATTATATTCCCTTATTTTTCAAGCACAACAATGACAGCTCCTAGACATTTGAATGATGAGCCTTAGAGACTTTCATCCACTCAGAGAGACAATTGCTGTTGTGGTAGAGCACTGTGGGAGACAGCACAGCCTGTGCGATTTGGGTTGGGTCATCTGTGCTGATAGTGAAAATTTAATCAATAATACAGCCCTAATATCAGATTCTTACTTTACAGAGAGAGAGATAAGCACAAGACAAATGTTTGTAAGACCATGTATCTGTATAAAAAAGAACAAAAAAACCCAAACACACACATAAAAAAACAACAAACAACAACACAACCCCCACAAAAACACTAAAAAACCCCGAGTCTGAAACATCCACAAGCAGTTGGCAACTGCAATGTAATGCATCACCGACATACCTACATGAGCTGAGGGACTTCTGCATCTGTCTCCTATTCTGCCAGGAGTTAATTCCAGGATACTTCATATAGTGCCCTTCCTATCAAGCTACGTGTCACAAACACTGCACTGGGAAAGGCCCCCACAACCTTGTCTTCACCAGTGATATGTGACTATTCAATGAACTTGAGGCGGGAAGAGAAATAAAAAAAAATAACATGGACAACGTCAAAGCCGTTCACGCCAGCATTTTTAAGAACAGAATCACACTAATTGCCTTCCTCGTTCCCCCCCCCGAGTATAACCACGCGACATTCTAGGGTGAAAGTAACATTTTTCCGATCTTGTGCAAAAAGCCCTGAGAGGTTTGGGGTGACCCTGTTTCCCGTCTGCCAGGTGCCTCCCGCGCCCTGACCGGCAGCAGCCGCGGTTGCAGCGCCGTCGTCTCAGCACCCTGGACAGTGCCTGGCAGAGCAGGAGCGGGCGGGAGCAGAGGAAAGAGGCGGGACCGCGGGCCTGGCGTGGCTCCGGCGCTGCTGGGGCTGTAAGGCCAAACATAAAACTCCATGCTAGCTCCTCAGGATCACAGAATCACAGAAATACTCAGGTTGGAAGAGACCCTCAGGATCTCCAAGTCCAACCAATAACCCTGCTCTACAAGGTTCACCCCTAAACCATATCCCCAAGAACCACATCCAAACGACCCCTTAAACACATCCAGGGTTGGCAACTCAACCACCTTCCTGGGCAGCACATTCCAATGCCTGATCACTCTTTCTGTGAATTTTTTTTTTCCTAATGCCCAGTCTAAGCCTACCAAGTCATAGCTTGAGGCCATTCCGTCTTGTTCTATTATTAATTACATGGAAGAAAAGATCAGCACCAGCCTCTACAACATCCTTTCAGGTAGTTGTAGACAGAGATGAGGTCTTCCCTCAGCCTCCTCTTTTTCAAATTAAATAGCCCCAGCTCTTCCTAAGATTGTTCTCCAGGCCTTTTACCAGCTTCGTTGCCCTCCTCTGCACTCACTCCAGCACCTCATTCCTCTTGCATCTACTCACGTGTTTCAGCCCCTTGCTGCTAGTACTGCTATAACTTGGGATGGTTAATAGTGATCTTCAACAAAAGTGTTAATCAAATTAGGTTAATTATCCTTTAGTTTCTGGTGGAAATCAGAGGCTGGCAGTCACATTGAGTCTGTGCCCTTTCGTGGTTTGGAACTGTGTTGGGAGATTTTCACTCACTTTGCCTGTGAGAGTTCAACAAGTGTCCAGACTACACTCTTAGTCACACATTTTAGTTTTAGGTAGTCCTGCAAGGAACAGGGAGTTGGACTCAATGATCTTTATGAGTCCCTTCCAATTTGACATATTCTATGATTCTATTCTATGACATGTTTCCTGGATAGGAATGAGCTGTTCTAAATGCCCTTAACTTGAAGAAAGACTGCCAAGGATCTTGCATTCCAAGGCCTGAAGATCCTCAAGAGGCTGCATCAGCCTGGAGGGAATAAAATTTCTCTAGCCTTTGTCTCCACCAAGGCAAGCATTTTCCACACTGGGAAACCTATTCATCTCACACTTTCTAAATTCCATCAAGGAAAATGTGGCCTATTCTAATGCTTCTGTTAATCACTGTAAGGAAATTACAGAAACTTTGCTTTAGTATTTTCCTCCATTGTAAAACATTCTCCAAGGAGCTGGGCTGGGGAGCCTGAGAACTCTTAAGCACTGAAAGAAGGTTAGCCTTTGGTATTTGCTTTCATGGAAGCTCCCCAAGAACTAGTACCCCTATCCAAGTTCAGGCAGCTGTTGTAAACTATTTCTGAAATGTGCTTGAACCTATTATTAAAAAACATTAGCAGCATCTCATCTTGGCAGCCCCATGTCTTTCAACAGTGTAGCATAGTATTCAATTATACCTTCTCTTAGACTAAGAAAACTCTGAAATCTCCACCACTAACATTCAAGCCCATTACTTTGCATGCAAGAGAAATAGTTTATTGCTTTCTTCTTTGCTGCTATGTTGTATATGTTTGAAGGCTGTTAGCAATCTTCTTTCCTCTCACTTGGTTCATCCCCATCCCCAGTGAGGTGCCTTATGTCTGCTGCCAGGGCTGTCACTAGCTGCCCTTGGCCTGCCCTGCTGTGTGGCTGGGGTGGTGGGACAGGTCCTGGCTGCCAGGCCCTGCTCTACCACACTTCTTAGGCAGTCCCTGGCCTCTGCAGTACCCTGATGATAGTTAAAACAAGGATTAATACCTCTTCAGAACATCTTCTGAGTTTTAGCAATCTACAAGTTAAGCTTCCTGTGGATCCATCAAGTCTATCCTCACATTTACCATCTTGATATGTTGGCTTCTTTTCCTTCTACAGATTTGTCTAAGCATTTTAAAACATCTGTCCTGTTTTACTTGTGAACATCTTGTACTTGTGAGTTTTACTGTTCAGTTCTGCTTTGTGAAATACCTTTCTTCATTTTATATGCCCCTATTATGTTCGCTATTTATTTGGTGGACCAAGAAAGTGTAACTAGCCAGCTCAAGTGCCCTTATGTGTTACTACTCAAATCCTTTTTTCAGTCACCTTATTTTTTCAAGTTAAAGAGATTTAATCTGATTAACTTTGTCTCCAGATGAAGCTGTAACTGTTTTTTATCATTTAATTACCCCTCTGCATTTTTTTCCAACCCTGACTATGGAGCTGGTGTGTTCAGGAAACTTTCTGCAGGGATTCCCAGATCTTGCCTGTGTGCCAGTGACTGCAGTGCTCAATTACTTTATGTGTTGCAGTGATTTTTTTCCCTACATGTCCTACTTCACATTTGCCAATGTTTAATGTTATCTATCATTTCATCACTTATCACTGTCACTGAGATAACATTCTACAATTCTTCATCTATGACATTTGTACCACCAGAAAATGTTACAGTCCTCCTGCTTTTCCTGTCAGTATGTCAAACAATTCAGTCTCTTATGAACCTCCTTTTATTGTGTAGTTTTATTGTTCACAGACACCTTTTGGTCTTTCAACCATTTAAAGGGAGATCTTCCCTTTCTATCCCATGACAGTTTAGGGTTTTTTACAAGGTATCAGTTAATTCACTCTTACTGTCATGCTCACTAACTCTTTCAGAGTTGTAATAGATACCAAAAGTAGGTTTTCCCTTTGCAGCCTTACTTATTTTTTTCCACTTATGTGCCTTTGAGTTCTATCTTTGGATTTTTGTGGTTTGGGATTTTTTCCAATATGAAAATGAAACTTCCTGTCTGTAACTGCCCAACTCTCCTCTGCATCCCTCTTAAAAACTGATGCTGCATCTATCACCTTCTGTTCCTCTGGTACCAGCCTAACATGAGCAATAAGCCACACTCCACGGTAACTAGGGAGACAATTTCATATCTGATCTTCTTTTAAATTTCCTAGTGAAGATCATCTGATTCTGCTAATATATCACTGTTCATTACATTGATTTCTCACTCTTCAGTTGAGACCATTTGTCCAGCTTCTCACTTGCAGATAGAAGTTCTGGTGTAGAAATCCTCCTATGCTGTTCAACAGTGAGCACTGCCAGAGGTAATTAATATACCTTGTACCAAACTTAGATTCCCTGAGTGTTCCTGTTCTACATCTATCATCTCCAGACCCTGCAATCTCTGTGGCAGGTTTCCTGTTTCTGATGCGGTTTATTATTAGCTTTTGATGTATTTGGCCTGGTTTTACTCAACTTTTTTTTTCTCGCCCTCTTTAGGAATTTTTATTGAACTTTCCTGAGTTCTATTCAACTTTTCCAATTTTGATGCATTGTCTGTGTTTTGAATAGTAGTATTTTTTAAAATAATTAATTCCTGTATTTTCTGGTTCTTCTTCTGTCCATCCCGTTCCCGTAAGGATGCTTCACTCATGCACTGCACTGATACTGACACTTCGTCAATGTCATCTGATTATTCCTCGACATAACTACCTACTGACAAGAATCATGCTCTTCTAGTATATTAATTACAATTGACTTCCAATCTCCAAAATCTGGTTTAAATCCAGAAAAGAGCAATTAACATAATCACATTCATACTCTCCCTCTCCCTAATCCTAAGTATCGCCCTAATCACCCTAAATTTCTGACTAGCTCAGACCAACCCAGATGCAGAAAAACTCTCTCCCTATGAATGTGGCTTTGACCCACTTGGATCTGCTCGACTTCCATTCTCCATCCGATTCTTCATCAGTAGCAATTCTGTTCCTCTTATTCAACCTAGAAATCGCCCTACTCCTCCCCCTTCCGTGAGCCACCCAACTCCAATCCCCCACCACCACTCTAACTTGAACATCCACTGTTATCCTTCTGCTTACCCTAGGACTCATCTATGAATGAATGCAAGGTGGCCTAGAATGGGCAGAATAACCAGAAAGTTAGTCTAAACAAGACAGTTGATTTCACCTCAACAAATCATAGTCCCACCCTATGACTTTCTTTATGTTCCTTATACACCTAAGCTTCCACTCAGCTTTTGCCCTAAGATACCTAGGATTAGCCTTCCACTGAACACACTTAATTTCAGCCCTATTATGCCTAGAAAGCATAATATTATCAATATACATTGCCCTCTCAGTCTGACCTGTGGAAAACCACACAACGTCATCTACCCTAATCCCCCTACTCATACTAGCATTCTCAGCCTGTGAAGATGAGTTTGGTCACTATCACACCATTATATTTCAAAGGTAACAATTTGATCCTGATCCTGCTGTTAATGGCTACACGGCTTCTCCTTCTGTGATGTCTGATTGCCCAGGAAAGATAATTTATCTTGTTAAAAAATGTTACACAAATTAGAGCCCAGTCTGACATTTCCCCACTTTGGAAGGTGTTGAGTAACTGAAGTTTTCTATGACCACTGTGCTTTCTGCCTTACAGCCTTGCTGGTGTCCTGTAGCATGTCAATACTTCTGCCTGGTTTTGACATGTCAGTATAGAGGAGTACTATTTAATGTGTATTTCACCTTCCTTATTTACATCATCATCTTTGTCTTTCTGATATCTGCGTTATCACAGTGTCCCTATTGATTGTCTCCCACGGAACTGGATGTTCCAGTCTATCCAACTTCATTTTGTATTTAGTAATGGTTCCATTTTTAAAACTATGCTTAATTAATTCTGGGTAAATATCTCTTTATTTGTTGAAATTGCTCTTTGCTGTGTTTCACATCTGGGTATGGATGATTTCCATTCTGTTCTTTATCAGAGGATGAAGTTATATGACTTTATGTCTTGAAGATGAGCACTGGGCTTTGGGGCTGCCTCTTTATGCAGATAAACTTTCCCCAAGTCTATAAGGGAGTTTTCAGTTCTTTCTGTACTCAGGTGAGCACATCCTCAGCAGAGAAAGAGACAAAATTCACAACCAAGATTGCAAAGGGAGCATGACTCCTGTGCGACAGGTAGGAGTTCCTACTACTTACTGTTCTTGCAGAAGACTTTGTTTAGCCTCATTATGATGTGGAATTAGCTGTATCTTATTGAACAGTTTCAGTTCCACTGTTTTATTGATACACGAATGAACAGGCAGCTGAAGTACCCAGAGCTAAAATAAGGAAGCATTCTAGGCTGAGAAAGACCATCTAAGGCTTAGTGCTTTTGATCCTTATTACTTCTGAGTTCACATAGTTTTAAACCATTTAAAAAAAAAAATCTGATAAACTGGACTGTGAAGTCCTACTGGGACTGTAAAAGTAAATTTATTGAAAAAAATACTAAACTCAATTAATTGTTATTATACTGGAACATGTTGCCCAGGGAGGTAGTGGAAGCCCCATCCCTGGAGGTTTTTAAGGCCAGGCTGGATGTGGGTCTGGGCAACCTGATCTAGTGGAAGGCATCCCTGCCCATGGCAGGGGGGTTTGAACTAGATTATCCTTGAGGTCCCTTCCAACCATGGCAATTCTGTAATTCTGTGATATTTTGTTCATAGCCCAAGGAACTATCGAGCCTAGCAATTCAAAGGTATGGTTAAAATATAGCTACAAATTCAAAGCGTGAAGCTTCATGTTTCCAAATCATATGTTCATTGAAGTGTTAGTTAATATAGATTAATATATATATAAAATGCAAGATTTATACTGAAAGCCTTCTTTTCAAAACTGTGTTTAAGTGAAAGATCTAAAGCTACTTCTGATGTATCTCTTCCAGGTGATGTTGAAACAGACTTTTACAGAGGGTAGTTTCAAAGCAGGAAAACAAAAAGAGGCTGATAATTGTCTGATATAACCAGGCCCAGCTCCACTGAGGTCCACTGGCTGGCAGCATGCAGAAGCAGATCTTTCCTAACCTAGTTGAAAGGCTCAGGTTAATCCTTCTATAATCGACAGCAGTGAAACTGCATTGCAGGTATTAAAAAAAATTGTGTCCCTGCTTTCAGATATGCCAACAGATGTCTGTGGACAAGAGGCTGAACTGCAAAATGGTTGACTACAACAGGGAAAAGAGGTACATGAAAGATGCATTGTAGTTTGTTTATTGCTTGAAGCATTTCATAGTTTTGATCAACAAATTTGGATCACTCCTGCTAGATCTTTTGGAGAATGCATCTAGACCAGGCTGTCATGGTAACATGCAAGACCAATGTTCTTCCAGGTGCATGCAGAAATATGCAGACTCCAATGAGTGCAAGGTAGGATCTTGTGCTTGCAGCCCAGGACAACTATCTCCCGTGCTGCATCAAAAGAAGCATGGCCTGCAGGTCAAGGGAGGTGATTCTACTGCACTGCTCTGCTCTGGTGAGAATATGCCTGGGTACTGTGACCAATGCTAGAGCCCTCAGCACAAGGTTGAACCTGTTAGAGCAAATCCAGATAAGGGCCACAAAAACGATCAGAGGGCTGGAACACCTCTGTTACACAGAAAGGCTGAGAAAGGCTGAGAATGTTGGGATTGTTCAACCTGGAGAAGAGAAGGCTCTGGGGAACCTTTATTGTGGCCTTTCAGTACTTAAAGGGGTACTATAGCAAAGATGGGGACAGTCTTTTTATCAGGGCCTGTGGAAAAGGAAAAGGGGTGATGGTTTTGAAGTAAAAATGGGTAGATTTAGGCTAGCTATAAGGAAGAAATTTTTTACAATGAGAGTGGTGAGACACTGGAATAGGTTGCCCAGAAAGGTGATAGGAAACCCATGTTTGGAAACATTCACAGTTAGGTTGGATGAGGCTCTGAGCAACCTGATCTGGTTAAAGAAGTCCCTGCTCACTGAAGGGTAGTCGGATTAGATTACCTTCAAAGGCATCTTCCAACCCAAACTATTTTACAAATCTATCTTTTCCAGGAGCCCTTTTCCCACAACATATCTCTACAGGGGACCAAGTTCCTTCTAAGAAACTGTTAGATAACTGTGTCACAGTGAATATCCTAACCCCACTGGTTTGAAATTCAGCTCCCCTGAGCCACACTCATTCCAGGCCTTCATATGCAAGTGCAGGGACAGCAGCACAGAGCAGATATGATCAGGGATTGACATTGTTATGGTGAAGTGTACCACTCTGGCCATGAGATAAAATTGACTGCCCACCTCCTGGGAGGGCAGAGGTGAAACATGAGGAAAATAGTCATTTGGAAGAGAGACACAGCTCTGGCTGCTCTTCTGGGTACACAAAGAGCCATATATGCAAAGCCAATAGGTCAAGACACATCCATGTACCATATAAATGCCTCTCTGCACCCTACTGTTCTAGCTGTAGTACAAAGAAACATAGGTCTGCATTTAGCTAACAACTGCTGCCAAAACCAACTTATTACTCATCTCCCTCATCCACTCACTACAGCAAAGAAATGGCAAGCACAAGTGCAACACAGCAGACACCCACACTGACTGACCATCTCCATTCATTTGAGCTTCTTCACAAACCCTCACAGACCAGCCCAGTTTGAGTAGACATTAGCATTAGCTGATAAGCATAAGGGAGCCTGCTTGAAAATGCTGTCATCTCTCTTTAGAAGCTGACAGCTGAACTGTTAAGCTAAGAGGTCAGAGTTGATTGGCTTGAGCACCAGCTGGATGCAGCCCTGGGAAGCAAGCCAAAGACATTTTCAGCTCTGACCTGCAAGACACTAATCTGAGGGCAAATTCTACACACAAGGGGCAAGTCAGCTCAGCTGTGTAGGTGGAGAATGATTTAGGAGCCCCACAACAGCATCTCAGGGCATCAGCAGCTGTCAGTCTTCTTGATCCCTTGTAGCTCACTGCACCACCAAAATATAGATAATTATTGCGCAAAATTCTTCTTTAATCACAAGGGCATCTATTGCCTTTGGAACACTTCCAAATGCAGTTGTATAAATAGAACCATGCTGAACTTGTTACATAGAAAGGAAGCTATTTCTGCTTCACATTTTCTTGGTTTGGTCCAGAGAAAATGTGTATGTATACACAAGAATGCTGTGTTGATAAGGCTGGGAACTTCAAGTTTCTATTCCTCTTGTGTGTTATCTGCTGACCACATAGACAACAAACACACACACAGAGCTTGCACAGTGTACGATCTTTTTTTCCAGAGAAACATGAATTTGGGGTGAACTTCTGCAACCTGAAAATTGTCAGCAAGTAACAGTTTGTAATCAAGCCACTTAGAAATGCAGCACATGTGCTTCCTCCACGTCAACCACGTCAAAAGAGTGGTTGGTTGTGCCACACAGGCTAGAGAACCTGCCTGACCTGGAGCCTGGGCACTGGAGGAGGAATTGGGCACAAACCACACAGTCTACAGCAGTCATGACATCATTCAAAAGCAAAATGGACACAACTAGATTTCAGGCATGGTGTTTGCCTTTGACAAATTCTAGATTTCCTCAATAAAAACTCTTTTTTGGGGAAAAAAAAAAACAGTTTTGACTGAAAACACTTTTGATTGACAAAAACATTTTATTAAACACCACTGAACATTTTTCTAACATTCAGCCAATTTTCAGCCCCAGGCATCAGGACAGGCTGGGACCAAGCAGCTGGAATGCAGCTGTGCAGATGACCTCAGGCTCATCATGAACACCAAGCTGACCATGATCCAGCAGAAGCCAAGCAGCCTTCAGGCAGAGGGTTGCCAGGAAACTGATGAAGGTGGATCCTTTTTCTCTGCTCAGCACTGATGAGACACACCTGAAGTACTGGTGCTTCCAGTACAGGAGAGATGTGGACATACCAGAGAGAGTCTACCAAAGGGCTATGAAGGTGATGAAGGAACTGAAGCATCTGACATATAAGAATAATGAGGGAGCTGGGACTGTTCTGCCTAGAGAAGAGAAGGATCAGGTGGATCTTATCAATATGTATTCAGAGGGAGGGAAGGAAGAAGACAGAGCCAGACTCTTCTCAGTGGTGCCCAGTGGCAAGACAAGGTAATGGATATAAACTGAAATGTTGGAATTACATGTAAACACAAGAAAAAGGATTTTTTACTGTGAGGCTGGTCAAGCACTGGGACAGTTTACCCAGGTAGGCTGGAGCATTTAGGGTATCTACTTACTCTAAATTACAGCTTTAATGAAATTTTTGCCTGGAAAATTTTTACTGCTAAAGACAAATCACTGTTAGCCCATCTCCCTTACACTAGAAAGGGCTGGAAAATTCTGGTACCATACATTACTGGAGAGTCACTTCTCGTCCAGGGACTATTCGACAAGCAGGAATATAATGGAGAGAGCCTGAAACTCAGGGATCACACCATACAGCTACAGTAGGGTCCCTCAAACTAGGAAATGTCTGTACACATGTATTTGTCTGAAGATCTTTGACACTAATGTGCCTGTGGACCTGCTCAGTTTGACCATGCACAGCATCTGGCACTAACAGTTAAATCGCCTTTTCCTTAGTCTTTGGCAAATGACTTAAGAAAATAACTTACCTCATTCAAAATCTGCTTAAAAAATATGAAAGTGTGAGAAGAGAACTGCTTAGACTTGGATTCTCACTTCTAGCAACTTGCGTGGGGTGCTTTACCTTTACCATATTGTCAAATTTAGATGCGTGTCTGTTCTCAAAAACACTGATGGCTAAAAGTTGTGGACGTTTCAAACTCTTCAGAACATTCTCCTCCTATTTGAAAATTGCTAGGATCACCTTGAGCTATTGCTGAATCAATCCTATTTGAAAATAACTAGGATCACCTTGAGCTATTGCTGAATCTATTCTGGCTCAGACAGTGAAGCCCAAACCTTAATTTTTTTCCATTGATAGCCTGAGATGAGCCAAACATATCCATTTCCTCATGACATTGCTCTCCCTGAACAGTGGTCATGTAGTCTGGGACTGGCATAAAAGCCCCAGCCTTGCCAGGTGGGACACACATGCAGCCAGAGTGGCACCAGCTGCAGTGAAGGTGGCTACAACCTGGACAGACAGTACAATTGACACATTGTCAAGGACAATGAGTCATTTACTAGCAATCTTTAAAGCAGCACACACACTTCACAAGTGCTGCTACCACAACATTTGTTGTCTTTCCCTAAAGCCCAGGTCCATGGCCCAACTCTCACAGCCAACACTGCTCTGCCTAACTGTACCAGAGACCTGCTTTGGCTAACTCACAGCACAGGCCTGTGATAGTGCCTACTCCTTGCAGGCAGGGAGACACACACCTAGCTGCCTTCCTACAGAGAGCTGTATTTTATAGAAGATACTGATTCTCTGAAGCCATTAAGATAACAGATGGGGAATGCCTAGGAGGAGTTTAATTACCAGTTTGACAAACCCAGGGACTGTGAGCTCTTCAAGCTGGCTCAAGACTTTTTAGCATGTGATGACACAACACAGCAACCTAGATATACTTGTGCCTTGTCATGCAAGGTTGAGTGTGGCCATGCCACAGTACCTGGCATGCTGCAGGAGACCCCGGGGGACTGCCACCCTTGGCAAGGCTCACAGCAGGGCTGAGCTGCCAAGCAGGCACTGCAGCCTGTCACTGATCCAGGCTTGTTCCTCCAGGCACTGCTCCAAGCATATTTCAGCCAAAAATAGGATCCTGAGAATCCCTGCCTAAAGTCCATCTTCAGAAAATGCAGATAATGACAATGCCCTGGTAGGACAGAGGTTCTTTTTGAAATCCACATCCGTAAACACCAAAGGTGTAAGTCACTCTGGGCAGAAAAGTGACCTGAACAGGCCAGTCACATGGCTCTGCATCTGTTAAGCTGCAGGACTTCCACTGTACAGCAATTTTTTTAGAAGTACAGATAAAGGTGCAGGTGGGAGGAACAAACAAACCACCAGACTCACACATAATCACAGTTATCGGTAAACTGTAGTCAAACCAAAAGAGGGATAAGGAATGCTACAAAAAATGGGTTTACATGTTCTTTATTTCAGTGAAACAAGCAAGTGAAAGTAGAGGTTTCACATTCCTTTCTGATAAGAGAGTTCGTGCCTCTTCAGTTAGTTACATTAATTACTGCATTTTTACACCCTCAGGAACCTAACACCAATGCCAAACAAGCTGGCATGGCAGGCAGGGGTCTTGAGCATTCACAGCAATCACCACAGGAGACAGACACATCCAACAGTTCTTAAGGATCCTGCATTTTACATCTAGACCATTACAGAGTAAAATAGTTACATAGACCCATCACAAACCTTAGCACAGCAACAGATGTGAGAGTCAAAAAAAGATTCACAACACTCTCAGCTGACTGAAAGCTAATCACAGCAGTGTGCTGTGGGTGTTACTCATGCCTGCAGAGACACACGCTTAAATCACCTCCCAGAGTTTCTGATGTCTTTCACTCCTGATAAGACTTCACAAGGAGCCACATCAGCAACACAGTGATCAGGACGATCAAGAAGTTGAGGAAAAGTTCTCGTGAGGATCGTTCCATTTTTCAGGGGCAATCAGGGAAGAGCAGAAGTCAGGAGGCAGAGCAAAGGGAAAACTTCAGTGACTTGTCTGGGAATGCCGTTGAGCTCAGCCTTCAGGTCACAGTGTCTTTCAAGGAAAAAGATAAATATGTGAAGAATAGATGTATAAAGGAGGCAGGTTCAGTAAAGCCATTTTTCTTAGCATAAATAAGTGTTGCTTCAGTGGCTCAAAGGAACTAACCACTAGGGACACTAAAAAGTAAAAGCTATCTCTAGCAGCTTACCACCTTCTTGGATTTCCAGCATTTGACAAGTGAACATTCTCAGTGTCACACCAAAATACACCAAGCAGGGGTGACAGTTTGTGGTGATTGGTGCTGCTTTGTACAAACCTTTTCAAACAAATGATGCTTAAGCCCCATTTATTCTTTTCAACAGATACACACTGTAAATATAGTACTCTTTATAATTCTTTAAATTCCTCTGTTTGCATTTTTTAAACAAAACAAGGTGCAAACTACTCTTTTTAACAGAACGGGTAATACATCTAAATCATTTATGTTACCACTTAAGGCATGAGGAGAAGCTAAGGTTAGACCTTTTTTTCTAAAGAATTTAGAACTTTTGTGAGTTAATCCTATGGATGAAAGAGTATTTTCTCAAGAAACATCTGACTTTCCTGCACTTTCAAGCATATAGATTTCTTACTTCAGAAATCTCATTCAAGTTGTATTCAGAAACTTCTCTGTTGATCATTGTTTCTATTTACTTTATTTGTATATGGTTTAGAGTTCATGCAGAGAAATGAGAGTATTTTGTCATGAACGTAATACACTAATCCTGTCTATATGACATGTAAATAAAACAAAAACCTTTTAGAAAATTAAGCATACACTCCAGACAAATAGTTTGAACACGACCAAAAATCTCAGCAGAGAAACCAGATCAGGCTGAGCATGTATGATGCAAACAAGGGAAGCCCTGGGACCATACCAGCACAAAGGCAGAGAGTTGAAACAGAAACTGCTTTAGTTTGCAGATTAAATATTAAAAGCTCAGTGCATGCAGTTAATGAATTCTTACATTCCCAAGTTGTTTTGCCATTTTATGCCCTTGGACAAGAGAAAGTCTGACTTAATAAGTAAGCCAAGATTTTTACCTTGAGGAGGTAAATGGAGCTCAGTAGTTCTGCCTCTGGACTTTGAGTCACTGCAGATACTCTCTGCAGGTGCTCTCTGCAGATACCCTTTAAGCTTCTGCCTATCTTCCACTCAGTCTGGATGCCCCTTCCTTCTGTGGGAGCTGAAGTAGGCTGAGGGAGGAGAGCAACAAGTGCATTGGCAACCCAGGTGCTGACATCACCCCCAAAACATTTTAAAAGGGCTGAAGTGGGCTGGAGGATTTGGTTAAAGGCTGTTATGTGGTGGGCTCTGTGGGCTGACTTGCTTCTTTTAGTTCTTCTGATGCAGTGATAAGCAGAGCTGTGTGCAGCCCTTGGCAGTCAATGAGATTTGATAGAATTGTATTTGGTCCGTTAGTGTCTTTCCCAGTGTGGGGAAAAGAAAAGCAAGGGAAGACTCTCCTGTGTAAATACTTGTGCGGAATTTAGAATCTCTCAAGATAATTTCCAGAGTACGGAGACCTGTGTACGTATTTACCTTCTCAAGTACAGCTGTTGCAGTTCTATACAACTATAGTCTTCACCGCTTCTCAAGTTAGTATGCATTTGAAAGAAAGTGAATAGAAGCAAAATATTCTTTGCATTGGAATACACACATTTGCAGCATAGAAAACTTTGGGACTAGGAATTCTGAAAAACAAAATTTCTTTAAAGAGCCACTGACTCACCTGCATACTCTTCCCTAATCGATTTTCAATGCTGATATTAATGCTCCATTTGCCTGAGCATATAGAGAAGTATTCCTGTCACCCTGAAGCATTTCTTTGCAGAAAGCACACTGCTCTGTGGCTTAAATAGCTGTAATCCCCACATCACCTTATGTTTGCCTAAGGCACTGTGAACAAACAGAAATAGCTATTTGCTTAAAATTGATACAGCTGAAAGAGAGTCTCATCAGAGTGTGCTGGACTGAAGCAGGAGCAGAGTCTGCCAGCTTTGTGCTGCCACAGGTTTCCCCCTTATTTGAACCTTTGCTTTAGATGAATAACCTATTTCCACAGAAGTCAGAGGGGACACTTCTGCAACATGTTGCTGCCACAGGAGCAAGAGGATCCTGATCAGGTTTAAGAGTGTAAGGCTATCCACAGCACTGGCCTCATTCTCACTGCCAAACACAATGTGATATACAGCAAGGAGATTACTTACTGATTCTGGTGCCTTTTGTATATTTATATTCAGTCATTCCAGGCAGTACTGTTGCTCAGAGTGAGCTTGCTGTGACAGTCCACCTCCATCAGCTCCCAGGTTTCTTTCTTTGCACCACCACTGGCACTCATGTCATGGTGCAATGCCCCCAGTGAGGGAGGCTATCTAACTGGAAACCAACTCAGTGAAAAACACAACAAAACAAATAGCTGTGGTAACTAGGGGGGAGGAAGGGAGGGTTGGAAGGTTTTACTGGATGATATCCCTAAATAGTCTTCCCACATAATCACTGGAGGCGGGAGAGGGGCCAGAATTTGAGAAATCTTCCATTTTATCGGCTTAACTGCCTTGCTGTTGCCCTCCTAGATACCAAGGCAAGATATTCACAAAAGCCAATATGCTGCATGAGAGTCCTGTGCTAAAATACACAGACGAAAGAGCAAAGGCTTAACTCATGCCTCACTCAGGACTTCAATGCCTCAGCAGGTTTACAGGGTCCTATTGCAATGCAGGGTATGCGTCTGTTGTAGCTTAAGGGTTAATTGTAAAGCCATAAAGCAAAAACTCCTCCCAAGGGGGTAGAAAAGTCTGTCCCAGGAGGAAGGCACAGGACATTGTGATATGTTGTTCCATTCCCTTTTCCTGTATCTCTCTATTTAAGACACTGCACTGCCGCAGTTTGCTCTCTCTGCTCCAGGCGCATGGCCTTTGCTTTCTCTTGCAGCGTGGGGGAGGCTGGCTGGTGGGAGCTGTTTCTTCCTGTGTGGTGAGGCCTGCCTTCATGGCCCAGCTGGGGTCTAGACCAGGGCTGACTCTGAGTGTATACATCCTTTTCCCTTAACACCTGTTTGTACTTTGTTTTACTTTTGTAAATATTATTTCTATTTAACTTCCAATTCCGTGCCACTGCTTTTATTTACTCTTTTGGGGTAAATTCCACATTCTGTCCTGAGCCAGAGGCTCAACAGAGTACAACGTCTGCCATGAATCTGCCCTAGGCTATTCCCTTCCCTGGCATGTTCTGAAGCGGAAATCTTCGTATTTCTCATGCAATGGCTATTCTATTTCACCTTTAATCACATATATATCCACCAGGAAAGGGAGAAACATGTGAGTGCCATTGATCCTAATTATTGAATGTTGTATGTCAGTGGTGAAATATTCCCCTTGGGCTATGCATCTTGGAGCTTTTGGGGTTTATTTTGCTCTCTGCCAAGAGAAATGTCAACAAATGTCTGTCTTTAACTGGAACCCCTCAGGTCTGGTCATTAGGCCTGCATCTGCACTTCCACACTGCCAAGAAGCCCCTTGCTGCTCACCTCCTTCTTCCTGGATTTCATCCATACCAGCTAGAAAATGTCCCTTCTTCATAGCAGGGAGACAGTGCTGTACATGTCATTATCCAACATGCTCCATACATGCCCTAACTCCTCTCTACAGGCACAGATACTTCCCTCAGTCTTTGTCCTGAGGATCTTACTGGAGACCAGGAAAGAGCATATAGGGTTGCAATACATTAGTAGATCCAGCATGTTGAATGACCGGGAAATCTGGGAAAAGAAACACAGAAAGTGTAACATGATCTTTGTCTGGATATCCTCAAACTTCTGGGATGCAGCCTACTGGAACTGCTAGATTTGGACTACAAGCAGGGTTGAGTTTATGGCTGCCTCTTGCTCAAAGTGTCAGGGTGCCTATTCAACACGGATCTGTTCCTGCAGCTGTGTTGTCTCATTCCATGAATAGTTCTAACCCTGGCAACTTGTCCATAGCTGAGCTTCTCTACACAACATCCTACATACTTTCAGTATTGCAAAAATAAAATAGCAAATTCAACTATTCTATATAGCAGAGAAAGTAACTTGCTTCAGCCTATCAGCGATTAGAAGGCAGCTTATTTGCTGGAACTGAGACCAGCTAGCTAAGAAACATGTGGGGTTTTTGACAGAACTAGTGCCTAGGAAATTTGTTACATTTACTTTTTATGTCATCTTATAGAATGTTCATAGATAGTTTTGCATAGAAATATATATAAATACACACATATATATATGTACACATGCACAGATATACACATGCAAAAACTTTTTCTGGGGAAAAAAAAAAGTCTTAACGCTGAACAGGAGGTCCAGTAAACACACCTGAGTTGTGGAATGTGCCTGAATGTTAGTTGTAAGTCCAAACACTGTCTGAACATCCGACTTCAATATGTTGTAGATTAAAGTCTGCAGTTGCCAGAGGCTGGACTCTTGACTTGCCCCTCAAAAAAAATCATACTCCTGCTGTTTACAAATGAAGAGCCCAAAAACCTTGAAGTCCATATCTTTAAAAGGATGGTTTTATTAACCAAGCAATTAACAAAACAGAAAGAAGAGAATTAACAGAATGGTTTCACTTTAAATGCTAAACCAGATATTTAGATACTGTGCCAAATATTTTTCTCATTGACACTTTTCCCCCCCTTCTTTTTCTGACAGATCTGATATCATGTGGCCCATGCCAAAGCTCCCTCTTCATGCCTTGCATACTCAACTTCAGAATTTAGTTTACATTTAAAGTTGCTTTGACTATCTCAAGTTCTTCACAGCCTACTAATAAAGTAGAGTATAATCCTTCAAAGACATTTTTATATAATTAGAGCAGATTGTGTTCATTTTCCGTCTCATCATTACCTTTCTTATTAAGTGCAGTATATATATATTTTTTAATCTGCTAATAAATAGTTGGTTTTTAAATTGGCACCTACTTGCTAGTGTAATCACAAGTATCTTCTTAGAATACCCAGTTGAAGTGATGATGCCTTATCTGTGTGAACGGGACTTTTGCAGCTGTATTTGCAGTCTCAGTGTGTGCTCCTCATACCTGTCATGTCTCACTAGTGACCTCACTTAAGACTTATGATTTACAGGACTTTTTAACATCACTCCACAAGAAGCTGAAGATGTATGAAGAAGCCTGAATATTGCCACATCTTTTTTTGGGGCTCCTGTAGCAGGATCCTACCTGCCAAGAAGGTACAAGACCTGTGACTCTCAGTGTGATGGCTGCGTAACTACAGCACAGAGCCTCCTGCGTAACCACTCAGCACAGGCTCCCTTAAAGAGTTAGTGAAGGAAAACAGGCATCTGCCTGATGTAGATGTCTGCTGTGGGGTTAGCATCCCCACCTTCCACAGATCATAATGACCATCTCCAAAGCAAGTTTTGGAGGGCAAGGAAAGCTAGACTGGGCCATATTTCAGAAGTCTATATTTTCAGCAGATGAACTTACCAGAGCTTCCAAAAACAGGATTCACACCATCTCTGAGTGAGTTAGCTGACAGAGGATACTATGGGTCAAAGCAAGTCTTAAATGCTGTCATCATTTGAGAGACAGGTACCTTTCCTGGGGCTACAAAGAGACACCAGTCTACTTAGACACAGGTGATCTGAGCCTTGTCTGTGAGTCAAGACTTCTGAGCTTTTATTTCAAAAGCTAAATGAGTTTGCATTGTTCTGTTCTCAGTGCATGGTGTCCCTACCTAGAAATGCCATTTATTATTCCTGTGTAAAACTGCTTATCCAGCAGATCAAGAGAGTCTGACAGACAGCATCATACATTAGCATCAACATGTCCTTTGGGGCTTAATAAAATGCAAAATAAAATTGAAGATTTCAAAATAGGGAAGAATATCATATCAGCAGAAGTAAAGGAGAAATCATTAGATATTCAGAGCACCCAGTCACAAAAGTGGTTACTCAATGCATCTGCATGCATCTCACCATCTACAACATGGTAGATGCTTTGAACAAACCTTTAAATGCCACAGGCATCATTCCTTCAAACTGTAACTCTATTTATTTGGCAGGACATCTGTCATAGACAGACACGGACTGTAAAGATCTGGATTCAGTTCCGTTCTCCTTCAGGACAGACAGGAAAAGGACTACACAGCAACAGATGCACAGGGTAGAGATTTAACTGCCTGGCACTGCTGGTCTTTCAGGTCTTAGGGAGCTTCAGAGACAAAAAATGTAAACATGTATGGAGAGTGTACCCAACATGAAATGTCAGCACAGTGAGGCTCTAAAGAACTTATATTCTGGGTGCAGAGAACAGAAGTAGAACATCTTTCCCGAGGTTGTCGATACTTACTCTTTACCAGTCTCATCCTTTCATAAATCACTGAAAATGCTGGTGAAGACATCCAAATTTTAATGATCACAACACTCTCTCTTATGATTTCATTCAGGTTCAGTTTTGCTTCACTCTGTTTTGTTAGGCTGATCCTCAAAAGGAGCACAATAGGGAATGGGTGGTAGTCAGGGAATCATTGCTTTTCAGTGTCTGAAGAGTGAGATTAATCTCTCCCAATAATAAGTACCTCGCTACAGTCAGTGGGGAGAAAAAGTCCTCCAAATGTCAATTTATTTGACATAAAATAGACCTTTATAGTTCTCTGGAAGGTATTTAGCTTTTTCTTCTCCACAGTTATGCAAGATTATAATAAGATGATAATGGACCAGAAAAGTCCAGGATAACAAGGAAGAATTGCAATAACCAAAGTATGGGCCTAAAGTCACATGAACATTTACAAATATTGTCAGGTCATAGTCCCTTGTCCCATGTCAGAGGACATTTTTTTCAGATTTATGCTTAGCATATTTTTAATCAGGGTTATTTTATGGTTTTGGGGTTTGGTTTTATTAGCTTTTGGCATCTAATAAATAAAAGATCCCATGCAGCCCTGAATTTACAACTACATGAAGGGAGGTTTTAGTGAGGAGGGTGTCAGCCTCTTCTCCTTGGTGGCAAGTGACATGGCTAGTGGAAATGGATGCAGGCTGCACCAGGGAAGTTTAGCCTGGATTGTTATGAAGTATTTCTTCACTGAGAGGCTTATCTCACATTGGAAAAGTGTCCCAA